>NC_060129.1:76337852-76997019 GCF_021461395.2 Schistocerca americana | reverse complement strand
ACTGTAGACGACAACAGAAATGCATCACTCGGGTCTTAGAGGCTGAGAACTGAAAACCATGGTTGGATGCCCAAAAATGTGTCTTACGGATAGCTCCCTGCAGCTTAGGGAATTTTAATAAAGACAAAAGTCATCGGTATATAGAGAGGAACAGACCGATGAGCCCACCGCAGCCGCAAGACCATTAATCGCCACCAAAAAGAGGGGAACACTGAGAACCGAGCCCTGCAGGACATAGTTCTCCTGAATATGAGCAGAGCTAAAATAAGTGCCAACTCTAACCCAAAAGGAGCGAGTGGAGAGAAAATTCCGTAGAAAAATCTGAAGTGGACCCTGTAAGCCCCATTCATGCAGCGTAGCAAGGATGTGATGGTGCCAGGTGGTATCGTACGCCTTCTGGAGATCAAAGAAAACAGCAACTAGATGTTCTCGCCGAGAAAGCTGTACGAATAGCCGACTCTAGTGAGATTAAATTGTCGGTCGCTGAGCGGCCCTGATGGAAGCGCCCCTGATGTTGGGCCAGGAGGCCCCGAGCTTTGACAATCAACATGCGACTCTGACTCACCAACCGTTCCAGGAGTTTGCACATAACGCTGGTAAGGCTGATAGGGTGATAGCTATCAACCACCAATGGATCTGCACCAGGTTTCAGCACTGGGATGGTAACGCTGTCCTGCCAACGAGTTGGGAAAATGCCCTCCATCCAGATGCGGTTAAACAGGGCGAGTAATTCACCCTGACAGTGCGCCGAGAGATGGCGAAGAAACTGGTTGTGAATTTGGTCTGGACCTGTAGAAGTATTGGGGAAAGCTGTAAGGGCACTTTGGAACTCCCATTCACTAAACGAGGCGTTGTACCATTCCCAATGGTGCGTGCAAAACGACAACTGCGTACGCTCAGCCTGCTCTTTAATGGCGCAGAATTCTGCGCTGTAGCCTGCTGTCGCCAAACTACGAGCGAAGTACTCTGCCAGATGTTCGGCGATGGTGATTGGGTCAGTACAAACTGTACCCCGAAGAGAAAGGTAAGGGACAGACGCATGAGGGTGAAAGCCAAAAATGCGCCGAACCCGTGACCACACCTGAGATGGGGAGGTGCGAGAACCCATGGTGGCAACATATCGTTCCCAGCAGTCCTGTTTGCTCTGCAGGATTAACTGCAGAGCCCGGGCCCGCAGCCATTTAAAGGCAACCAGATTAGGGAAGGATGATGCCGGTGTCATTGCAGGGCTCGCCGGCGGTCCCAGATTATTTCTGAAATCTCTGGTGTCCACCAAGGGACTGACTTACGCCTTAGAGTACTTGAAGAACAGGGGACAGTTGCCTCGGCAGCACAAACAATGGCCATAGTGACCTCGTCCACTGCCAAATTAATGTCACCAGGAAGCGGAGCAATGGCCAAAGTAGCTGACGTGTAGGCTGCCCAATCAGCTCCACGAAGAGACCATCATGGCAGCTGGTCAGGGGGTTGGGATTGAAGAAGAGAAACCAGGATAGGAAAGTGGTCGCTACCATAGAGGTCGTCGTGGACCTGAGGTATGGAAGACGACCTGGGCTACTAAGACAGAGGTCAATGGCGGAGTATGTGCCATAAGTCAAGCTAAAATATGTGGGAGCACCAGTGTTAAGGAGGCAAATGTCCTGCTGTGCCAAAAGAGCCTCAACATTCCTACCCTGGCACGAGATCTGGGCCCCACCCCATAAATGGTGGTGGGCACTGAAGTTCCCCAAAAGGAAGAATGGCGGGGGGAGCTAGGCGAACAAGGCAGCTAGGTCAGCAAGAGGTACAATGTCATCCA
This sequence comes from Schistocerca americana, assembly GCF_021461395.2. Lineage (NCBI taxonomy): Eukaryota > Metazoa > Arthropoda > Insecta > Orthoptera > Acrididae > Schistocerca > Schistocerca americana. The sequence goes on along the minus strand of NC_060129.1, from coordinate 76,995,221 downwards.
AGAACATAAACACAGACATCGCCAGGCACCCTGTCGTATTCTACGCGGTTCTTATAGTAACCCCGGTAGCCACAGAGGGAGGGGGTCCGCCGAACAGGAAACCAGGTTTCCTGTAGGGTCAGGCAAGTGGCAGGGAAGCGGTACAAAAGCTGTTTCAACTCAGCAAGGTGATGGAAAAAACCACGGCAATTCCATTGAAGGATAATGGTATCCGACTGAAGACATGAAAGAACCTGGGGAGGGGGGGGGGGGGGGGGGGGGAGAGACAGGTCACACTTTAGAAGCGCTCGCCGCCGCCACCAATTGCTAAGTAGCCTGATCAACTTCCATAGGAGCTGTGGGTCGAGCAACATCTAGCTCCTGAGTGGATGCTAGATGCTCCACATCATCTTCAGGTGCAGTGGTGAACTCCTTTTCTGTCTCTATTCCCTCCTCTTTCTGCTTTTTCTTCTTTTTGGTAGGGTCCCATTTGTCCTTCGGTTTATCAGACTGGGTGGGCTTTTCCGACCCAGTCTCATGGACCGAGGAAGGCCTGGAAGCCCTACGGCTCTCAAGTGGTGGCTTTTTCAGCAAATGGCTGACATCTGGAGGGGCAGTAACCGTGGAAGGGAGGGCACCAAGCGATCCCTTCCGCACGAGGGGAGCCGGAGGAGGTGGGCACTTCTCCAGCTCAGAGGTAGGGACTGCAGTCCCCAAGGAAGGCGAGGTTGTTACTCTCGATGTTGAAAACAGGGGAGCAACGGAAGAGGGTGTTCCCCCAACTATCAGGGGGGGGGGGGAGGGGGGCAGGAATAGACGGCTGGGCTGGAGGGCCCACAAAAAGTGGCTGAGCTTGGGGGCTCATCGCCAGGGATGGCGACATCGAAGCTGTTGCAGCTTACGTTGATGAAATGAGCACAGGGTGAAGTTGGTCATACTTGCGTTTAGCCTCTGTGTAAGTAAGCCTGTCCAAGGTCTTATACTCCATAATCTTCCGTTCTTTTTGATAAACTACGCAGTCTGATGAGCAAGGTGAATGTTTCTGTCCCCAGTTGACACAAACAGGGGGTGGTGAACATGGGACGCTGGGGTGGGAGGCACGTCCACAATCCCAACAGGTAGAGTTGGCGTCACATCTCAATGACATATGCCCAAACCTCCAGCACTTAAAGCAGCGCATGGGAGGAGGGACGTAAGGCTTAACATCACATCGATATATCATCACCTTGACCTTCGCGTGCAGGGTGTCATCCTCGAAAGCCAAGACGAAGGCAGCGGTGGCGACCCTACTATCTTTAGGTTCCCTAAAGACACGTCGTACAAAGTGGACACCGCGGCGTTCCAGATTTGCACGGAGCTCGTCGTCAGACTGCAACAACAGGTCACGAGGAAAAATAAGTCCTTGAACCATACTGAGGCTCTTATGAGGCGTAATGGAGACTGCAACATCACCGAGCTTGTCACAAGCAAGCAATGGCCGTGACTGTACTGGGGATGCTGTCTGTATGAGGGCTGCTCCAGACCTCATTTTAGACATGCCCTCAGCTTCTCCAAACTTGTCCTCTAAATTTTCCACAAAAAACTGAGGCTTTACGGTCAGAAATGAGTCCCCATCTGTTCAGCTGCAAACCAGAAATCGAGGAGAATATGTCTCACCAGGTAATTTAGACCGCCGTTCCTCCCCTGGTGTGGGCAGGAAAGGGAACGATTGGGGGTCATACATTAAAACATTGAACTTTCCTTTCTTGTGCTTGTGCACTATTCGTATTTCTTTTCATGGTGGTCCCACGAGCAGCTACGGAAATGAATGTCCACCCAGACAGAGCCCCGCTTGCCTGGGTAAGCCTAATACAACTGGGGAGGGGGGGGGGGGGGCGGCAGGTTCCCCAGAGGTCGCCCGCTAGCAACAGTTCTACCTCAACAGCCATTCGTCTCCTCGGTGCGCAGCACACCTTGAGATTGAGGTTTCTTTTTATAGAGGTTTATACCATCCTCACGACCCAGGCAGTTAAAGCCAAGATCCCCGGGCTCTGTACTGTGCAACGTTCCACCGTCGCCTTACGGTGGGCATTGAAGCACGCTCAGAGATTATGGTATTGAGGACTGGTGGCGCTTCCAGTCCCCAGCTCAACTAAATGCTGAGCCCCCTGATGGGTATCTGAGTTTCTCAGGCAGTGTAGCGCAAGATGTCTCAGTTTACAGTGACATCAGAGCCTATATTGTTTAGACTCGTGCACTTCCACAGTTGCTCTGGAAACTTTATTTCTGATTTTATGACATCTACTGTTCAAGATTTAATTCATTATTTAAAGCATTTTTGCTATAAATATTTGATGCCTGATTTAAAGTATTATTATCAATTCCTGTTTGATCTGTTTTTGCACCTTCCCGAGATTAACTAGTATACTATTCAGGCTTTACTGCTACTGAGGTTTACTGTACAGTTTAACTAGCTGCTCCTATAATCTTATTTTGCAGCAACTAAGGTAGTTGCTGTTATCTTGAAGACGTAAAAAACATTGTCTTGAATCTTATGTGTTACTGTATTTTAAGTGAATCTGTATTTTTAAATAAATGGCATTTAGCACTGTTATTGCAACAAATAATGTTCAACGCCCTCTCACCCAGTCCTTTCTCATCCAAACTCAATAAGTGCGAAGTAGCACACAGACCAGATTCATGATTTCCTGTCAGAAAGGTCACAGTATGTAGTAATTGACAGGAAATCTTCAAGAAAAACAGGTGTCATATCCATCATTCCCCAAGGAATTGTTATAGGCCTTCTGTGGTTCCTAATCTACATAAATGATTTAGGAGACAATCTGCTGTCATTTACCATCTAGTAAAGGCATTAGAAGACCAAAATCGATTTCAAAATGACACACATATCTGTATGGTGCAAAGTGGCAATTGTCTCTGAATAACGAAAAATGTGAGGTCATCCAGCTGAGGATGAAAAGAATTCCATGAAATTTTGGTTACACAATAAATCAGACAAATTTAAGTTTACAAATGAACTAGATACATAGGAATTACAACTACACACCACTTAAATTGGAATTATCACACACTATCTAGTGGCAAAGGCAAACCAAAGACTGTGTTTTATTGGCGGAACACTTACAAAATGCCACAGGTCCACTACAGAGACTATCTACTCTATGCTTGTTCATCCTCAGCTGGAATCTTGCTGTGCTGCATGGGATCCTCAGCAGATAGGACTGACACGACACTAAGAAAGTCCTGAGAAGGGCAACTCCCTTTGTATCGTCAGTAAATAGGGGACAGAGTGTCATGGGTATGACAAGTAATTTGAGCTGGCAACCATTAAAATAAAGGCATTTTTCATTGTGGTATGATGTTTTAATGAAATTTTGATCATCAACTTCCTCCTCTGAATATGAAAATGTTGTCACCATACTACATGGCATAGAGCTCTTACATTAAGATTTAAGAGTTAATTTTTCCACACACACTGTTAGACAGTGAAACAGTATAGAAATAGTCTGAAGTTGGTTTGAAGAACCCTCTGCCAGGCATCGAAGAGTGAATTGTAGAGTAGTCATGTAGAGGTAGAATTCTAGTCACAACTTGGGAGCCAACCGTTCAAAGATTTGTTGCATATTCAAAATTGTATACTGATTCTTACGAAGAACCGGATGTGGCAGATGAGACAAATCTAGAAGGCATACTACAAGGATGTGAATGTTGATCTGATAATTCCTATACTGTTTATCACTACAGAAATTTTACATGAAAAAGGTTTAAAAACTAATTTCTATGGGAACTGTGAATGTGGCAATGAAAGTGTAGAAGTTAAAGTGATATTTCTGAAATCCATACTTGCACACCAAATGCCGGACGCTGTGGCCGAGAGGTTCTAGGCGCTTCAATCCGGAACCGCACTGCTGCTACGGTGGCAGTTTCGAATCCTGACTTGGGCATGGATGTGTATGATGTCCTTAGGTTAGTTAGGTTTAAGTCGTTCTAAGTCTAGGGGGCTGATGACCTCACATGTTAAGTCCTATAGTGCTTCGAGCCATTTGAACAACACCAAGTGAAAGTGATAATTCTTCTGTCAAACATGAATATGTTTTCAGACTAACAAATGAACCAATGGTTATTCTACAAACCAACCTGTTTAAAACTGTGACCTGCAACTATCTTAATTTTTAATTGCAAAAAGTAACACCAAAATTGAAAAAAGTAAAAATAAAACATTGATTTTACCAATGTTCATAATTTATGTATAGCTTAGTTTTGTAGAGTACCATAAACTGCATTAAGTACAGGGTGTACACAAAGTCCAAGAACATTTTCAATTATTTATTGCACAAGAACCAAACATTGTACAGATATCATACGTCATTTTAAAGAGAAACCCTGAAAGATTTTTCACGTATACCACCACAGCATAGTTTAGTAATTTGCCAATATTCAGCATTAGTCGCGAACATGGCGAGTTCAGGTGTGGAGCGAGCTTTCTGTGTGTTGGAGTTCAACAAAAACAAGTGTGCTACAAATTGTTTAACTGATGTTTAGAACCAAGTATGGTACAAAGCTTCCAACAAAGAAGGCCATTTACCACTGGTGATTTGCTTTTGCCCGGCAAAGAAAAGTGGATGTCCCAGTGTGAGTGAAGTGAATGTAGAGCACGTGCGAGAGACATTCATAAGGAGTTCAAGGAAATCGGAGCATCATGCATCCCGTGAACTCGAAATGGCTCCATTGACAGTGTGGAAAGTCCTGCTACAAAAGCTGTGTATGACACCATTCAAATGTGGAGCTAGTGCAGAAGCTCAATGACGAAGACAAAGACAAGTGTTTTGAGTTTTGTTCGCAGTTGCAACATTGAATTTGAGCGTGATTCCCCAAAGGTAAATGTTTTTTGTGCCTTGTCACGTTGAAAATTGCATGGGCCATTCTTCTTCACCGAGAGCACTGTCACTGGATATTCCTACTTGGATATGTTGCAACAATGGCTGATGCCTCAAATGCAATCAAACTCTCCGTTCATCTTTTAGCAGGATGGGGCTTCACCCAATTTTCATCGTGACATTCGTGGATTCCTGAACACACAGCTGCCGCATCGATGGATCGGCTGTGCTAGAGAAGGGGACAGCTGTTTCATGAAATGGTCTCCCCGATCACCAGATCTCACTCCGTGTGACTTTTTTCTGTGGGGACACATCAAAGATCTGGTGTATGTGCTCTGGGAGAGAATACGGCGAGCGACTGCCACAGTTGACAATGCCATGCTCGGATGGGTATGGCAAGAATTCTATTACCGTATTGACACCTACCGGGTCACTAATGGTTCACATATCGAACGTTTGTAAAAAAAAACTTTCAGAGTTTCTCTTTAAAATGCAATATGTATGACATCTGTTCAATGTTTAGTTCTCCTGCAACAAATAACTAAAATGTTCCCAGACTTTATTTACACCCTGTATTTGCATAGGTCTTGTACAGAATCACCAACCACATATCTGGTCTTTTGTGCCAAACTGCATCATGGAGAACATCATGATAGTAATCCTTTGTCACTGTTCGCCCTTCCGGTGTCTATGCACAATTCCATGGACATCAAATAAGGCAGTCAGCACAATCTTGATTTTGCTTCGCACCTGCTGCACTTTCTTTGGCCCTGAAGACTCAGGATGCTTCCATTGCAATGGCTGTCTTTTTGTTTCTGGGTCGTACCTGTACACCCATGACTCATCTCCAGTTATCATGGTGTTCAGAAACCCAGTATCAGTGTTGGTGGTGTCCAGAAGATCCTGTGCAATGTCAAAACGGAAGTCTTATTGTTCTGGCAACAACAACTTTGGCACGAATTTCACAGCCACTCAGTGCATGTTCAAATCATGCAAAATTGCAGGTGCAGAATCTTTACTCACTCCAACCTCTTAGGCAATCTCCCGCACAGTCAATCGACGATCTGCCATCACCAAATTTTGCACCCTCTCAACAACAGCTGCACTCCGAACAGTTTGAGGCCTGCCAGAATGCTGGTCACTCTCTGCTGATGTGCGGCCGTATTTGAATCAGTTGAACCACTCCTTAATTTGTGTTACACCCATCGCATCTTCTCCGAACACCTGTTGAATCTTACGAATTGTTTCACTTCGAGAATCACCAAGCTACTGACAAAATTTGATGCAGTATCTTTGCTCAACACTTTCCACCATTTTGAGAGAATCAGTAATCCAACGAACACGTAGTGTAGCATCTCACTCGGCAACTGACAGGCAGCAACTGACACGCTGGAAGGCGGGGACCAAATCTGTGCATGCATATAAAGGTCTCTTCCTTTACTGTGTCCAGTGGCGCTGTGCTATCGTCTCTGTTTTGTGCAGGAAAATCAAAGGTTGAATACTTTTTAGACAGTCCTCATAAGGAGTGTGAACAGTGTGAGATGTTGAGTGCACTGTGAGGGAAACCAAGATGTTTTGCACGCTTGCGAGACTGTGTTATCAGCACCTGACAATTAGGAAGCTGTTTCACTGTAGGTGCCCATTTGGTCAGCTGATTCAGTTGTGCAGCAGTATCCAGATTTGTGGGGCTTTCAGATATGAGGGCAGGCATACTCATCATGAAGGTTCTGTTCAACCACATACAACCACTGCAAGGGAGGATCGCTGCATTACACACAAAGCACATTTTAGTCTCTTCACAACTGTGCCTACCAGCTGAGAAAAAGTTATAGGCTCCCTGTAACATTCTGTCATCCTGAACCACTGTTCGGAAACTAGCAGCAGCCGGACTAGGAAATTGCTATACTATGGGTAGGCTGCCATTAACACCACAACAGAAATCACTGGGTTTTGAAGTGTTGCCTTGACTGGGAAGCACAGCCAGCTGGAATGCCTCGGAAGAGATCACGTTCTTCCAATGTTTTTGACTGGCACAATAGTGTTACTCCTGACATCATTACGTGCACAGCCATCATGTGTGACTTCAAGTCATGTCTGATAGTGACTGGAAGAACTATGATGGCATAAAAGTACGAGGGTGGTTTGAAAAGTTCTCGGAACAGAAGAGAAAAAAATACATGACTGAAACTTTTTTTTATTTTTCAATGTAGTCTCCTTGCAGATTAATGCACTTGGTCCAACGATATTTCAGTACCTTGATCCCATCTCGAAAATGAGTTGCCTCCAGACCTGCAAAATAGTTGTCAACTATGGCTAACAATTCTTTATTTGAAGTGAATCTTTGTCCATCAAGAAAAATTTTCAGTTTTGGAAAGAGATGAAAGTCTTGACAGAGCCATATCGGGTGAATAAGGTGGTTGTGGCAACAATTCATACATTAGTTCGTGTAATTTTGTCATGGCGATGGCACACAGGGAGCGCATCAACAGTCGTGGCACCAATCTTGCAGATAATATTTTCGTTTATAATTCTTCAGGTAAAATGTGATATACCCTTTCAGATGACATCTGGCAAGCGTGAGCAATTTCACGCACTGTCAATCGGCAGATCCTGCGTGACCATTTTGTGCACTTTTGTAATGATTTCTGGAGGAAATCTTGGCCGACCACTGCGCGGATCATCATCTAAATCCTCTTGATCAAATTTAAATTCATCTGCCCACTTGGCAACAGTCGAATATGAAGGAGCAGAGACCCCAATGTATTCTGGAAATCGACATGAATGTCCTTTGCTTTCATACCTTTCTTTACGAAGTACTAAATCATTGCTCGAATCTCAATTTTTTTGTATCTTCACAAATCACTATGTGGGAACAACAACAGAGCCACATCACTGCCACAGCTCTCTTCCAAGAACACTGCTGCAGCACATGTTTACAGGCAGCACTCCAATGAATACCATGTGAACTACTCGTTGCACTAGTGCTGACCTCTCATGGTGATTTGAGCACTTTTCAAACCACCCACGTACACCAGAAATGTTCTGTGCCCTAATGCATTACTTCTCATGCGACAGTGTAGTGGTACTATTTTTCAACAGGACAATGCTCAAGATATGGCATGCCTCTATGACTGTTTGTCTGATGCTGAGGTACTCCTGCGGCCAAAAAGATTCCCAAATCTGTCCCCCGTACATAAAGGGAGGAACCAGCTTGTATGTCAACTCTTTCCCAATACCAGTATCAACATTACCTACAACCAGTTACATTAAATAGTTGTGGGTCAGCTTGCCTCAGGAGCACCTGCCATCACCTTATGGAACTCTTTCCAACCAAATCAGTGTAAGCATGCAGCCCAGAGAAAGTACATCGTCATACTGATAAGTGGCCTCATATCACCAATTTCTTTGTAAATTTGACTTGATACTATAATCACTGAACTAATTTGACATACCACAAACCTGCGAAGTCTCATTTTGTTTCTTGCTCCCCTTCTGTGTGCTTCACATATTCTGGGAGCCAGTGAATTTATCTGGGCAACATTTCAAGTTTTAGGTAAATTATTGAATGGCTGAAGTATTTCATTCTTCATGAATTTGAATTTTAATGACAGGTTTTTAATGCCAATAAATTCTTGGAATTTTTAGAATCCGTACATTCTTGTGTGGTGCAAGGTACTTTTCATAATCTATATGGAACCTTTAATTTACTGGCTGAAAATTCTCATCCTCACAGCTCTGGGTCGAATGTATTTCGGCTTACAAGACTTATTTTCTGACAACATTACATTGTAAAACCATATTTCTTTCATGGATTATATTTAATTTTGTTCAGACAAGTGTCTGAATGCAATATTAGTCATTTAGAAAAGAAAATGTTAACGTACTGAGTAGTGAAAAATGAGTGACTATACGACATGGCTCTTTAGCCGAACAAATTCCCTTGTGATACGATTGACCCTTAACGACTCAAATCTTTTGTACCCCTATGCATTTTCACAGTTAGACTACAACTATGCTACCTATACCAATTATTTTAAATAATAACATTGAATAGTCTTAAATGAGTCAGTCATTTCTACAATGAAGCAAATAAATTTCTTACTAATTAAGAGGCCCTGCTAATCCTTTGATGCCTTTTCTTTATGCAAAATAAATTTTTCTTGAATGCTTCCACCATTTACTGGTAACGCATGACATTTTAAATCATAGTCTGGGCCATTCATCATAATGGTCCACAGAGAATCAAAAGAAAATATTCTCTCAGAACAAAATAAATTATTTTTTGCTGTGTAACTAGCTCAACACACATCTGACCACACATTCTATATACAATATATTATGACTCATACTCATTTACGGCAGAAATTAAGACTCATCTCACATTAACTCACCCAAATCTCATTTAGGAATTTAAATATTTTTGAGAAAATATAAAATTCTTTATAAACTTAATGATTAAAGAAATTATTAACTATCTTTGTGACAAGTATTGGCAAACTAATTTAGTCATTCAACATTTCGCATATATGCGCAAGTACAATGTGTTGAGACTGAAGTATCAAGGATGATTTAGCACACACAAATATTATAACGTTTAACAAATTTCCCACCCATTAAGAATCTTGGCAGAAACTTACATGTATCAAAGATTCACTGAAAAGGTAAAAAAGTCCAATGTATTCTTCTCAGTTGCGTTAATCAGAAGTTATTGAAAATAGGAATATTTCATAAACAACCCACGCCGTCAGAATTTATACTTCTACTAAGTGTCAATGCAAGGCATCCATCACATATGCACTATATAAAATGTTTTATACCAAAAAGGGTCACTGAGAATAGGTTTACACATATTGTTAAAAGTCCTGTTCAGATTCTACTCAGAACTGTCAGCAAATAACAGATCACAATCCAAGTCAAGTTTAATAGTACAAGAATAGTGGAAATTATTAAGGACACTTAGTGGAAATTATTAAGGGCACTTAGTGGAAATTATTAAGGGCACTTAGTCCAAGAGAACTCTCAATATATGCCTAATCTCCTGCAATACATCCTTTACATTAAACAACCAAAGGCATTTTTCCTCATTCTATATGCAATAAATCAGAGATGTGAATGCTTACAGTATTCTCAGTTTCATCCTCATGCAGTTCAGGATCCTCTTTGATAAAGTCCGTGGGGCAGGAGTTCCCCTCTGGATCTTCAAGAACCTGGAAAAAAAAAAAAAAAAAAAAAAAAAAAAAAAAAAAAAAAAAAAAAAAAAAAAAAATTCTCTCAATTAAAGCTGCTCTCCTGATATGGATCTCAATATTTCTTTCTTGTGAATCTCATCCATTCTTTCTGAGATTCTGATCACTTATGCTCAAATACATTTAGAAACAATTTTATTGAGCCGCTTTTATACCAACACACATTCCCATGATTTCAACTTGTGCTAAACTGCACTACAGAGATCCAGTTCTTTTTGCTATGCAGCATACTTTACAGCAATTACTGATCTTTACCTTTATGTGCTGACCTAATAGTTTGCTGCCTCCATCACCTCGTCATTTACCACAACTTTTGTTCCATATTTAATGAACTCGCCTACTAAGTGCTGTCCAAGTTTGCAAAATTAACAAATTCTCATGCTTACAGCTCTGGGTCGAATGTATTTTGGCTTACAAGACCTATTTTTGAGGAAATATAAAATTCTTTATAAACTTTACGATTAAAGAAATTATCAACTATCTTTGTGACAAGTATTGGCAAACTAATTTAGTCATTCAACATTTCGCATATATGCGCTAGTACAATGTGTTGAAACTGAAGTATCAAGGATGATTTAGCACACACAAATATTATAACGTTTAACAAATTTCCCACCCATTAAGAATCTTGGCAGAAACTTACATGTATCAAAGATTCACTGAAAAGGTAAAAAAGTCCAATGTATTCTTCTCAGTTGCGTTAATCAGAAGTTATTGAAAATAGGAATATTTCATAAACAAACTACGCCGTCAGAATTTATATTTCTACTAAGTGTGAATGCAAGGCATCCATCACATATGCATTATATAAAATGTTTTATACCAAAAAGGGTCGCTGAGAATAGGTTTACACATATTGTTAAAAGTCCTGTTCAGATTCTACTCATAACTGTCAGCAAATAATAGATCACAATCCAAGTCAAGTTTAATAGTACAAGAGTAGTGGAAAATTATTAAGGGCACTTAGTCCAAGAAAACTCTCAATATATGCCTAATCCCCTGCAATACATCCTTTACATTAAACAACCAAAGGCATTTTTCCTCACTCTATATGCAATAAATCAGAGATGTGAATGCTTACAGTATTCTCAGTTTCATCCACATGCAGTTCAGGATCCTCTTTGATAAAGTCCATGGGGCAGGAGTTCCCCTCTGGATCTTCGAGAACCTGAAAAAAAAAAGCAAATAATCTCTCAATTAAAGCTGCTCTCCTGATATGGATCTCAATATTTCTTTCTTGTGAATCTCATCCATTCTTTCTGAGATTCTGATCACTTATGCTCAAATACATTTAGAAACATAATTTATTGAGCCGCTTTTATAGCAACACACATTCCCATGATTTCAACTTGTGCTAAACTGCACTACAAAGATCCAGTTCTTTTTGCTATGCAGCATACTTTACAGCACTTACTGATCTTTACCTTTATGTGCTGACCTAATAGTTTGGTGCCTCCATCACCTCGTCATTTACCACAACTTTTGTTCCATATTTAATGAACTCGCCTACTAAGTGCTGTCCAAGTTTGCAAAATTAACAAGTTCTAATGCTCACAGCACTGGGTCGAATGTATTTCAGCTTACAAGACTTATTTTCTGACAAAATTACATTGTCATTTCAGCTGTTTCCTTTGATTTCTCCTTCTGTCCAGACATCACCAGTACCTTTCACTGGACCAAAGATACGGGAGATTTAGAGCTCAAGCTTCATCATCATCTGGGTGTAATACTCTAGGAGTCAGTCGTATAAATCAACACTGGGAATGTAACTGCATAATATGCCTTGATTTCAGTTTTTCTGGGATAGCGTGTGATGTCAATTGTTGTTGTACTTGCAAGGTTGTGGATGAACGAGGGTTGCCCCGAAAGTAATGCTCCACATTTTCTTTCTCAGCCAAAACGTATGCTACATATGCAAAATGTTACGTATGCATAATCTAAAGTCTCCTGAGTGAGCATGCCAAATTTCCATCACTTCCATCAGACAGTTTCAAAATGGCATCTGTAGGTGATGTACATTACAAGCAGTATGCCTTCATTGAATTGCTCACTGCAGAGGAAGAAACTATGGGGAATATTCAACAACGCTTGCGCAAACTATATGGAGCATCTGCTGTAGACAAAAGTACAGTCAGTAGCTGGGCATGAAGAGTGAGGTTGTCAGAAGGCGGTTTGGTGGAGCTCCATGAATTGCAGCTGTCGGGAGACCAACAGCTGTCACACTTGACATGTTGTAGTGGGCTGATTTCATTTGTGAGGACAAACACATTACGACTCTGCACTTTGAGGACAATGAGGTGGCGAGTCACATAGTGAAGCACTGGATCCACCATCAGGACAAGGATTGATACAGACAGGGTACCGAGGCCCTTGTCTCGTGCTGGAGGAGGCCTTAGAATGGGATGGAGATTACGTGGAAAAATAGGGTGTGTAGATAAAATACCATTCTCTTGTGTGCATAATCCTCATTCTGTTCAATAAACAAAAAATTGCAGTACATTACTTTCTGGGCAACCCTCGTACTAATGCTCCATTGTTTTATATGCAGCTGTATGTTGCACCCATATTTAAAAATTTCCCTAGGCTCAAAAATAAAATTCTCAGCTTGCAGTGAAGCAGTCTGCACTAGACCTCTCGAAAGAATCAAAGAACCATTATGTATGTTTTCTCAAGATTACTGTCCAGGTCAGTTCCATCTGTCCTGTTGGTTACAAACCTCACTGTTACCACCATCCCATCTCTGGACTTTGCCATGGCTGTACAAAACTGTCCTTTGTTCAGTCTCTGTATTTTCCAGTAAAGTTACCACCTTTGCTGTGTCTTCTAATTTATTAATTAATATGATGAATATTCTTGGACAAGCGACATAAGCTTCTCATCAACCTGTGCAGGCACTGAAACTTTTTCATTATAAATATTTTAGGTATTACCTCGCCAATCTGTCCGCTACAGACCAGTAACATGGTCAGAATGCAAAAAAAGGTTGTTTATCATAGGAACCCTTTTACTGACTCATAACATCTTAGTACAACTTTAATTTTCTACTGGAAGTGCTGTCTGAAATAGTGTTCACTGTTAAAACAGAAGCAAAATACAAAGAGAATTGCTGCAATAAATGGTGGATTTCAAATAACCTTTACCCTGGTTTTGACAGATTTAAACCCATCTTCTTCAGAAGAACAAACAAACTTCACATTAGTAATTCATCCAGTAAAAGCTGTCTCTACATTACATGTATCAGCAACAGTTTGCATATCCATATGTAAAGATTAAGGGCCCTAGAATCAAGAGCTTCTCACATCAGTAAAACCAAACACTTAAAACAACACACCACATTAGTAACTAGCAGTAGGGTCTGCATGTAGCAACTAATATGGTCTTATTTTAAGTGTGTGGGATATATTGACCATTGCCAACACAGACAGAATGTGGAGACAGCTTTTACTGAATGAAGTATTATTCTGATGTTTTTTGTCCTTATGAAGAAGACAGATTTAAAGATTATTTGAAACCCATCATTTATTGCAACTGGTTGGCTTCCTTTTATTCTTGCAGTTTAACAACTGCACATACCTTATTATAGTACTGCACTGACACACAACTTGGTTGGTTTGTGGGATTAAAGGGACCAGACTACGATGGTCATCGGTCCCTTTTTCCAAAAAATTAAAACCGCCCACAGAGAATAAAAAAAAAAACGAACAGCAGGAAAGACGTCAGACGACACAGGACGAGAAAGACTCCGACAGAGATCAGACAAAACAAATTAAAACACACAGAGTGTGACGGTGGTTGGCCGACCATAAAGGAAAAAAAGAGGAAAAGCCAACCACCAAGAACACATTAAAAACTCAGTTTAAAATCGGAGGCTAAAAGCCAGAATTAACACTAAAAAACATAAATACTCAGATTAAACTATAAAAACCCCCAGCCCGAATAAAACGCAAAACTAAGTCCACCATGGCAGAGTCATCTAGTAAAGGGGCAGGGAGCGTATCAGGCAGCGCAAATGTCTGCCTGAGCACAGTTAAAAGCAGACAAGTTAATAAAATGTGCACCACCGTCAAAACCGCCCCACAGCAACAGAGAGGCGGGTCCTCACGACGCAATAAATAACTGTGAGACAGTAGGGTGTGGCCAATGCGGAGCCGACAAAGAACAACTGAATCTCTGAGAGTGGCTCGCATGGATGACTGCCACACACGCGTCGTCGCCTTGAGAGAACGGAGTTTGTTTGGCGTGGGCAGACTGCGCCATTCAGTGTCCCAAAGCGAGAGAACTGCACGGCGGAAGACTGCCCGCAAATCAGTCTCCGGGAGGCCAATGTCCAGGGTGGGTTCACTGGTGGCCTGTTTGGCCAGGCGGTCAACACGTTCATTGCCCGGGATACCGACGTGACCGGGGGTCCACACAAAGACCACAGAGCGGCCGCAACGCGCAAGAGTATGCAGGGACTCATGGATAGCCATCACCAGACGAGAACGAGGAAAACACTGGTCGAGTGCTTGTAAACCGCTCAGGGAATCGCTACAGATAACGAAGGACTCACCTGAGCAGGAGCGGATATACTCTAGGGCACGAAAGATGGCGACCAGCTCAGCAGTGTAAACGCTGCAGCCAACCGGCAAGGAACGTTGTTCGGAATGGTCCCCTAGAGTTAGCGCATACCCGACACGACCAGCAACCATCGAACCATCAGTGCAAACAATTCCAGAGCCCTGATACGTGGCCAGGATGGAATAAAAGCGGCGGTGGAAAGCCTCTGGAGGTACTGAGACCTTCGAGCCCTGTGCCAAGTCGAACCGAAGGCAAGGGCGAGGAACACACCGAGGGGGTGTACGCAGAGGTGCCCGGAAAGGAGGTGGAACAGGGAAAAACCCAAGCCTGGAGAGAAGCTCTTTGACGCGTACGGCGATCGGACAACACGACCGGGGCCGACGGTCTGGCAGATGGACGACTGACTGCGGTAACAGGACACGGTAATTTGGACGCCCGAGCAAGCTAACAACATGGGCAGCATAAGCAGCCAGTAATTGTTGGCGTCGTAACCGCAGTGGAGGGACACCTGCCTCCACTAGTATGTTGTCCACAGGGCTGGTGCAGAAAGCACCAGTGGCAAGGCGTATCCAGCTATAGAGGATTGGGTCCAGCACCCGCAATGCAGATGGGGAAGCTGAGCCATAAGCCAGGCTCCCATAATCCAGACAAGACTGGATGAACCCCTGGTAGAGCCGGAACAGGGTAGATCGGTCGGCGCCCCAGCAGGTGTGGCTCAAACATCGCAGAGCATTGAGATGCCGCCAACACGCCTGTTTGAGCTGCCAGATATGAGGCAGCCAATTCAACCGGGCATCGAAAACCACACCCAAAAACCTGTGTGATTCCACCACTGAAAGAAGTTCGCCATTAAGGGAAAGCTGCGGCTCCGGGTGGACAGTACGTCGCCGGCAGAAATGCATAACGCAGGTCTTGGCTGCCGAAAACTGGAACCCATGAGCTACAGCCCAAGACTGCGCCTTGCGAATAGCACCCTGACGTTAAACAGCTGCAATGCCAGTAGAGCTGTAATAAAGGCAGAAGTCGTCAGCATACAGGGAAGCAGAGACAGAATTTCCCACGGCCGCAGCGAGCCCGTTAACGACTATTAAAAACAGGCAGACACTTAAAACAGAACCCTGTGGCACACCGTTCTCCTGGACGTGGGTGGAACTATATGAGGCTGCGACTTGCACGCGGAAGGTACGATATGACAGGAAATTGCGGATAAAAATTGGCAGAGGGCCCCGAAGACCCCATCCATGAAGCGTAGAAAGGATGTGATGACGCCATGTCGTATCGTACGCCTTCCGCATGTCGAAAAAGACAGCGACCAGGTGCTGACGGCGGGCAAAGGCAGTACGGATGGCCGACTCCAGGCTCACCAGATTGTCGGCGGCGGAGCGGCCTTTACGGAACCCACCCTGAGACGAAGCCAGAAGGCCCCGAGACTCCAGTACCCAATTCAAGCGCCGGCTCACCATCCGTTCGAGATGCTTGCAAAGAACGTTGGTGAGGCTAATGGGGCGGTAGCTGTCCACCTCCAAAGGGCTCTTGCCCGGTTTCAAAATGGGGATGACAATGTTCTCCCGCCATTGCGACAGAAACTCACCCTCGACCCAGAGACGGTTGTAAAGGTCGAGTAGGCGTCCCTTGCAGTCCACTGAAAGGTGTTTCAGCATCTGACAGTGGATGCGATCGGGCCCGGGAGTGGTATCAGGGCAAGCAGCGAGGGCACTGCGAAATTCCCACTCACTGAATAGAGCATTGTAGGATTCAGAAGTGTTTGTGCGAAAAGAAAGGCTCCGACGTTCCATCCGCTCTTTAATGGAGCGGAAGGCCTGGGGGTAATTCGCATAAGCGGAACTCATAGCAAAATGCTCTGCTAAGCCGTTTGCAATGACGTCGGAGTCAGTACAAACTGTTCCATTCAGTGAGAGTGCAGGGACGCTGGCAGGGGTCCGATTGCCGTAGACGCGTTGAATCTTGGCCCAGACCTGCGATGGAGTGACATGGAGCCCAATGGTGGACACATACCACTCCCAGCACTCCTTCTTGCCTTGGCGGATAAGGAGGCGGGCCCGCACACGCAGCCGTTTGAAGGCGATAAGGTGGTCTATGGAGGGATGTCGCTTGTGACGCTGGAGCGCCCGCCGGCGATCTTTAATCGCTTCAGCGATCTCAGGCGATCACCAAGGCACAGCCCTCTGCCGAGGGGACCCAGAAGAACGGGGAATGGCAGATTCGGTGGCAGTAACGATGCCGGTGGTGACCGATTGAACCACTGCATCAATGTCATCACTAGAGAGAGGCTCAATAGCGGCAGCGGAGGAAAACAAATCCCAGTCAGCCTTATTCATAGCCCATCTGCTGAGGCGCCCAGAAGAATGACGTGACAGTGACAGAAGGATCGGAAAGTGGTCACTGCCACACAGGTCGTCATGCACACTCCACTGGACAGATGGTAAGAGGTGAGGGCTACAGATCGAAAGGTCGATGGCGGAGTACGTGCCGTGCGCCACGCTGAAGTGTGTGAAGGAACCATCATTTAAGAGTGAAAGATCGAGCTGTGCCAATAAATGCTCAATGGTGGCGCCTCAACCTGTTGCCACTGACCCACCCCACAGAGGGTTATGGGCGTTGAAGTCGCCCAGTAAGAACAAAGGTGACGGCAATTGGGCTAGCAGTGCAGCCAGCTCATGCTGCGCGACATCACCATCCGGTGGAAGGTAAAGACCACAGACGGTAATAGCCTGTGGCGTCCACACCCTAACAGCGACAGCCTCTAAAGCTGTTTGTAGAGGGACAGACTCGCTGTGAAGAGAGTTAAGGACATAGATGCAGACGCCACCAGACACCCTTTCATAAGCTGCTCGGTTCTTATAATAACCCCGATAGCCTCTGAGGGCGGGGGTTCGCATCGCTGGAAACCAAGTTTCCTGAAGAGCAATGCAGAAGAAAGGGTGAAGGCTGATAAGCTGCCGGAGCTCAGCAAGATGGTGGAAGAAACCGCTGCAGTTCCACTGGAGGATGGTATTTGCCATGTCTGTGAAAGGCATGACGGGACTGGGAAGGCAGATTACGCCGCTGGGTCACCTGCTGCCTCCGATTGAGCACCCGTGCTAGTGCTATCCATGGCGTCTGAGGGACCGGCGAGATCAAGGTCCTCAGCGGACGCCAGAATCTCCACCTCGTCCACAGACGCAGAGCTGGAAGGTTGCGGTGGGGTGGCTGCCACTGCGACTTCCTTGGGCTTAGAGCTCTTCTTCTTGGATTTCTCACACTGCTCCTTGGGTTTAACTGGCTGGGAGGGCTTCACCGATTCAGCCTCCGGCACTGAGGAGGATCGCGAAGCCCTTCGACCAGCTGATTGTGGGCACTTACGCCACTGTCGGTTGTCAGCCTTCACACTGGTGGAAACCTGGGAAGGGAGGGACCCAAGGGACCCCTTGCGAGCGTGAGAAGCCGAAGAAGTTGGGCACTTCTCCGGCTTAGAAGCAGGGACGGACGTCCCTGATGGGGGGGGGATGGCGTTGCTCCTGAGGTAGGTGGCGCAGGAGCAACCCGGTGGGTAGAGGCCCCCACTGGCAAGGGGGCAGGAGGAGTTGTACCACTCATCGATCCGGCTGGAAGTTGCGAAACTGATGGGGTGAGCACAGGTGTTGCAGCAGCGGCATAGGTAGACGTCATGGGCACAGGATGTAGCCGCTCATATTTCCGCCTTGCCTCGGTGTAGGTCAGGCGGTCCAGGGTCTTACATTCCATTATCTTCCTTTCCTTCTGGAAGACCCGACAGTCCGGTGAGCAGGGGGAATGGTGTTCTCCGCAGATAACACAGATGGGAGGTGGAGCACATGGAGTATTGGGATGCAAAGGACGTCCACAATCTCGACATGTGATGCCGGGAGTGCAGCGACATGACATGTGCCCAAACTTCCAGCATTTAAAACACCGCATCGGAGGAGGGATATATGGCTTCATATCACAACGGTAAACCATCACCTTGACCTTTTCGGGTAAAACATCACCTTCGAAGGCCAAGATGAAGGCACCGGTGGCTACCTGATTATCCCTCGGACCCCGATGGACGCGCCGGACGAAGTGAACACCTCGTCGTTCTAGGTTGGCACGTAGTTCATCGTCGGACTGCAGAAGAAGATCCCTGTGGAATATAATACCCTGGACCATGTTGAGAGTCTTATGCGGTGAGATGCTAACGGAAACATCCCCCAACCTGTCACAATTGAGCAACCTCCGTGACTGGGCAGAGGATGCTGTTTTGATGAGTACTGAACCGGAGCGCATTTTGGACAAGCCCTCCACCTCCCCGAACTTGTCCTCTAAATGCTCCACAAAAAACTGGGGCTTAGTTGACATAAACGATTCCCAATCAACTCGCGTACACACAAGGAACCGGGGTGAATATTCTCCACTGCCTTCTTTTGCCATACGTTCCTCCCATGGAGTGGCCAGGGAGGGAAATGATCGTGGTTCGTATTTCTTGCCGTTGAGGTTAGACCTCGATCGCTTAGAGACTGCTGGTGGAGGCCCACCAGCGAGAGATGATGTACCACGCTTCATTGCGGGTCATCCGCCCTGATGCCACCTACTCCGACCAAGGGCCCTCCCCACGGGCGCCACCCAGCCGCAGCAATAGCCACCTGGCAGGATGGCCATTGCCGGGAGTCCTGATGCCCCAGGGAGACGGGCATCTACTCCTTGGCATACGTGGGGAGTTAACGGCGCAGGCATCAGTAGAGCGATCCCTGTGTTGTCAGGGGGCTACAACCAACAGGGTACATGGCGGCCCCACCACAATGGACTGGCTACCGTGCTGGATCTTAGGTGCAAAAATGTCCAAGGTCGTTGTCGCAGTTAAAAGCAACACTGCAGAGTGCAGCATGGTAATCGCACCCAGGGACGTATCCTCGCCCAAGAGATGGAAAACGAGTGGGACACCATTGCAACGACGAAAAAGCCGGCTAAAGGTCTCAATGCACGACGGATACAGTGCACCATGTAAGGCGCCCTTCCCCAATTGGCTCGCTCTTCGGAATAATTTAGAAAGATGGAGGTCAAACCCGAGAGGGGACCATCACATGAGGCCGAAACAGTTGAGACTCCTTTTAGTCGCCTCTTACGACAGGCAGGAATACCGCGGGCCTATTCTAACCCCCGAACCCGCAGGGGGATGACACACAACTAATTTCCACTTAACTGATTACAACATGAGAACTCGTATGACAAAAAATGTTCTGTTCTTTAGCAGGATGAAAAAGTCTGTAATGTCCTTTTGCTCAGCAGATGACAAGCTTGATTTCGCTGCACTGTTCTGCCATTTCCTAATCCACAAAATGTGAGATATATTGAAGAGCTGTATTACGTGCTTTTCTAGCACCCGTATACGATTATCGAGCTGAACCATGCTGCACGTTCATTGTCTTCACCATCTTCCTCATTCTCATCAGTTGCTTGAGTTGCAGTATCAATCATTTTGTCATCAATTAATTCTTCTTCTGTTGTGCAGTCAACTTCAGCTGTACTGATCCACTCATAAGTGACCTCAACATATGGTTGTAAAGACTGCAAATCTCTAAGAACTGCTGGTGTTTCTACGTATTGACTTTCATCACTTGTTGCACGTGCTGTTTCACCTTAATTCTCTTCACTTGTTTCTTTCATTCATTTTTTGACAAGATTTTTCAAATGTTGATGCCAGTATTTCCTCCCAAGCTTTGGAAATTGTGCAGTTTAAATCTTTTGCATGTATTGATTTCATAGCTTTAAACAAGCTGCTACCTTGTTGTATCCTTTCTAAAATTGATCCAGTGAATTTTCAATGATATCACCTCTTCAGCCACTCAGTGACACCCTCGTCCACGAGTTGGATTAGATACGTTAAACTGTCAGGTAGAAATAAAGTTTTACTACTACTTTTTTCACATTCATCTCATAAGGATGAGATGTCACATTGTCAAGTATCAATCTAACATGTTCAGGGAGGGTTTATTTATTATTTTTTTTTCATTCTGTAATGGTAGGGATAAACTAATCATAAAACCTTTTCTCAGAGAGGCTGTATTCCATCCATGCTGACTTTTGGTTACAATAATATACAGGTAGTGATGCCATATCACTGTTCTTGAGCACCCTTGGTTTTTTTTTTCTCTTCCAGTTACAAACAATGGCATTTTGTGGCTTCCATTAGCATTACTACAGAGATCAATAGTTACTCTATCTTTGGCAAGTTTTTCATGTATTACAGACTTGTTTTGTGCAGCAACAGATCTTGTAGGGAGCATTTTGTAGTTTAAGCCACACTCATCAACGTTATACATTTAGCAAGGTATCAGCTTTTGATGTTTAATAAATTTTTCAAATTCTGGAACAAATTCATTGACAGCTGTTTTGTGAGCAGACAGTTTCATACCAAAAATAATTACATTCCAAATGCCATTCCACCGATGTTACAGTTACAGACTTCGCATTTCCAATATTTCCTCCTAATCTTTCATACAAAATCAATATACCGGGCGATCAAAAAGTCAGTATAAATTTGAAAACTGAATAAATCACAGAATAATGTAGATAGAGAAGTACAAATTGACACACATGCTTGGAATGACATGGGGTTTTATTAGAACCAAAAATAAAATACAAAAGTTCAAAAAATGTCCAACAGATGGCGCTTAATCAGATCAGAATAGCGATAATTAGCATAGCAAAGTAAGACAAAGCAAAGATTGTGTTCTTTACAGCAAACGCTCATTATGTCCCCCATCATTCCTCAACAATAGCTGTAGTCGAGGAATAATGTTGTTAACAGCACTGTAAGGCATGTCCGGAGTTATGGTGAGGCATTGGTGTCGGATGTTGTCTTTCAGCATCCCTAGAGATGTCGGTCGATCATGATACACTTGCGACTTCCGGTAACCCCAAAGCCAATAATCGCACGGATTGAGGTCTGGGGACCTGGGAGGCCAAGCATGATGAAAGTGGCAGCTGAGCACACAATCATCACCAAACGACACGCGCAAGAGATCTTCACGCATTTAGCAATATGGGGTGGAGCGTCATCCTGCATAAACATCGTACGTTCCAGCGGGTGTTTATCAGCCAGGCTGGGGATGATGCGATTCTGTAACATATCGGCGTACCTCTCACCCGTCACGGTAGCAGTTACAAAACCAGAATCACGCATTTCCTCGAAGAAAAAAAGCCCAATAACAGTAGATGTGGTAAATCCAACCCACACTGTGACTTTCTCGTCGTGCAATGGAATTTCCACGACAGTTCTAGGATTTTCGGTAGCCAAAATTCTGCAGCTGTGGGCGTTGACAGACCCTCGGAGTATGAAATGAGCTTCATCGGTCCACAACACGTTACTCAACCAATCGTCATCTTCCGCCATCTTTTGAAATGCCCACACCGCAAATGCTCTCCACTTCACTGAAACGCCAGGTAACAGTTCATGATGCTGATGGCTTTTGTACAGATATCATCGGAGGGTACGCCTAAGTGCCAACCAAACAGTAGTGTATGGAATGCCGGTGCGACGTGTGACTGCACGAGCGCTGACTTCCCCGTGCATAGATGAACCCTCTACAGTCTCCAGTTCTTCCTGAACTGTCTCAGCAGCATTACACCTTGTGCTCGGTTGGCCACTACAGAGTCTATCGACTAAACAACCCGTGGATTCGAACTTCGAACTCATTCTCGTCACAGCTGCATTTGTCAACAGACCTTTACCCATTCAAATCCCCTTCCTATAGCGATAGGACCGTAACGCTGAACTAGCACATTCCCCATTCTGATAATACAGCTTCACTAAATGCGCCTTTTCAGGTAACATCAACATGCTGCGACTGCTGGCGCATCTGATTTCCTCTCTCATTACAGCTCCTTGTATACACGATTGTCACTGACATCTTGCTGTCCAGTGCCATCTGTCAGACATTTTGTGAACTTTTTTTTGTTTTTTGTTCTAATAAAACCCCATGTCATTCCAACCTTGTGTGTCAATTTTTACCTCTCTATCTACATTATTCCATGGTTTATTAAGTTTTTAAATTTATACTGACTTTTTAATCACCCAGTATTTTCTTTTACAATTAGTCCAGACAACAGAGTTTTGTTTTCTTCTCTCCTGCTCAAACTATACCCACAAAGCATCACCTAGAATTTCACTTTTGGTGTTCTTCAAAGTCTTACTTATTTTCAGTTCTCTCTCCTCATCAATCATCACTATCACTTTCATGAATTTTTCTATTTTTTTCCATTCTTTAACTGTTGTTTTGTCATCCCCTCATTTGCAGTTTTTTTAAAGAGACACTTCTTTAGCAAACCTTCCAAATCCTATCAGTTTCTCTGCTAAATACAGCATCACATGTTTACGTTTAGTTGATGCTATAATTTAATTTTACATACTCTGATATGTAAAAAGAACATGGGCACTAATTTATAAAATGAATTCAAAGTAACACTTACTGATCAGGTTAGAAGCAAGTTATTTCATACTAAAACTGATCGAACTACTGCATCTATCAATGGTCACCTGCCTACTTATCCACATCACAGAACTAACTGTAGTGACAGACGGGGTATGCACACAAAAACCAGAAATGGCATGGTCAGACTAAGTGGAGAATTGAACTATCCGAGGTCACATTAGCTAGGTTCTACTGTATCACCTTACCGTTGTTTCTTGCCACCCTCTCACTAAGTACCCTACCTTCCTTGATTTCCAACACTCCCCCACACTGTTGAGTGATGAATGTCTGATTACTGTCCACTCTTGTAAATTCTACAAATATTGGAGACATGGGTTATTTCAATTCCCGGAACATCTCCAAGATGTGTCTCATACTAAATATGTACTTAACAGTCTATATCCCTGCCTACAACAAATTATGCCACATGCTCATACCTGAGACCTGTCACTCAAGTTACATCTTAACCATGCAAGCCACTTTATGGTATATTAAAGAGTGTGCTTCTGGCACCATTACAAATATTTCCCACTTCCCAACAAGAGAGATGCAACTATAAAAACATCTGAAGATTTCAGATGTTTTTGTGTAGTTCAAGTGCTTGGGAAGAAGAAGAGTTGGAAAGCATCTTTATGGGTTCTACAGCCTCTGGTTTCACCATCGCAGTCATTTTGCGAGGCGTATATTAGAATAAATGTTACAATTTCAGACTCTTCTTACTGTGTCCTTTGGAAATGGACCTATGACACATGCTTCTCAAGGAAAAAAGTAAATAAATAAATTACCTAACAGTTTTGAGCCTCTCTCATGACACTGTATCATTTTCTGCTATGCACTACATAACAAACCTAACAATCAACTGTACTTCATTTACAGATCCTGTTTGACATGGGTAACATTAATATTTGTATTTTTTGTCCTCTTCTGTATCTGTATCAAATTCAATGTCCTGAATTATTTGTTGGATGTATTCCTACCTCTGTCTTCCCCTGAAGCTTTGTCGTCTACAGCTGTCTCCAATATCAAGGAAGTTACTCCCCAATGTCTTAACATGAGTCCTACCATCCTGCCCTTCTTCTCAGTACTTTTCGTAAGTTTCTCCTTTGCCAATCCTGTGGAGACTGCCTCAGTTTTTCAGTTCACACAATTTTCTGTGGTCTTCTGTAATATAATATTTCAGCTAGTTCAGTTATCTTCTTTTCGATTTTATGACTGTGTATATCCAGATATAAATTTAATATTCACCCAAGTTGATCTTATTTTCCAATGCTGGGTACTATTAGTGAAAATGCAAAGACTTAAAGTATCCAGAATTTATTATGGAATGTGGAACTGACCACTGGTTGTCACAGAAAGTGGATTTGCCAATATGAAAGACGGTAGGGAGTGCTGATTTGTCAGTAGATAGGTAGTATCATCAGAATGGGTTGATCAGAAGAGATCAGCGACTTCAAAAGAGGACTAGTCATTGGGTGTCACCTGAGTACCAAAACCAACAGGGACATTTCAACCCTTCTATAGCTTTCCAAGTTAACTGTTGGTTATCTGATTTTTAAGAGGAAAAACAAAGGAACATTAGAGTTAGAAAGACCAGGCAGTCTTCATGTACCAATGTACAGGAATCAATGGGCACCAAGGTGAGCAGTTGTAAAATTTGCACGGAATTAGTGGAAGGAAACAGTCTTGAGTTCCAAGTTGTTACCAGCAGTCTAGCTAGCATAATGACCGTGTGTAGGGGGTTAAAAAGAATGGGTTACAACAGTTGAGCATATCCTCATAAGCTACCCATCTCTGTAGTCAGTGGTAAGCAATGTTCGTGGTGGTATAAAGAATGATGCCTCTGGGCCATGCGCGACTAAATAAGTGATTTGGACTGATGAATCATGCTATATGCTGTGGCAATCCAATGGAATGCTTTGGGTTTGGTGAATGCCTGGAGAATGTCACCTCCCATCATGTGTAGTGCCAACTGTGAAGTATGGAGAACAGGTAGTTACAGTATGGTGCTGTATTTTGTGGCTGGTGTGTGCTTCTCTAATTGCACCTAAGAAAATGCTAAATGTGGAAGGATACGTACATGTTTTACCATTCTGTGTGCTGCATACAGTACAGGAACAGTTCAGAGATGTTTATTGTATCATAATGGTAATGCCCCTGCTATAAATCAGCATCTGTGAAGCAATGGTTTGTGGACAATAATGGTGCTGAATTGCACTAGCCTACACCAACCCGAATCCTGACACAAATCCTATGTACCACCTTTGGGATTAGACAGAACATCCACCACCACTCAGACCCCAACATCCACCAACACTGCCTTCTTGGTTTCTGCTCTCAAGGAAGAATGAGCTGCCATCAGGTATTGAGATACATCACTGAAAGTGTCCCACAGAGTTCATGCCTTCATAAAGAAGAAAAGTGGACACTCCATATTAATTTTCAGCAATAGGTGTCCGGATACTTCTGATCAGATAGTGTATAAAATGTGTAAGTCTAGCTACATATCCACCATAAATATTGAGATTTGCGAAACTTCCTAGCTTCACACCCATACCGGAATCTTCTATCACATATTTGTAGATATTTCCTTTATGCTCATTTTTTTCTTTCAATAGAACGCAAATTTGATTCTGCTTGTACGAATGATCTTCTTGGCATACTTTCATTACCTATCTCTGTCATAAAATCTACTCTGAGTCGCATGAGGATCTGCTGTATCCTAAGCTTACACTCATGTGGGTGGTGGGGAGGGGGGGGGGGGGGGGCAGGGGAGAGGTGATATAACATTTCAAAGTTAATTAAACTCAGGAAATACAGATGCAAATGATTGCATTGTCAACTGAAAACCCACAAACAGAAAGTGATTTTTGGTCATAAAATGAATACAGTATCAATAGAATTAACCAAATTTTGTGCTATTTACACAGCTTCACACTGTCACCATGTCTTTTCAGTGCATGCTGTTTAGGAAATGCAATGCTCCATTCTACATCTGCACCCACATGGATACTACGCAAATCACTTGAGTGCCTGGCAGATGGTTCATCAAACCACCTTCACAATAATGGTCTATCATTCCAGTCTCAAACAGCGCGCAGAAAAAATTATCACCTATATCTTTCCGAGCAACCTCTCATTTCCCTTATTTTATTACAATGATCGTTTCTCCCTACATAAGTTGGCATCAACAAAATATTTTCGCATTTGGAGGAGAAAGTTGGTGATTGAAATTTTGTAAGAAGCTTCTGTCACAACAAAAAAAAATCTTTTAAATGATGTCCACCCCAAATCCTGTAGTTCGCGATAACACAAATTGTGCTGCTGCTCTTTGAACTTTCTCAACATACTCTGTTAACCCTATCTGGTAAGGATCCCAGACCGCGCAGCAGTACTCCGAAAGAGGACAGGCAGGCGTAGTGTAGGAAGTCCCTTTGGTAGATTTGTGTCTTCCCCACAACATTTTCTCTGTGTTCTTCCCAATTACAGTTGTTCGTAACTGCAATTCCTTGGTATTCAGTTGAATTTACAGCCTTTAGATTTGACTGATTTATCATGTAACAGCAGTTTAACAGATTCCTTTTAGCACTCATGTGGATGAACTCTCACTTTTCATTATTTAGGGCCAGATCCCAATTTTCACACCATACAGATATCTTTTCTAAATTGTATTGCAGGTCGTTTTGATCTTCTGATGACTTCACTAGATGATAAACAACAGCATCATATTCAAACAACCTTAGACAGCTGTTCACACTTTCTCCTAAATCATTTATATAGATAAGGAACAGCAGAGAGCCTATAACACTACCTTGGAGAATGCCAGAAATCACTTCTCTTTTACTACACAACTTTCTGTCAATTATTACAAACTGCGACCTCTCTGAGAGGAAATCACGAATCTAATCACATAACTGAGACGATATTTCATAAGCACACAGTTTCACTAAGAGTCACTTGTGTGTAACAGTATCAAAAGCCTTCTGGGAATATAGAAATATAGAATCAATTTGATATCACTTGTCAATAGCACTCAGCACTTTGTGAGTGTAAAGAGATAGTTGTAGACACATATGAATGATTTTTTTCTAAACCTGTGCTGACTGTGTGTCAATAGACCATTCTCTTCAACATAATTCACAACATTCGAACACAATATATATTCCAAAAATCCCGTTGAATATTGACGTTAATGATATGTAATTGAGTGGATTACTCTTACTACCTTTCATGAATATTGGTGTGACTTGTGCATTAAAACCCAAATGTATGTCTTGTGCACTGGATACAACCATCTTCCTTAACTTTAAGTGTTCAGTGAACAGTAACTACTAAGTTTCAAATATATACCAACCAGATATTTTACTGCTTATGGCTGCCAGCTTTTCTGTTATAGCAATGTAACACTAAGGCAGGTTAACAGAGCAACAATTACACGGTTAATAAAGTTACACTTCTTAAAAGTGTTCATTTAACTTTCATACATCACTTACATGTCAAATATTTTTACAAAGTTCAAAAATTTACATTATGCTCAGAGCCATTCACAAGCAGTGAACACTGGGATTTCGGTTATTCAATGGATCTTTAAGAAAATAAAAAAATAATGCAAGCAAAACTTCTGTACCTTGGCTGTATATGACTCTCTCATAAGAGGGGTGGAGGAGGGGGAACGTGGAGGGAATACTTTCAAACAGGTCTCATGGAGTAATGATGTCACAGAAGTAACGATTAGCACTAAATTTCTAACTTCCACTTTTTGGCTTGTCTCACCGTATAATCTGCTGCCGATAGTGTTATTGGATGTGGTATGGGTGGGGTGGGGGGGCGGGGGGGAGGGGGGAGGGGGGCATGTGGTCAACCCATTCCAGTCCTCCCACCAAGGAAAACCTTTGGTGGACCTGGGAATCAAACCTATGTCACTCTTATGGCAGTCAGCTATGCTAACCCCTCAGCTACAGAGGTAGATAGCTGTTATCCCTAAACAGCAAGGAAATGTGGATGCCACAGTCAAACATCTTAAACCAAATGTCTATTCACTCTGGAAGTCTGCCATGTCAGAAGAAGATAAACCACCAAATATCAACAAAAATTAATTCTTACATACCAACTACACACACACACACACACACACACACACACACAGACACACACAAGATACGCTATTTTCCTCCACTAGAAGTTCCACCATTCTGCACAGAGTGGCATTTCATTTCTGTACAGAAAATAGAACACAACCTTCTCCTTCTCTCTAATACCACTGTCATGTTACAGAGACAGTAAATTATGGAGGCTTTATCAACCACAACATTTATTTTACACTTGAAATTATACAAATTATGAATTATCCTAAATCTGTACAGATAAAAATAAATATACTGGCTTCACCTACAACACTAGAAAGACTACATAAATCATAGAAAACAGCTCCTGTACATGACATCTTCACTCTAATGATTATTATTGTATAAACCCAAAACTAAAGACAAATTTTCCACCAGGACTATGAATGAATACAGCCTCTGAAGTAAATAGCAGTGACCACTTGCCTTACATGCAGTAATGTACAAATTCTTAGTGGTTCTCTCCCCAAAACTTTCCAGTCTAAAGAACCCAAACACACTCTTAGCACAATTTCAGCTCTCAGTGAATGACAAGGTGGGCTACAGAAGGTCAGTTTTGAGCAACTGCCCTCCATTCACAACCATCTTTATTCTTTCCCTGATCCTTTTCTTCGTTTAATTTATGTATCTTATTGATGGACTGTTTCCACATCAATCAAACCTAGTTTCATGAACTTATCTATACAGTTGCAGTGATTTAATGAATTTATTTTCTGTCCCATTGAACTGAAAAACTCTTGTAGCATTTTCAGCAAATTAAAGGGGTCACATAGTGCATACAGAACAAGTGCAGAATGTTCTTCCTGTGGTGTCACCGCCAGACACCACACTTGCTAGGTGGTAGCCTTTAAATCGGCTGCAGTCCGTTAGCATACGTCGGACCCGCGTGTCGCCACTATCAGGATTGCAGACCGAGCGCCGCCACACGGCAGGTCTAGAGAGACTTCCTAGCACTTGTCCCAGTTGTACAACCGACTTTGCTAGCAATGGTTCACTGACAAATTACGCTATCATTTGCCGAGACGATAGTTAGCATAGCTTTCAGCTACGTCATTTGCTACGACCTAGCAAGGCGCCATTATCAGTTGCTGATCTTGTTAATCATGTAACGGCAAGACCGACGGTCACCATTAATGGATTAAAGTTAAGTATTCCACCAACTACGTCCGTTTTACTAAAGTCTAATTTCCTTGTCCTGTTCCAGACCTCACGCCAGCCTGTGTGAGCTATAACGCGTGCCTTTCGGCTTCCTCTTGTAACCTGGTGTTCGCTTTCCTGCCAACCCATAACACTTTCCACAAGGTATTTTGTTTGTTTTACTGTGTGTTACTGAATAAGCAGGAATATGTAAGGTTTTCTCAGTGCACATTTAGGTTCATCTAGAATATGTAAGCTTTTCTCAGAGCATGTTTAGGTTCATTTTTATCACTTGTGCGTTTGTGAGAAATAAGGCCAAATGTATAAATTTTGTGGATCATCTTTGCCCTGCTATATATGCCAATGTCACCTGACTTGAATAGAACAGCAACTATTGAAAACCTACCCCAGTTGCGAAAATAAGCAGGGTGAGTTCCAGCAGCCGAAAGTACTTTCTTTGTGCAAAGCATTTAGCTTACTTGCTTTATTAAATAGTGTCAACAGCAACTGAGGTTTATACCAAATAAATTAACAAAAGATTGAGCTGATCCCTCATGGTATGCAAAATGGGTCAGAACACTAGCAGAAGCAATGAAAAAAGTAAGCCAAATTTAAATGAACACAAAACCCCCAAGATTGGCAATCTTTTACAGGAGCTCAAAATTTAGTACAGACTTCAATGTGAGATGCTTATAACAGTTTCCACAGTGAAACTGTCTCGAAACCTGGCAGAAAATCCAAAAAGACTCTGATCATATGTAAAGTATGCTAGCGGCAAAGCACATTCAAAGCTTTCTTGAATGATAGCAACAGAAACACCACTGATGACAGTGCTTCTAAAGCAGAGTTACTAAATACAGCTGTCTGAAATTTCTTCACCAAAGAGGATGAAATAAATATTCCAGAATTTGAATCAAGAACACCGCCAACATGAGTAACTGAGAAACAGATATCCTCAGAGTAGTGGAGCAACTTAAATCACTTAATTAAAGTAAGTCTTCCGTGTTCAGATTAACTCCCTTCAGAGTATGCTTATGCAAGGACTCCTAGTTAATTATTTATAACTACTTGCTTGGTGAAAGATCTGAACCCAAAGACTGGAAAGTTGTACACGTCACACCAATATTCAAGAGAGGCAAGATTTGTGATTTCCTGTCAGAGGTCACAGCTCATAGTAACTGACTGACAGTCATCGAGTAAAACAGAAGTGATATCTGGTGTTCCCCAAGGTAGTGTTATGGCCCTTCTGCTGCTCCTTATCTATGTAAATGATTTATGAGAATCTGAACAGCCACCGTAGATTGTTTATCGTCTAACAAAATCTTGACAAGATTAAAACCAATTGCAAAACAATGTACATAGGATAGCTGTATGGTGCGAAAACTGGCAACTGACCCTAAATAAAGGAAAGCATGAGTCATCTGCACAAGTGTTAAAAGAAGTCTGTTAAACTTCAGTTACATGGTAAATCAATAACATCTATAAGCCGTAAATTCAACTAAATTCCTAGGAATTACAATTACAAACAACTTACATTAGAAAGAACACAGAAAATGTTGTGGGGAAGGCAAACCAAAGACTGTTTTATTGGCAGAATGCTTAGAAGATGCATAGGGTCTACTAAAGGGATGGCCTACACTACACCTGTCTGTCCTCTTTTGAAGTGCTGATGCGTGGTGTGGGATCCTTACCAGATAGCATTAACAGAGTATATCATGGAAGTTCAAATAACAGCAGCAAATTTTGCATTCTCAAAATACAGGGAAAAAGAGTGTCATGGGCATGATACAGGATTTGTGGTGGATATAATTAAAACAAAGGCGTTTCTCATTGCTGCAGAATCTTCTCACAAAATATCAATCCCCAACTTTCTCCATGAAATGCAAAAATATTTTGTTGATGCCGAGTTACAGAGGGAGAAACAATTATCATA
Organism: Schistocerca americana; assembly: GCF_021461395.2. Taxonomy (NCBI): domain Eukaryota; kingdom Metazoa; phylum Arthropoda; class Insecta; order Orthoptera; family Acrididae; genus Schistocerca; species Schistocerca americana. The sequence goes on along the minus strand of NC_060129.1, from coordinate 76,963,904 downwards.
AAAAAAAAGGGAAGTCAGAGCTCACATGGAAAGATACAGGTGTTCGTTTTTTCTGTACACCGTTTGAGAGTGGAATAATAGAGAACTAGTGTGAAGATTGTACAATAAACCCTCTCCCAGGCACTTAAGTGCAATTTGAGGAGTAGCCATGTTGATGGAGAGGTAAATGTAGATGTGAGTCATTCAGAACCTTTCATCTTACTAGTAAGTTCTATCTGATAGTTAAATACCCACAGGGACTATGCTAGTTTTGTGCAGAGGCATGGTAAACTGTACAGAGATACAGGCATGTAGAAATGCTTTCATGGACCATGGACTTTGTGATGGAGTTTATAATAGATACAAACAGTATCCGTGATTGTTGAAAGTGAGATCCAAGCATCACATAAATAACTGTCCCCGCTGATACTTATCAATGCCTGTAAGCAGCTAATGGTCTGGATTTCATTGTAATTTCATTATGATAATTTGGTAGCATGACTTTGTTGAAGAGAAAAAATACGAAGCTTATAGGGCTCATTTAGAAAGTAACCGAAAAAAGTTTGCGACAGTAAATACAGTGGCACGTCCCTCAATATTTATGCACAAATGATGATGTACTAAGATTTATTTTTATTTTCTCTGTCAGGAGCTGCTATTAGCAAGTTACTCTACTATGGCTGTTTCTGTTGCTGTGTATGACCCTCATGTTGACTGTATGATGAATGGTACTTACCTTCTGATAATCATTATGTCAACAGGTGTAAAACTGATGGAGGAGTCCTTAATAATATCCAAAAATGTGTCAAATATTTCACTACCAACTGAGTTTCATTAGTCATTTGCGTTACTGTCTCAGTTAGTGAATCAGAGGACAATCACTTAAGGTACCTGTACTCCTTAACCTAAGTATCAGAGTTTCTAATTTATGTTCATGTTGATAGCTACAATACATACACTGTAGTTCCTATAATATATACACTCAATTCATTTTCACAAGTAATAATCCATGTGTTGTGCACACGCGTACACACACACACACACACACACACACACACACACACACACACACACACACACCACTCAGTTTGTGAGTCATCACTAGGAGCCCCAATGTCAGATAGAAACAGCAGCTTTGTCAGGACAGAAGAGACTTGTCAACAATACAGGTTTGCCAGAGGATCTCATCTGAGATGGGGTGTAAACACTATTGGGCAGCTATGAGTCACAGTTCAAGTGCACAACAGTGTAGCAACAATGAAGTTTTATGGACTCTGAAGTCCTCTTCAGCTCTTGTTTTGGCCATTGGCTGAAAGGGTCATGAAGACTACATCTGTTACCAAGTCAGAAGTGCAGCTTTCAATTAACACTATCATGTTCTGCACCTATGTCAGTCACCCAGTTCCAAGCAGAGCTGAAGGCTCATATCAAACTCTTTGTTGATTTTCTGATAGCCTCAGTTGTATATTTTGCGGCCTATGTTACTGCACAAAGAAGAAACCACGAGTGCAGTGGTCTCAGGAAGAAACCAGGTAAGTAGCACAGTACATTTGGAATGTACTCTCATATTTTTTACATTTGGAGAGCCCTTTGTAAAGCCCAGATGCAGTTAAGTGAAGGACATGACAGAGCTAAGAATGGCTCACTTGCTCGCCATTGACGCATACGTGCCCTGAAATGTCAGAGAAAATAAATGTAAACCTTAACTAAAGGTGAAGCTCTCATCAACATAGAGGTTGTTCTCATGACTGCAGTGTTCTACTAAGCATGGTTCTACCGGGTGTGGTATATCGCAACCTTCCTCCCACCTCTTCACTGACTAAAATTTAACAGACACTACAAACTATTGTGAAACTTTGCATTTTTTACACACACAAATCATTGCCAGCAATGAAAGAAATGCTGGGCAAAATTTCCCCTAGGTAGTATTATAGGCCCTCTGCTGTTCTTTATCTATATAAATGATTTAGGTGATAATGTTTGCAGATATTGCTGATGTTTATCCATGGTGCAAACATTGGCAATTGACTCTAAATAATGGAAAGTTTGAGGTCATCCACATGAAGCCTAAATGGAATCCATTTAACTTTGGTTACACAATAAGCCATAAATTCAACTAAATACTTAGGAATTACAATTACGAACAACTTAAATTGGAAAGAACACATTGAAAATGTGGGTAGGACAAACTAGAGACACTGTTTCAGTGGCAGAACACTCGAAGGTGCATCAGATCTGCTAAAGAGACTGCCTAAACTACACTTGTCTGTCCTCTTTTTGAGTACTGCTTCACAGTGTGGGATCCTTACTAGATAGGATTAACAGAGTACAGCAAGAAAGTTCAAAAAAGGGCAGCATTTTTATATTATCGGGATAATGGGGAAAGAGTGTCATAGACATGATACAGGATTTTGGATGGACATCATTAAAACAAAGGCGTTTCTCACTGCAGCAGGATCTTCTGAAGAAATTTCAATCACCAACTTCCTCCTTTGAATGCGAAAATATTTTGTTGACATTGACCTACATGCACAGAAATCATCATCATCATCAAAACGAGATAAATCAGAGCTCACACAGAAAGAAGCCATATAGACTTGGATTTGTAGCCTCACACTTGACACTGAGCCACAAAGTCACCTTATGTTCTAAAACTGCAGAATTCAAAATAAGATTCAGAGTTACTCTAATCAAACCACAATAGCACTGTGCTAAGAAAATTAAAACAAGAAACTAGAGATAAATAGGGGCAAAATCTCAAATTCCATATGGAATACACAACAGATGAAAATGCTGAACACAGAGGAGGCTACAGAGCCTAAAGGAGTAGCCAACAGATTCAATAAAAAAATTTGGGGTAAAACTGGCCACACATTGGCAACATCATTATTAGTTACCAAAACAATGGTCTGTTGCATGTGATTATAAAGAGGCAAAGTCCACGCTAATTTGTAAGAAGTCACAGGAAACACCTACAGAAGTACAGACCTGTCTAGCAGATGTTAAAACCTTGTAGCATGATTCTGTGCTGCTACATGATGGTTCTTTTTTTAAAGAAAAAAGTTTCTCTGCAAGAATAAAAATATATTCAAAGACCACTGCTCATGTAAAACTGACCGCTCTGTTCACAGTTTTGGGACTACTATACATATGCATATTGTTCTCTACAGTAAAAACACTGCAATAAACTCCACAACCCTCTTATTATTACATAATGAAAAAGAGCAACACTCTACAGTATCTATTTACTGCACTATACATAGATTACATATGTACAGTACAGTAAAAACTGAAGGTATCCTATACACTAGTAAAAAATCACTTAGGAAAAAAGTCAGTTAAAGATCTTTTGTGTACAAGGTAAAATTCTAGACTAAGCTGTAGTGTTCCACCATTTCTTGGTCTACAAAATGTCCATAGGTGTTGCAGTTGATTTCTGCTCAATGTACTGAACGACCATAACAAAAGCATACTTGGCATCAATGTGTGAAGTCCAGGTAGGGGGTCTGTCTTCACCGGCCAAGACCCTCACAATTTCTTCACCATTTTCTTGCAAAACAGCAGCAATAATACAATCGTCATGGATCTCTTCACTCATTTCACAGTCTTTGTCACACTAGAAAATCCACTCCTCACTTCACTAGCACGGGCATTTGGTGGTACAGTATGTAGATCTTTAATGACATCCTGCGTGACGTCATTTTGCTCCCCTTCAAACTGGTCAGATTCGGTCGTAACTTCCACCTGAAGCTTATGGTAAGATTTTTGCAGCATGTCAGATTTTAGTTCCTTCCATGAATCAGCAACTGCATAGGTAGCATCTCTGACATTGAGGGATTTCACAGCTTCAAGTACATCACAACCTCCTTGATATTTTTCTAAAATCGAGCTGACGTACTTTCTGCGATACTGCCTCTTTAACCATTACTCCCAGCTCCATTGGTTTGGTATGTTATGTGACATTTGGTGGAAGGAAGATAGTGTTTTTGTCCCCTTTCACGAGATCCTCAGATGGATCTGATGAGGCATTATCAAACAGCAACAGAGCACAAACAGAGAACTTTTGTTTCAAGTCTTTTACAACAGAAGGAACAAACTTCTCAAATAAAGATTTGAAAAGATTCCAGCCCATACAAGCAGATTTTTGATTGCAGTAATAAACTTGAAAGGAAGATAAGTTGGTCCTGTTCTTGAATGCCGTAAGCTTCTTACATATGCTAATAACAAACGGGAAGCTTGTGTGAATTATCAGCACTGCTGCAAGGAGCAACAATTAGCCTACCCTTTTTATGTTTCATTCCTCTCTCAGTTTCATTTGATGCAGCAAATATTTTATAGTTCAGGTCTGGCTCGTCTACGTTATAGACTAGGCAATCTAACACTTCACTTTCTTCAGAAGTTTCTTGGAACTTCATACAAAACTCCTTAGCCACCTCAGTATCAGCAGATAGTTTTCCACCAGAAATTGAAACACACCAAATGCCATCATGTGTTTTCCAGCAATAAATCCAGCCTTCACTAGCTGCCAATTCGCTTCTGGATTCTAGTCCCCCCCTCCCCCCCAAAGCTATTGCCTTTTCTTTTATAATGAGCCCAGATATCAGGATCCTTTCCTTCTTCCTTTCTTTGTGGAACCACATCCACAATGCATTATCAAGCAGTTCAAATTTAGGCTTTTTCAATGTTCTGCAATTCTTAAGAGCATTTTCACCATCTACTGTCACTCTACATGATTCAAAGTCTGTCCGAATTCTTCTCTACTCTTTAGTTATCATGAAGCCTCTGAGGAGTTCCTTTGCAATTTTTTCGAGTGATTCCCCATTGTCCAGTTTTCGTAGTACTGCTAACTTTTCATTTGATGAAAGAGTAACGTGTTTATGATTCACTTCTGACATTTTGAACACGCGCGCGCACACACACACACACACACACACACACACACACACACCTGTACAGTACACACAATCACAAATATATACAGTACTGTAACAAATACAGAAGAACTATGCCGTACAACCAATAAACAGTAAGCACTAAAAACTTCACAGTGCAGTACTGTACAAAAAACACGATGATAAAAGCAATATGAGATGACGGAGCACTAAAAATGGGCGTGCAATAACAATAATTACCTGTAAACAACAATGGCATGATGATTAGTGAGTCACCACCACAAGTTGGGGCAAGTTTGGCTCAATCATGGTCAGGTCAACCAGAGTGGCAGACTAGCAGAGGGTGGACAAGAGGGGTTCTACTGCAGCATAAAGCCTAAAAATGTTGTATTTTGCCTCCTTTCTCTCATTTCCCATAGGCGACTTATTCTATTACTGAGTGTGTGTCATCTTTATACTGCCTTATGTGAGCAAACACACATTGGTTATCTGTGTCATTACGTTCATCTCAGATGATCCATAAAGTAATAGCACTTAATTCCATATAGTCACAGAGTCCAGAATTACTTCTTGAGTCACACCACCCTCCAATTCCTATTTTACTTTTACAGTCAATGGGTAAGCCTGGGCTTTAGTAACTGTAAAACAAACTGTAATGAGTGCATTTAAAAAACCATGATCTCCAAATATTACACAGATGTAGCATCTATTAAGTTTCACTATGGAACTTAATAAGAATTAATTACGATTTCTACTGTGTTCTTTTCTGGGAAGACATTCTTGTTGACAGTGTTATTAAGGTTTATTTCAATATGAGTGAACAAAAAAAAATCATATAAACCACAAATAACAACATTTGAAAATTGATTACAAGCCTGCATTTGATCCAGTCCCTATGTTATTATTTTCAGTAACTTTACATGTAAATAAATTAAGTGTAGTCAAATCAAAGGTTACAGCTAGAATTTTAAGTATTAAAACTAACATTGTTCATATGAAAGAAAGGAAAAAATTGTTTTTATTTAGCTAAGAAGAAAAAAAGCCTATTGCAGAGTCAGCAAAACAGGTGGGTTTGGCATGGTTGCTTTGCACATCCATCACAACAAATGACATAACATGAGTTTGTACCACATATCTATGGTAACGCCTCATCAGTATTGTCACAGCACTGTGAGCAACTATTGTTGTTGTCTGCAGCCATTTTTACTTCACAACTGAAAGCTGGCAACAGCAGCAGGAGCACAACTTTAATGAAGGCAGAAGTGACACATTTACAGGAAATGCTCAACCCAAAGAGAATTTCTTATTGAATACCAAAAGTGGTCCTGATTTAAAAATGGATAAATGTTTACAATTTGAAAAAACAAACAATAACTGAGATCCGCACTAACTTGAAACTGTTTAACTCACCAGAAGTCTGGCGATATTAAGGTAGCAATGTATTCCAGGTACCAGTACCATGTAACAGGTTTTACATGTGTGTGAAATACGGTGTCTTTATAATTCCGTGCCTCCACAGCTGAATAACACAAATGTTAGTGAGTACCACGACAGCTGCATTTCATCTATGTTTATTTTGTTGCAAATAAAGATCTTCAGGTGACACTTCAAAATCTGCTAACAGTCTTCGTAATTAAGGTTGGTTGGTTTAAAAGAGGGTTTAAGAGGGTGAGAATATAACAAGTGAGACTGACAACACAAAACAGAGAGAAAGGAAAAACCACAAGAATGATGGGAGGGTAACAAACACTTAAATGGACAAAAGGAGAGAAGAAAACCACAGAAACACAAGTAACAGGTAGAAGAGATTAAAACAACGAAACAGATTACCATAGCTGGCTGGCCATGAGAATAAAAAGGAGAAGCCAGCCACTCTGCTACACAATAAAACCTCCACCCTAAACGCACTAGGGTGAAGGACACGGAGGGGGGGGGGGGGGGGCAAAAGGACATGCACTAAAACTTAGATAAAATGATAAAACCCACCCTCACGAATAAATTGTAAAACTAAATCAGCTGATGATACGTTTTCAGATTAAATTAGCAACGAGTCCGGTAACCAAAGATTTCATCAGAGGACAGTCAAAGTTGGACAGTGCACCAGAATATGGGCCACTGTCAACCAGGTGCCACACTGACACTAAGGCAGGTCTTCACGGCACAGGAGGTAGCTGTGGGTTGCTCAAGGGTGGCCAATGCGGAGCCGGCAGAGAACCACATAGTCCCTGCAAGGGGTCCGCATGGAGGACTGCCACACATTCGTAGTCTCATTAATGGCATGTAGTTTGTTGTGCCTACCGAGACTATGCATTCCGTATCCCAAAGCCAAAAAACCTGGTGGCGTAAAAACAAATGCAGGTCAGTTATTGGAATGCCAATCTCCATAGCCTGTTTGGTCAGCCTGTCAGCAACTTCACTGTCTGAGATTCCGACATGTCTTGGGGTCCTCACGAGCACCACTGAACCACCAGACTGGTCCAGGGCATAGGTGGACTCTTGGATGATCACTATCAAAGGATGAAGAGGGTAGCACTGGTCAATAGCTTGTAGGATGCTCAAGGAGTCAGTACATAGAAGAAACGACTCCCCAGGGCATGAACGGATGTGATTAAGAGCACGAGATATAGCCACCAGCTATGCAGTGAAAACACTGGAGCCATAAGGCAAGGAATGTTATTCAATATGACCGCCATGGACATACGCAAAGCCAATGTGACCATCAGCCATCGAGCCGTAGGTGCGAACCACTTCATGCCCTCGGTACATGTCAAGAATTGAGAGGAAGTGACGGTGGAGAGCCCCGGGGTGAATGGAGTCCTTTGAGCCATGTTAAAGATCCAGGCGAAGCCGCGGCCTAGGTGTACATCATCATGGAGGCTTATGCGAATGGACCTCGAGTATAGGTGGTAAAGGCAAGGACTCCAGTTCAGACAGAAGGGATTGAATGTGAACAGCAATTGTAAGCCTTGACCTGGACCGCCAATGTGGGAGATGAACTGCCGAGGGTGGGAAAACAAGACTGTAATTCGGATGCACAGGAGAATTACAAACATGTGCAACGTAACTGGTGAGCAGTTGTGCATGCCTGACCTGTCAGGCCACTGGTCACCGGACTCGTCCTAAAAGCTCCCGTCGCTAGTTGGACGTCACAGTGGTGCACTGGGCCCAGTAAACGCAATGCTGAGGGTGCTCCCCAACCTTAAACCAGACTCACATAGTCAAGGCAGGATTGAACAAAGGCTCCGTAGAGCTGCAGCAGCATAGAGCAATCTGTACCCCAGTTGGTGTTGCTCAAGCAGCAGATGGCATTGAGGTTATGCCTGGAGTGCCACGTAAGTTGATGCAGATGAGGAAGCCAAGTTAATCAGGGCATCAAAAACCAGTCCTAAAAATCAATGTGTCTCCACTACAATGAGGGGATCATCAGTACAGTAAAGTTCTGGTTCCAGACGAACAGTACGATGCCGACAAGTGCATAACACACGACTTTGCAGCCAAACTCTGGAAGCTGTGGGCTAGAGCCCATGACTGCGCCTTGTGGATGGCTCCCTGTATTATTTTTTTTTTTTTTTTTTTTTTTTTTTTTGTTATGGTTTTAGTTTGCAAAACTGCCCATTCTGTGGCTTAGGGAAGGGTAAAAAAAAAGCTAGTAGGGAATCAGCAGCAAAATTCAGAAAATGGGGAAACTAAAGAACAGAAGGAAAGCTTAGAAAACCACTATAGAAGAGGAGGGGGGGGGGGGGGGGTGTTTTCCCCAAGAAGATCCTCAACTGACCGACATCATCTCACTGACACTGATAAACTCGAGTATGCAATTGGCTGAGCGCGTGTCATCTGCTAAAATGGAAGATCTATCAGGCGACAGCTGTAAATGGGCGTGTAGTGGAGTAACATAGGGGCACTGAAGTAAAAGGTGTCTCACCGTCCACAGCTGAGAGCAGTGGGGACAAAACGGGGGAGGATTGCCACTTAAAAGATGTCGATGGCTAAAAAGACAGTGCCCTATCCGGAGTCTAGTTAAAATTACTTATTCCTGACGACGAGTTCGGGAGGAAGAGGTCCAAGCACTGGGAAGACCTTTCACATCCTGCAATTTATTATTGGGAAGTGTAGACCAATGAGCGTGCCATAAAAGAGAGCAACACGACGACAGAAAACACTCTGTAGATCGGCAAAGAGAACCATCCGAACAGCAGGATGAGGAAGAGAGACTGCAGGCTTGGCCACTATATCGGCCACCTCGTTTCCACAGATACCAACATGTCCTGGGTTCCAGAGTAATACCATAGAGACGCCCCCTGCGGAGCAAGTGCAGGCAGTCCTGAATCCGGTGGACCAGAGGGTGGACAGGGTAAAGTGCTTTGACACTGAGGAGAGAGCTGAGCGAATATGAGCGTATAATATAATGTATCCGCTGATGGCAACGGATGTATTGGACAGCCTGGAGAACAGCATAAAGCTCCACAGTAAAAACCGAACACTGGTCGGGAAGCCAAAATCTATTAGGGGTGTCGCCAACAATATAGGCACTCCCAGTGTAAATAAATGCGGCATCCTTCATCGTGCACATAGAGCAGCAGATGCCCAACGATAAAACAAGAGAAGGGGTATCATCCTTGGGAAGCTGACAAAGGTCATGGAGCAGGCAGGTCCGGAGGCAGAGCCAAGGCGGTGCTGTATGCCCAGTTGTCAAGAAAGTTGTAGGAATGTGGAAGGAAAGAGATCTCAGCAGTTGACGGAAGTGGACTCCTGTTGGTAGTAGAGAGGAAGGGCGTCTTGCATAGCCCAAATCCACAGAGGCATCGAAAAAAAGGTCATGGGCCGGATTAGCAGGCATGGAAGACAGACGGCTAGCATAACGACTCAGAAGGACAGCTCGCCAACTGGACAGCGGAGGTTCAGCAGTCTCAGCATAAAGGTTTTCCACAGCGATGATTTAGAAAGCTCCAGATGCTAAATGCAATCCGCGGTGGTGGACAGAGTCGAGATGCCGAAGAATAGACGGACGAGCAGAGGAGTAAACTATGCTTTCACAGTCCAATTTCGAGTGCACTAAGGCGCAATATAGGCAGAGAAAGACCACTCGGTCCGCTCCTCAGGAGGTACCATTCAGAACACAGTGTTCATGGATCACAGACAGCGAGCTGAAAGATAGAAAACGTGGGAGGACAGGCACCGTTTTTTGTCAAGCACAAGTCCCAAGAATTTAGCGACGTCTGCGAACGGAAGGTCAACAGGGCCTAGATGTAGGGAAGGTGGAAGAAATCCCGTGCGACGCCAAAAATTTACACAAGCGGTATTACTGGGGGAAAAGCGGTAGCCAGTTTTAATGGTCCAAGAGTGGAGACTATTGAGACATCCTTGAAGACGTTGTTCAAGAAGGCTGGTCCATTGAGAGCTGTAGTAGAGCGTAAAACTGTACACTAAGAGGGAGCCCAAGACATCGGAAAGGAGACAATCTATAATTGTCAACACTTAGCACAGAGCCATGGGGCACCCCATTTTCTTGGGAGAAAGTAAAGGTGAGAGTAGTGCTCACCAGCACTTTAAATGTGCACTCTGTCATAAATTCACGAATAGACAGGGGTAGCCGACTGCGAAAGCCCCAAGAGAACAGTACGTGGAGGATGCCTGTCCTCCAACAGGTATCGTACGCTCTCTCCAGATCAAAAAATATTGCTACCACTTGGCATTTCCTGAGAAAATTGTTCATGATATAAGTGGAGTGAGCAACAAGATGGTCAACTGCATCCAAACTGATCTTCCCTGAGGTCGGCTTCTACCAGTTTTTCCATTTGTCTGTAAAGAATTCCCGTTAGTATTTTGCAGCTGTGACTTATTAAACTGATAGTTCAGTGATTTTCACACCTGTCAACACCTGCTTTCTTTGGGATTGGCATTATTATATTCTTCTTGAAGTCTGAGGGAGTTTCGACTGTCTCATACATCTTGCTCACCAGATGGTAGATTTTGTCAGGACTGGCTTTCCCAAGGTTGTCAGTAGTTCTAACTGAATGTTGTCTACTCCCGGGGCCTTGTTTCGAATTAGGTCTTTCGGTATCATATCTCCGATTTCATCTTCATCTACATCCTCTTCCATTTCCATAATATTGTCCTAAAGTACATCGCCCTTGTATAGACCCTCTATATACTCCTTCCACCTTTCTGCTTTCCCTTCTTTGCTTAGAACTGGGTTTCCATCTGAGCTCTTAATATTCATACAAGTGGTTCTCTTTTCTCCAAAAGTCTCTTTAATTTTCCTGTAGGCACTATCTTACCCCTAGTGAGATAACCCTCTACATCCTTACATTTGTCCTCTAGCCATCCCTGCTTAGCCATTTTGCACTTCCTGTCAATCTCATTTTTGAGACGTTTGTATTCCTTTTTGCCTGCTTCATTTACTGCGTTTTCATGTTTTCTCCTTTCATCAATTAAATTCAATATCTCTTCTGGTACACAAGGATTTCTACTAGCCCTCATCTTTTTACCTACTTGATCCTCTGCAGCCTTCACTACTTCATCCCTCAGAGCTACCCATTCTTCTCCTACTACATTTCTTTCCCCCATTCCTGTCAATTGTTCCCTTATGCTCTCCCTGAAACTCTCTACAACCTCTGGTTTAGCCAGTTTATCCTGGTCCCATCTCCTTAAATTCCCACCTTTTTGCAGTTTCTTCAGTTTTAATCTACAGTTCATAACCAATAGGTTGTGGTCTGAGTCCACAGCTGCCCCTGGAAATGTCTTACTATTTAAAATCTGGTTCCTAAATCTCTGTCTTACCATTATGTAATCTATCTGAAACCTTCGAGCATCTCCAGGCCTCTTCCATGTATACAACCTTCTGTTATGATTCTTGAACCAAGTGTTAGCAATGATGAAGTTATGATCTGTGCAAAATTCTACCAGGCAGCTTCCTCTTTCATTTCTTAACCCCAATCCATATTCACCTACTACGTTTCCTTCTCTTCCTTTCCCTACTATCGAATTCCAGTCACCCGTGACTATTACATTTTCGTCTCCCTTCACTATCTGAATAATTTCTTTTATCTCATCATACATTTCATCAATTTCTTCATCATCTGCAGAGCTAGTTGGCATATAAATGTGTACTACTGTCGTAGGCGTGGGCTTTGTGTCTATCTTGGGCACAATAATGCGTTCACTATGCTGTTTGTAGCAGCTTACCTGCACTCCCATTTTTTAAATTCATTATTAAACCTCCTCCTCCATTACCCCTAGTTGATTTTGTATTTATAACCCTGTATTCACCTGACCAAAAGTCTTGTTCCTCCTACCATCGAACTTCACTAATTCCCACTATATCTAACTTTAACCTATCCATTTCCCAATTCAAATTTTCTAACCTACCTGCCTGATTAAGGGACATTCCACACTCCGATCCGTAGAACGCCAGTTTCCTTTCTCCTGATAAAGACGTCCTCTCGAGTAGTCCCCGCCCGGAGATTCGAATGGGGGACTATGCCATTATCTTTTAACCATACAGTAAAGCTGCATACATATATCAAATTGCATAACTATTAATTGATGTCACTTAATGATTTCCCTCTGAAAGTGAACTTAATTGCTGTCAGTCGTTACTGAAGCCTCGTTTACATATTCGAAGCCAATGCAGAATGTAAATATTATTATGAAACATATTTCTCAGACTGATGAACACAATAAGTGTGTCTTCACACTCATTTCTGAAATAATTATTTTAAATCAAATACATAGAAATCTAAATTCATGGTGCACACAGTGTAAAAAGATGTAATGTTTTTCATTTTCATATTTAGTGACATTGCTAATATTCATGAGAAAATGAACTTTAGTATTATGTAGGTCAATAAAGTTGACATTTAAAAAGAGATATATCAGATCAGAATAAACTCACTAAGCCAAATATACCATCAAAGAATTAGTTGGTACACTACCTCCACTGTATGAGAGCTTCCACACCAGCAATGACATAAAATAGTGTTGTAACATGAAATATTTAACATGAACATACACTTCAGTTTTAGAAAACTGAGACTGAATTACTCACTCATACAGCAAAAAATATGAATTATGTTTACTCACACACCATACTGCACACAGAAATTAATGAAATACAAGGAAGCCACTCACCATAGGGTCCGGCTCAGAAGGTACCTCATCTGTTATCTCTTGTTTTATCCAGTTAGTATTCATGTCATCCATGGCTGCCACTGTACACGTCTGAAAAACAGACAATCAGATAAAAACATCTGTACTCAATTTCCATTGTTACTATGAGGTATAGCTCAAAGCCAATATTTTCTGTCTCTTATGGACCGCAGCAAACAACAAACTATACAAGAAATACATATGACCCTGGCTAAGAAACAAGCATCCAACGACATGACCTAATTTTTTACAGATAGTCAGAACACAATCTCAAAATCATGTAGAACGCAAATAAATGAATACTGAAATATTTTCACAGTTGCGAATACCAACAACCATCAGCTGTTTAAGGGAATGATGACAATGAAAATCTGTGCTGCACCAAAATTTGAATCTGGATTTCCCGCTTTCCCCAAGTGGTCACCTTAACCACTTTGGCTATCCATCCACGACTCACAGCCATACCCAAACTTATGTGTGTCATCGTTCCTGTGCCACAACCTGTATTCATACACACATTACATAATTCCCACACAGGGGAGGACTTTTAATTTGATGTACTGCCCAGTATTAGTGAATAAATATGATATTTCAGTTTCTGTGCTGTTAAGAGAAACGACGCAATGTTCCTTCGGACGTGCATGCATGTCTGCAGGAATAAGTGCTGCGGCAACTACAGCCATTGCATCGTCATTCTTAACAATACAGGCACTGCAATATTGTATTATAAATGTATACTGATTGCTACAGTTCCTTTGGAGCACCGGCTTAAGGTATAATGCACTATGGGGCACTGGCTTAGGGTACATCGCACTATTTTGTGAACTATGGGAGAGTGATTTATCTGGATGAAACCTACATTTGGCATTATGATCAAGTAAAGAAACTAATATAGTACAGTGAATTTACTAAGTAAAACCATAATGTACACTAGTTGACCAAATTTTGCAGACGAAGAAAGGAAGGTTAAATTGGAGCTTGCAGTTATCTGTTACATCAAAGTTTGTGGAATGATTCTGAGTCTATCCTGATGTACAATACAATGTAAGTGTGCATTACAGAAACATCCGATTCCACCCCCCTGGCTCGACCCATGACGTCATCAAGGTGAGAACATCCCCTAGTTCCACCGTATACAATAGGGTGACCATAATGTCATTGCCTACAAATGTGAATAAAAATACAAACGTCACCAGAAAATTTCATTCTAGCAATAAAATGAAACTAACGGCACAACCGTAGGAAGTAGGCACTAAATTTACGAGGACACGAAAAACAACATCACAAACTAAATATCACATCCTATGTAAAAACAAAAAATTCTCAGCATACAACGTAACGTTACAAACACGAAAATCACATGAAACGTACACTTATATTGAACTACAGAGTTCAAAACGAAGCCCCCGGTATGAGGAAACTAAAACGCGCAACTCCAAAACGTTGTATTGCTAATGCCCTTCACCTACATAGCTCAAACGAAGCCAATGATATCAAAACCACGCAGACAAATTGAAAACCTGAAATGCCCTGCTTACTTGACCAATTAAAATAGAAACAAGAACTATAGGCCTACACCAAAACAAACAAACCATATATAAGGCATTAAAATGCAAATAAAAACAAAACATTACTCACCAACCACAGCCACCAACGAATACAACGAGGTGCCCCCTCATGCCCCCAACACACAATTAACAAAAACCTCCAAACGACCACAACCTCTCAACCCCCCCCCCCCCCCCCCCTCCCCTCTTAACCAACCAAACCACCGAATATTAGTCCTAATCACAACACCCACAAGGAAATAGAACAAACAAAAACTAATACCATTCACACATAAAAAAATGGAAAGATGAACGCTAACCAACATAATACTTGACTAAAACAATCTTCCTGATACCTAAAACAAGGTCCTCCATTGAATAGATCTCAAAATATTGTTGTGGCGTCAGAGTCACATACACAGGTCACTGATCCAAGGAGACAGGACTCTTAGTTAACTTCATATTCTCGTTACACACCACACCCCACATAGTAGGCAATCACACTGAACCGCTGCATAAACCTTACCACTGTCATATCGTTACCCTGTAGAACCGCATAGCATAACTTACATTTTTTCTGTCGTATCCATGCCAACAAAAAACAAGAAAACACTAACACATGTCAGTCCATAGCAAACAACATGAGCACATAATCCCCCGAAACAATAGATCAACTCACTGGCGACTGCAATACGTTCTTCCAGCAAATCCACATAATTGTTATACAAATTCACATCACCGAATGCCACACATAAATCATCTTCCGACATGAACACCCACAAGCGCGCGCCACCAAATGCAACAATACGCCAACTATGTACAGACATGACCCGACTCACAAACCCGAGGCCCAGGAGAAGGACTTCACACAACATAACACGCTTACAGCGAGGGTCAAACCAAACGGTTTGACTCCAAAGCTTTCCTTGACTATCAAAGCGTTTTATAATCCTTTCATTATTAACAACTGGTGACAACGGAATAGAATCTATAATTATAATCATACCACTCTATGCTGCACTTTGAATTCTTAAACGATTCACTGAACGAACTAGACGAATAATAAATACACACTGAAAACCAACAGAATGAATGGATTACACAGCACTTTCTTTCATCCCAATGTAACGAATTTCTGAAATGATTAGTAATAGCTATGGGCCCCTGTATCAAGAGAAATGACAATCAAACTGCTCACTTTGTAATCTGAAAGAGGTATACATCAGATCATAGAAAAATTCTCTTTTGTTTATATTTACATGCGGTGTGCACGTCAACACAACCATTCTAATATTTTCAATGGGGAAACTTTCCGCCTGTCACCAAATATTTAACACCGACTTTCACGTGGATCACAGCACAGAGAAACTGTTCCAGTAACTTCACATACCACATCACACTATCAGCCGCTTCTTTTACGAAGTTACGAGAGACAGACATAGCGATTTTATCGTACAGTGCGAAAATAGCAAGCATTTGACACGACACTACACATACGTGAAAACGTGCCTTTATCATGACTGTCAACAGTAGACGAAAAAGGCTTTTTTATTAAGTATTCCACTCCCTTACTCAATTCGAAAAATTGCATACTCAATGAAAGTAACCCAATTGTTTAGTTGTAATAAACAGTTATGTATGAAATTCATAACACCGTCCAAAGCCACAACCAAATACACCGAAAGTGATCTTGTCACAGAAAACTAAATACCAAATAAAGTTATGTTCAAATGTGTCCAACAACTGTAATAAACAAATACAATTGGGTAACGAAGTCATTACACCATGACAAGACATTCGCGAACTGCTTCAGGTATTAAATTAGTTCCAAAATAAATTGTTGTCTTTCCTTCGTTCATGTCTCTAATCCTTAGACACTTGTCTATTACCTGAAGAACGTAATGTACCACTTTTCGCAAAAACAAAAATTCGCAGTAACTTCGCAATACGCTACTCTCTTGTGCACTAAGATAATAAATGCGGAAGAACAAACTAACGCTATTGATCTGCCAGAACAGGCGTCTAAAGCTAGCGAAATGAGGGATGCTCAACTACCGGACCTACCGACAGATGGCTCTACCAGCTGATTACTGTCGTCTGTATTGCCCGCCATATTTGAATTTGCCAAGAAGTTTCTCTCGGTCTGTACGGTGTATAAGGAATTAAGGATTATCGAAATGGTGATTTCTTGTTCCGCTTTCAATTGTACGAAGCGATGGAGTAAGGAAAGTGACTTACCATTTCACAGGTAATAGGACTACCGATACAATACGAAAACAATACAGACTTAGTGCGTTTGCTAATTCGATGTTTTTGAACAGGTTTCCTCTAAAGCACCCAGAGCTGCTAAAGAAGTGGATTACTTCCGTGAAGCGGAAAGATTTTAAACCTACGTCTTGCAGTTTTCTTTGCGGAAACCTTTTCCGGCAAGATGATTACGTAGTGAGCCCTGGGACGTGGAAGAAACGTCTCAGACCCGAAGCAGTGCCATCAATTTTTGACTTTCCGACACATTTGATGCCACCAAATAAACAGCCACGACGACATGTTAGGATTTTGAGTGACAACGATGCTTCTCCATTTGAGGTAGCTAATTAATTTCCTTGCTATGTGCGTGGTTTTGACTTTTGTGAATTTATTTCGTACGGACACAAATGGGCTACATAGGTCTAAGCAATGTTGTAATAGTTCCATATTTTTGTTTTTAGCGTTCTGTCCTGGAATCCGTGCTTGATTTGCCCTCTGCAGAAGCTACTGATTGCGTGGAGAATGTTGTCAGTGAGAATTCTTCCGTGGAAAGCATGTCCCATTTATCCAATGCAGAAGCTGCGAATTGTGTCGAAATCGTTAGTATAATGATGTTTTCACACCCACAAAGTTTTCTTATAATATTTTTTCATCAAGCCTTGAGTTATTTCAATCACATATAACGAAATTATTTCTTTATTTCAGAGTGCAGTTGGTTCTCAAGTAATTGATTGTGGTATACAGTCGAAAGTAGAAATGGAAGACAAGGCGACCAAAACTTGCAATTTTTTCTCAGACATTGTGCACGAATTAAAACGTAAACTGAAGTGTGTCCGTGAAAAACTTCGAAGAAGAGAGAAGAAAGTGTTTTCCTTGGATGACATCATAAGTTCATTGAAGGAGAAGGGGCATCTTCCTGAGAAGTTACATAACTTCCTCAATCATCAGAAAGGAACACAAGTGGAATTAGTGTGCAATTTAGTGGACAACTCTCTCTCCTCAAAGGGTAATAGATACACAACAAATGTGAATATGTTTGCGATGACTGTGTACTTTTATTCACCAGCAGCATATGAATACCTGCAAAAATTAATGCCTCTGACCCATAAATCATTGATTTCCAAATGGGTGGCAAGTGTCGGCTGTGAAACTGGCTTCTTAAAAGATGTTTTTAAGTACGTTGATTCGAACCCAATCGTAAGGGACCAGTTCAGCGATTCATGTCTAATTGTAGACAGTGTGGCACTTAGGAAGCAAGTAGTTTGGGACCAAGGAACTAAGCAATACACAGGTTTTTTAGAGTTTGGTGGGGAAGTGCCTCAGTCAAAAGAAGTAATAGAGCCATCTGAGGCTCTGGTTTTCATGCTTGTCTCTATTAAAGGCAAATTTATATGCCTGATTGCATATTTCTTTATCAACGGTGTACAGGCAAATAATCAAGCCACACTGATGAAATCCGCTTTAGAGAGGCTGCATAGTTCTGGCATTAGGGTTTGGTGTGTTACATGTGATGGCTGCAAGGTAAATATAAGCACTTTACGTACACTTGGCTGTACTTTAAATTTTTCCAAGGGTGATTTTAAGAGCTACAATGTTTATTGTATGTTGGACATGTCATATGATGAAGTTTGCCAGAAATGCTCTAGCAGAAGTATCTGCTATTGAGTCTCCAACTGGCATTATTAGATGGCATTTCATTGAGCAATTGAACAAGGTACAACAAGAAGAAGATATGACATTTGCCAACAAACTATCAGGACAATATATAAGTTATGTAAATAGAAAATGAATGTTTCATTAGCTCCACAGACTTTGAGTTCTAGTGTGGCAGATAGTATAGAGTTTTTGAGGAGGGTTGGTGATCCAAATATTAAAGGAAGTGAAGCAACAGTAGAATTTTTGTATAATATTGATAGGATTTTTGATATTCTGAACTCCAGAAATCCATTAGGTAAAGGGTATAAGAGCCCCCTGAGACTTGACAACAAATATTATTGGCTTGGTATTTAAAAAAAAAATTAAATTAAAAAAAATGGCTCTGAGCACTATGGAACTTAGCATCTATGAACATCAGTCCCCTAGAACTTAGAACTACTTAAACCTAACTAACCTGAGGACATCACACAACACCCAGTCAACACATTGGTATTTTCAGACACACTGAAAATTATATCAAAAGCTTAAAAATCATTGGTGTTCCATTGCTGCTCCATGCAAGAAGTACTTTTGCTTTTGGGATAATTTTCAATATGCAATCAGTAAGGCACATAGCTCTGACACGTATGCTTCGTGTTGAATCTCCTTTGAAGCATTTGCTAACATATAAACTGTCACAAGACCACATAGAGCTTTTTTTCCCCTGCATTCGGTCCAGATGTGGTTGGAACAACAATCCAAATGCATACCAGTTCAAATGTGCCACGAGAAAGTTGCTCTTGGGTAACAGTGTCACTGCAATGAATGGGAATTGCTCAAATTTTAATGTGTGTTGTTTGCCACCTGTTTATGATTTTCATTTATTTATTTATTCATTTGATTAGCCATCCGTAGACATTTTGCAATGTATGGATGTTGTCAGTTTGGATACAGTGATTTTTGCAGATACATTGACACTTTTATATGCATTTACAGAGTATACAAATACAATGACATTTATCACTTAAATTACATTCAAACAATTAAATATTCACTTATTGTTTAGAAACAGTGTTCCTGAAAATATAGTTTAAGGGTTTTCTGTAACAGTACATGTTGTTAATTTCTTTGATGTCCTGTGCAGCTTGTTATACATTTACAGAATATACAATACAATGTCATTATGTCACTTAAATTACATTCAAACATTTAAATATTCACTTACTGTGTAAAAACAGTGTTCCTGAAAATACAGTTTAAGAGTTTTTCTGAAACAGTACATGCTGTTAATTTCTTTGATTTCCTGTGGCAGCTTGTTATACAATTTTACACCCTGATACAAGAAACTTTTTTGGGTCTTATGCTTGTTTCTCCTATCTGGATGAAGGCAGTGGCTTGTTCTTGTGCTATAGCTGTGTAAAATGCTGTTTGTACTATAATTCACTATATTTTTCTTTATATATACTATAGTGTGGAACATAAATAAACAGGGAACAGTTAGAATACCAAGTATTTTGAATAGTTCTCTGCAGTGAGCCCACTTACTGCTTTTAGTTATAATTCTCACAGCTCTCTTCTGCACTTTAAAAACTGTTTGTAAGTTGAGTACATTATTTCCCCAGAAAATTATCCCATAGCTTATGACTGAATGTACATAGCTAAAATATACAGTTCTTAGACATTCATCGCTGCATACTGAAGAGAGAACTCTAAGTGCGTAACACGTTGTAGATATCTTTTTTGTGAGTTTTTTTAACATGTTCTCTCCACCTAAGCTGGCTGTCAATATGCAACCCTAGGAATTTTGTGGTGGGCACTTCGTCTACAGAGGTGTTATGTAGCTTTAACTTTAGGGGACTGTTTTTTCTGTTTATTCTAAAGCGTATGCTATTTGTTTTCTTAATATTTAAGGTCACTTTATTCTCTGTAGACCATTTGTAGACATCTTTCAGTGATTCATTACAATTTTCCAACATTTGTGCTGATGTCTCACTGGTGATTATAATATTGCTGTCATCGGCAAACAATATCTTCTCTCCATGTCGGATATATTGTGGAAAGTCATTTATATAAATCAAGAACAACACCGGACCCAGCACACTTCCCTGAGGGACCCCAATATTAATATGCTGTGGATCTGACAGGTGTTTTTCTATGAACTTTGATCTACTGGAGACATGCGAGATCTCTACCCACTGTACTCTATTTTTAAGGTATGAATGGAACCATTTGTTGATTACCCCTCTTACTCCTAGTGCTTCTAACTTAAGTAATAGATTCTGGTGGTCAACTGTATCAAAGGCCTTTGACAGGTCAAGGAATATGCCAGATACATAGTTGCCTTCATCCAGTGCTTCTAGAACCACTTTAGTGAAATGTGCTATTGCCATTTCTGTATCTCTGCCTGGTCTGAAACCAAATTGGTCATTTGAAAGAAGGTTGTATTTGTTTAGATAGCTCATAAGTCTGTTCTTCATTATGGACTCTATTATTTTGGAAAATGATGACAGTAGGGCAATTGGCCTGTAGTTCTCAATGTTTTCTACATCATCTTTTTTGTGTAGAGGTAAAATTTTTGCATGTTTCAGATAATCAGGGAAACAACCGGCTTTGAAAGATTCATTTATGATATTGGTTAGGGGGGCTTTGATACTATTTATGCATTTTTTCAGCACAGACATTGGAATTTCATCTAAACCTGCTGAATTTTTGCTCTTTAATTTCCTTACCACATTACATACTTCTTCCTCAGTAGTGGGTAGCAATACCATTGAATTTGATGTATATTCCCGTGTTTGTGGATTATGAGATTTTGAAAAATTTTCCTGTAACTTTGTAGCTATACTACTAAAGTAAGAATTAACAAAGTTTGCTAGTTCTTTTGGGGTACTTGTTAGGTTTTCTTTGTTCCTGATTTGGGTGTTTATTTGCCTTTGTGTTGCTGTCCCTGTCTCTTGTTTCGCTATAGTCCATGTAGCTTTACTTTTATTTTTAGCTAGATTTATTAGTCTATCATTGGCCTTTTTTTTTGCAACATTGAGCACCTTCCTATAGATTTTTTTGTAGTTTCTGTAGTAATGAAGAAAATCTGGATCACTGTTGTTGTTTTTTATAGAGTTTAGGTATTTAAAAGTTTGGGCAGATTTTCTAATTCCTGTGGTAATCCACTTATTTTTGGTGGATGTTCCAGTAGAACTTAGTGCTTTGGGGAAGGCTTCTTCGAATATTATCTTAAACTCCGACATGAATTTGGAGAATTTCTGATTCACATTATTTTCTGAATATACTTCTTCCCATCTTTCATGTCTTAATTGTAAGCAAAATTTTTGTATTGCTGCGTCTGAGTAGACTCTTTTAAACATGTGGAGGTTTACTGGTTTTTCTACAGAAGCTTTTACTTTTATGATTTGGCATAAATGATCTGACAGTCCAAGATTTTTGACAGTTATGACACAGTTTTCCCCACCTATATCTGTAGCTACATGGTCAATGGTAGATGTTGAGTGTTTGGTTATTCTTGTTGCACAATTAACTAAAGAGGACATGCCAAAACTATTCAGAATATTCAGAAAAGTGTTACTGGTTTCATCTGCCTTAGCTGTGTTAATGTTTAAGTCACCACACAAGAGTATATTACTTTTCAGGGATGACACTTGTTCTAGGCTTTGCATAAGTTTTGAAAAGAATGTTTCTAAATCACCACTGGGAGAACGGTATACACATAGTACAATTAGTTTTTTGGGCATATCTACAGCTGGTATCTCTACTGCTGACACTTCAAAATGCTTGTCTACACTTAGTAGGATAATATCATTCCTGACTTTAAATGAAATACCACTCTTAACAAAAATACATGATCCTCCACCTTTCATTGAGTTTCTGCAATAAGAACAAGCTAGTACATATGAGGGCAAATTTATGTATTGAATTTCATTGACTTTGCACCAGTGCTCTGTGATGCAGATAACTGGACTGTCTAAGGATTGTAACTCAACTTCTAGCTGTTGCACTTTGCTTTTTATACTCTGAATGTTTTGGTGAAGCACTGTTAGAGATTTAATGTTACTTATCTTGGAGGTTTCTTTTTCATCATGCTTGTGACTAAAAAATCTTGCAGATGGGAGGGAGGCACTCTCTTCCGTCTGCTTGTTGCTCCATGTGAGGTTGTGTACTTTTCTGCCACTGCTGATGTTGGAACTGCTGCTGCTCCTGTTGTCTGTACTGCTTCTGTTGATTGTGCTGCTGCTGACGGTGCTGTGTCTGCTGTTTCTGGTACTGCTGCTTTTAGTGACACTGGTGGCAGTTGTGCTGGTGTTTCTGCCTCTATTTTTGTTGATGTTACTCTTACTTCTACTAGTGTTGAGTTTTCATCGTTTTTGCTATTGGGATAGCCTGGGATGGCGGCTAATTCTGCTGTAACCTCCTTTGAATGTGTGTTTTGGTCATCATTGCTTTCTGCATGAAAGTCCAGTGGCATAACAGTTTCAGTTAAAAAGTCGTCTTGCATGTTGAGTTTGTCTAAAGTTTCACTGATTTTTTCACTGAGCAGTCTTGCAAGAAAGCATGTAGTAGTGATGAAAGTGCTGCAGAAAATGAAGTAGAGGAGTGGTGTGCACTTCTTGAAGATAAGATTAAGTTCTCATTTCACAAGTAAAACATACTCTATTATATTGCAGGGTATGTGTCATTGCGCCTTTCAAGGCAGATCACATGCAAAGACTGTCTTCACATACTGAAGCCACCAGTAGTTAAATCTGCATTAGAATGTGATTCTCTCTATGCTTTTCCCAATATGGCCAATAAAAATGCATTTGTAAATTTTGTTAACTGGGGAAAACTGGTTAAAACAAGTGACTGCGTATACTCTGTTGTAGAATACTCAGAAACTGTTTTAGATGTTTGTGACTGCTGGGGATATGTGACAGAAATATATACAGGCCAAGATTTTGCATTGTGTTAAAAAATTTGTAGATTCCCCATTTCCTGCTCTTGGTCATGATTACCGTTATGAAATTAGGATTGAGGACTTACATCAGACTCAACTTGTTTGTAAGATTGCATCCCTATACTCCTGCATACGCTTAAAAATGTGGGAAAAAAAGCCTGCTGAGAAAGTTTTAAACAACAAATCAAGTATACGGCAGAAGTTAAATAAACTCATATTGTTTAATCATGTATAGTGCTCAAATTGGAAAAATTACGTAATGGGACATTCCATGCATATGGGTGTGACATTTTGACAAATTTTTTAAAACTATTTTGTCCATAGATTTGTTTTTGTGTATTGATGAACTTCAAAAGATGAATCACATTGAAGTAAAATTAAGTCTTTACATCCTGTGTAGATATTGTAACAAAATTATAATTGTTTATTATACAAGCTTATTTTAAGATGTTTGGTGTTACAAAATATGCACTTGCATTAAAAACGGGTGATTTGTGTGAAATTAATGAAAAAAAAAATGTTCTGAGACTTATTTGACAGATGGCTTTCAGTGTGAGAAAATATGTCCCTCAACAAATATGTTAACTTGAATTTTTCACTTTAAGAAAACAGTTTAATCACAGGATGGGTGTGATCTAATGAAGTATGCAGTGGCCCTATGTTTAAAACAGTAATGTTTGTGGATACTCTGCAACATAAGAGCAATAAAATTGTTACTCTGTTAATTCTTGTTTTAATACTTCCTATAATGAACACAATGTTACAGTTGATCATAAGCATTCTTATTACTTTATAACCATTCTAGAATAAGGGGACCTGAGTCAGGCAATACCTAATTTTCTGAATTTTGTCTTTATTTTGCTAGGATGTCTTTCTATTATATTTTCCTGTGTTGAGGGGGGGGGGGGGGGGAGAAGAGAATGAAAATAATCGTATAGAATTATCTTTCTAGCAGTACAAAGTGCAGAATACAGTGATTACAGGTACACGTGGAAATCTAGGAAATTTCAGTATTCATGTTACATGCCTAATTTTCATTAACATTTACCTTAATTATACGGTTACACTTTTTGCTGATTTGAACTGTGTACTACATGTTAAAAAGATTTTGTTTGGTCATAGTAATAAAAGCATTTCATTTTGTTAGTTCATATGTCCCATACGGAACTGAAATTATCGAGTTATGACGACAAAGGAAGGAAATAACATTAAGGAATCTTACTTCACAGAAATTATGTAACAATGGTTACACTTTTTGCTAGTTAACTTTAACATAAACCATTTAGTTTTCCATTAAGAGTGAAAGCAGTTGCACAAGTCACGTAAAGAACAAAGTTTCCCATAGGGAACTAAAGTATTTTACCTTTGAGTGATTGCAGACCTAAAGTATTGTGATCTTCATATTTCTATTTAAAAAAGTTTGTAACACTCAAATTCACAGACATTTTGGAATCTGTACATACATGTGTGTAGCAAAGTACTTTTCATGTGCCATGTGGAACCTTTAATTTTCTGGTTTAAATATAATTTATTTCATGAATTACCTTTAATACCAGCACTGTCTGAATGCATTATTTACCATTTAGAAGAAGAAATATTAGTGTACAGAATAACAAACCTCATGAAAAATGCGAGAGATTGTTCTGTACAGAACTCGGAATGGCTCTTTATCAATAGCAGGTAAAAAAGAAGGCTTCTATTAAATGTTCGAAGAAACCAGTCAGTACCTCTTAATTCGCCATAGAGGTGATACAGTAATAAAACAATTTACTTTTTTCAGAATTTCTGCTAAGTATTAAAAGTGTGAAGACGTACTCACCTAGTATTTGCTTTACCAATAACCTGTAGTACAAGCACACGTATAAGCGGATAATTATGGGAGTCAAGAGTTATGTTAAAATTAAAGATACTGACTGTTATTACTTGCTCACAAAGCATTGCAGTTGCTGTACAGTTTATGCTGTATGTGGTGTACCCAATGTGATTCCTGGAGGACATAATATTCTGTTATCCCATGGGAGTGCACTGGTACCACACCTATTGAAAGTACGTTTTGTTGTGGAATAGTTGTATCAGATGTCTGTACCAGAAAACAAATCTCCACTGTGACACCCTTATGTTCTTGGTATGCTATTAGCTATTATTACAGGAATACTCTTCACATGGAGGAGGAAGCATAGTGAGATTTTCTTTTTCATCATTTCCAACATTGTACACAACTTTCTTGCACTTTTATGTTATCACATTTTTTCCCTTGATAATCGAAAAGAGAGAGGGGGAAAAAAAAAATTTAAGCGAGCTTTCATAACTGAAAACTCTACTTGCGTCATTTGTTACTTTCAAAATGTTACTCTCTTTCCAAATACTGTCCTATTTCTTCAAACCAATTTTGAATTTCTCAGGTTATTACATATTATTTACTGTACATTGTCCACCAATACTTCTGTTATTACCAGATAGTTTGTAATGTGGCACTACCTTTGTGCCACTGGTATTGGCTAGTGTACTTTTGCAGATAAGAAAATCGACTGGACTAGATTGTCCTGTCAGTATAGGACAAATTCAGACAATATGGAACTTTTTACACTAAATTTGCAATATAATGTCACCCTTGTCTCACACAGATTGTAGCAGCCATTGGGGTGCCTGTCTGGCCAGCTTCTGCAGCTTTCACTTTCAGGTTTGTTTTTTGCTTGGGCCGTATACTGACAACCAGTCATTCCAGTGATTGACACCATGTCAAAGACTGGAACCAAGATTCACAGAAATAGAATTCTATGGTTGTAATTCAGAGTGTAATTAATTTTGCTCACTGACATGTTTTGAATTCAATTTTAAAATTGTTTGGGTGTCAGACTGGAAAATTACAGTTTTAAGACACCCCAACCTTAAAATTAACAGCTGTGATCGAGGTTATTTTCAACAAGTTCCTTCACTTCCTACATCATCATGTATCAGTCCAATATAATATTATTACTAGACTTAACTTCCAAATGATACAAGTCAAGCATTTAAGAGGAGCCTTATCGTTGGGCTTTGTGTTTATCTCATTTAAATGTATTTCTTGTCTCGTATCAAAGACTGTAGCACTGTTAAAAACTGGTGCTTCTACCATATCACTCAGTTTAAATACACCGTGTCATGTACAGGCGTTAATAAAATCATGGCATTTAAATTACTGATCAAAGAGAGTGCGAAATTCGTAAGTGCATGTTGCAATTACAGTGTCAGCATATTTGCAGATCGGTAATGCATCACTTCACATAAAGAAAAAATAACGATTTTTTCTGTTTATACGTAAGTAATACTTTAATAGTTCAGTTGTAATTTCTGTTGTCAGTAAAGATACCCCTAAGCACACGATGTCAACTTTTTTTCAAGAGACGTCTTCACTGTTGTCCACACTTGATTTTCCGAATTATACCAGTAGTTAAAAGCTTCGGCAAGTAAGGTAATTTGTTGACCTCCATTGAATCTTAAATAGTGTTTTAAAAAGGGCAAATAAGTAAAGCACTCATAAAATAGTGTATAATTTATAGGTCAGCTTGTCAAACTTTCAAAACACACTCGAATTTAGGAATTTCATAGCAGAACTGTCACTGTTTTTTCTCGCTAGATTAGAAACACTTCATTATGTTGATGTGTAGATATCTAGAACATCCAATATAATATACTTATGAGGGCGCAGAACGAAAAACATTTTCATCGGTGTTTTGACACTTCGTTTTTTTGCCAAATTCAGATATGGCGGACACTCAGTGATACAATCTCTTGCCGGCACGCGCTAGAGCCATCTATCGGTAGGTCCGGTAGTTGAGCATCCCTCATTTCACTTATCAGACAGGTACAGGTTCGAAATATCTCGCGGCTGCAGCGCCCCTGTGGAGTCTAGTTATTTTTACAAGGTGTGTGGCCGCGCGGGGTAGGCGCATGGTCTTGGGCGTTTTGCCATAGACGCCTGTATCTGCCAATCTGCCAGAAGGCAAAGATATACCTGTCCTCATGTGGGGAGCATTTCGCGCCTAGTACGCGTGTGGCTGTTAAGCCGGGTCCACACGCGCAACGAAAGTATCGCCACAAGTCAAGTCATTGAGGAGTGGCGTTGTGAGCTACCGTTCACACAGGACACCACAAATTCTTCGTAATTGCGCAGTTTGCAAAATGGCGTCACCTGTCTTACCTGATTAAACGGCTGTACGTATTACTAAATAAGATGTTTAGGAAACATAATAAATGCAAAATATTACTTACCAAACTGCTTCTCGTCTCTCTTGTCTCGACTACGTGTTTTAAGAATCGGTCTGCAGCTTCAAACCAAGCAAGGCTGGGTTTATAAATACCGTCTGTAGACGCACCACTCTTAAGTGATTTCAATACTTTTTTATGTTCATTCATGTAAGCATTTCGAATGTTTCGAATTTTTAATTTTGTTGTAGCTACATAAATTCCAGGTATATATTCACGCATACTGTATACTATTTCAATTAATGCAGCATCTCTCAAATTTCTGTCTCTGTGTGAGTCGCTTTTGTGGTTCCAAAGGCATTCTCGTTCTTGATACACCTCCAAGAATCTCATAATTGTCGCTGCTGACCACTTTTTCGACATATTAATAGCAAACGCACAAACAAAAGCAATATCTGCGAACGAATACGCACTAGAAAGGTTTGAATCCAGCCGCGAGGTAGCAATCGAATGAGGTTATTCGATTGTGGAGAAGGCAAAATGGCGCAACAAAGTAGAACCAAGTTCAACTTTTTGTGGCGTGACAAAAGTTGCGCTTCTTAAATGGCGCCACCGAAAACTAGGAGTTCACACATGCAACTACAAAGTAACTGCAGTTCGCCATTAGCAGTGGCGATACTTTTTTTGCCTGTGTGAATCTGGCTTTACGTCAAGACCACACAGTCTACACTGCGGTTAAGGCACTAGTAAACAAGCAAACCTATTTGTCAGATTCGCCATTATGTAGCCGCGGATTTACTGAAGAAGCCCCTATACGTAAAAACAAAGATTGTCAATTTAACCTCACTTTGAAGCAGACGTTGTTCGTTCATGAGTATTTTGAGAGTAGGGCGAAGTGCCACAAATGTAGACAAAGCAGTCCTCGTATTGACTTCGGTACTGTGTTTAAAGAAGAATAAGAAAACACGACGTTTGCCCAGGAAATGGCTTAAAGTGAGAGAGAGATTTACACATGATAATCTGTCAAAGGAAATATTACTCTTAGAACAAGAAGATTACAGCAACTTCCTTCGAATGGGCAAAGAAACTTACACTAACTTGTTAAGGCGACAGTAAAAGGACAAACTTGTCTGTCAAACTCGTTCTTATATAGACATAGAAGTGTCAAACATGCTCGTACACGTACCAAAAAACCTTGTCAATTTAACCTTACTTCTGAATCAGACGTTTCTCGTGCCGTAGATGCTCTATTTTAATACTATTGGGAGTGGCTACAACCACAGATACGGCACTGTGTTTATAGAAGAAAACAGGACGCTGATCCATAGAATGGTTTAAAACGAGAGATAAATATACACACGACAAAAACCAGTTAATGGAAATGCTATACTCAGAACCCGATGAGTACATCAGCTTTCTGCGGATGGACAGTGAAACATTTAATAATTTGTTTAGAGTTACTTCGTCCTCATACTTAAAACGAAGGCACAAGTATGCAAAATTTACTTTCTTCTACTTGGTCCTCTAACGATAGTTCATTAAAATACCACAACTGTGTGCACAGTGCACACAATTTATTTATTTATTTTTTTTTTTTTGGCCACTCAAATGTCTCCAACAGGTGAGAATATTAAAATCCTACTGGTAACCTGCCAAAGCATACCCAACAAAGTAGCAGATTATGAAGCACTAATGATGAGTAGTGGAGCTCGTGCAATAATAGGTACAGAAGCTAGTTGAAACCTGAAATTGATAGCACTAAGATTTTTAAGGAAAATTTAATTATATATTGAAAGGATAGGCAAATGGGAGGTGGAGATGATGTATTTGTCACAGTAGACAAGAATCTCAAATCCACCTAGGTAGAAATTGAAGCTGCATGTAAAATCGTTTGGGCAAGAGTCAGTATCAGGGGTGGGTATAAAAATCATAATTGGATCCTTCTATTGTCGACCAGACTCATTTACTAATGTAACTAAAAGCTTTACTGTTCACTTGTACGTAAGTTCCTCATTCATATTGTAATCATCAGTAGAGACTTCAATCATGCAACAATTAATTGGGAAAATTATAGTTTTGTTAGTGGTAGGCATGATAAGACATCTAGTGGAAATTTATGAAATGTCTTTTCTGAAAACTACCTAAAACAGATAGCCAGGAACCCCACCGATGATGGAAATATATTGGATCCAGTGGCAACAAATAGACCTGATATTATTGAGGATGTCCACATCGAAACTTGTATCAATGACCACAATGTGATTGTAGCAACCATAACTACCAAAGTACAAAGGACAATTGAAACAAACAGAAATATATATATTCAGTAAACTAGATACAAAATCAGTAGTGTCATATCTCAATGAGGAGTTTGAAACTTGCTGCGCGGGGCAGGAATTCTGGCTCAGGTTTAAAAGAATAGTTGACCATGTACTGGTAGATATGCACACAGTAGAACAGTTCATAATGGGAAAGTAGCTCCATGGTATACAATCACTATTAAGAAACTTCTAAAGAAACTGAGATTACTGCATAAGACGTGTAAAACAAAGCTCAGGGCTATAGATATAGAGATGCAGAATGAAACGTGTTTGGTTGTCAAGACAGCAATGCATGATGCCTTCAGTGACTACTGTAGCAGAATATTGTCAGATGATCTTTGATAGAACCCAACGAAATTCTGGTCATACGTAAAGGCTGTTAGTGGCACCATGTTAGTGTCCAGTCCCTACTGATGATACACAAACTTAAATTGAGGGTAGCAAAGAAAAACCTGAAACACTTAACTCCCATTTTCAAATGTCCCTTTGCAAAGGAAAACCTATGATATTTGCCCCAATTTAGTCCTCATATCACTAAAAAAATTAATGAAATAAGTATTAGTGTCAATGGTATTGGAAAACAGTAGAAATCGTTAATATTAAACAAAGCTCCAGGGCCTGACAGAAACCCTATCACATTCTACACTGAATTTGCGGCTGAGTTAGCCGCTCTACCGTAGATACCTCGAACAAAAAACAGTGCCCAGTTCTTGGAAAAACGCACAGGTCACACACATCTACAAGAAGAGTAGTAGAAGTGATCCAAAAAACTACCGTCGAACATCCTTCACATCGATTTGCTGTAGAATCTTACAACATATTCTGGGTTCAAACGTAATGAGGTATCTCTAACAGAATGACTTCCTCAATGCCAACCTGCATGGATTTCGAAAACATCGATGATGTAAAACCTAACAGCCACTTCTTCATGCAACAAACTGAAAGCTATGGATCAAGGCAATCAGATAGATGCTGTGTTCTCGATCTCTGAAAAGCATTTGACTCAGCACCACACCTACACTTATTGTGAAAGGTATGATCATATGGTGTATCAAGTGAAACTTATGACTGGATTGAGAGCTTTTTGGCAGGGAGGTTATAACATCTTATCTTGGATGGAGGATCATCGTCAGATGTAGAAGTAACTTCGGTGTGGTCCAGGGAAGTTTGTTGGGACACTTGCCGTTCATGCTGTATATGAATCACATTGCAGACAATATTAATAGTAACATCAGGCTTTTTGCAGATGATGCAGTTATCTACAGTGAAGTACTATCTGAAAGAAGATGCATAAACATTAATTCAGATACTGATAAAATTTCAAAGTGCTGCAGAGATTGGCAACTTGCTTTAAATGTTCAGAAATGTAAAACTGCACACTTACCAAAACGAAAAAAAACGTAGTATCCTTTGACTATAATGTCAATCACTTTTGGAATAAGCCAACTCATACAGATACCTGAGTGTAACACTTCGTAGGGATATGAAATGGAATGATCACCTATGTTCAGTCTTGGGTAAAGCAGGTGGTGGACTGGTTTATTGGCAGAATAATGGGGAACGCAATCCAACTACAAAGGAGGTTGCTTACATATCACTTGTGTGACTGGTTCTAGAATATTATTTAAGTGTGTGGGATCTGTACCAGTCATGACTAACTGGGGATATTGAACATTACAGAGAAGGACATCACAAATGGTCCCAGGTTTGTGTAACCCATGGGAGAGTGTCACAGACGTCTGAAGGAACTGAACTGGAAGACTCTTGAAGTCAGATGCAAACTATCTCGAGAAAGTCTGTTAACAAAATTTCAAGAACCAACTTTAAATAATTACTCGAGGAAGATAATACAACCACCTTTGTACCACACACATAGTGACCATGAAGATAAGATTAGTATAATTACTGCACACACAATGCATTCAAACAGTCATTCTTCCCATGCTCCATATGTGAAAGAAACAGGAAGAAACCCTAACAACTGATACAATGGGACGTACCCTCTGCCGTCCACCTCACGGTGGTTTGCAGAGTATAGATGTAGATGTGAAATGTGGGAACATATAGCCCACATCGTCCATTGAAGGATCAGAGGACTAAGATTTTTTTTATATTTCATTCCATGCCTGCTTTATGTTATGCATAGAACACTGATTCTGTTCATATCCTCTTCCCGCATAATATAGGCTTATGGCTGGGAAAGATGTGAACATGCCTTTATTTGCATATACATTACGAGAGGTACTCTGGCTGCACTCCTTTCAAAGATATACTTTGGCTGAAGCACCTGCATGAGGCCATATTGAATTTCGTCAAACTTGTATTTGGTGTCTTTTATCGTGTAACCACATAATAGCTTATGTCCTATAAATAAATGCTGTTCCACACAAATACATTGAGAATCTTTCTAAAAGGTACAATTTATTGACATTAAATGTCAGCTAATGACTTATTGAGGTTACTAGTTTCAGCTAGCATATGAAACAGAACAAAGTGTGAAACTACAGTTAACCACTCTGGTGCAGTGGGTAACATACGTAATGATTGGTGAAGGCAGTTGTAAATGTGGTTATTTTGGTTCGAGTCCTGCCAAGAACAAAAATTTTATTATTCACCTTCATTTTCTGTGATCTATCTAAAGCCTTTGACCGTGTGAATCACAACATTCTCTTAAGTAAATTAGAATATTATGGTGTCACCAGCAGTGCTGCAAAATGGTTTGACTCTTATCTAACTAGGAAACAAAGGGTGTCGTTGCGAAATACCTATGCAGTAAATAGTCAGTCTTCATCTAACCTGGATTTAATTACATGTGGTGTTCCTCAACGTTCTATCTTGGGTCCATTGCATTTTCTTGTGTACATTCATGACCTCACACCGGTTACATTACGAGATACTAAGTTTGTTTTGTATGTAGACGATACAAACATTGGAAGAAGTAGCAAGTGAAGTACTGATTCAGAAATAGCTACTAATCAAATTTTCACGGACATGAATAAATGGTTAAAGCTGATTCAATATATGCAGTTCTGAACTTGTTGGAGATTCCTTCCAGCATGTGCATAACACATGAAGACATGCATATTGAAAAGCTTGACAGTGTTAAATTTCAGGGATTACTTACTTTCATTCCATTATGCCATATGGGTTAATATTCTGGGGTAATTCGTCAAAACAAGCAAAAATTTTTAGTGCGCAAAAGAGTGTAATAAGACTCATTTGTGGTGTAAATTCAAGAGGATCATGTAGAAACCTATTCAAGGAACTTTGTATTCTAACCATTGTTTCTCAGTATATTTATTCCTTAATGAAATTGTCCACAGTTCATCATCTCATCCTGCGAATAATACGATGCTTCATCGGACGAAATCTCCCATACCGGCGTCTCCGGACTAAATGGCGACGGCGTTGTATCCACCTCCCCCTTCATAGACAGACAATGGCCAATATGACAATTAGAATAAACAATGTTCAAACGAGATCATAGCGCCTCATCACCTATTGCATTTCATTAGAAACAAATATAACACGCCCGGTATGAATAATTGTTAGACTTGGTTTATTTTTGATGTTTACAGTAACAGGCCTCTCTTCAACAATTCTTTTAAATGTACTCGCATATTGTTTCTACCTACATCACTCAAATTCTTCGAACAATATAACTGAATGCAAGGACGAATTATATCAACCAAAACCGAATTCTGAACAGTAATTCCCTTCTTTAATATAAGAGCTGTCCCTGCAAGCTGCAAACTATTTGAGTCCAATAAATGTCCTTTTCGTACAGATTTGGACTCCAGCATCCACACACATATAAGCTACTGCGTTGTGTATGTGCACTTCACATGTAAAAAAGGTGAAAATCATCTTGCGAATATCGGAATTCCCACGAAAAGAACAGCTGAGCACAGTAATATGAGCTGAGATCACGCGACTTGAATTGGCTTGACGTGCCATGCCATGATGGACGGTGTGAATACACCTTAATGTGACAGCGCCGTGATGTGATGTTGCTGTGGCGGTGGCATGACAGACAGTGTGAATTGGTCTTAAGCAGCTCTGTTTACATAAGTGACGTTGCTCATGTCTTGCCCAAAGCCTTTAAATACAGACCTGTCTGCAGCTCCATTTTGGAATGTCAAGTCAGTACATACTGCTAAATGGAGCTGTGGTCATGAGAATTAAATGCAGAAAAGAGGTTCAAATACGAATAATCTTGAGAGACCATAGTGTAGTAATAGATACAGATTAGTGTAATATTTACATATTGGACACCAATGCATTTTTCAATATGGCATGGACTTAGATATTAGGCTTTGCTACCAGCCAGTTTGTTACTGTAACCAGATTTTCTGCTTTCACATTCATTGGCTTCCCTAACTCAACCCAGTTGTCACCTTCCAACCTAACCTAGATCTCAGGTTGCGCTACAGATCAGTCTGTCGCTACAACCAGGATTTCAGGGGGAGGGACAGGATCCAATAAATAACTTTAGCCAAGATTAATTTGTTACATGCTTGAGTGAAGCCAATGAAGTGACTACAAACTATTAATTGAATGGAAAAGTGATTTATAGCATAACACATATTATTTCACCTTCATTGCAATGTGTCTCAACGTTTTTCAGTATATAAAACGGTGCTTCCTAATCTAATTGATGATCAGGCCTTAGCAGTACTTAATTAAGAATTTGTCTTTACACACATAGCAGCAGTAACAAATGTGGAAAAAGGGCCAAATGTGGGTAAAAGTTATATATTGGAATTTCTCTTCCACTTTTTGCGGTTTACATATGATATACATACATAATATGCATCAAAATATTTATTAGATGGTTGGTTTTTCATTGTCTAATATGTATTTTTGGGCTTTGCTATAGGGTTTTAGTTTTTATGACAAAAAGTGCGTTAAATATACCAAAGTACATTTAAATATGGCGCAAACATAAATACTAGGCAATGCCACACGTCAGTCTGTTTATATAACCTTTATTTCACATTCACTGAGTCCCACAACTGACAATAAAATTATCTCTTTCAACCTAATGTAGACCTCAGACTGCACTGCAAATAGGCCTGTAACCTTAAGCAAGATTTCCTTGGGAGAGCGGAGGGGGGGAGGGGGGGCAAGAGCTTGCAATATCATACTCTATCCCACATGCACCAATGAGATAAAACATTATGACCACCTGTTTAACAGTGTGTTGTTCCACTTTTATAACACAGTACAACAGAGATTCTGCTTAGCATGGATTCTACAAGTCCTTGACAGGATTCCAAAAGTATTTTGCACCATATATCTACGCACAGGACAAGCAATTCCCATAAGCTATGGGATGGTGGTTTACAGGCACACAGCTGGCGCCAAATATGGGTTTCAACAGGTGCAGATCAGATACATTTGCTGGCCAAAACATCAATATGAGTTCACTATAATGCACCTAAAACCACTGTAGCACAATTCGGACCTTGCAACACAGACAGGTTCATCCCATAGCATAATTCCGCCTTCCCTGTTCTGCATTTGTGGCACAGTGCACGCTCCGTTCAGTCATTCGTCTGGATGATGACGAGTAAGGACACAACCATTGACCTGTTTATAACAAGAAATGTGACTCATTCGACGGGCGACACCATTCTGCCGATCCACTGTGAAAACTCTGTGATGCTGCGCCCACTACAATCACAACTAGCAGTGTCACTGGGTCAGCACAGGAACACATAGGGTCGTGTGATGTGGAGCTCGATTTTCAACAATGGCCTTTGAATGGTGTGTTCCTCCCCCGCCCGGGTTCCCGGGTTCGATTCCCGGTGGGGTCAGGGACTTTCACTGCCTCGTGATGACTGGGTGTTGTGCAATGTCCCTAGGTTAGTTAGGTTTACGTAGTTCTAAGTTCTAGGGGACTGATGACCATACCTGTTAAGTCCTATAGTGCTCAGAGCCATTTTTGAATGGTGTGTTCCAAAACACTTGTGCCTGCGCCAGCATTGTCGCCAGGTCTGCCACAGATCGCTGCCCATCGTGGATTACACAGTGGGGGATCCTTCGATAGCTACGTTTCCTGATGAGACGTGGTCGTCCAATACAATATGGCCTACTCGTTATGTTACCATCCTTGAAGCACTTTTCATAAGTGCTCACGACAGAAGTACGCCAAAAGGCGACCAGCTTCATCGTTTCAGAGATTCTTGTTTCCAGCTGCAGCGCCACAACAATGTACCCTTTGTCAAAACCCCTTATATCAGTGGATCTCCGCATTTGCGGCACATATCATCACTATAATGATTCCCCTTTCGTCTCTCATCCACTTACATTCTTTTCTTACTGTGTCATGCGCCCGCAACACCACCAGAAGGCATTCAACCTCGCAGTGGACAGTGGTCATAATGTTTTGGCTCATCATTGTATATTCTCTAGCCCCAAAACGTGTTATGCCTGAATTTTTTATTGTTGTTATGTAAACAAATAGCTACATGTCAGGTGCATCTAACTCTACGTAATTTTTCAGAATCCAGTTTATCTGTATGTGGCAGTTTGATAAACAGAGCTGAATGAGGAGTATTAATAGAGGTAGACAACACTCACATCTCCAAATTATAAGACTGTTATACGTGCAAGCCACTGATTATCACAGTGTACAGTGTTAAATGCGGAACAAATAATTTGAAACAAATCACGAAATAGCTAATATCAACTAATTTTTTAATGTAGTAGGCGGTCACTGTTTTTTTCCGTATTCAGCATCTATGTATTCACAGATACATACCATATTTGCGGATGGAGGATACCTTGTACCACTACAAATCATTTCCTTTCCAGTTTCACTTGCAAATAGACCGATGTAGAAATGATATCTCTATACCTCTGCACAAGCCTTAATTTCTCTTATTTTCATGGTCCTTACGCAAAATATACGTTGGCAGCTGGAGAGTCTTTCTGCAGCCAGTTTGACATGCTAGTTCTCCAGATTTTCTCAGTGGTGTTCCACGAAAAGAATGTTGTCTTTCCCCCAGGAATTCTGATACGAGTTCACGAAGCATTTCCATAATACTCACGTGTTGACTGATCCTACAGTTAATAAATATTACAGCCCACTTCTGAATTGCTTCCATGTGATCGTTTAATCCAACCTGGTGGGGATCCCAAACACTCAAGCTGTATGCAAGAATGGGTCACACTAGTGTTCTGTGTAGGTAGTTCCCTCTCAATGTGTGGTCCAAGTGGCCTTCCTCATGTACCCAATCTTCTCAAACTTGTCCATCTTCCCGGAGGAAGGAATTAAGACTCCTAAAAGCCAGGAATAGTTTTTTACTCAGCTGCTGAATTTCTGTAACACTTTATATAAACCATTTTATTACTATACAAGGAACACCATCGGTTGTACATATAACAGTAAAGTTAAAAAGCTTTTAATATGAACATTAGTGTTAACTAGTATATGTCCAAACATTATGATTATGGAAGGGGAGACTAATAAGATAGTCCTTTACTTTGTATTTCTTTTTAATATTTTGCAATTTCCAGTATTCTGGTGGATGTCTATCAGCAACCCAATTAAGATTTTTGTATAATAATGTAAAATTCGATTTTGAATCCGAAGTAGGTATCGATAGACAACATGGAAATTTTTCTTGCTTGCAATATATTGCCGGTTCATTTCACTGATGACCATAAGTCACACTATTAACAACATATACCATTAGAGAGTCAATAGATTGACATGTAAATGTAAGAATACGAAGGACTAAGAGGCTTCTGTAAGATGGTCAACAAGTAGTTTTAAACAATAATCTTACTTGCATGGATAAAAAGTTCGGAGTTAACATGCTACATCAAATTTGGATCAAATCCAAAACTTCTGATGACGTCCTCCATCACCAGGGGACTGCTGTATAACTACCATTTTTGTGCCCAGTGGATGGCAACTGATTGGCTAAATTACATCATGATGACATCACTAAGATGGTGTATGCTTATGTGATTTCTTCTGTACCCATAAGTTACGTTTGTGCTTGCTACCCAGCATAGTTTACAGCATCATGACTCATATCAGATGGTGAATTTCATATAGACTACATCATAAATTTGGTCAATATGTTGCAGATGAATAATAGAGATCTGGGAATACAACTAGGTTAAAACAACAATCTAGACTGCAGTAACTTTTTATTATTAGCCTGTTTCGATTTCACGTAGAAGTTCAAACCGTCGTTAGTAAAATATTATTGCGATCCAGACTGATGTTTTAACCCGCCCATATGGAATAGATTCCCATGTATGTGACTGGTTTGAAGACCCCAGTACATTGTCCTCGATGGCTAGTGTTTATCAGAGCCAAGGGTATTGTTGGGAGTGTACAAGGAAAGCATGGCAGGACTGCTGTTATTCGCTATATACACAAAAGATCTGGCCAAGAGGATGTATAGCAATCTGCGGCTGTTTGCTGGTGCTGCTGTGTTGTACAGGAATGTGTCGTCGTTGAGTGATTGTAGGAGGATACAAGATAACTTAGACAATATTTATAGTCCATGTGATGAATGGCAGCTAGCTCTACGTGTAGAAAAATGTAAGTTAATGCAGATGAATAGAAAAAACAATTCCCTAATGTTCGAATATAGCATTAGTAGTGTCCTTCTTGACACAGTCATGTCATTCAAATATCTAGGCGTAATGTTGCAAAATGATATGAAATGGAAAGAGCACGTAAGGATTGTAGTAGAGAAGATGGATGGATGGCTTCAGTTTACGGGGAAAATTTTGGGAAAGTGTGCTTCATCTGCGAAAGGAGGTCGCTTATAGCACACTAGGGCCGCACATTCTTGAATAGTGCCTGAGTGTCGGTCCAAGTGGGATTAAAGGAAGACATCGAAGCAATTCAGAGGCTTCCAGAATGAGATTTTCACTCTGCAGCGGAGTGTGCGCTGATATGAAACTTCCTGGCAGATGAAAACTGTGTGCCCGACCGAGACTCGAACTTGGGACCTTTGCCTTCGCGGGCAAGTGCTCTACCATCTGAGCTACCGAAGCATGACTCACGCCCGGCCCTCACAGCTTTATTTCTGCCAGTATCTCGTCTCCTACCTTCCAAACTTTACAGAAGCTCTCCTGCGAAACTTGCAGAACTAGCACTCCTGAAAGAAAGGATACTGCGGAGACATGGCTTAGCCACAGCCTGGGGGATGTTTCCAGAATGAGATTTTCACTATGCAGCGGAGTGTGCGCTGATATGAAACTTCCTGGCAGATTAAAACTGTGTGACCGACCGAGACTCGAACTTGGGACCTTTGCCTTCCGCGGGTCCCGAGTTCGAGTCTCGGTCAGGCACACAGTTTTAATCTACCAGGAATTTTCAATTCAGAGGCTTGTTGCTAGATTTGTTACCAGTGGGTTCGAACATCATGCAAGTATTGCAGAGGTGTTTCAGAAATTCAAATGGGATTCCCTTTAGGGAACGTGACGTTCTTTTGAGGAAACACTATTGAGATTATTTAGAGAACCGGTATTTGAAGCTGAGTGCAGAACGATTTTACTGCCGCCAATGTACATTTTGCGTAATAACTCCAAAGGTAATATGAGAAAATTAGGGCTTATATGGAGGCATATAGACAGTCATTTTCCCCTTGTGCTTTCTGTGAGTGAAACAGTAGAGCAAATGACTAGTAGTGGAATAAGTTATGCCATGCCGTGTACCACACGAAGGCTTGCAAAGTGTGTATGTAGATGTAGATATAGAACTATGTTAAGTTTTCCTCTATCAATTTTCTTTCTCAAGTGCATGCCTCTATGTACTGTTTTACTTATACTAACTTGTTTGAAATCGAGTTAAAATATGTATTATGTGTTATATATACTAACACTTGCGCAACATTTGGTCTGTTCTTGTGTCTACATAACACACTAAATAATCGGCAGATAAATAAATTGCTAAGTGCATTGCCAGTGTCTCTACTAAAGTTGTGAGTATACTGTCTAATTTCTATTGCTTCCCTAATCACAGAGACCCAACGGTTTGAAGTGCTAATCAGATTCCTCATCTGTACAAACATAATCTCGTGTTCCCACAAACTGCTGCGCTTTTAACGTTTGTGCACTTAAGGTAACAGTGTTCAACTCACTAATTAGCAACAGCCTCACATACTGCCCCATGTAATTAATGACGCACTCACAAAGAATCATAAATCCCTGGCATTCTGCAGCTAATAATATCTTTAACAGGTCACAACATTTCTTTTATTTTCCAGAATGGCCAGAAGACCAGACATTCCTCGCCTGTTTAGACTCTACCTATCTTACTCTTTGCTGTACTACAGAATAGAAGTTGTTCTAGGTGCTGGACCTCATGGTTCAGTAGAACGGCACCGTGTCTTGGTTTCCTTTACAGATTTGA
This sequence comes from Schistocerca americana, assembly GCF_021461395.2. Lineage (NCBI taxonomy): Eukaryota > Metazoa > Arthropoda > Insecta > Orthoptera > Acrididae > Schistocerca > Schistocerca americana. Next base: position 76,923,618 of record NC_060129.1, on the reverse strand, counting down.
CATAATTTGACACACAGAGTGCACATTGAGGCAGCAGGGGGGGAGGGGGTTGGGGGGGGGGGGCGGGGAGGAGTTAGATTGAGTATGAGTAATGGGAATGCAAGCAAGCATGGTGAAGGGAAGAAGTAAGCTAAATAGGAAATAGAACGATGAGGGGGAATGGTTGGGGTGATGAAGTGAACAAAACTATAGGAGATTATGCCTCAACATTATGACAAGACTGTGGACCACATGTCCTAATGGATGATTACAATATATATAGCAGTGTACCATCCAAATTAATAACAACCCCATTTGAACTGGAAATTTGGATAGACAAACAGATACATATACTACTTAATATCATAAAGAATGAAGCGATTATAAACAATCTCCTACTTGGCAGAATATGCAAACACACATAATGTTTTAATAATAATCCATGATGATAAAAAATAAGTCACTATTCATACAAAACAACAGTAAACACTATCCAAATAAAGTGAGAATGGAAGGAAGCCCTCAACTGATTCCAAAATCACACGCCAGGCAGGTTTCACAAAGATCATCTTACTGCACCCAGCATCTAAAGACTGTCGATACCAGTCATTTAAAACTGACATCTACATTTACCTATTAGTGTTGACATCGACAGTCACCATTTCAAGGAACAGCAATATTGTGTTGGTCTAGCTTGTGTTTCCACAATCAAATGAAGACACCATTCTGTTCTCTTTTGTACACCTTCCTTCCCTAAATTCTAGTTCCTCCCACCCTTTCAGTCCATTTTCTGTTTGACCATGCATGCTCACTTTTCCCTCAATCATGCACAATCAATCCCTGCCTTTTTTTTTCTTGCTGCCCTCCTCTCACTTTTGTATCCCATTGTGACCACTGTAAGCGTAAACGTATCTGGTTTATTACCCAGCTGGAGCAATTTGCATTTAACTGATAGAATAGATAGTTCCCTATTAGATTTGAAAAACAGTACTGTCATTTTAATGCTACTCATGGCATATGCAAATGCAAGTCTTTTTATGTTTATGATGAAATAATGCTACTCATGGCATATGCAAATTCAAGTCTTCTTATGTTTATGATCTCTTCTAAGGCCCGATAAACACTACTATCGGATTCAGATGAAGGGTTTAAATGTTTTTCTGTTGACGAGACTAATGACACACCAGAGAAGCTGACTATTGGAAAGTAGTTTTGTTTATTCCTGGAGAAATAATGGTCAAGGGAAAAAAACATGAGTTTGATGGTTATGCTCCGTTTTTTTTTTTTCTATTGTAAAGCGGACATTAATAAATAGTTTCTTTTTGAAAGTCGGAACTGTTTTTCCTACAAATTTTGGGGCTCTGTCCGAAATCAACTGCATGAGTGATGTCACAGTTTTGATGCCTAATCCACGACGTTTACTCCAAACTTTTCTAAGCGTCGTTTTGCTACGACGACATAGCGACATGTGATTCTGGTAATTTTGTATCTACGACGAGGATATATATTGTAACGACGATTAGCAGTAGCAGAGCGACGCAAGGAGACATTTGAAACGTGGCGAAAAAGAGAAGTAGCTGGCGAAAAAGCTCTGTAAACGGCAATGTTAAGTGAAATGGGAAAAGTTAACCACTGCACTGGTTAAGACCATTAGAGCTCTACATAAGTTAATTTTCTGAACAATTTCAGCTGGCAGAAGAAATCTGAAACAGTTGTGAGAATTTCCCTGTTTCCCTTTTCAGTCAGTGCCTTGTGAACTTGAAGCTAAGAAGTCATTCATTGAATCATCATTTTCAGAAGCGGAGTTACGAGCAATCTCCAAAAAATTGTGTGTGGATAGTGGGACAAAAAATGAAATAACTATTAAAATTTGTTACCGGTATTATTTATCCAACAATGACAAACTTGTGGTGAACTTTAATGATGATATAGAATGTGAAGAGGGTGGTGATGATGAGAGTGGTGAGCATTCAGACTGAGTGATTATCTAAATCATTGTGGGGAGTTTTTCAAGCTCTTATTTCATGGTTCTGGTATAGCATCTTATGATGAGACAGTTGCTTGGCCTGGACTGGTGCTATACCACATGTTACTCGATGCACACCTACCCACAATCAGTTCACAGGGGGTACTGCTGACAGGGGATGCTATTCCAAAGGCATAGTGACCATGCGATACCTTAAGGTACCCATCTGCTAGCCAATAAGAAAGCTAGAAACAGTGGGCGCCAGCGACAGGGGCACCTGACCACACAGCTGCTCTCTTGCCTACCGGCCATAGAACACATCACTTGCCTCTCTTTAATGTTAGGATCTGTAGATAATAAATTCCAATTGTGATAGTTAATTTTCTGGTCACAGTCTGCATTTCAAGAAATTTCCTAGCAAACCTGGGTGCCCCCATCCCACCACCATCCTAACTTGTCCGTGCCTGAACAGAGTGGTGTCAGTTATGGGGCAGAATTAACCTGTCAATGTGGGCTGGCATAGCCTTTGCAGATAATCGCCACTTATTGATCCTAAGGGAGAGAGAGAGAGAGAGAGAGCTGCCTTACTGCACCACTTCCATCAATTAGTGTTTGACGCTCTCTTTCGTGCCATGCCACACGCTTGTGTGTGAGTGATATGCGCTGCTGGCACTGCCAAGTGTCCGTCTGCACCAGGCCTTCCATTGCCACACACGCAGCCCCTTACATTCAGCAGTTGCTCGCTGTGCACCACCCACACCACACATCATGCTGCTGCACTGACTATCCCAGCACAGCCAACGTCAACCCCGTCGCCACTGAAGGCCGAAGCCACATCTCATCATCACTGCGCTGTCTGTTGAGGGTCTGTATTGACGCCGATCCTGCTGACTCCAACGTCGCCGACACTTCACACTGTGCTGCTGACCGCGCTGACACTGCTGTCGACACATCTCCCCACCCGACTCTTGAAACACGAATGGCAGTCTCGCTGCTACGAGAAGTTACATTCTACCACTGTCTTTCTGCGAGCTGCCGCCGTTGCACTTCGACACGGTTAGGTCTCTACGTTTGTTAATATCTCTGGTCTCTAGAACTTTCGGTATCAAATTTTGTAACAATGCCTGGCATGTGCTCTGGGGCGAATTGGCCGGACGAATGGCAAGAAGCCGCTGTTGCCAGGAATGTTGAGACAGATAATGCTCCCTTCATCCAAGAACAGGTTAATGCACTGTTATTACATAAAATACAGTCACAGGAGCAGACTGCTGATCTAGTACATCAATGTGAACGTGAAACTATACAGGCTGTAGGCCTGCAAGCAGTTCTAGAGCATCTACAGTGGAAACAGTGATATATATATCACATGTTTGCTAGTATTCTTTCTGCAGTTTCATTTTTCCTTCCTTTTAGGGGAAACCCAGCAAAAGTGTCACCACATTTCTGCAAAACATCTGCTATGTGGCGTTCCAAAACATCCCAAAGGTGTTCTATAGGATTCAGGTCAGGACTCTGCGCAGGCCAGTTCATTACAGGAATGCTATTGTCGTGTAACCACTCCGCCGCAGGCCGTGCATTATGAACAGGCGCTCGATCGTGTTTAAAGATGCAATAGCCACCCCCAAACTCCTCTTCAACAGTGGGAAGCAAAATGGTGCTTAAAACATCAATGTAGGCGTGTGCTGTGATAGTGCGACACAAAACAACAAGGGGTGGAAGCCCCTTCCATGAAAAACACGACCACACCATAACACCACCGCCTCCGAGTTTTACTGTTGGCATTACACACGCTGGCAGATGACGTTCACCGGGCATTTGCCATACCCACACCCTGTCATCGGATCGCCACATTGTGTACCGTGATTCGTCACTTCACAAAACGCTTTTCCACTGTTCAATCGTCCAATGTTTACACTTCTTACACCAAGCGAGGCGTCGTTTGGTATTTACTGGCATAATGTGTGGCTTACGAGCAGCTGCCCAGAAGTGAATCCAAGTTTTGCCACCTCCCGCCTAACTGTCATAATACTTGTAGTGGACCCTGATGCAGTTTCGAATCCTGTATGATGGTCTGGATAGATGTCTGCCTATTACACATTACGACCCCGTTCAACTGTCGGCGGTCTCTGTCAGTCGAGAGACGTGGTCGGCCTGTACGCTTTTGTGGTGTGTGTGTCCCTTCACGTTTCCACTTCACTATCACATCGGAAGCAGAGGACCTAAGGATGCTTAGGAGTGTGGAAATCTCGTGTACAGATGAATGACACAAGTGATACCCAATCACCTGACCACATTCGAAGTCCATGAGGTCTGACGGGTGCCCCATTTTGTCCTCTCTGTCTAATGTCTACTGAGGCCGCTGATATGGAGTACCTGGCAGTAGGTGGCAGCACAACGAACCTAATATGAAAAACGTATGTTTTTGGCGGTGTCTGGATACTTTTGATCACACAGTATGTGAGTTACTACCGACACTGGTCGTCCACTTTGCGCCAAAAAAACGACAATGTATTCGAGGCTTTTGCAGACAGAATAAGATCTGCGCCTTGCTACACATATGCGCTGGGCAAAGAGGTTCTAATTGAAGAAACCGAAGCAAGAGCTATTGACGTATTTATTTATGGAGTTATCCACATTTTGGGAGTGAAGTTAAGAAGGCATCCTCCACCTCGTTACACAGAGCCATTGTTGTGTGAGGAAGCAGGTCTATTTGTTTCAGCCACTGTGCACAGCAGTGATCCATGCCACATCAATCGAAATGGTACAAGCTGGCAGCAGTGTGGAAAACTGAACACTTGGCTCAGCGCTGTCACATTCCTTGTTGTACGAATTGTTCTCATGTTGTACCACAGGGCATACCAGTGATGGCTGCGCATAAAATCTGAGGCAGGGCTTCCACAGCAAAATTCACTGCAAAGAAATAGGCGAAACGAGAGGTCGGAATGGGGAAATGCAAATGTACAGTGGGAGAACGAGATGGGCAGGCTCTGCCACCCACCCTTGCCGCCTACGAGAACAATGAATCCAACGAGAAATGGAGAAATCAGAGTGGTGTCAAACATAATCTTAGAAGGCAAGCTCAAAGGAAGGGCTGACAAAATGTTAATCGATAGAGGAACTCAGAATTTGTTTCATAAAATGGTAGATGTGCATTCAAGCTGCCTTGATACGAAATAAGTGAGTTAGGTGGGGAGATAATAGTCCCTGCAGGTAATTGTTTGGTATATTTGCAGATTGTTGGAGTAAATATGAATTGGACATGGAAGTAGTGAGGAAACACCAACGAGATTTCGATGTCAATTTGTGGAACTACTTCGTAAACTGTTTTCAGCCTATGATAGAGTATAAGAAGTGAACTGTACAATCCGATGGGGCAAGTCACTGATTTGGCAGCAAGCGTGCACCCTAGTCACAAGGAATCTGTTATGTGAGACCTCTTTCACATGTTTCGATGATAATGTGTACAGGGGTGTTAAAAACAAGCACCACTGTCCAAATCAGTGGAGATACGGAAAACGTTCTCTGGATTGATGTCAAAACTGAGATACTGCTGAGATTAGACCTCCTGGTAGATCTGCTTAGCTAGAGCAACGCTCTCACCAGTTGCAATTCCATGTCAAAAGAATTATAACTTAAACAGAAGCACTAGGAACGAACGCTCAGGTATCAATTAGTGTTAATAACTTTGGTCATAGAGATATTGAGATACCATGCAGAACTATATTGACCAGTGGAGAGAAAGTAATTGAAGAAGTGGTTCAGTGTGAGAAGCGGATTCAACATAATATAGGAAGAAGAAGCTTCTAGTGAGAAAGGAGAAGTTAGTACATCTGCCTGAGACAGAATAGAGCCTTCTGTACCGAGTTCTGGAGGAATATGCATGGCTATACGAGGAATGGCACTATTTGTCGGCAACTCACCTTGTACAGTACGAAAACCCCATGAGAAATGCTGATTGCTCAGAAACCATACAGAGTACCATTCCACTTACAATCCTTTGTTGAGGATATTATTCAACAGCAGGTAGCTACTGGGTTAATTAAACCTTCTTCAAGCCCATCGTCGATACAAATGGTTGTGGTCCCTAAGAAGTTAGTCAATGGAGAAAAAACCTACGATCTATGCAGTGATATGAGAGTGGTAAGTAACATCACGACACCTGACACCCTCTACCCCGTATCGACAAAACACTGGACAGATTATCACACTTGACATGTTCTCTGGGTACCATGATATTCCGATTGCACTATAAGATCGACCGAAGACGGCTTTTGTGGTTCCTTTCGGATTGTATGAGTTTCTCCACATGCCTTTTGGTCTAAGAATGCACCTGTCACTTTCCACTGATTCACTGACCTGTTATTGAGAGGTTTAAAGTCCAATATGTGTCTTGTGTATTTAGAAAATATAATTTTTTCAAGAACAATTGAGAATCATGTGGAGAGACTAGGAAGTGTGTTGCCCGGTTTGCAAAGTGCTCATTTAAGCTTTAAAAATAGGGAAGTGTTCTTTTGCAGGTTCAGTACCTAGAACATATTATTAGTGCAGAGGGAGTAAAGCCAGACCCAAGAGTAACAGAATCAACTGAACATCTCAGTTCTCTGCAACGTTAAGGAGTTACAGTCATCTCTTGACCTATCTAACTACTATCATGGTTTTATGAAGAATTGTGCCTTTATGGCTAAACCTTTGATGAGATTATTGAAGAAAGTTGTTGTGTCTAAGTGGGCAGAAGAGTGTGAGGCAACTATGAGACAAATTAAGGATGTTTTGACAAGCTCTTCTTTGCTGATGTACCTATGCTTTGAATAGCTCTTCATTCTTTCAACGAGTGCTTTGGATTATGCTACTGGAGCTGTCATAGAGTATGATAGCGAAGAAAGATCCATAGATTGTACTTCTAGACAGATGAACTCAGCAGAGATAAACTATAGTACTACTGAAAAGGAGTTGTTAGGCCTTGTTTTTGAAGTAAACTATTTCAAATGGTATTCGTGTGGGCGAAAATTCATTGTGGTCACTGACCAAACTGCCCTACCGTTGATGTTAAGCTTAAAGGATTCCAGTAGTCGCTTAACTCGGTTGGAATTGAGACTGTCAGAATATGACTATGATGTACACCTCAAGCCACGTCGTCTATATGAAAATGTTGAAGGACTAAACCGCAAAGTCAAGGTTATTTAGACAAATAATGTGAAAGAAGTAAAAGAAACACAGCAATGAGATGTAGGATGCCACCAATATCCTTCCCATTCAGATTTCATTACAGAGAATGTTATTTTATGCTGTAAGACCTCACTGGGTAGTGGATAAAGAGCTGCAACAACGCATCATACTTTAGTGTCATGATAGTTTGCAAGTATGCCATAATCGATGATGGGCCACAAATCGTAGGGTAGCCTCCCATTTCTGGTGGAAAGGTAGACAGACAAATGTTCGGAAATATATATAGAATACATTGTCTTGTGACCAAAGGCATCTTCACCAAGGACGAAAATTCCTCTACAGACACTTTCAGAAGCTACTAAACCATTCCAAAATGTCACCTTCAATACCGTTGGCCCCTTTCCACAAAGCACACAGAATTACAAGTACATCTTATCTATGACTGACCACTTCTACTGGTACCACTTGTAGAAACGATAGCAGAAACTGTGACATGTGCCTTTGTTAGTCACTTAGTTCTACCTTTTGGAAGTCCTGAGACCAAGGAACCAATATTATGTCTGCCTTATTCATACAAGTATGCAGATCGTTGAGAATTAAAAAATGGTGCACTATGCCTTTTCATCCCAAAGATAACGTCGTCCTGTCCATAAAACAATCGTTCGAATGCTGTCTTGTTATGTGAAAAAATCACATTCAGTTTGGGACTGGCATGTCACTTATGCAGCTTCTATGTGCAACAGTTTTATTCACAAATAAACTGTTTGTATACCCTAAGAGGGAGTATACATAAGACTTATGAACTGCCCATTTCAACTCGACAAGTTGCCACCTGATGCTGATTTGGCTGAAATAAAGGGTCCGGCTCACTGTCATGAGGCTGTCTGGGCACAGGTTAAACAAATTAATTCCAAGGCTACTCAGAACCGGTTACAAAGCTGCAACAGAGCGGCTATGCTCCCTCCCAGTTCAAACTAGGAGGTACAGTTTTGTCCAAAAATCCTATGGTTAAAAAAGAGAAAACTGAGAAATTCACACCTCAGTGTGAAGGCCCCTATCCTATTACATGGGTAACTTCTCCTGTGAATGCGGAGACCCAGGTCTCTTATCACGCTGTGGTAGTGCATTTTGATTGGTTAAAACCATGCAAAGGCCCTTACAGCACCACCAAGTTCTCCTGGAAATACTTCACAGCAGAGTAAGGATACTGTGAACAAGACGAGGAAGAAAAAAGACGAATTATTGCTAGCATTGCCTAGTAATGCTTTAAAGGAAAGGAAGGAAGATTGCATTTAACATCCCCTTGACATTAATGTCGTTAGGGATGGAGCACAAGCTCAGACTGTGTCAAGGAGGGGGAAGAAAATCAACCATGCCCTTTCAGTGGAACCATACTGTAATTTAGCTGAAGTGATGATGGAAAACCTAAAAATGGCTCTAAGCACTATAGGACTTAACATCTGAGGTCATCAGTCCCCTAAATGTAGAACTACTTAAACCTAACTAACCTAAGGACATCACACTCGTACATGCCCAAGGCAGGATTCGAACCTGTGACCGTTGCAGCATCACAGTTCCAGACTGAAGCACCTAGAACCACTCGGCCACAGTGGCTGGTATGGAAAACCTAAAGCTGGATGGCTAGATGTTGGTCTGAAATGTAGTTCTCCCAAATGCAAGTCCAGTGTGCTAACCACTACATCACTTTGTCTGGTGGTATGCTTTAAGTAACAAGAATCCTGATGCCTTGAGATCCAGGAATTAATTTTATTTTATGTACAGAGTAGATACTTACCTTGTAAGAGCTATGGAGATACTGAAAATGATTTATTTGAATGTATGTTGAGTATATAATGTTTTGAGACCATTATATCGCTCTTGTGGCTCAGTTAATCATTGCGTATTCAACATTATGTGTACATAGATGAAATGTGTTAAGATGATAGAGTTGTTCTCAGTTGAAGTGATTGCTGTTTCATGTTGTGGTTTTGTTAACTAGGAAGCTGCCTACTCTTCCCTGCAGTGTGTAAAGAGCACAGTGTTATACCATATAGCAGTTATATCGCTAAATGTCAGTAACCAAAGCAGTGGTAATTGTACATGTAATTGTTTGCAATGTACCTAAAGGCAATTATCTAAGAAATGAACAGGTGCTACCCAGTGTATTATAATGACATCGTTCCATTGAGCAAAGATCTGAAGGTACTTCCAGAATTACACAAACAGGAATTGAAGTCAACTGGTAAAGGTACTCTGGAGATGGAACAAGGAAAGCACCAATAACGTATGCTACACAGTGTTGCACTCAGTTAATTGTTGTATACCATGAATCACAGGTTTTCAAAGATCCACTTGCACTACCACAGACTGAGTTTATGTAATTGATCGATTAGTGTAACTATGAAACTGAATAACACTTTGCAGTATCAGTTTATCAGTATAACTATGAAAGTAAATAAAACTTTGGAGTATAAGTTTATTGTAACACCTTGACCAACTACCACTTTAACCAACTACGTTTTCTTAAGGTTTTATTCTTCTATACGGTGTATGTGAAGCTATTTTACAGCACAGTTCATTACTCGCTTACATGTTTATTATAGAATCGAGGGAAACTCTACTGACCAGTATCAGATTGTTGGGGAGATGCAATTACAGTATTGGAATTACCAGTTTCTTTAACTACAACACAGATGAATGCACACCTTCATAACAGCTAGAAAGGCATAGAACAATTATTCAGAATATGACCATTGAAACTGACTCAGGTATAAAAACTGTACTCATTTTGATTAGGTAGGAAACAGAGTATGAAACATTAATTTAAAAAAGTGAACACAACTTCTAATCTTTTGTAAATAACGAACAGTGCGTAATGCAACAATTAAGTGTTGATCAGATTCTCACACAGACAATAAGCAGCAATTTTGTAGAAGGATGAACCCTGTGAACTATGGAACCAAATAGAGTAAGTTCTGTTCTCAGTAGTGCTGGGCAGTACCATATTCATATGAAATGGGATGGGTAAACTGCAATTTACAACAGGAACACTTGTGGTACTGAGTTGACACATAAGTTTACAGCGTTTTTCTGTACGTTTAATAAACACAGCAGTTACAACAGAGACTTTAGTTATCGATAACATATTCTCCTTCACTATTTACAACAGTCTGCCAACGCTGGGGTAACTTTTCGATTCCCTGACTGTCGAAATCACGTGGTTCTGAGGCGAAGAACTTGTCGAGCCCTGTTCGGAGTGCATTTTCATCCAGAAAGGAAGTTCCTTGAAGTTGTTCGGTACAGGGCGGAAAAAGTGAAAATCTAAGAGTGCAAGATCGACCGACCCACCAGGATAGCCGAGAGCGCTAATGCGTTGCTTCCTGGACTCAGGTAGGCGCGCCGGCCCCGGATCGAATCCGCCCGGCGGATTAACGACGAATGCCGGTATGCCGGCCAGCCTGGATGTGGTTTTTAGGCCGTTTTCCACATCCCGCCAGGTGAATACCGCGCTGGACCCCACGTTCCACCTGAGTTACACCACTCACAGACATCCGAAATCGTCTGCACTATTTCATGCCTTACACTAGGCGCAGACAGCTGGGGTGCTCACTTCCGTCCCGGGCAGTTCGGGGTGGTGTCAGGAGGGGCATCCGGCCACCCTCTGCTATTAACATTGCCAAATCCGTAGTAACAAAATCCGGCCCCGCATTGGAGCGGGACAAAGAAAGAAAGAGAAGATCCAGTCAATAAGGTGGGTGCGGAATGACTTCCCGAGCCAAGTCCTGTATACTTTTTTGTCTGTCTAGCAGAATGCAGTCAGGCGTTATCGTGGAGCAGCATCACTTCACGCAGTCTTCCTGGTCATCGATCTTGGACTGCGTCTGCAACACGTCTTAGTGTTTGACAATAAGTGTCAGCTGTGATAGTTATACATTGGGTAAGCAATTTGTAGTGGACCACACCGTCGCTGTTCCACCAGATGCATAACATTATCTTTGGTGGATGCGCTTAGGTCTTTGTACAGGACGTTGCTGCATTGTTTGGTCTCAACCATTCCTTTGTTTTCCTTATGTTAGCATAAAGACGTCATTTCTCGCCACCAAAAAGGACACACGATATGAACGGACAGTGTTGTTCACAGACCAGTTGATAATGAACAAGCACAGATGCACATATGGCACGTACTGTATTTCGTGAGCTTGCCTTAGAGCATTCCGATTTTTGAACGTTCCCCGTTGCATGTAAGCTTCGCACAGTGACGGAATGATCACAGTTGAATACATTTGCCCGTTCACGAGTATACTGGCCAGCACCATTGTGGATTAATGCGATTACACAATCTTCATCAAATCCCAAAGGTCTTCCTGACTGTGGAGAGCCACTAATGTCGAACGGTCCTCCTAAAACGAGAAAATCATTTTCTCCCAAGGTCTTCCCAATGGAATTATCCCATACATGCCGCAAATATTTCGGGCTGCCTCTGTTGCTGTCACCCCTCTATTAAACTCAAACAGAAGAATGTGGTAAATGTTCCGATTTCTCTCTTTGGCGCTCGATTTTCTAGTGTCTACACTCCACTCACTACCTCCAAATTGCAAAATGACAATATGTAGACTCAAACAGCAACAGTGAGCTACAAATAATGAAATGGCAATCGCTAAACAGACCCATTGCAACCGGAATACCAACATCCAAAACAAAAACGCTACGAACTTATGCACCTACCAAGACATATTGTGAACATAAGAAGTTTCAAATGCAACACTGGCGTCTTTGCGGTTACACACCAATATTAACTATAATATTTGGAGCTACTACCTGCTTGCTAAATAAATCTCTTTACCCACCATTCCTGGATGATTGAATGCTGCCGCTCCAGTGATGTGCTGCTCCAGGCAGCAATTATTGTTTGCTTACAAGGGAGTTAAGTGATCGATTCCTTGGTGCACAATTGCGTAATTGTTCCCATGAATTTCAAGCTGGTTATCAGCCGCTACGTGGGGACCCACATAAGAACGTAAGTTCCATTAATAATAGAGGTCTTTGGAAAAAGTGGCTTTACCCCCTTAATTTGCTCACAGAGCAGAAACTGATCTCGGCCAAGCTTCTGAATTTGTAGAATATTACTCCCTACATTTCCATAGCTACCAGACACTGTCGACAATCCCGGAACACGGAATGCTTTGCCCATTAACTACAGTAGGAGTTTAGCGTGAGTCCATACATTACCAAAGCCAGCCCCTGCCTTATGAGGTTTCGCGTGATTCGCCTGTTACGTGCTTCATATGGGGTCTGAAGCAGTATTACAGTTGAAGAATGTCCCGTGATTGTTATCTCACTGTTGCTTAAGAGAAAAATTCACCATGCCACCAGACAGTGGCATCAGTTATGTACGAGGGTCGTTCAATAATTAAAGAGACAAATTGGTCTGGAGTAAAAAGCGTTTATTTTTACAAAACAACACTTTTCTACTTTTCAACATAATATCCTTGAACATTTATGCGCTTGTTCCAATGGGCTACAAGCTTTTTTATTCTGGCTACGAAGAACTCTTTATCATGATGTTTGAACCAATTTCCCACGAATTTTTTCACATCCTCGCTGTTCTGGAACCTCTTCCCATGTATTGCCTCCTCCAGTGCACCAAACAAATGGAAATCACTAGATGCTAAATTAGGACTGTAAGAGGGATGAGGCAGTACTTACCAGCCCATTTTTTCGATGGTTTTACGGGTTAGTTGAGCAATATGGGGACGTGCATTGTCTTTCTGGAGAATCACACCTCTCCTCTGAGATCCACAACGTCTCTCTCTCTCTCATGGCTGGCTTCACCTTGTTTAAAAGCAAATCCGAGTAGTACTGGCTGTTCATTGTACGCTGCTCTTCGAGATAATCACAAGAAAAACTTGACCTTCAGCATCCGAAAACACTGTCAACATGATTTTTCCTGCTGATCCTTGGGTTTTGAATTTTTTCTTTACAGGTGAGTTGGTGTGCTTGCATTACATGCTTTGTTTTTCCATTATGGCTCAAATAGTAAACCCAAGTTTCATCACAAGTTACAGTTTTGTTGAGGATGTGCTCACCTTGTCTTTCATAACGTTCCTTTAGCTCTGTGCACACTCTCAACCTTGTTTCCTTGTGTAGCTGTGTCAACTTCTTTGGGACCTATCTTGCACACGGTACTTCAGTTTGTTACAAATAATGTTACAAACTGTACCAGTGCTAACTTGAACCTTACCAATGTCATCAATTCACCTTTCAAGTGAGGGAGTTGAAACTGCAACTGGTAAGTCAGAACAGTGGTCGTCTGCCAGTCACTGAGTCGCGCTATTTATGAAAATTTGCATGATTCATAAAACCTACACCAGAAACTAGACATTCTGCAGTATATATTCAGTGGTTTCTCACCTTCAGCAAGTAAAAAACGAATTAAAGAACGTTGTTCAGCTAACGTGGGTGTTTCAAGTGCACTCGCCATCTTGAAATGTATTTTTTGAGATTATAAACAAAACGAGGTTGATACATCAGCTGACCAGGGCTCATCCCAGTGATGCCAACTTAAAGCCATAAAAGTACCAAACTTGCGCTACTAACAGTTTTTTCCACAGACTAATTTGTCTCTCTAATTACTGAATGACCTCGGTATCAGTTTCACTGGAAATCTCCATGACTGTGATTAATACACTTCCGATAGGAAAACAACATAACTGTAACTGATCCAGTTCGGATATCAGCTTACTACGCACTGAACAGCTGGAGGAAACCTCTGCTCGCCTACTGATCTCACAGTTGTCATTGAATACTTCTTCTTGGGATTATCAAATATCACTCTCGTACTCATATGCACAATTGTGCTTGTGAATTCGGTAACCGTCTTTCACTTGTTGCCACGAGCCATTTCTGATATCCCAAGATCGCGTGTAGCATTCTCCGACGTTTAGGTGGTCATAAATATTTTTTTCGTGACTGAGTGATGGCAGGTGGCACTGGCAGGTGAGGGCACTCAGCTGAGACACACATACCAAGACTCTGATACGAAGCATACTACGCCACAGCGATGCACCGCCTGTCGCTGTAGCAACACACACTTCGTTTAAAAACTCTGACTACTAAAATCTGTATGCACAATTGATTGAATGATATTTGCAATATTCCTTGCTAATAAGCTTACCATTAGGTAGCCTCCACAGTTTCTCTCTTGCATTACCAGAAGAGTTCCGGAACTTTAATAATAATAATATTGATAATTTTATTGTCATTCAGCCATTACAGCACTAGACAACGTCATATACATACTAAAATACAATTAATAGTTTGAAAGAGACAACAGGTTTGTTGTTAACATTATAGTATTATGTTAGAGTTGATAAATTCTCTTATATCATAGAATGGGTGGAGGACTAGCCAGTCATGAATTGTTTGTTTGAATAATTGTTGAGGTAATTCTTGAACAGATTGCAGAAGATTATTAAATAATTTGTACCCCATGATATCATAGCTGTTGAGTGACTTTGACAATCTGTGGTAAGGAATATAGAGGCACCTGTTCCTTCTTGTATTGTGGCTATGCACATTTTCTCTGGTTTTTGTTTCTGGTAATTTCTTCTTCATATAAATTAGAACATAGTATATGTAAAAGTTTATATCAGTCATGATTTTTTGTTCACAGAACAATGGTTTACAGTGTGCCTTATATGCAGAACCTGTAATTATCCTAATAGCCTTTTTTTGCAGTATTAATATGTCATGTACACAGCTAGAGTTCCCCCACAAAATAATTCTGTATGTTATAATACTTTGAAAGAATAAAAAATAGGATGTTCTAAGACATTTTTCAGGAACACAATCCATAAGTCACCTTAACAGGTAAATAACTCTTGACAACTCACCACTAATATATTGTACATGTTGACCCCAAGATAATTTATCATCTATGTATACCCCCCAAAATTTGACATAACTTGGATCATCTGACAGAAGCTTATCTTTAAGACTACAAACCATCTGCTGTGTTTTGTTTTCATTCAGTAGGAATCCATTTGCCTTGAACCAATAGGATGCTTGGTCAATTGTCTTTGCTGCACAAGTTTTAAGGCTATTGAAATCATCACTAGCATGAAGAAATGTTGTATCGTCTGCATACAACACAATGGTGGACTTGATAAATGATGACAGATCAATTATCATTTTAGGAACAAAAAGGGGCCCAGTACAGATCCCTGCGGAACACCTATCTTGACTTGTTCTATACCCGACATTTCTTTCCCTACACAAACAACTTGCTTACGATTCTGAAGACATAATTTTATTAATTTAAGGCTGTTATGTCTAATGCCATAGAATTCCAGTTTTTCTAGGAGTGGCTTATGCTTTACACAGTCGAAAGCTTTGAGGATAAGGGCTACGCTCAACTCACATTTTGTGATCTAAGCAAACACTTGATGTAAGTATTTAACTACAAAGTCTGTAGCATCCACAGTAGACAACTTTTTCCTAAAACCATATTGCGATTCACTAATTATTCCTAATTTTTCAAAATAAACAGATAGCTGTTGGTAAATTACACATTCCAGTATTTTAGAAAAAGCTGGGACTATGGAGATTGGTCTGTAACTGGAAGGTGAGTCTATATCTCCCTTTTTATATGTTGGAACTACCCTAGCCACTTTGAGTTCTTTGGGAAAATATCCATCAGATATACATTTATTTATACAGAATGTTAATGGGTACACAATATAGTCTATTACTTTCTTTAGTATATTACAGGATATGTCATATATATCTACACTGTCTGAAGATCTCAACCGTTTTACAATGCTTAGGACAAGACTAGGTGTGACCTCGGAGAACACAAATGTGCCTGTGTCTGTTGGTGTTCTGCAAACATTTTTAGAAAGTAACTCTGATGAACTGATATCAGGTTTGATTATAGTATTTCCTACATCTTCAACAGATTTAATAAAGAAATCAGGGTGGGGCAGTGAATTATCCGTAATTTTAAGTTGGTACTGCTGAGAAAGAAGGGGCAATGAATAAGTGGGATCGGTTCCAAGGTCACATTGGCAATGAGTGTATATCTTAGTACCACAGAGAGTTGCAAACGTGGCATGGTCAAATGAACAATTTGCTTTTCCTGCCGAAACCTACTTTTCCGAAAGTACAGCGTGCTATCCATGCCAGATATCAGGTCTCCCCTCAAAAGAGTGTTCCAGACTATAAATCACTTCTTTTAAGGGTAGAAACTTTCGTTGATGTGGCTGTGTTTTGAAAAAGAGAGTTGGAGCACATGGGACTGTTAGAACTCCTGATGACATTAGTAGCGAGGCAAACTTCATATGGCCCCATTCTGCATTGTTGCCAAATTTATTCTAGATGACAGATCCAAGATGGTGGTGATAGATGTGGCAATGTCGAAATGACATCATGACGGGAAGTTCAAATTTTGTCGGGGAAATAGGTCAATTGGGCTAACTAACACCTCTCCCCTACCCCCTCCCCACCAAAACACCCACCCCAAGAAAATGGTGGGAAGTTCAAACTATGGCGGGAAAAAGGTCACTTGGGCTACCTCCACTAACCTAAGTCATCAAACCACCACCTCTTCGTTGGACTTGGCGGGAGAAGGACAGTGTTTATTTAAACAATTTGAGTTGTCATACGCAGTCCCTCCATCCATGTGTTCACCATTAGGTCCGGAGTCCAAATGACTTAGTACACAGTACCGCCACCAGAGGGCAATGTCATCCATGGCAGTCTGGGGAAAAATGGTGGGAAAAGGACTGTCTGTGTCCAGCAGCTGGAGAGAGGAAGGAGTGGACTTCATTTACTTCCAGTGGGAATTGGAACAATTTATTTAGGGATGTGTTTCACATAGTATACTTATTAACCTGATACAAAACACTCGCCCTGATGTGCTTGGAGGCCACAGTAAATAGCCTACAGACCTGCAAACTACCCTTAAATCACAGAAATAATGCTGTACACTGGTGTGCAGACACAAAAACAACTCGTAAATTGTTAAAATAATGCCTGTATAACGCTCTGCAAACAAGCTCACTAATTAAAAACTGTCAGAATAATGCATTGCACAGCGTACAGACAAGTTCACAGAACAATGCAGTACACTGATCCACAGACACATTCACTCGCATAAAATTGTCAAAAAATAATGCATTTATAACGCTCTGCAAACATCGTCACAGCGCTTAAACAGCCGAAAATAATGCAGTGCACAAACACTCATTACACGTAAAAATCATTTCGAACTCCATCTGTCTGGAGCTCCATCATACATAAAAACCACCCTTGTCTTGTTCTTCTGAACGGTCTGCTATTACATCACAGCACTTTCAAATCTACTGCTATACATTGATACCTCCTCAATATGCGTGCATCTGGAGAGATCTTGTGCACTTGGATGGGCGAGGACTCGACAAGCTCTATTCATTCACAAGCCATGGAGTGTAGCTGTCTACTTCTGGTCAGCGGTAGATTAAATCGGTAACACTACAGCAGGGTGGATTGGTCAAAGATGATGCGAGGGGATCTTTCAGTCTCTAACTTTATCCTAAGAATATGAGAATTCCCTGCGATTCCCATCCACGCAGAGACAGATCGTATATTAAGCACTATGCTGGGGGCGCTAGAAATATGTAGATCGCTGTCTGGTATACTTTAATGATGTGTATGTTCGAGAATGAACAATGAATCGACGTAATGCACAGTCATGTATCTACATTCGCAATGGTACAAAGTATAGGAGGGGGCAGTTTTGCAATGATACTGAAACTGGGAAGCATGCTGTCGAATCATTGGTCTGTGTCGAAATTGCTGTAAAATTGCTAAAATTGTTAGCACTATCAACCGTGATGCTTATTATTACAGTATATCGACGGTGTCTTTTCCATCCTATCCATCCACTGGTACGCTGTTGATTACCACATAATGACTGACTGACATCACTTGTTTGATATGGAGAGAGAGTCTTGGTGGAGGGGCAACACCTGCTGGGGATGGCTAGCACCGAAACAGTGACTGCATACATGACTGCAATATCAGGTATCAATCAAAACACAACACAGAGTCATCAGCTATCAAAAAATGTTGAAATGTGTGTGAAATCCTATGGGACTTAACTGCTAAGGTTATCAGTCCCTAAGCTTACACACTACTTAACCTAAATTATCCTAAGGACAAACACACACACCCATGCCTGAGGGAGGACTCGAACCTCCGCCGTGACCAGCCGCACAGTCCGTAACTGCAGCGCCTTAGACTGCTCGGCTAATCCCAAGCACATCAGCTATCCTGTCACTGTGACAGATGAGTTTAAATGTAGAGGTCTTCAATCACCTTCGGACAGCCGGCCTCAGTGGCCGTGCGGTTCTAGGTGCTACAGTCTGGAACTGTGAGACCTCTGCGGTCACAGGTTCGAATCCTGCCTCGGGCATGGATGTGTGTGGTGTCCTTAGGTTAGTTAGGTTTAAGTAGTTCTAAATTCTAGGGGACTGATGACCTCAGATGTTAAGTCCCTTAGTGCTCAGAGCCATTTGAACCAAGCCATTTCACCTTTGGACAGCAATTTGGAAATGCTGCGAAACTCTTCTAGTTTCCTTATGTTGTGACCGTCTTTTATTTAAAATCACCCAATGCGTGTGTGTGTGTGTGTGTGTGTGTGTGTGTGTGTGTGTTGTGGTAGCAGCAGCATCAACAACATGATTTACACCGTGCAACATACAGTTTTTTGTGAGAGGCAATGGATCGGAATGTGTTTAATGTCAGTTTAGAACCTGACACAGACCTCGAAGTCGTGGTGGTAAAAACAGAATGTATGACTGTGTAAAAAGTGTGTTACACCAGAAAAAGCAGTGTTTCAAACAACAACACAGGGAGCCTCTCTTGCGACTGACAGCATGGTCTGTAGCACATGGTCATCCTCCCCCTTCTCCTACAATACTGGCGCTGACACTTTCCACTGGTCTGTGCTGAGATTGTACTCACTGGCCGCCTGCTCCATGGATCAATGCCTGCATATTTAATAGGATACCCACATGTGCTCGATTCCAGCACACATATGGTATTTGTTTTCGATATACTGGGAGAGAGTTTTATCGAGTTCTCTATCAGATGAAGTTAGCGGAGCCTTCATAGTTCGCAATTTTTCTCTGTTGGATGGTACAGAATGTCAATGACAGCATGTTGGGGTGATAGATGTGAGTAGGCCCTGAGGGATGCAATCTGCTTCGGACTGCAGTACCTGTATGTAGTTTGGAGGCACACCACAATGAACTAGGAGATTTCTCATTCTTCTCCCAGGTACCGTACTGTCTTTTATACTACCTCTTGTTGCAGGAGTGGGCTTCGTTTGGCACTGACCTTACACATCATGCACAGTTGGTGGAGCTACGACAACTTGTTATCATTTCCATTGAATGGTCGAAACACAGTCCTGCTGCACTAACTCAGTTTAGCCTGTTTCTACACGGGTTTGCTGAAGGTGGTAGATGCTTTCTCTGACTTCTACTTGGTTCCGACTTAAATTAGAACGATCATATGCGCAAAGCTGCAGGGATGGTAGCGCAGAGTCTGAGAGGCAGTTGCAAAATGCATAGGTAGTATCTAAAACGCGAGTCGTTTGGAGATATGAGAGTGCCATGAATATGATTCGGTAGTGGCTGTAATCATTAAAGGACTTCTCCATAGGATCCATCGCAGGTACGTGGTTGAATGGAAAGATTCCAAATAGCAGACAGCATTTCTACCAGAGAGTGTAACAGTAAAGATCTGAAAAACCTGTGTACACTTCTTACGACTTCAATCAGCACAGCATCTTCTGTATGTGATTATCATCAATCATCCATTGCCTATAACCCAGTGGATATATTGCAGAACCTCTGGCATGGCATTAAGACGGAATGCATTACAAATACTGGAGAAATATCAAGTGCTGGCGTGAGGGAATTGCAAATACTGGCTTCATACCATGTTCCTTAGCCGAATCATTTTCTAAATTCGGTGATTTTATTATGAGCTTTGTAGTGGTTAATAAAAAAGGAAAAGGGAAGAGAAGAAATGGTGAATAAAAAGGGTGTTTTAAAATCGTCAATGACCGTGAAAAAGGGGAAGAATGAAATGTAAATCGGACTTCGTATTACAGAAAAGCTATTGTTGGGGTGGTCCTTGTGGCGTTTCTGAGCAAAAGTCAAACCAATTTCCACTACAAAAATTATTGAAAGAGAACATAGAATAACAAAATGTGATTGACAGGGGGAAATGCCGTAGATAAGAATTCATTCTTTGCCATGTTAACATGTCTTCTTTCGTGCGGCGTCCAGGTCTTCAAAAATCTTCTACTTCATTTCTACGTGAAAAGTAGTAGCTGCTCCGAAATCTTGCAATCGTCCAGGAATCACTAATTTATACAAATCAAAATCGTCTTGATATTAAATGCAATGTATTTTATGTTGCTGCTTCCATCCTCTGAATTTAATACAAATTTCCACAATACGTCTGCACATCAATAAGTTGTTTTTCGTCTTAATCAGACCAAGACTAGCTAATAAGTAAGTTAAGCTTCCGCTCTCAAGAGACAAAAGATGAATAGAAAACAAGAGTGTTACAATTTTAGTACCTTCATTTTCTTATATATTTTCTCTGCCGTCGAGCGCTCATACCGCTGCGACGGTATAATTTATATCTGAGGGAACGAGTGCAGCGCGGCGAAATTCAAAGTCCCGCTGCAGCTTACACCGTCGGTGACGTAACTGCACTCTTGGTATGATAATATACACTCAGGTGATCACTGTCTATATTCAGTGTCGTGCTATTTGTCTGGAAAAACAACTTCATTCAGAGGTAATGCCACACCTCGATTTATAAGGCTTGCATAGTTTTTAACATGGATATCGTTAGCAAATCTTGTGAGAACCTGTAGAACCAAGATCGATTATGATAGTAATATGGGCGTCGCGATCGTGTTTTTAAAATCTGGCAGCTTGTAAGACGATTACACCTCTCTTTCTAAGACACATTGGTACTACTCGCAGGAAAATTTTATTTTACTTGTCCACAAGTCACTGATTTTCGCTCAGTATTGTTTCGTATCGTCAACAATCAGTTATCGGCGAAGTATTGTACTTAGCAGTAGGGGATGCATGACAGGTTCGCCTTGAGCATCAGACTTATGAAGTATGTGTGTGTGTGTGTGTGTGTGTGTGTGTGTGTGTGTGTGTGTGTGTGAGAGAGAGAGAGAGAGAGAGAGAGAGAGAGAGAGTTTGTTTGTTTGTGTTCCGACATGAGCAAAGAAAATGACTACGTCCAGTTGTAAGGAAGACATGGATTTGACGTGGAATACTGCGATAACAAAGAGAAGAGAAGATTTTTTTTCTTACTTGGAAAAGTATGTCAAGTCATAAGAATGGTACATATATTTCTCTTACCAGAGCCACAGCCGACAGCAGGGTGTATTTCCGATACTTCCCTCATTGTTTAATGTTATCTAATTGACACCGCAATCGTAATATTTAATTGTCAGTATAGTGATCAAATATATCTGTAGCCAGTTTCCAAGGAGGATTCCACATGGGGGAGCGTGGCGCGTGGCGGCAGCGGCCTGTGGTGGGAATGATTCATGTTTCCGGTTAACGGCAGGAGCTCTCCGAATGGAAACACCTTTTGTTGTACAGGAATGTAGCTGATCAAACTGTGTCGTCCTCTAGATGGCTGAATAGCCATGTGTTGGACAGCCTTTGTGATCACGTGAGTTCCCTGAGGAAATTTTGAGAAGATTCAATATGGACGTGTGTTTGAGTTCAACCATTATTCCCTCCCATGTAAATAGTCCAGTTGACTGCTTCTACACATTTTATGCCTTTATTTAGTTGAGAGAACATTGATTGTGGTGTGTTCATCTAGCAGGTGAAAGGCAGATGGAAGACACGTTTTCTGGTGACATGTGAAACACCTTAGATGACTTTGTAAATTGTAAGGATTATTTGTAATCTGTTATATCACCCACATCGGTATAAGTGATTGGAAATATCAGTTTGCTCTAGTTTTTCGAGTTTTCACGTAAAGATCTTCGCAGACGAGATATGTTTCTAGTTACTCAGTGGTTTACAGTACGCTGCACCTCGCTAAAGTTTCGGTTTTCGAGAGAAATAATTTCCAGTCTATATCTTTGGAATTATGCTGTGCAAGGGATCACTAGCAAACTGATGTGTGCTCGATATCGAGAAGTATCGCAAGAATGGTATGATATTCTGGTAACCCACGTGAAAGTACATATCTTCTTGTAATCCCAGAGTCTGGAGATGAATGTAGGAAGCAAGCACACAAGCAGGTCGGGGCCAGAAACATAACGCCTTTGTGTCAAGGACAACTGACTCAGCCTTTGTACAACAGTCTTCGCGGTACATGTACAAGTGTCCGATGGTCGATAGCTTATATGCAGGATGCAGAGGTGGTGATTTTGTTTGGCACAGTGTACGAATTGTATGTTTACTACATCGAAACGGTATGTGGTGATACATAGCCAGGTTGGAGATCGGTTTCACGCTGAAATATTCAAGCTTCCGTCGTCAGTGGCAGAGCAGTGTAACGGAGGAAGTGACTTTCCATACTTGACGACTTGTAGACCACTTTTGAAGGGTTTAACTGTCAGTGCAATAAGCAGACATGTACAAAATAGTTTTGTCACTGAAAGTCTTGTCTGCAGAAAAAAAGGCGGACAGTGCTCCCACACTGTCAGCATCAGTAATTGTGCAGGTAAATGGAGTAAGAGTTAATCAGAATGCTCCACTCATTCACAAGACATCCTTTGTGCTGTTACGTAGGAGCCTCTATAGACTGGTCTGAACAAGATGGGGGCAATGTATCTATGGCGGGATGCTGTTCCCTATCTACCATTGTGGCCTTAGGACATCTCCAGCAGCTATAGAACACCCAGCCATTTTTCTCTTCTGCAGGACAGTGCTTCGAATTCTGTAAGTGTGTTTGTTCTGATTTTCTCGTGTGTACTTAGTTTGTGCTCTCTTTCCAAAAAACAAGAAGCTTTTATAACTAATGGTGTTTTCACAAGCATGCACATACATGATGAAGGCTTTTAGTGGTGAGATGGTTTACCGTTTCTGAGAGGTGTGTTGAAAGCAGGACGTCACGGTTTCCAGGAAGGGTAGCTTGGGATGCCTCGTTAGCACCATCAGAAAGAGTGCATTCGGTGGACTATTTTCGTAAATAGGTCCTGTTAGGGGAAGAAATTCCATGCAGATGAGCTGAGACATCACGAAAGCTCCTACAACGACAAGAGTGATAGTTCACTATTTCTGCGACACTTTACGTTTTCCGAGAGGGAGACTTGGCTCTTGTTTACATAGACGTGAGACGTCAGTATAGCACTTACAACCTTTTAGCTGCATCTGTGCGGTTGAGTCACTAGGGCAACAGCTCGCTCAGCAATTAGGCCAGCACTGCACTCTTAGATATGCACGGTGGCTAGGTAAACATGTCAAAGGTCAGAGGTGTCTCGTATGTGGGATGGGCTGTCCCGTTAGGATCACTAGGAGGAGTGCATCCTGTATTATTCTGGGAATCAATGCTAAAGATTTCTATAGCACATCCGGAGGGAGACTTCGCTGTTATTTACACAGACATGAGACATCAGTATAAAATTGAAAACCTTGTAGCTGTGTCTACGATGGAGAGTCGCTGGGTAAATAACTCGTGGCTACGCCTCATTGCACCAGCAACGGCGGTGCCTACGTGAACATGTTTGCATGGCCAGCAGTGTCTTGCATGCGTTACGGGTTGGACCGGTGTGAGCATGCCACTTGAGGGTGAGCGCCTTGTGAACTCTGTAGGGAACAGTTCCCTGATATATCGGTGTTAGATTCCTTTACGATAGTTCGAAATGTTTTTTACGTGCTATCAATGTTTGTGAACTGCACCGTTTTCGGCTGTTTAAGCGTTGTGAGCGTGTTTGCTAAGCATTATAAATACTACACAAGAATTATATTTCAGCTTCAAACAACAAAATGACCATAAATTATGCAAATGTGAGCTATCAGAAATGTATACCAGTCTTTTTCCTTTCGATTTGTGTCTTTCTTGCATTATAAATGTACGAATACCAAGAGATGACCACTGCAGTTGACCAAAGACTTTGCTCATCAGTCATACAGATTTTGCACACACAATAATAGATTTAAAACATTTATTCAAAATGCAACCAAAACAGTACAGTACAGTATCAGCAACTCAAAGTACTCATCCAACACCAAATTTTTCTCCTTTTGTGTATTTCTCTTTGCACCCATTGCAGCTACAGTAATTCTCCATTGTTGTTACGAACAAGTAAATGGTGAAGACGCAAGAAATGCATGTAATATTACATGTTTTGAATGGCATCGCAAGCACAAACAGTGTCTTCCAAAGATCACGTGACACTCACAGTTTAGTGTTGACAACATGTGCAGAAGGAATGCTCACTCCAGGGATATTTCTATTCTATGGATTCTGATCGAGCAGACTAACTAGCCTACATCATATTTCACAGATGATGCAGTTGTCTATAATGAAGTACTGTCTTCAGAAAGCTGCATAAATAATCAGTCAGATCCTGATAAGATTTCAAAGTGGTGCAGAGATCGGCAACCTGCTTTAAATGTTCAGAAATGTAAAACTGTGCAGTCCAGAAAAAGAAAATAAAAGAAAGACATGGTATAATTTTTTTGTTTTTTATTTTACACATCTAGTTTAAAGTAATAACAGTTAAAATAAAATGTTTATGAACCCAAAAAACCACAAGCTGTAAGTTTAAATAAATGCAATGAACCATATAACATAGGAATCAGCTCAATTTTTCAAGGAAATTCTCAACAGTATAGAAGAAGTGATGGAGAAACTCTTCAGTTTCGATTTGAAAGCACGTAGATTACTGCTAAGATTTTTGAATTCTTGTGGTAACTTATTGAAAATGGATGCAGCAGTATACTGCACACCTTTCTTCATAAGAGTCAAGGAAGTGCGATCCAAATGCAGATTGGATTTCGGGATAGTATTAACTGAGCGAAAGTTGCTAATTCTTGGGAATAAGCTGATATTATTGACAATGTCAGAACACCCAGACTAGTGAGCAGAGGTCAATAAGAGACTCGTGAACTTAAATTACTTATTGCATGAACTGCCAGTTTCCGGGCCAAAAATAACCTTTCAGAATACCCCAAAACATACCACCGTATGACATAAGTGAATGAAAACAATCAAAGTAGATTACTTTTCATGTCGAACTATTACTCAGTTCAGATACTGTTTGAACAGCAAAAATGGCAGCATTAAGTCTTTGAACAAGATCCTGAACATGGGCTTTCCACAACAGTTTACTGTCTATCTGAACACCTTGAAATGTGAACTGTTCAGTTTCACTAATCATATGCCCATTCTGTGAAATCAAAACATTGGGTTTTGTCAAATTATCTCTTAGAAACTGCAAAACCCGAGTCTTACAGTCATTTTGCTATAGTTTATTTTCTACAAGCCATGAACTTATGTCGTGAACTGCATTATTTGAAACAGTGACAATGTTGCACACAAGATCCTTTACTACCAAGCTAGAGTCACCAGCAAACAGAAATATTTTAGAATTACCTATAATACTGGAGGGCATATCGTTTATATAAATAAGGAACAGGAGTGGCCTAAACACTTATACCTGGGGCACCCCCCATTTGACCGTACCCCACTGAGACCCCACATCACAGCCATTCTCAACACTGTGAACATTGACCTTTTGCTGTCTGTTGTTAAAGTAAGGGTGAACCAATTGTGAGCTATACCCCATACTCCATAACGGTAGCAATATTTTGTGATCAACACAATCAAATGCCTTAGTTAAATCAAAAAATATGCCTCGCATTCGAAGTCTTTTGGTTTATCCATCTAGTACCACACAGAGAAGAGAGAATGTGGCATTTTCAGTTGTTAAACCATTTCTAAAGCCAAATTGTACATTTGATAGCAAATTATGTGAAATAAAATGATCTGTTATCCTTACACACACAGCCTTTTCAATAAATTTAGCAAACACTCATGGCATCAAAATAGATCTACAGTTGTCTACATTATCCCTTTCTCCCTTTTTATAAAGCGTCTTTACTACTGAGCACTTTAATCGTTCAGGAAACTGACCATTCTTAAAGTAAAAATTACAAATATGGCTAAGTACAGAGCTAACATGCAGCACATTACTTTAATATTCTGCTAGGCACTCCATCATATCCACGAGAGTCCTTAGTCTTAAGTAATTTAATTATTGACTCAGTCTCTGCCTTGTCTGTATCGCAGAGGATTATTTCAGACATCAATCTCAGAAAGGCATTTACCAAGTGAATTATATGATTCCCTGTAGAAGCTGAATTTTTATTTAATTCACCAGCAATGCTCGTAAAATGATTGTTAAATACTGCACATATATCTGATTTACCGGTAACAGAAATATTTTATTATGAACTGACTTTATATCATTAACCTCATGCTACTAACTGGACACTTCCTTCACAACTGACCAAATGGTTTTAATTTTATCCTGTGAATTAGCTATTCTATTTGTGCACTGCATACTCTTTGCCTTCCTAATAACATTTTTAAGTACCTTACAGTATTGTTTCTAAAGGGCTACTGTAGCTTGATTGCAACGACTTATAACATTTTGATATAATTTGCACTCTGTTTTACATGATATCCCTACCCCAGTAATCAGCTACCCAGGCTGTCTTTTGCTGCTAGTATCCTGTTTAGAACGTTTTAATGGAAAGCAACTTTCAAAGAGCATGAGAAATGTTTTAAGAAAAGCATTATATTTGTCATCTGTTATCAGCACGATAAACATCCTGACACTCTTGTTCCTTAACAATGTTTAAAACACTCTCTATTTCCATTGGATTAGCTTTCCTACATATTTTTTAATTATATGTATAACATTAGTTTGAGTACAAAAACCTTTTAGTGCTAAAATTTGTGCATCATGGTTTGAAAAGCAGTTCACAGTGTGATGATTCTGCCCACTTTATTTCTTTATTTGTTGTCCTCAGTGTTGACGAACTGCGTTGCTACATTGGCTGAAAAATGGGTTGTGGAAGTACAACACTGACTACTTTAAATGATGTAGCCAACAGATGCACATTTGTGTTTCACAGTAATTTACTTTCACTGTTCACAACCCCCCAATAATACACTTGTATATGACCAGTGCACTACTGTTTTAACTTTCCATAAGCCTCATTAATAGTTTTCAGGCAAACTTCCGCATACTGCTATAATAGTTTGCTATTGAACATCTATCCAGAATAGAAAGGTACATACAGAGTAGATACTGTCATTGTTAAAACACGTGGCCTAATTGTGTAACACTTATTTCACAGTTAAGTTGAAGCATTGTTATTGTTCTAACCAACACAGGTTCCTCGTCTGAAACTCGGGCTTGGACTGACTGTCTCTGGACCATAAATCAGGCCCTTATAGATCCTCACAATAATAGTTGCTGAAACTACACATTGTTCAAAGTTAAATCTACAGACATTACAATTAAAATTTAACTCATTAGATTAACTGAAAACATAAAAAAATGTTCCTTTCAACAGTCCCCTCTACTACAAGGGTTAGACCAAAATATTGATGTAAATGATGAAATTAACATGTATCATTACCGGTATGTAAACAATACTTTCGACAAAACTGTTAATTACTTTGGAATTAATTAAGGGCTGGCTTTGCTAACATGTTTTTAAATGGAGCCAAATAAATACTTAAAGTATGCTAGTGTTTTATCTTCTAAATGTTTATAATTATCATAGAATTTATACTTGCTTATAAGTCAACAATAGAATCTAAGTTACAAAGCAATTACTGATTTCACCCTATAACAAAAGATACTAACTAGAAATAGTCAAAATAAATTAGAAAATCAATTACATACATAAAACTGTGCACAAAATTAAATCTGGTTGTTATATTCTTCCAAACTGAGGGCCAACCTTTCTCTTTCATGCAAATGCAGATAACACATATGTATTAGTTAAAAGTGAAAAAACGAATTTAAGGAGGCAGATGGAAAAACGGGGGAAGTAAAAACTTTCTAGCTTGCTTTGTCATAACCATTTTACTCACAGAATGCTCACCTAGTAATGAAGAATGAATAAAAATATTGTTTATGGCTGTGCCCCTACACCTTGGTTGGAAAAAAAGTCTGCATCAGATCGTATGAGTTTAGAAGATCTTAACAAAATCCTTTTTCTGGCACTATCACATACAAAATTAATATTAAAGTCACTACATATAACTAATTATTGGTACTTCCTATAAAGTGAAGCAAGAACCCTCTCTAGCTTGAGCAGAAATGCTCTGAAGTCAGAGTTAGGGGACGTATAAACGACAACAATTAGAAGTTTAGTTTCACCAAATAAAACTGCCCCTGCACAACATTCAAATATCTGTTCAGTTCAGTGCCATATGTCTATAGACTTAAATGGAATACTGTTTTTTATATACATGGCCACTCTCGCACCCCGCAAGCAACTCCTTGAAAAGCAGCCAGCTAATCTGTATCCTGGTAAAGGATGCCTCTGAATTGTCAAATTATTTAAGTGGTGCTCCGATATACCAATAGTGTCAGCATCATCATCTGTAAGCAGTTCAATAACTTTACCTCTAATACCTCCTATATTTTGATGAAATATGTTAATTCCTTCTCTACTTGAGTACCTGACCTCCTTTGAAGGTGATTTCTTTGTTAGGGGGACTTCCTTTATGCAGGGATATCTATCAGTGGACTTCAGTCTACAAAAGGTGCAGCTCTAACAGCAACTACTACAGGAATTCTTCCATGAGTGATCCCACTACACTGTCACCATAAGCTTTGTCAGCCTCTCCTTCGCATACCTATTGAGCTGCAGGCCATGCCTAGTGAAACCCAATCTATTCATAGTCTCAACTGGCACCACTGCAATGTGAGCCATGCCCTCTGCCAATAGTGCCTTCTTCAACCGGATGTTAATAAGACTAACAGCAACATTAAGATGAGGCTGATCATGACGTTGAGACAGTTGTACAAAGTACACATTAGTGCCACCAGTTTGAGTAGCTATCTTTACCATGTCACCACCTACACCATTTTCCCTGCTCCGCCCACAATCACTATCTGGTCCTCTTCCATAAAAGTCCTACATAACTCCCCTATGCTAACAGTCACCTGAGGCAACCCTGCACTAGGGTTCAGATGCTGGTGACCTGGTACTCACTCCCCAACACTTCCTGCAACTGCTGGCCGGCACCTCTGCCATGAAAACTACCTAGCAGCAGAACCTTCTTCTTTCTGTTACAATTTGCAACTGACTGAGGCTCCCTAACTGCTGATGACTGCTGCACGTTTCATACACTTACACCTACAAGAGGCTCCTCTCCACTCAACTCTGACAATTTGCGACATAAAGCGCTCTTCCGCACATCGACAGAGGTTCTGCAACACTAATTGTCCACCTACCTTGATCGATACTGCTGCAGATCTGCACACGTAACTCCTGACTGCAGCTGCTTAATAGGTCTCAGAACAGCTGTGTTGAAGAAACTAAGATTTCATAACTACACATTGGAGGCTGCTATAAGTATGAAAAGCTGAAAACAGTCTTGTGAACTCTAAAGAATAAATCGGAAATGGGTTGCTATTCAAATTTCTAAGTTCAAAGGCCATTTTAAACTTGCATCAGGATTTTTTTTATCACTATTAAGCAAGATCATCAGCCCACATGTGTTCAAATCATTAAAGTTCCTGTTCACAGTCTTAATCACACTCAAACAGCCAGAACTTTTCCTATCCAATTCCGAAATCATTTGCAAGAGTAACACAGTCAATAAACTGCTATTTACTTTTGCACTCGGGATTCAGTGTTTGTCTTTAAATAAAGTTTTTGCTCGCCATAAATACTCAGTAAAAAAAAAAAATTACTTAGTACCACCATACTTTTGTTCAAAATTTACACGCGCGATTTTCTCCAGAACAAAATATCTCTCGACTCTTAAAATTTCACAAATAGTTAATGGTAAACACCAGCTACCTTTATCACCGTACCGTAACGCGGAAGTCACAATATCACTTCATTTTACACATAATGCGTTCGGACACTTTCAGCATGACCAGCTCCTTCGAAAGCTAGTCCACAACCTCCTTCTTCTCTCTACCTCTACAAGCCTCTCTAACTCATGCGTTAGGTGGCAAACCATCTCACTTCTTATTGGCTGTACAGAATTATGGCCAATCAGAACTTACTTTCAGGGCGCGGGTCGTGCCAAAATCTAGCAAGAACCAACCACTGCTCTCAGCTCATTGACGTCATTAAAATAAACAACTCAAAACTCTCTTGTTAAACAAATAAAATGAAATAAACTTTAAGCTGTACTTTACGTCCCGAATTTAACTATATAGTTGCGAATGTTCTGGCTGTCTCTTACATACTCAAACATGCTCAGACATTCGTCATCCACTAGTAGGGGAACCACTGGTTCATTCAGTCCCACGATACACAGCTGGAACACTAGCAAGTTCCTATAGAGAATTACAACCTGAAAATTTAATATTGGTGAATGTCCCACATACACTCACACAAGTACTCCATTTCACACTCACCCTAACACAAAACATAAATATCTACTTGAAATTTTTAAAGTTATTACTACAGCAAAATTACAAAAGGTTTTCTAAAATGAGAACTTTCCAAATTTGAATCTAAACACTGAAGGTGTTATCATCTCTTTTCAAATAGTCACAGTTGGTGAACTATTAACATATATATGATTATAATAGAGGGAAATATTCCACGTAGGAAAAATATATCTAAAAACAAAGATGATGTGACTTACCAAATGAAAGTGCTGGCAGGTCGACAGACACACAAACAAACACAAACATACACACAAAATTCAAGCTTTCGCAACAAACTGTTGCCTCATCAGGAAAGAGGGAAGGAGAGGGAAAGACGAAAGGATGTGGGTTTTAAGGGAGAGGGTAAGGAGTCATTCCAATCCCGGGAGCGGAAAGACTTACCTTAGGGGGAAAAAAGGACGGGTATACATTCGCACACACACACATATCCATCCACACATATACAGACACAAGCAGACATATTTGAAGACAAAGAGTTTGGGCAGAGATGTCAGTCGAGGCAGGAGTGCAGGGGCAAAGATGTTGTTGAATGACAGGCGAGGTATGAGTGGCGGCAACTTGAAATTAGCGGAGACTGAGGCCTGGTGGATAACGGGAAGAGAGGATATATTGAAGAGCAAGTTCCCATCTCCGGAGATCGTTTAGGTTGGTGTTAGTGGGAAGTATCCAGATAACCCGGATGGTGTAACACTGTGCCAAGATGTGCTGGCCGTGCACCAAGGCATGTTTAGCCACAGGGTGATCCTCATTGCCAACAAACACTGTCTGCCTGTGTTCATTCATGCGAATGGACAGTTTGTTACTGGTAATTCCCACATAGAATGCATCACAGTGTAGGCAGGTCAGTTGGTAGATCACGTGGGTGCTCTCACACGTGGCTCTGCCTTTGATCGTGTACACCTTCCGGGTTACAGGATTGGAGTAGGTGGTGGTGGGAGGGTGCATGGTACAGGTTTTACACCGGGGGCGGTTACAAGGATAGGAGCCAGAGGGTAGGGAGAGTGGTTTGGGGATTTCATAGGGATGAACTAACAGGTTACGAAGGTTAGGTGGACGGCGGAAAGACACTCTTGGTGGAGTGGGGAGGATTTCATGAAGGATGGATCTCATTTCAGGGCAGGATTTGAGGAAGTCGTATCCCTGCTGGAGAGCCACATTCAGAGGCTGGTCCAGTCCCGGAAAGTATCCTGTCACAAGTGGGGCACTTTTGTGGTTCTTCTGTGGGGGATTCTGGGTTCGAGGGGATGAGGAAGTGGCTCTGGTTATTTGCTTCTGTACCAGGTCGGGAGCATAGTTGCGAGAAGCGAAAGCTGTTGTCAGGTTGTTGGTGTAATGGTTCAGGGATTCCGGACTGGAGCAGATTCGTTTGCCACGAAGACCTAGGCTGTAGGGAAGGGACCGTTTGATGTGGAATGGGTGGCAGCTTATACACAAATATTCCACACGTCCAGGGCCTCGCTGCGATGGAGCACTTCCTTTCACGCCGATCACCTGCCACCCTACTTAAAACTTCTTTCCTCATCACCTTAGCCAGCTTCATCCTGACCCACAACTTCTTCACTTTTGAAGGCCAGACATACCAACAATTAAAGGGAACAGCCATGGGTACCAGGATGGCCCCCTCGTATGCCAACCTATTCATGGGTCGCTTAGAGGAAGCCTTCTTGGTTACCCAGGCCTGCCAACCCAAAGTTTGGTACAGATTTATTGATGACATCTTCATGATCTGGACTCACAGTGAAGAAGAACTTCAGAATTTCCTCTCCAACCTCAACTCCTTTGGTTCCATCAGATTCACCTGGTCCTACTCCAAATCCCATGCCACTTTCCTTGACGTTGACCTCCACCTGTCCAATGGCCAGCTTCACACATCCGTCCACATCAAACCCACCAACAAGCAACAGTACCTCCATTATGACAGCTGCCACCCATTCCACATCAAACGGTCCCTTCCCTACAGCCTAGGTCTTCGTGGAAAACGAATCTGCTCCAGTCCGGAATCCCTGAACCATTACACCAACAACCTGACAACAGCTTTCGCATCTCGCAACTACCCTCCCGACCTGGTACAGAAGCAAATAACCAGAGCCACTTCCTCATCCCCTCGAACCCAGAATCCCCCACAGAAGAACCACAAAAGTGCCCCATTTGTGACAGGATACTTTCCGGGACTGGACCAGACTCTGAATGTGGCTCTCCAGCAGGGATATGACTTCCTCAAATCCTGCCCTGAAATGAGATCCATCCTTCATGAAATCCTCCCCACTCCACCAAGAGTGTCTTTCCGCCATCCACCTAACCTTCGTAACCTGTTAGTTCATCCCTATGAAATCCCCAAACCACTCTCCCTACCCTCTGGCTCCTATCCTTGTAACCGCCCCCGGTGTAAAACCTGTCCCGTGCACCCTCCCACCACCACCTACTCCAGTCCTGTAACCCGGAAGGTGTACACGATCAAAGGCAGAGCCACGTGTGAGAGCACCCACGTGATCTACCAACTGACCTGCCTACACTGTGATGCATTCTATGTGGGAATTACCAGTAACAAACTGTCCATTCGCATGAATGAACACAGGCAGACAGTGTTTGTTGGTAATGAGGATCACCCTGTGGCTAAACATGCCTTGGTGCACGGCCAGCACATCTTGGCACAGTGTTACACCGTCCGGGTTATCTGGATACTTCCCACTAACACCAACCTATCCGAACTCCGGAGATGGGAACTTACTCTTCAATATATCCTCTCTTCCCGTTAACCACCATTCCTCATTCTCTGCTAATTTCAAGTTGCCGCCACTCATACCTCACCTGTCATTCAACAACATCTTTGCCCCTGCACTCCTGCCTCGACTGACATCTCTGCCCAAACTCTTTGTCTTCAAATATGTCTGCTTGTGTCTGTATATGTGTGGATGGATATGTGTGTGTGTGCGAATGTATACCCGTCCTTTTTTCCCCCTAAGGTAAGTCTTTCCGCTCCCGGGATTGGAATGACTCCTTACCCTCTCCCTTAAAACCCACATCCTTTCGTCTTTCCCTCTCCTTCCCTCTTTCCTGATGAGGCAACAGTTTGTTGCGAAAGCTTGAATTTTGTGTGTATGTTTGTGTTTGTTCGTGTGTCTGTCGACCTGCCAGCACTTTCATTTGGTAAGTCACATCATCTTTGTTTTTAAATATATTAACATATATATATTGATTTAGTTTTTTAAGTGTCGGATAATTATGTTTTTTACTGACTTTTTTTGTTTTTGAAACTTCCAAATTATGACAGTTATTGACTCCAGATTTTGACAGATTGTTCCTTTACACAACAGAAGGTTATGTACCTAATCTGAAGTTCCTCAGGCTATTTATAGATCAGTTATTAATTTTTTATAGTTCCAGAGAATGTAACTACTCTGTAAGCACCTCTCTGCTACTTTCACACGCTGCAGTCACGCCATATGGTCATGACGCACATCTGCAGGACACAGCTCACCCGTTTCAGATCGTATAAGATTCTGACTGCTTACACTGGAGCCCACATACACTCATACAAGAGAGATTTAATAGACAAACTGGCAATCGCGTCCTAGCTGCGATGCCTCAAATTGGTCAAATCTATTGGTTATACGCAAAGCACATCTGTATGAATATCTCCTCCTCCTAGCTGCCAGTTCCCATTCCCCAGTGCCCTTCATCCTCCTCAACCTATCCTCAACCTATCTAGTTCCTCCTTTGCATCTTGTAACTGTACCTGAAGGGCACAGAATTTATCCTCTTGTTCTTCTATGTATTTATTTCTGCTACAAATTTCACATTTCGAGGAGAGGTTCTCACTACTATGCCCACTGGCTTCCCCACTTCATTGCCCCCCCCCCCCCCCCCATGAAAATCCTTTGAACAAATCTCACACTGTCACCCACTACTGACAAGCCAACAACAAAACTCATACTTGTGATTCATGGTAAAATTTTAACAAATCAGTACTACAAATGACTACAATATCAGCAAACCACAACTGGAATCAGTCAACTTGTACAAACACTTGCCTGTAATAGTTTGTAGGGACTTGTAATGGAATGATCACATGTGCTCAGTCACACATAAGGCAATGAACAGACTTCAGCGAGTCTACAAAGGAGATTGCTTACAAAATACTGATGTGACCCATCCTAGAATACTGCTCAAGCATGTTGGACTCATACAAGTATACAAATAA
This sequence comes from Schistocerca americana, assembly GCF_021461395.2. Taxonomy (NCBI): domain Eukaryota; kingdom Metazoa; phylum Arthropoda; class Insecta; order Orthoptera; family Acrididae; genus Schistocerca; species Schistocerca americana. The sequence continues at coordinate 76,888,596 of NC_060129.1, read as the reverse complement.
GGGAAATGCTTAGGAAGCAAAGGATGTTGCACTTCCAGTTCAAACCCAAACGCAGAAATGATGACAGGCAAAGATTAGTAGAGATTCCTGTGTCTGTGAAAACCACAGTATTGTCACTGCCATAGCTTTAGCAAAATATTGGGCTGTGAACCCTAGAAAATTCTAGTCCTACACAAAATCATTGTGCAGGTCTAAGGCTTCCATCCAGTCACTCAATGACCAGTCTGGTGTGGCAGCAGAACATAACAAACTGAAATCCAAAGTTTTAAATTTTGTGTTTAAGAAATCGTTTATTCTTGATAACCATACAAACATACCAACATTTGACCGTCGCACTGTCCCGTATGGATGACACAGTAATAAGCATCCCTGGCATAGAGAGAAAAACTGAAGGAGTTGCAAACAAATGTGTCATCAAGTCCAGATGGAATCCCAATTTTGTTTTACAAAGGGTAATCTACAGCACTGTCCCTTTACATAACTTGCATTTATCGCAAATCTCTCACCTAGTTCAGATTCTGAAGCTTCTGAAAATAAGTGCAGGTGACTCCTGAATATAAGAAGGGTACAGGAATGGACCCATAAAATTATGGACCAATATCCTTAACATAAGTTTGCTGCAGAATTCTTGAACATCATCGATTGCCTTTGGATTGAAAAGCTTATTTCCACAAATCAGCACGTTTTTAGAAGCCGTCGTTTGTGGAAAACTCAGCTTGCCCTTTCCTCATATGATGTACTGGGAATTATGGATGAAGGACAATAGACAGATTCAATATTTCTAGATTTCTAAAAATTCCTCTGTGAACTTTAAGAAAGGAACAAGGATATGGATGACTGCTTATCGGAGACAAGGGTATTGCTGAGAGTGCTCCACGAAGTGTAATAGGACTGATATTACTTTCTATATGCGTAAATGATCTGCTGTACATAATGGGCAGCAATCTGTGGTTGTTTGCTGATGATGCTGTGGTGTTGAGTAACTGCTGAATGATACAAGATGACTTAGACAAAAAACCCATTTGGTGTAGAAAACTGTAAGTTATTGCAGATGAGTAGAAAAAATAAGCCCTTTATGTTCAGATACAGCATTAGTAGTCTCCTGCTTGATGCAGTCACATCATTTATATATCTGGGTGTAATGTTGCAAAGTGATATGAAATGGAACAATCCTGTGAGGATTGTGATAGGGAACGTGAATAGTCAACTTTGTTTTATTGGGAGAATTTCAGGCAAATGTGGTTCATCTGTAAAGGAGACTGCATACATGATGCCAGACAGTCCATTCTTGAGTACTGCTCGAGTGTTTGGGATCTGTACCAGGTTAGATTAAAAGCAGACACGAAGCAACTTGGAGGCCAGCTGCTAGATTTGTTATCAGTTGGTTCAAACAACATGGGTGTATTATGGAGATGATTCACGAACTTAAATTGGAATCCCTGGAGGGAAACAATCATCTTTTTGAGGAACACTATTCAGAAAATTGAGAGAAATGGCATTTCAAGCTTACTGAAGAATTATTCTATATGTACATGTAAGGACCGCAAAGATAATATATGAGAAATTAGGGTTCATATAGAGGCATATAAACAATCGTTTTTCCCTCATTCTATTAGCTAGTGGAACAGGAAAGAGAATGGCTGGTAGTGGTACTTGGTACTTCCCACTACACACCGTATGATGGTTTGTGGAGTATATATGTAGATGTATAAGGGCACCAGGAATGATTAAAGATATGTTTGACCACTGAGACAGTCACAGATACACTCAAGAATCTGAACTGGCAGACGCAGACAAAAATTGTCCTGAGAAAGCCTACTTGCTAAATAGTACAAACCAGTTTTAAATGATGGAGCTAGGAATATCTCACAACCTCCTACGTATTGCCCTGCAGGGATTGCAATGACAAGAGCACGTGTACATGCATTGAGTCATTTTTGGTTCGGGAATCACTGTGCTCGGGACAAACTTTGCACACACTTTTCTCTTCTCCAGAACATTCTGAAGAATGTGTCAAAAACTCCAATGCGATTTTTGACAACAATGCTGAAACACTATGAATTCACATCCACTACTTAATGCAGCCTACTCACAACTGAGTGGTCAAATGTACATCTGTTGTCTACAGTCATTAGTTCAACTGCCACCAATAGTTAGTGCACTGATGTTGGTTATATGCCAACAATAAAATCAGTCTTGGATCTTGTTGTATAGACAATATATGTGGATGAGGTTGTAATATACATTTCATACAGTGTTTCCCATGCAGCTAAGGAAAGCGCAACTAATGCTGTACAAGAAGATGTATTGCAGAGACGCTTAGCGCTGACTGAAGAAAGCCATCAGTCTTAATACAACACTAAAATTAACTCTAATTGAGCTAGTTTGGGAATCTTCATTGTATAGATGCTGACTGAGCTTAGAAAATATGCTATTACTGCTAGAATTGAGAACTAGCTATTTTTAAATGGCATTAGGATGCCATCCCACAGATATACTTATCAAGTACACATTTGTTGTCTAAGGTTACAGGTCAACAGTTTCATATTTTCATTAACCCTTAACTCACTAGGTGACTTTTCTATAACATATATCACAAGGTGCAGTCTCATATATTTAAACCGAGATTTAAGGCAAAAATCATTTGAAATTTTTAATTTATGCTATATAACATTTATTTTTACAATTATTTAAGTTATGTTTATATTCCTCTAGTTTATTTTACTGCACCAAACAAAGCCTGCAGCATTTTAATATTTATCATACAAAAGCACATAATTTTGTGTGGTTCTTTTAAATAGTACACATAAATGGACTGTTAGAGTACTGAATTTGACATTCTGAAAAATTATACTATCTCTGTAGCAAATAAATTTCCAGATAAAACTAAATTCCAGGGGTTAAATTTGCAGATAAGAATTCCACTCGATAGGTACAAAAAGAAAGTCTGTCAAATTGACATTCATTGCTGGGAACTACATTTTTATCACCACTTAGAACACATTCAATGTTAACAGACACTTCAAGTATTTCATTGAAGAAACAGACAGATCCCCATCACAACTTTCCTGAAGTTCTTCCTCTGAATGATACTCTTGTTCGATAGCAGAACTATGATCACTGGCTAACGTAAAATCATTCTCTTTTTCGTTTATTTCTTGGTCTATATCACTGACACCTTCCTCCGTAGACTGACTAACAATTTCATCAAACACAAGAAAGTTAAAAATTTTGAGCTATACAGTGCCATACTGAAGAAAACAGGTACGTAGTTTACAAGGCACGTTCTAGGAGACTCAAACTTGTCAACAATAACCACAGAAGGCAATAATGCAACCGACAGCAAAACATCGTAGGCTTGGCAATTTAAGGAGGGCAGGGGGAAGATGGAAGCATTCCACCACAACTGGTCTTGGAGAGCGATTTTGAAAATTTTCACATGGTCTGAGAGACCATACCTCATGAGTTAAGGGTTAAGGTGTTCTGTAACTCCAGAAATAACTAACAAAAGCTTTGTGTGATCTCCTTTTATTTGGCTTCCACAATACAAACAATACTAGTGACACACTCAGCTATGAGGGTTGTTCAAAAGAAAACGTATGAAACAACTCTGTGCGTATAATTAAAGTCTTTATTAAAAAATAATGACCAGAGGCCTGAGCACAACTATGCCACAGTTCAATGAGGCAAAGCATTCCCTGTTACCAGAGTTCCTGTGGCTGTGCAGAAGTCATAAATTCACTGGGCCCTTCAGTCTGTCGTCCGACTTGGAGCATTTCCCATTGTTGAGTTTTCTTAGCGGAAGTCTCAGGGTGACACGTCTGGGCTGTTGGTGGATGCTCAAGCTACTCTCACTTGAACTTGGCAAGTACACTATGTGTGACCTCAGATATGTGTAGATGCACGTTATCATGGAGCAGAATTCTCCCTCCGTGAGCAACAGAGGCCGTTTACTTTGGTGGACTTGCATAGGCTACAGAGTGACTCACAGTACACATCATTGTTAATAGTGTTTCCGTGCTCGAAGATGTCAACAAGTATCTGACCTCTGACATCGAAAAAGACAGTGAGCAACACCTTCTCTGCTGATGGCACAGCTTTCAATTTTTTACGAGGAGGTGACGTTGCACACTTCCGTTGCGTGCTGTTCCACTGTGTCTCTGATTCAAACTCTGACACCAGCTCTAATCACTGGCGATGATCCGCTCCAGGAAAGCGGGTAATCATGATACGAGATGCAGTGCTTGCCCCATTTCCAGTTCCTTTTGTGGTTCGCCAAACTTCTTCGGAACCCACTGTGTGCACATCATCTGGTAATCAAATCTGTTGTACACATTTGTCCAAACTGTTCCAGCACTTGCCCCCACCATCACCGAAAACATTTGCACTATGACACGCCAATCACCTCTCACCGGGTCTTTCACCTTGTCGATGAGTTCGACCGCCATTATCATATTTTCCTGACCCGGTATTGCATCACCCTCAAACATACCTGGCCTTCACAAAAACAGGCACACTTCTTTCTCACTGACTTGTCAGACACACAGCCTCTCCCATATATAGCCACTATCCAGCAATAAATGTCAGCTGGTTTAACCACTTCACACTCATAAATCTGATGACAGTTCACTGATCCTCAATGGTCGAAATTTGCATTGTGAATGTCATGATGTTGTCACAGGATGTGGCGTGTCCAGTGGACACAACTGCCTTCTTCTCTCCCACGTCATGTTGTAGCGGTTGGCCTTCTTTTGTTTCTTCATTTGTTGTCCTCAGTGTCGACTTACAGCATTGCTACATTGGCTGAAAAATAGGTTGTGGAAGTACAACACAGACTACTTTAAATAATGTAGCCAACAGATGCACATTTGCGTTTCACAGTCTTTTACTTTCACTGTTCACAATTATATGGCTAGTACACTGTTGTTTAACTTTCGATAAGCCTCATTAACAGCTTTCAGGCAAACCTCCACATACTGCTACAATAGTTTACTATTGAACATCCATGAGCAGTAAAAATCTAACTATAATGGTCACAGTTCTTGAATAATAGAAAGGTATGCATGCATCGGACACTGTCATTGTTTTAACACACGGTCTAATTGTGTAACACTTATTTCACAGTTAAGTTGAAGACACAGGTTCCTCGTCTGAAACTCTGCTGTGGACTGACTATCTCGGGACTGAAAATTAGGCCCTTATATATCCTCACAAAAACAGGTGCTGAAACTATGCACTGTTCAAAGTTAAATTTACAGAAATTCAAACTTAAGTCATTAGATTAACTGAATACATCAAAAAATTTGTTCCTTTTAACAGTTTCCTCTGTTACATTGGTTAGGCCGAATTATTTGTTTAAATGATGAAATTAACATATATCGTTATGTAAACAATCCCTTAGACAAAACTGTTAATTACTTTGGAATTAATTAAGGGCTGGCTTTGCTAACATGTTTTCAAATAGAGCCAAATAAATACTTAAAGAATGCTAGTGTTTTGTCTTCCAAAAGTTTGAAATTATTATAGAATTTATATTTGTTTATAAGTCAACAATAGAAGTTAAGTTACAAAACAATTACTGATTTCACCCTATAACATAAGAAATGATAATTAATTGAAATCCTCAGCTGCCGACAGGTGGTGTTGATATACCTCAACTGTCCCCATTGAGGTATATCAACAACACCTGTCGGCAGCTGAAGGTTTCAATTAATTATCATTTATTCTAGAGAAGCTGCACTGTCATCAATGGTATCTTGTCCTTTAGAGAACAGTTACTATCTTCATATATACTATAACAAAAGATACTAACTAGAAATAGCTGAAATAAATTAGAAAATCAATTACATACATAAAAATAAACACAAAATTATATCTGGTGTTATATTCTTTAAAACTTAGGGCCAACCATTCTCTTTAATGAAAATGCAGATTATATTCACATATGTTAATGGTAATTAGTTAAAAGTGAAAAAAAAAAACGAACTCTAAGGAGGCAGATGGCAAAATAAGAGGGGAAGTAAAAATATCCCAGCTTGCTTCATCACAAAGCTCACATGCACACAACCACATCGGACACAATTTTATAAATAGTAATGCTATGAAACTAATCCTAACATAAACACAAATTGTACTCTTCAGGAGCAAACAAACTGTTGAATATATAACCCAGTTAAGTTATAAAGGCAGAGAACTGATAACTGCAGTATCTGATAAATTTCTGGGGATGACCATAAACAAAAAACTTCTCATGGACTGATCATATGGACTGCTTACTGAAGCAGTTAAATAGTTTTGTTTACACAATGAGGGTTCTAAATAAAGAAACTTATAACACTCCCACTGCTACTGTTATACCATAACTTCAAAGACTGGAGGCATTATGTATTACCAAATGTGGTATTATTAACTTTTACTTTTACTGCTCTTCGCATCACAACTTACATGCAGTAGTGTTCCAGAAAGCAAAACTACATAAGACACCTGTGCTCCCACTTATTTACATAATGAAACTATTTTGTTAACCAAATATGGTATAAAAAAGCAGTGCAATGTTACCCTCTGAAAGGAATTTTGTTGTTTCAACCATGATGGACCTAAAGGAGGCTGCCTATCAGACGGAAAGTCAGGATTACATGATTGATCAACAAGTAGCAGATAATGTTTTACTTATTTAAACTGTTCAAATAATAAAGAAAAATGGTCACCAGCCTAAGTAGGCATAGAAATATTTAACATTCATGTTCAAGAAATAGGTATAAATAACTTCGATGGAAAGGCACAGCCTATACTTTCTCATTTGAGAGTGCAATGAACCCAGCCACAAGCATGTGATAACGTTAAAGAAAGTACTGACAGTCAAAGCAGAACAAACTTATCTGCATAAACGCAACAGATACTGTCACTCACTTAAGTATTCAACGCTAAACTAAGTAGCTTTAATAACATTACTGTTGAAATTCACTGCTGAATTGTGAATTTGGGCATAGGTTTGGTCTTACTTTAACAGGTGCTTTTCTACTTGACATGAAAATTAAATAGAGTTCACTAGTAAACACAGTCTCACTGTCCATTAAAGACAAGAAGTTACTATTTTCATAGATAGCTTTCTGTTAATGAATTTCTATCAACGAGCACAAAAGGCAAAATATCGATCCCCTTAAACTGGCAATATATTCTTTAAGACAAGAGAAAAATAAATTTAGGAAGTCTGAGTAGTTAACTATCAACAGTGAAACTCTTTGTGCTCTACTGCTGTAAGACACAAACTGACATAAAATTAAAAAGAAACACTGACTCACCTTCTTGTGTTTTTCGCCAGGCTGTACAATAATTGTTTATTATGAAAAACACTTTAAACCAAGTTTTGAAAGTAATTATTTTATAAACTAACAGCAAATTGATTTAACACCTTTTTTTGGTACTTCAGTCTTTTACTTTAGAATCAATAATTAAATTTACACTTTTGAAAGCCCATCTAAACTTTAAAATAAGCAGATTCAATTACTGATACACTCTCACAAGACAGCATTTACTATCTAACACAACTTTGCCACACTTATTTTGAATTTAAGTCCTTTCTTTTTAAGGAATTTAAGTGGCATTATTCAATTAAAAGTTGGGCTTTTTAACTTCACTTTCACAACAAGGACACTCGGTAGTTATAGTTGCAGGGATAGAACCCTGAGTGGTTATCAAGGTAAGATTTCAAAATATAGTTTTTGGTTTACCTCATTATTGGAACCAAATAAAACATCTAAATAAGCTGATCCTTCTCTTTACATTTCTACAATCCTTCATTCCATTGCAGTGATTGCGCAATGTGGTGGCGAGTACATCCTAGCAGGTGGATTTGCAGTTGGTAATGTTGAGCTCTGTCATTTCTTGGTGGTGATGACCCCCAAATTATTAAATACCATTTGAAAAATAGAGCTGATTACTTAATCCATCCATATGAGGCTTTGGCACTGTGAAAACCAGAACAAAAAGCCTCTCTCAGCATCAGCACAACTCACTGTTAGGACATAAGCTATTGGCAGTTTGTTAGTTCGTCTCCGACTGACTCATCCCACCTCTTGCTTCATGTCAACCACATTTTGCACATGCTGCATGATTACATTCCCGAGGGGAACTACAACACCTATTATACATATAAAGATCTAATAAACCTAAGTGAGGATCAGTATATAGAAAGTAGCAACACAACATTTTGAATAAAACATATCATTTGCACATATTAACAATTCTACAAAAAATTATTTAAACAAAATTAATCAATCTTAAAGACAACCACAGAAATTATGTCATTATATCATTTGCTCATATTGTACATATTTTATAGATTAGGCTACACTTCCTCCAATCTAAAAGACATCAGAGAAACAGGTATACACTCTTATACAGTGTTGAATTAAACATACAATAGTTACAGAAGCTCAAGGATGGGATTTTGAACAAAACAGAAAGAAGAATAAATCAGCAAAGCATTAGAGCTATGGTGTAACAAACTGACATAGCTGCTAGAAAAATTCCGTTTCATGCGTATTTTACTTCAAGGAAACAACTATAACACCTAAGTGGTGTTGGCAAAAACAAAATATCCATCCAACTTCAGTTGGGAGGAAAAAAAAAGAATACACATATTACAGACATACAGTATTTACACCAAGAAAGAATCATACATTTCTTTTAAATCATTTTTCAACAGAAGACCAATCTGTATATTAACTCTCAAAAGCATTTATATGGAATAAATTTCTTTTACTGGATTTTTGAAACAACAATCTTATCATGGAATAAGACCATCTTCAACCATAATCTCATATACTTATTATCTAATTTTTTCATCATTACAGTGAAAAAACACATTGTCATATTATTTTGAAGAAACAAAATTACATGGCATACACTAAGTTTCTCTCTCATGTCTGTATGTATCATATCAGTGGTGGACAAATCGTACACAAAACAATTTATACATTACTAAAACAAGAATAACCTTTTATAATCCAATTCCTGTACATATACCCCAACCAAAAGACATACACTCTAAGTGAACCTGTGATATTCAAGAAATCAAGTTACTTGAACCTGTATCTTCCCTTTTTGTAAAATTTTATCCTTAGAAGTGCATTCATTAACTTTGGTGAAAATAAGTCTTTTTTTTCCTCAAACTTCACATCTCCTCACTACAAAGATTCAAACAGAAACATGATAATTTGTAAAGCATGACTCTACATTAGGTAGTCCGTCTTGCAAACAAACTAATACATATACATACTTTTATACAACAGTACTAAAAGGTATCTTTTCATGAATAATTTTCTGCCCATTAACTATTACAGTCTTTACCTATAAATAATTGAACATACCAACACACAGCTTTGTACAAACACATTAACCATACACTTTTATGTCAGACACACTGCCTATGACTACACCTGGCAGTTCGTGCACGCTTATTAAATCCTTTCCCCACAATGGCAAGTGCTTTACTACCTGCTGCAGCTGGCAGTCCATACTTTGTTACTCACATGCTTGCTGTACATGAGCAAGTCCTTGGGTTACTGCTCACGCAGCAGTTTAAGTAGTTCTTCTCTTCTGAACTACCTATCATGTCAGCATTTTGTTTTATCGTCCAAGGGACCAATTTCTATGTACCTTCTTTTATTCCAGACTGAGGTACTTTTGTCCCTGCAGTTCCCTTTCCACTGTCCTTAGTACGTACCAGTCATCTCATAACATTTCAATTTCTTTTATATTATTTGTTCATCTGAAACTTAAGAAGGCTATTACACACTGATAACAAATATAGAAAACACATATTTACTATCACAAATCTCAGTTAAGTCTATCATTTCATAGTCTATAATTAATTTTATGCCAATTCCTGTGGTTTGGAAAAGAGGAACCCCTTACTACTGGTACATAAAATATACACATTTCCTCACCCTTTGACATTTATACTCAATTATCTTTGGACATTAGTCACATCAGATTTATCATTTCAAATTTTACCTTTATTTACTCCCTTGCATCTTTCTGATTAGAATCATTTAAGTTAATTTTATTTTTATCCTATGTTTATTCTAATCATTTCAGCACCCACTTTCAGGTTATTTATGATTAGTCATTTTCTAGTTTTTTTTCCACTATGGGACTTAACTTCTGAGGTCATCAGCCCCCTAGAACTTAGAACTATTTAAACCTAACTAACCTAAGGACATCACACACATCCATGCCCGAGGCAGGATTTGACCCTGCAATCATAGCGGCTGCGCGGTTCCAGACGGTAGCACCTAGAACCTCTCGGCCACCTGGGCCGGCAGATATTTCCTAGTGTACCTGTATTACTTATTTACGTTTTCTGAGCAATTTCTTACCATTTCTATAGCATTCAGTACATCTTACACAAAGAATATTCAGTATTATTAAAAATTTTACCCATTTCCTTTTTCCAAAACTATTACCTTTAGTCATATTATTCAAAGAAAATTTAAATTATTTAAATTTTTATCATTATTTAAATTCACAAAAAATCTTATGTCTGGTATCAGAACTACTATACTGACAAATTAGTTCAAATTTGAATTTCACATTGATTGGAGGTTATTTCATTTCAAAGTTAAATTTACTGTCAGTAAGAAGAAAAATTTCATCAAATTATTCACAAACATTCATTTCTCTTTATTTTTATCCTTTCTGATTCTACATTATTTAATCTAAAGGGAAGAAAGAAAGAAGATAGTCAAAGTTCTGAATGAAGAAGAAGAAGAAGGTTGACAACATGAAAAGAAACGGAAGTAGTGTTGGCCAACGACTGGGGTACCTGGTGTTCGTCAGACACATGAAAATGGAAAAAGTGCATGTCCCCTGAGGGTTCAACATTTCATTCATCATTGGTTCACCTATATTCCTGTGGACGTGTACTTTTAAGTATACTACATAGTGCAAACATAAACACTTTCTAGCCTCTGAATACACTAGAAATTAATCATTAGCTTGTGGAGTTCTTTGCACTTCCATTAAGTTACCATAAGCATCATTATTCACAAAGTTTCAAAATTTGGTAATAATTTACTTCAATTTTCATAATTACACTGGCCTGAATAAGCACTCATATGAAAATAAAAAGTTTCTTAACAAAGTCATACAGTAGACTACAATAAAATAAACAACAACCTGACCCAGATCTCAAGATCAACAAAACAGTAATTCACTTTCAGGCAAAACTCAGTAACATAAGGATGTCATGCATTATATTAACAACATATATACAACACCCTGCCTTCAGTCTCTTTATTAACTAGGCAGTCTTTTATGGTTCACAAAACAGTTACTCAAGTCTGGTGGCTTTTTAGGCCTCCTACACTGCAAATCTTTTATCATGCTATTCAGATCTTCCCAATGTTTTGTTTCGTCAGGCGGCTTTTTAGGTTTTGGGATTTCAAATTCTTTAGTGACATGTAACAACACCTGTCCTGCTATCATTTTATCAGGTGGTTCCCTCGGTTTCTGTAAGACAGGTTCTTTCATTAAGTAAAGCTTGCCCCAGTATAGTATCATCTGTAGGACCTTTTGGTTTTGTTTCAGTTATGCATTCCGGATTTTGTTTCGAAACGATGTCCATAATTTTTTCGTACTCTCTTTCATTAAAAGTATACTCACTTTCGTTTATTTCTGAAAATTCATCTTCACTGGAGTCATCACTACTCTCTTCTTCATCACCAGATCCACTGAAGTACGTGAAATTTGCACAACAGGGAAAGTTAGTATATTCATACTTACTGTATCCATATACCCTTCATCATCTGAACTATCACTGATTTCATTTTCATCATCAGATTCGAGCACGAATGCAACTTTCAGACAGCAGGGCAATTCATCATGAGATGTTTTATTCACTTCGATTTTCGGATTATTTCTTACACATTGCACATAGTTTGGACACACAGGCACTTCTGTGGTATTACTTTAGTGATATTAACTTTAACTTCATATTTTGTATAATCGTCATATACTTTGATACCCTTCATTTCACTCTCTTCCTTGCTATCATTTTCAGATGACCATGTGAAATTAATACCTAGCTTTTCTGTATCTGAACCACAAAACATCTTTCTATCAACAATAATTTTATTTGTACTGCTTAAAACGTCATATTTACTAACGCCCTTCTTTACATCATTTTGATCTCTTATTAATTGTGTACACGTCTTTTGCATGGCATAATCTACTTTCTTTTCATTTTCATTCATCCTAATCTCCCCTACCTCTATGTCTTTTTTCTTATATACATTGCTAACAGTATAAAAATCTTCCTTCCCAATCGTACTATCTTGCTCTCATTTATTGTTTAATAATGTCTTTCGCACGATTCCGATATTGACTTATCCTTATTATATGACATTGTTGTTGTTGTGGTCTTCAGTCCTGAGACTGGTTTGATGCAGCTCTCCATGCTAATCTATCCTGTGCAAGCTCCTTCATCTCCCAGTACCTACTGCAACCTACATCCTTCTGAATCTGCTTAGTGTATTCATCTCTTGGTCTCCCTCTACGATTTTTACCCTCCATGCTGCCCTCCAATGCTAAATTTGTGATCCCTTGATGCCTCGGACATGTCCTACCAACCGATCCCTTCTTCTAGTCAAGTTGTGCCACAAACTTCTCTTCTCCCCAATCCTATTCAATACCTCCTCATTAGTTACGTGATCTACCCACCTAATCTTCAACATTCTTCTGTAACACCACATTTCGAAAGCTTCTATTCTCTTCTTGTCCAAACTATTAATTGTCCATGTTTCACTTCCATACATGGCTACACTCCATCGAAATACTCTCAGAAATGACTTCCTGACACTTAAATCTATACTCGTTGTTAACAAATTTCTCTTCTTCAGAAACGCTTTCCTTGCCATTGCCAGTCTACATTTTATATCCTCTCTACTTCGACCATCATCAGTTATTTTGCTCCCCAAATAGCAAAACTCCTTTACTACTTTAAGTGTCTCATTTCCTAATTTAATACCCTCAGCATCACCAGACTTAATTTGACTACATTCCATTATCCTTGTTTTGCTTTTGTTGATATTCATGCTACGTCCTCCTTTCAAGACACTGCCTATTCTGTTCAACTGCTCTTCCAAGTCCTTTGCTGTCTCTGTCAGAATTACAATGTCATCTGCGAACCTCAAAGTTTTTATTTCTTCTCCATGGATTTTAATACCTACTCCAAACTTTTCTTTTGTTTCCTTTACTGCTTGCTCAATATACAGATTGAATAACATCGGGGAGAGGCTACAACCCTGTCTCACTCCCTTCCCAACCACTGCTTCCCTTTCATGTCCCTCGACTCTTATAGCTGCCATCTGGTTTCTGTACAAATTGTAAATAGCCTTCCGCTCCCTGTATTTTACCCCTGCCACCTTTAGAATTTGAAAGAGAGTATTCCAGTGAACATTGTCAAAAGCTTTCTCTAAGTCTACAAATGCTAGAAACATAGGTTCGCCTTTCCTTAATCTTTCTTCTAAGATAAGTCGTAAGGTGAGTATTGCATCACGTGTTCCAACATTTCTACGGAATCCAAACTGATCTTCTCCGAGGTCGGTTTCTACCAGTTTTTCCATTCGTCTGTAAATAATTCGCGTTAGTATTTTGCAGCTGTGACTTATTGAACTGATAGTTCGGTAATTTTCACATCTGTAAACACCTGCTTTCTTTGGGATTGGAATTATTATATTCTTCTTGAAGTCTGAGGGTATTTCGCCTGTCTCGTACATCTTGCTCACCAGATGATAGAGTTTTGTCAGAACTGGCTCTCCCAAGGCTGTCAGTAGTTCTAATGACATACTAACTTTATTTTCAGGTTCATATTGATCTATTGCTGAAACCGGCCAATGGAAGTGTCCGATTCCTCCTCTTCTGTCTCTTATTAAATTTGATAATTATAATCTAGCCAGTAGCCAGTAGCTACTGCAGAGAACTGCACTTAAGAGGTGGTGTGGCAATATATGTTAACAAGTCACTTAGCGGTACAGTCAATAGATTAGATCTAGATTTTCTGTGTGATGAACAAAACTTTGAAGCTGCTGGTACACTAATAGACAGTTTTAAGTTAGTTGTAATTTCCCTGTACAGGTCACCTAAGGGTATAACCAATGTATTTTTAGAAAAACTGGACCTGCTGTTACATGTACTTACAGATACTAGATGGATACATTATGATATTGTGATAGGTGGAGATGTGAATGCTGAATTCGATGTTACAACACAAAAACGTACTGTCACTGAACTCCAAAACCTACTAAGACAGTGCAACTTACATTCAGTCAATGACAAGCCTACAAGAGAACCTGCATGTCTTGACAATATTTTTGTAAATTCTAAAACAACGGAAGAATCATGTTTTGTGACAGTATTTCCATATTCTGATCATGATTCAGTATTTTTAAATTATACAAGTAGGTTCCCTCTTTATAAGGGTAATGTAAATAAGCTTGTCCCAGAAGTTGTGCTCACTAGACCAGTCACAGATGAGAAAATGACATGTTTCGTACGTCCCTTTCTAACAGAGATTGGTTTGGCCTGTGGCATGATGAGACACGTTATACTCTAAGCAATTATCTGCCAGCAAAGGTACTATTTGATAGGTTCCTCAAAGCATTTTTGGGACACTTTAATGACTGCATTCCAATAAAGAAATGCAAAGTAACTGACAGAGTCCTAAAAGCAAAAGTTCCAAATAGACAAAATATATGGTATACAAAACAGCTGTCTACTATGAGAAATCAAGTTGTGTTATTGTACAATATTTATAAAAATCTGAAAACCAACCATGCTAAATTAGCCTATGTTAGATCTAGAAATGTGTACAAAAAAGCAATAGTGAAAGCCAAACAAGCACACAATCTCAGAAGTATTGAGAAATCCACCAATAAGTGAAAAGCAGCATGGACACTAATAAATTATGTCGCCAAAGATAAAAGAAGTGACAAAATTAGTATCTCTCCCCAGGAATTTAATGACTTTTTTATTAAATCAGTTGAAGTAGGAAGTGCTATAATTAAACCTGAAATCAGCTCATCACAGTTACTGTCAAAAAATATTGCGAGGTCATCAACAAACACAAGTACCTTCAATTTTTCTGAGGTCTCACCTGGTTTTGTGTTAAGAATAGTGAAGTAGTTAAAGACAGTGTAGACATACATGACCTGTCTTGTAACATGCTGAAAAAAGTAATAGACTGTATGGCTGGCTCTGAGCACTATACGACTTAACTTCTGAGGTCATCAGTCGCCTAGAACTTAGAACCAATTAAACGTAACTAACCTAAGGGCATTGCACACATCCATGCCCGAGGCAGGATTCGAACCTGCGACCGTAGCGGTCGCTCGGTCCAGACTGTAGCACCTAGAACTGCACGGCCACTCCAGGCTGGCAATAGACTGTATAGTGTACCCCCTAACATATTGTATAAACAAGTGTATACTGGAGGGTTCTTTCCCTGATGAGCTTAAACTGTCTAGGGTAGTTCCAGTACATAAAAAGGAGATAAAAATTCTGTCTCAAGTTACAGGCCAATATCCATTGTCCCAGTTTTTTCAAAAGTTCTAGAATGCATAGTTTACCAACAATTATCTGTTTACTTTGATAACATAGGATTAATATGTGGATCACAGTATGGCTTTAGGAAAAACCTGTTAACCATTGATGCCGTAGTCAATGTTGTTAAATACATCCATCAAGTATTTGAAGATAAATGCTTTGCTCAAGTGGCTTTTTGTGACCTAAGCAAAGCCTTTGACTGTGTAGAACATACACTACTACTCGAAAAAATGGACTTTTATGGTGTTAAAGGTAACAGCCTTAAGCTATTAAGATGATATTTACAAACCCGTAAGCAAGCCGTCTGTGTTGGGAAAGAAATATCCAGTATAGAACAAGTTAAGGTAGGTGTTCCGCAGGGATCCGTGCTGGGCCCTTTCCTTTTCCTAATAATGATAAATGACCTGCCATCATTTATTAAATCCAGAACAGTACTCTATGCTGATGATACAAAGTTTCTGAACAGCAGTAATGATCTTAATAGCCTTAAAACATGTGTTACAGAGACAATTGAGCAAGCTTCACTGTGGTTTAAAGCAAATGGGTTCTTGCTTAATGAAAGCAAAGCCCAGCAGATGGTATTTAGTTTAAAAGACAAGTTTCCATCAGATGATCCTAGTTGTGTTAAATTTTTGGGGGTATATTTGGATGATAGACGTTCTTGGAATCCACATATTAAGTATATTAGTGGTAAATTGTCTAGGGTAATCCATTTGTTAAGGCGATTAATGCACTGTGTGCCTAAAAATTATGTTACAGTATCTTACTACTCATTTTTCCAAAGCATCATATCCTATGGTATTATTTTCTGGGGAAACTCCACTTGTATGCATGATATACTATTGCTGCAAAAGAAAGCTATTAGGATAATTACAGGCTCACCATATAAGGTTCATTGTAAACCTTTGTTTACTCAACAAAAAATCATGACAGTAATAAACCCATATAATTATTATGTTTTAATCTACACAAAAAAGAACTTTTTTACCTAAAGTAAAACGCAGGGCAAATGTAAATTGTTACAGCACTAGGACAAACAGCTCTATCTATACGCCCTACCACAGACTGTCAAAATCAGTTAGCAGTTATGAACTTATGGGCCACAAATTATATAACAAGCTATACAAAATTTACCAGAGTAACAATACAAACAAACACTTCATGACTGGTTAGTTGTAAACCCATTCTACTATATAAAGGATTTCATGACTTGTGATATTAAACTGTAACGTTCTTAACAATTCTGTTCTTTAATAGCATGTACTGTACTGTATTGTATTATGTGTATGAGTTTGTCTATTGCTGTAATGGCTTAAAGACAATAAAATTATTATTATTATTATTATTATTATTATCTCTACGGCAGTCATCTTGCTCTGTCATCGACCATTTATCCTTCGCCCGAAGTGCCCCGTCCGGTACCGCCCTCGATATAAGCGGCAGCCACATGATCTACCGTCAGCTTCCGATCGGCACGCTCCGCGTGCGTTCATTAATGCAGCGTTATTAAACTTTCTGCCCCGCATTTCGCATTCTTTCCTCTCGTAGTTTTTATTTGACATCTTTACTCTGCGCCCAAAACCGGTTTCCGCGTGCATCTGACCCTTAACACACGCAGTCCTTAGTTTTCCACTTCGTCCTTATATTGACAATTCCGCGGCATGAATCCTCTGCCGCGCGTCGTAAAATTTCCCCTTCTTCTTCCATGACCTCTCTGTAACATGCTCACTCGATATCTGTCATTTTGTGTCCGCTCATTTTGGGTATTATCTTCTTGTGAGTAATCGTTATTATTATTGGGATGAACCTCGCAATTTCTTCGTCAATGGTCTTCGTCTTCGACCCTTCCCAGGAATGCTGCAAAATTCCTTTGGGTACTCCCTACATACATTTTTGGATCCTGTGGTAATTTCTTCCAAAGTTCCCAAATTATTTCAGTTTCAGTACGTCTGGTTCTCTAGTGTATCAATTTCCTATACCACGATTCACAAAACTCTTTCATGGTCTGCCTCCCCCTAATATCACACAATCTGGCCATTATAAATTCACGCCACAAGTAGTCTTGCTTTTGATCTGACGAGTATTCGTTAATAAATTTTTGTTTGAAACTTTCAAAAGACATCTGGTTGGCATCCAGATTAAAGTCCCCACCTTTCCGCATTTCCTGTTAATGCACTGATCACTACATTGAGCCGGCCGCGGTGGTCTCGCGGTTCTAGGCGCGCATTCCGGGACCGTGCGACTGCTACGGTCGCAGGTTCGAATCCTGCCTCGGGCATGGATGTGTGTGATGTCCTTAGGTTAGTTAGGTTTAAGTAGTTCTAAGTTCTAGGGCACTGACGACCACAGCAGTTGAGTCCGATAGTGCTCAGAGCCATTTGAATCATTTGAACTACATTGATCTTTTCCTGATTGGATAAGTAATCAGGAAAGTTCTTTTCGCAATTCTTTACAAAATCAAGGGGATGCCACCATCCGTTACACTTTTTTGCAGGATTGAATTTTTCCTCGCCCTCCAATATTTTACTGTAAGGTACTCTTTCAGTAAACTGTGTACGTCTTGTTTATATTTTTCTTTCCAAGTCACACATTTTTCCTTGGATATGTGAAGTTTTATGGTCACACTTCTTTTCGCAAGTAACAAGCTGTTTGGCTAGTTCTGTACTCGTTTCTGTCACAGATTGTTTAATCTGTGCAAACTCTGTGTTGCATTCTGTTTGTATTTCGGATTTGATACCGAATTCCTTTTCGGCTACTTTGGTACTGACTAAGGGCTCTATTTGATCTTGAATTTTAATTATTTCTGTGTAAAATCTTTCGTTAATGCCACCAATCTGTCCTTCTAGGAAATTATTAATGATTCGGCCTCGTTCTGAAATTTGTGCATTAATATTATCACTGTATACTGCAATTTGTGCAGACAGCATTTTTAACAAATCAGTCATATCTGGGACCCTTTCACTTTTAGGTTTTGCTATATATTCGTGTTCAAATCCTACTTCTCTTTCTGTATTTGGTGATTCGAACGTATCCCTTGATTCATTTGCATAACCATTGTCTTCGATAACATCGTCTATTTTGTCTTGTTTAATACGCGCGACATTTAGAGCTTGGATCTGTTTACTTATGTCCGCGTGAAACCGTACATACTTTAATTCGCGCGCAATGCCATCTGTTGGTGCGTCGCCTGAACTGCTATCGGCTGTATTTTGGGCTCGCTTGCTTGTATTTATTTTTGGTTTCCTGTCCATTTTAGTTACTGTTACGTTCTGACATATTTTACTTTTAATATTAGCTGATCTTTCACTATCCGTTCTGTCAAATAATTTTATAGTTTGCACCGCTGGACGTTTTATGCTCACTTTACTTTTGTAAGACGATTGATATTTATATTTCTTCCAGTATCTACAGGTAAAATTTAAAAGGTTCTATTTAGAAATAACACTGCTACCATTATATCATAACTTCAAAGACAGGAGGCAGTACGCATTAACAAAAGCGGTATTACAGGGTGTTTCAAAAATGACCGGTATATTTGAATCGGCAATAAAAACTAAACGAGCAGCGATAGAAATACACCGTTTGTTGCAATATGCTTGGGACAACAGTACATTTTCAGGCGGACAAACTTTCGAAATTACAGTAGTTACAATTTTCAACAACAGATGGCGCTGCAAGTGATGTGTAAGATATAGAAGACAACGCAGTCTGTGGGTGCGCCATTCTGTACGTCGTCTTTCTGCTGTAAGCGTGTGCTGTTCACAACGTGCAAGTGTGCTGTAGACAACATGGTTTATTCCTTGGAACAGAGGATTTTTCTGGTGTTGGAATTCCACCGCCTAGAACACAGTGTTGTTGCAACAAGCCGAAGTTTTCAATGGTGGTTTAATGTAACCAAAGGACCGAAAAGTGATACAATAAAGGATCTGTTTGAAAAATTTCAACGGACTGGGAATGTGACGGATGAACGTGCTGGAAAGGTAGGGCGACCGTGTACGGCAACCACAGAGGGCAACGCGCAGCTAGTGCAGCAGGTGATCCAACAGCGGCCTCGGGTTTCCGTTCGCCGTGTTGCAGCTGCGGTCCAAATGACGCCAACGTCCACGTATCGTCTCATGCGCCAGAGTTTACACCTCTATCCATACAAAATTCAAACGCGGCAACCCCTCAGCGCCGCTACCATTGCTGTACAAGAGACGTTCGCTAACGATATAGTGCACAGGATTGATGACGGCGATATGCATGTGGGCAGCGTTTGGTTTACTGACGAAGCTTATTTTTACCTGGACGGCTTCGTCAATAAACAGAACTGGCGCATATGGGGAACCGAAAAGCCCCATGCTGCAGTCCCATCGACCCTGCATCCTCAAAAAGTACTGGTCTGGGCCGCCATTTCTTCCAAAGGAATCATTGGCCCATTTTTCAGATCCGAAACGATTACTGCATCACGCTATCTGGACATTCTTCGTGAATTTGTGGCGGTACAAACTGCCTTAGATGACACTGCGAACACCTAGTGGTTTATGCAAGATGGTGCCCGGCCACATCGCACGGCCGACGTCTTTAATTTCCTGAATGAATATTTCGATGATCGTGTGATTGCTTTGGGCTATCCGAAACATACAGGAGGCGGCGTGGATTGGCCTCCCTATTCGCCAGACATGAACCCCTGTGACTTCTTTCTGTGGGGACACTTGAAAGACCAGGTGTACCGCCAGAATCCAGAAACAATTGAACAGCTGAAGCAGTACATCTCATCTGCATGTGAAGCCATTCCGCCAGACACATTGTCAAAGGTTTCGGGTAATTTCATTCAGAGACTACGCCATATTATTGCTACGCATGGTGGATATGTGGAAAATATCGTACTATAGAGTTTCTCAGACCGCAGCGCCATCTGTTGTTGAAAATTGTAACTACTGTAATTTTGAAAGTTTGTCTGCCTGAAAATGTACTGTTGTCCCAAGCATATTGCAACAAACGGTGTATTTCTATCGCTGCTCGTTTAGTTTTTATTGCCGTTTCAAATATACCGGTCATTTTTGAAACACCCTGTATTAACTTTTACTGCTCTATGCAACACAACTCACATGCAGTACTCTTCCAAAAAGTAAAATTACATAAGACACCCGTACTGTCTCGATTTACGCCATTAAATTATTTTGTTAACCAAATATGGTATAAAAAAGCAGTGAAATGTTTGTTACCTTCTGAGTAGAATTTTGTTGTTTCTACCTTGATGTGCCTAAAGGAGGTTGCCTATCGGCCGTGAAAGTCAGGATTACGTAATTATTCAACAAGTAGCAGATAATGTTTTACTTATGCAAACTGTTCAAATAATAAAGAAAAACGGTTGCCAGCGTAAGTAGACTTGGAAATATTTAACATTCCGGTTCAAGAAATAGGAATAAATAACTTCGGTGAAAAGGCACAGCCTATACTTTCTCGTCGGAAAGTGCAATGAACCCAGCCACAAGCATATGATAACATTAAGGAAAGTACTGACAGTCATAGCACAACAAACCTATCTGCGTGGACACAACAAATACTGACACATTTTAGTATTCAAGGCATAGTCAAACAAAATAACTTTAATAGCATTACTGTTGACCTTCTCTGCTTAAGTGTCAATTTGGGCATTGGTTTTCTACTTGACACGAAAATTAAATTGAGTTCACCAGTAAACACATTCTCACTGTCCTTTAAACACAAGTTACTATTTTCATAAGTAATGATCTTTCTGTTAATAAATTTCTGTCACTGAGCAGAAAAGGCAAAATATGGATCCCCTTAAACTGGCAATATATTCTTTAACACACATGAGAAAAATAAATTTAGCCAGTCTTGAGTAGTTAACTTTCAACAGTGAAAGTCTTTGGGCTTTACTGCTGTAAGACACAAACTGACATAAAATTTAAAACAAACTCTGACGCACCTTGTGTTTTTCACCAGGCAGTACAATAATTGTTTACTATGAAAAACACTTTAAACCATAGTTTTGAAAGTAATTATTTTTTAAACTAACAGCAAATCGATTTAATGCCTGTTTTTGCTACTTCAGTCTTTTACTTTAGAAACAATGATTAAATTTATAGTTTTGAAAGCCCACCTAAACTTTAAAATAAGCAGATTCAATTACTGACATACTCTCACAAGACACCATTTACTATTAAACACAACTTTGCCACACTTATTTTGAATTTAAGTCCTTTGTTTTCACAGAATTTAAGTGACATTATTCAATTAAAAATTGGGCTTTTTAACTTCACTTTCACAACAAGGACACTCAGAAGTCATAGTTGACAAGGATAGGACCCTCAGTGGTTATGTGAATAGCGATAAATCAAGCTAACATTTCAAAATATTGCTTGTGGTTTACCTTATTATTCAAACCAAATAAAACATCCAAATAAGCTGATTCTTCACTTTACATCTCTACAATTCCTTCGTTCCGTTGCAGTGATTGTGCAATGTGGTGGTGAGTACATCTTGGCAGGTGGATTTGCAGTTGGTAATGTTGAGCTCTATCATTTCTTGGTGGCGTTGATCCGAAAATTATTAAATACCATTTCCAAAATAGAGTTGGTTACTTAATCCATCCATCCCACGCTCTGGCACAGTGGAAAACAGCACAAAAAGCCTCTCTCGGCACCAGCACAAGTCACTGTTAGGACATAAGCTGTTGGCAGTTCGGCAGCTCGTCTCCAACTGACTCGTTGTCCCACCTCTTGCTTCATGTCAACCACATTTTGCACACGCTGCACGATTCCATTTCCGAGGGGAGCCACAACACCTTTTATACACGTAAAGAATTAAGAACCCTAAGTGAGGATCAGTATATACAAAGTAGCAGCAAGACATTTTGAACAAAACATATCATTTGCACATATTAACAATTCTACAAAAAATTATTTAAACAAAATTATTCAATGTTAAAGATAACCAAAGAGATTATGTGAGAAAGACAAAACATATCATTTGCTTATATTGTACATATTACATATTACTTTATGACTAGATCCATGTCGTTTACCAGTGATGACTGGACAGACTTCATCAAGATTAATTACATACATACATTTTAAAAAAATATTCACAAATTTAAGACATTTATACTTAATAGAAACAATATTTGTTTGTCCATTCACTTTGGTCACTCTTAAAGAATTCACCAATGGAGTACAATGGGCATTCTTTCAGGTCCTGTGCTACTCTCCTTCTGAATGTTCCTAGCGGCAGGGATTGCACTTCTTGAGGCAGTGAGTTGAACATCTTTAGGGCAACCACTGGAAAGCTGTCTCGCATACCTGGGTATTTCGATGCTCCTCTTGTTACGGGTATTGTGATTGTGTATATCTTGCCTCACGCTGAAGACTCCTCATTTTTTTTTCACGCTGATGAGACATGAAAGCACATACTGGCTGAAAACTGTCATAATTCGTAACTGCTTGACTATAGGCCTGCAGCACTCCTGTCTTTTGCTTGATGTGATTACTCTGAGAGTTTTTTTCTGTAGAATTAGCACATCCTTACAACCTGCAGAATGTCCTCCTAACAGTAGGCCATAAATGATGTGTCGATGGAATAGGGCATAATATACTGTTATGAGATATTGGTCATTAAGTACACCTTTTAACCTTCTCAGAAGGTATTTTACACGTGTTCGTTCATTGTTAGTTTCCTGTCTATCGTGAAGCCCAACAATTTGACAGCCTCCATATTATCATGGCATCCAAAGTTGTTAAGGGTGCATATCAGATGTTGTGTTTTTTCTTCATTCGTTTTCATTTTATTTTTGATGAACCACTCTTTAATGTTTTGGAAGAGTACATCTGTTTCTTGGAGTGATTCTGCAGCAGTTCTTCCTTTGGCAAAAAGGGTGGTATTATCAGCAAACTGTAGCATATTGCTGTTATAACCCATATCATTGACATAAATAAGGAACAGGAGAGGCTCTATGATGGACCCTTGGGGTACTCTACATTCCAGCTTTTGTTCTTCTGATGTTGCTCCACGAATTGATACCACTTGTCTCCGGTTTTCCACATAAGACTGAAAAGTTGCCAGAACAACACCTCCGACACCGTAACACTTCAATTTATTGTGCAGTATCTTGTGGGAAATGCAGTCAAATGCCTTGCTAAGATCACAGAGTGTCAGTGCCACACTTTCTCTGTCTTCGAATCCTTGCCTTATTTTTCTGGTTAAGTGCAGTGCTTCCGTAAACGTTGACTTTCCCTTGTGAAAACCGTGCTGTGTGTCCTGGAAGAGCTTATTTACTTCAAAATAATTCTGTAACTGGAGTTTCATAACAGACTCCATAACTTTAGCTAGAATAGGAATGATAGAAATTGGTCACCTTTTTTTGTAGATTGGTACTGTCCGTGCTAGTTTAAGAAGTTTTGGGAAGACACCAGAGGATAAGCATTTGTTAATTGCCATAGATAATGGTTGAGCAAGCCCTAGAAAAATTTTCTTCAGCATTGTGCAAGACATACCATAGATATCTTTGCTCTCTGAGTTCTTGTATGACTTAACTATTTTTACGAATCCTTAGGGTGCACTTCCATCCAGTTTTCAAAAGTGCTATTAGTTATGTTTCTCATGTGACTTGTGGGGACTAAGCCTGAGTCAGGTATTTCATTAGTAGTATCTTTCACTATCCTAACAAAGTACTGATTGAAGGCATCAGGGCTACCAGAATTTAAGGCTGAGGTGGGCTTTTTTCTGCACTCGTTTACCAGATTCCGAGGTGCTTTGCATGGATTGTGAGCCTCTTTAATGAACCTGTCATTGTATCTCTTTTTTGCCTCCTCCACTTGCTTTCTGTAAATTCGTTTGGCTCTTACATAGTTACAATGAAGCAGGTCTCTAGATGGGAGATCTCTAGCTGCTTTCATACGGTACCTGAAAATAGATTACACTTCCTCCAATCTAAAAGATATCAAAGTTTTTAACAGAGAAAACAGTATACACTTTTATACAGTATTGAATTAATCATACAATAATTACAGAGGCTCAACAATGGGATGTTGAACAAAACATAAAGCAAAATAAATCAGCAAAGAATTAGAGCTGTGGTGTTACAAACTGACTTAGCTGCTAGGAAAATTCTGTATCATGCGTATTTTACATCAGTTGTAAGATACTGCATAATTTTTTGGGGAGTTGAGAAAGGAAGCCTCCTCAGAGCATTCAAGATACAGATACAGAAAAAAATTACCAGAGCTATGACTGGAACAAACAACAGATAATCATGCAAACCTTTACTTGCAAGCCTGAGAATTCCTTCTGTGTTTATGTATGAAACACTTCTCTTTGAGTTAAAAAGCCACATAATCCATTTCCACATGCTTGTGAAACAAGGCACAAACAAGATTACATGTTTTACATGTTATCTTGCCACAGACTAACATTATTTGAAAATACTCCGTATTACATGGACTTGAACCTTAGCAATAAAATGCGTTCAGAATCAAAGGCCTGTAGGTTAGAACCAACAGGTGCAAACATTGAAAAATATTTAAAAAGCAAATACTACTGCAGCGTGGATGATTTTATAAATGAGGATGACAAGTAGGATATATTACTTCTTTTCTTAATTTCTACATTATTTTCTATGTGCTTATGTTCCTTTTTAATGGCGGTATATGTTCTTTTTATGTGTGTCCATACTTATAACCTATGTATTGTGTAAACTATTTATCTATATATGTAGATGTATACATATATATTACATTTATGAAATTATGTGCTGTTTGAAGTATGTCCATATTTATAAATGAGAGAAAGAAACTTCAAAAACACTTAAAAAGAATGATTTCAAACCACTACAGAAATTTTAAGAGACAGGAAGAAATATAACATGTAATTATCTTTTTATGTTGTAACATGTTTCTGGGAGCATCCATATGATTTATTTTAATCTATCTTGTTTTAAGGTATAGATAGGTAGGCATAGAACATTCATTGACAAGTTACCAATGTTCCAATCAAATGATTTTTTATAACATGTCATGTGACAATAAAGATTGTATTGTATTCTATTCACCTCCCTTGATATCTCACGGCATTGTCCCAAAATGGCATATGCAAATTTCAACCAGATTGGTTGTTCATACCTTTTCATTTCAACACTCCTTATATCAAGCCACATCACTGTTACGATCTTTGTGCTAGGTAAAAACAATACAGAGGCATCTTGAAAATCTACATCCACATCTACGTATGTACTCTGCAAGCAATTGTACAGTGCATGGTGGAGTGTAGCCTATACCACTTGCGTTGTTTCCTTTCCTCTCTCACTCACAGCTAGAGAGAGCGAAAAACAACTATCTACATGCCTCCATATGAGCCCTAATTTTTCGTATCTTATCTTCATGGTACTTACGCAAAATGCGTGTTGGCAGCAGTAAGATTATTCTGCAGTCAGCCTCAAATACCAGTTTTCTCAGTAGTGTTCCTCGAAAAGAATGTTGTCTTCCATCTACTAATTTCCATTTGAGTTTGCGAAGTGTCTCAGTAATACTTGGCTGTTTATTGAAACCTATTGCTAACGAAGCTAGCAAGCCAACTCTGAACTGCTTCAATATCTTCCTTTAATTCGACCTGGTGCAGATCTCAAACACTCAAACAGTATTCAGCAATAAGTCATACTAGTGTTCTGCATTGAAGCGCCAAGAAAAACTGGTACAGGCATACATATTCAAATACAGAGAGATGTAAACAGGCAGAATACGGCGCTGCCGTCGGCAATGCCTGTATAAGACAACAAGTGTCTGGCGCAGCTCTTAGGTTGGTTACTGCTCCTACCATGGCAGCTTATCAAGATTTAAGTGAGTTTGAACGTGGTGTTAAAGTCGTGACCCGAGCGATGGGACACAGGATTCCGAGGTAGAAATGAAGACGGGATTTTCCCTTACGACCATTTCATGAGAGTACTGTGAATATCAGGAATCTGGTAAAACATCAAATTTCTGATATCGCTGTGGCTGGGAAAAGATCCTGCAAGAACTGGACCGACAACAACTGAAGAGAATCATTGAATGTAACAGAAGTGCAACACTTGTGCATTACGACGGACTTCGGCAATTTCTGGAGGACAATGTGATACACCATATGTCCAGAATTGCTAAAGACTGGCTCCAGGAACACTCTTCTGAGTTGAAACACTTCCGCTGACCATCTTACTCCCCAAAAGGTGGACGTTCTTGAGCGTATCTGGGATGCCTAGCAGTGTGCTGTTCAGAATAGATCTCCACCCCCTCGTACTCTTGAGAATTTACGGAGAGCCCTGCAGGATTCATGTTGTCAGTTCCCTCCAGCACGACTCCAGACATTAGTCGAGTCCGTGCCGCATCGGGTTGCAGCACTTCCGCGTGCTTGTAGGGCCACTACAAGGACATTAGGCAGATGTACCTGTTTCAATGGCTTCATTGTATATACAGTTTCCTTTACAGATGATCCACACTTTCCTAAAATTCTCCCAATAAACTAAAGTTGACTATTCACCTGCCCTACTACAGTCCTTACATGCTCATTCCATTTCATATTGTTTTGCAACATTAGATGTACATATTTAATTGACGTGACTGTATCGAGCAGCACACTCCTGATGCTGCATCCGAACATTAAGGGTTTGTTTTTCCTACTCATCCACATTAACTTACATTTTTTTACATTAAGAGCTTGCTGCAATTCACCACACTAACTAGAAATTTTATCTGTGTCATCTTATATCCTCCTACAGTCACTCAATAATGACACCTTACTTTACACGACAGTTTTATCAGCAAACAGCTGCAGACAGGTGCTTACCCTATCCTCCAGATAATTTATGTACATAAAAACAATGGTAGTTCTGTCACACTTCCCTGGGGCATTGCTGACACTTGTCTCTAATAAGCACTTGCTGCCGAGAACAAGGTGGTGGGTTCCATTACTTAAGAAGTCTTCTAGCCACTTGCATGCATGGAAACCTATTCCGTATGCTTGTACCTTTCTTACCAGTTGGTAGTGCGTCACCGTGTCAAGTTCTTGAAATCTAGGAAGAGGGAATCTATCTGCTGCTCTTCATATATGGTTCACACGATCTCATGTGAGGAAAGGGAAAGCTGGGTTTGGCACGAGTGGCACCTTTAAAACTGTGCTCATTCATGGACAGTAGCTTTTCCATCTCATCAAAATTTGTTATATTCGAACTGGGAATGTGTTTAAGGATTCTGCAGGAAACTGATGTTAGGTATATTGGTCTGTAATTTTGCGGGCCTGTTCTTTCACCCTTCTTATAAGCAGGAGTTACCTGCACTTTTTCCAGTTGCTTTGGGCTCTGCACTGGGCGAGAGATTCACAATAAATGCAAGCTAAGTATGGTGTCAATGCTGTAGAGTACCCTCTGTAAGACCAAACTGGGATTCAATTAGGACCTGGCAACTTATTGCTTTCAAGTCTTTCCACTGTTTCTCTACACCAGGAATGCTTATTACTGTGTGTGTCTGTGTGATGGTCAAACAATGGTATGTTTGTATTATTGTCTTGTGTGAATCATTTCTTAAGTGCAAAATTTAAAACTTCAGTTTCATTTTGCTATCTTCTACTGCTACACCAGACTGGTCAACGAGTTGTGACATTCGCCTGCTTTATTTCTTCATTGACAGTCCTCAGTGTTGACGTACTGCATTGTTATACTGGCTGAAAAATGGGGGGGGGGGGGGGGGGTGTAACTTCAACACTGAATACTGTAAATGATGTAACTGACAGTTGCACAACTGCGTTTCACTTTTCACAATTCTCTAATATTACACAATTATATGGCCAGTTCACTATTGGTAAGTGTTGATAAACCTTATTAACAGGTTGCAGTCAAACATCACCATACTGCTACAATAGTTTGCTGTTGAACATCTATGAGCAGTAAAAACCTAACCACACAGTTCACAGTTCTTGCAGAATAATACAGTATGTGTGACACTATTCCTTAAATTTATTGAACAGACACCCCCACTGTTTTAACACACGACCTATTTTTGTTACACTAATTCCACTGTTAAGTTGATGCATTGTTGTTACTTTTACCAATAATAATTCCCATCTGAAAATCGGCCACGGTCTGACTGTCTCAGGATCAAAAATCCGTCCTTTGTATATCCTCGCAATAACAGCCACTGGAACTATATATTGTTTTATGTTTAACTTACAGAGATTAGAATTAAAACATAACTCATTCAATTAATTGAATTCATTGAAAACTTCCTTCTTTTTATCATTTCTTCTACCAGAAAGGTTAGGATGAATTATTTGTTTCAATAATGAAATTAACAGATGTAGTCATACAAACAATGCTTTTGACAAACTTGGTAATTATTTTGGAATTAATTAAGGGCTGGCTTTGCTAATATGTTTTGGAATAGAGCCAAATAAATACTTTAAGAATCCTAGTAGCTCTTCTTCCAAAAGTTTATAATTAGTACACAATTTATATTTGTTTATAAGTCAACAGTAGAATCTAAGTCATGAAAAAATTACTGATTTCATCATCTAACAAAAGGTATCAACTAGGAATGGTCTAAATAAATTAGGAAATTAATTACATACACAAAACTAAGCACAAAATTAGACCTGGAGCTGTATTCCTTAAGACTGAGGGCCAACCTTTCTCTTTTATGGAAATGAAGATTATACTCAAGCATGTTAATGGTAATTAGGCAAAAATGAAAATAAAATGAATTTAATGAGGCAGACGGCAAAACAAAAGAGGAAGTAAAGAGATCCCAGCTTGCTTCATCACAGAGCAACTGCACAGAAACCTTAGACCCACTTAACGATTTTATGTAGACATAGTTACGGACCCTTACCGTCACGAGATTGTTTTCTTCTTGGTCATTGGTTATAACTGCATTTACATCACGCAATCACACTAATTATATGCAAGTCTCAATTCATGATTATTAAAGTAAATGAGGCCAAAATTTGCCCTGTAATTTACTTCGCAAACAAAAGTGCTAGGCTCAGAACCCATGCATTATTTTACAAGCTAATTTCCAAACAATACCTCGTGTTATTAAAAGAAACCTGTAAAAGCATTTAATTTAAAAAATAATAATTTTCAAACACGAGGCAGCATACCTGGGCAGCTGAGGTTGAGTTGGAAGGCCATAAGTGGATTAGTATGTGGACATGAGGAAATCTTGAAAATTCGTCTATTTCCCAAATACTGTAGCACAAAGAAAAAGAACAGTCAGTCATAATGCTTACCCTTTTCTAACAGACCTCTTGGGACCATTTTGATGTATGAAGCATAGCTTTTGGTCTCAGACTTTTTTCTCAATTGTATTTTATGTTGCAAGTGAAGTAAGTCATTTTAATAATGTATGTACATGATAAACAAAGTAGAAGCTTGATTTTTTCTGGAAGTTCTGAGCACTTTAATCTTTAAAGCAGACTTTTAATAGGCGTTGCTGTCAAAAATTATAAATCAAAAGTTTCAGTAATTACCTTATAGCTTTTCTTTTAAAAAGTCTTTAATTTACATACTTAAGTCATAAGAATAGTCTGCGTTTTGGTTACGTATGTTTTAAGACAGTATACAAAAGTTCAGCCATTTATCTTTAATAGTTTTTAAGCCATGTGTACCACAACATCAATAAAGTGAACTTACGGGAAATTCAATATAAAGTTCAAACCTTTTTCTCTATTTAACCTGCATAACGCTACAACATCCCAGGTCCATGTTCATCTTGTTTCTAGCGTTGTGGTTCCTCCCTTTTTTTCTTCAGACTTCTTTTTATTCTCGCTTCTTTAGCAGCTTCCAACACTGATTTCACCACTTTGAAGAGTCTCGTGCAGTGAGTGGCGACAAAAGCACTTTTCATATTTAGCCCAACTGGCACTCCCATCAACTACATAACCTTATTCCTCAACATTGAACCATCATTGAAACATAGTAGAGCATCCAGCACACCTAATTTTAAAGTATTTAGTCCCACCAGACAGTTTTTGGCATCTCTTCCCATATACAGTTTTTAAAACTTTCATTTAGGTTCTGTGTCCTACCACGTAAACACTTCTGCAACAATCTTGTGTCACTAAAACACCAAACAACACATTTTATAACTTCCATTGCCACAAATGGCAATGAATGCTTATGGTTGTAACTCTTACCTTGAACAATAGCCCTCTGGTAGCCACAGCAGTACTCACTGTCAGATGGGCAGGGTGCATGAGTTGGGTTGTCATGTGTGAATGTTTTATGAAACAATGTAGCCCATATTGCCTTTTTAATTCCATCAAGGTTGTTTGTATCTTGTCTTATGGTTTGTCCATAACATTGGAACTTATCTATTTCTTCATATGTAAGCCAACCACATCCACTAATACACTTACCATCAGCTAACTTTTTTCCTTTCTCTCCTCTGACCTGTGCAATATCTTCACAACACCTTCAGACTCCATCCCTCCACTATAAACAAACAGAAATTTATCTAACATTTATGATTCATAGCTCATAATCCATTATGGTACTTGGTAATAAATTCCACACCAATGACTTTAGCATTGTCCAAGGATGTAGCCGTAACTACACCATTTGGAGAACTTTGGCCTCTTCATGGCCAAGATGCATCCAGGGCTGTACTCAACCATGTATTGCCATCATTCATATCTACACTTTCCTGTACAGAAGTTTTCATACTATCATTCACTATTTCTACTAACAAGGAAACCTTCCCAACACACCCCCCAGATTTAGTTATAAGTTGGCACAATGAATAGGCCTTGAAAAACTGAACACAGATCAATCGAGAAAACAGGAAGAAATTGTGTGGAACTATGAAAAAAATAAGCAAAATATACAAACTGAGTAATCCATGCGCAACATAGGCAACATCAAGGACAACATTAACTCAGGAGCTCCGCGGTCTCTTGGTTAGCGTTAGCAGCTGCGGAACGAGAGGTACTTGGTTCAAGTCTTCCCTCGAGTGAAAAGTTTAATTTTTTATTTTCAGACAATTATCAAAGTTCAGGCACTCACACATAATCAACTTCGCTCTCCAAAATTCAAGGACATGTTCAGATTTGCTTGGACATATGCAGGATTTGACGGTCTACACACGGAAAAATTTGAAAACGTTAAAAACATATGTTTTGACAGAGCACAGGGAAAACTGTGCGACTGTGAAACTGTTGCATTCATTTGTTGCAGTTTATGTGACAAATTCTTATGTTTTCATCACTTTTTTGGGACTGATTATCACATCCACAAGAAAACCTAAATTGGGCAAGGTAGAAGAATCTTTTTACCCATTCGCCAAGTGTACAAGTTAGGTGGGTTGACAACATATTCCTGTCATGTGACGCACACGCCGTCACCAGTGTTGTATAGAATATATCGGATGTGTTTTCCTGTGGAGGAATTGGTTGAACTATGACCTTGCAATCAAATGTTTTCAATTCCCATTGGACAGGCACATCCTTTCGTCTACTAATCGCACGGTTTTGCGGTGTGGTCGCAAAACGCAGACACTAAACCTATTACAGTGAACAGAGACGTCAATGAACGAACGGACAAATCATAACTTTGCGAAAATAAAGAAAGTAAACTTATCACTCGAGTGAAGACTTGAACCAAGGACCTCTCGTTCCGCAGTTGCTCTCACGCTAACCACGGGACCAGGGTGCTCTTGAGATCACACTGTCCTTGTTGTGCCTATCTTGCACATGGACTTCTTAGTTTGTATATTTTGCTTATTTTTTTCATAGTTCCACACAACTTCTTCCTGTTTTCTCAATTGATCTGTGTTCAGTTTTTCAAGGCCTATCCACTGTGCCAACTTATAACTAAATCTGAAGGGGGTGCGATGGGGAGGTTCCCTTGTCAGCTCTGTAGAATAATTTTATAGTGCCTGTCAGACCTTAGGGGGAAGGACCATAGAACATTTGTGCACTTCTGTAACCCTCTGCCTATACACCTCACAGAATAAGCAAATTTAAAATTTGCTTTATAAACACTCTGTTTTGTTAAACAACATGTACAACTGCATTCATTTAAATTATAAATTTTACAGGCAATTCTTAATTTTAATGTACAACATCTCTTACCACATATCTCTCAACTACCTTCAGAGCACTCTTACCACATTCCTTACACTGCAAAGCTTTGTTTATTAGTTTAGATTCAGCAGGGAATTCAACAATAACACAATCTGAACAAATAACTGCTCATCTCTATATTATTGTCATTAATATTGTCACGTCCAATGTTTATAAACTTGAGTTTTTTGTTCGAGGCAGTTGATGGAGCTGAAGCTGATTCATGTGTTGCATCACGTGCTGCTTCAGTATTAGCGAGATTAATCCATCTGGCGAACCAATTCCCACACGATTAATGTTGTTTAACACCAAACTTTTTAATTCTTGTCATAGCTTTGAAGTAGAAGAAAACTTGCTAGAGCAAAATTATTTCACTGTAAACACAAGTGTTAGCACCAAAACAAATACTAAACAACCTGTATAAATGAAAGCAAAGCAAGCATGGTGCTTTGACAGGCTAGCCAACATTAGAGACTAAAACTATAAAGTCAAACAAGAGAAAATTTTTTTGGAGAGATTTCTGCATGACATAGGGGTGTTGTCATATGCACAGCCACTTCCTAAATTCCATTAACATTAGGGCTTCTTTCCCTCAAACTTTCTTAAAGCAAATTACTACTTGTACAGAAAACTACAGAGTAGCTCTTAAGACAGATATTTAAAAATAATCTTTTTTTACATTTATTAACGTACTAGGCCCCTTAATAAGAGCACACTGGCCAAACTACAACAGCACGGTATGCCTGCTGCTGTTTGGCATAGAGATGTCGTTACTGGGAGGAACATATTGAGCTGCATGTGTGAGTTGTTGTACAGTTCTTTCCTAAACTTTTGCCACTAGTGGTTGCTAATGATCTCCCCAATGCACTTTGTAATGTACTTGTAGGACAGAGCAGAGTTATTTTTGTGTCCATATGATTCCAGTTAGAGGTAGAGTGACTACTGATTATTGTTGAATACTAAGTCTCATTACACCAGATGGTTATAATTAAAGTGCAGCTACACACAAAGATCCAGTGTGGGCTGTAATTATCATATGGCAGTAAAACTTGGTAATTATTCAAATGAATTAATGCAGAACTGACTTACGCTGCAAAAAAATTAGTTCCAGTTTTGTCTACCAGATGCAAAACTGGCACTCTGAATGCAAAAAAGATGTGAAGAAATGTTTCCATATGTAATCGAGTAGAGACAGGATGTGTGAAGAAAACATCAAACAATTGAGAAAGGCTCAATGTTGATTTTAGTTTTAACTGCTGCTTACACAATTTGTTCAGCATGAGCACCAGAGACATTGATGAGATGCTGTACAGTAACAGATTTCCACCTGGTGGACAAACTTGGAACTAACTTTTTTCCAGCATAATTTGATTGTTTTATCACAGTGCAATTTCACTAATAGCATACAGTCTCTTTTCTCAATAGCCATACTGTTCACTCACATTATAACTTGTCGGATGACAGTGTGGATGTCATACAAACAGTGTACAGAGCCAGTTTTGTACCTGGTTGCTAAATTTAGAACTAATGTTTTTCCAGTGCAAATTGGTCCTCCATTAACATATCTCCCTAGTTTTACTGCCATACTATAGTTACACCCCACACCTGACCTCCATGAATAACTGCACTTTAATTATAATTGCCTGGTAGAATTACAGCTGTTTCCAAGTATGATGTTCATTCAGTACAGTTGTCTCACAGTAGTCAATAAACTGCATATGTCACTGGACTTGTGGCCAGGTCATGTAAGCATGTATAATTGAAACAAAACGTTGGCATATTTTCTGCCACAGTCTCATGTCTCAACCTGGTTCCCTCTTGCAATGATTGTGTTGAAGTCTTGCCTCATCTGATTAATGTTCTCATAAATCTGTTCCGAGTACAAGGTCTAAATTATTTTGAGAACCTGTGAAAGCATTTGGTCATATTGTTATATTTCCAAATTGCTTCTGTTTGATAATACCGACAATAAATTATAACTTTTGTATAGGGCAGGGTGTACATGCCAAATTTAATGCTGCAGCTTGCTTTCATTTAAGAGTGCTCACAGTTGTAACAAACTTTTATGTGGTGGTCTGGTCGAAGTATAACAATTTGAAGCTGTTAAATACTTTAAAATTTTTTGGATAATTGTACTTATTTTGTTGTGCAGCCTTATGTAATTTTATTATTTCCATTTTTGTAACATTATGTGTGTACCCTTGGTTTCTGTTAACTGTTTCTGAATCTTTTGTTTACTGTAATGCCTTGAAATTTTGGCCCAATTCTGAGGCTATCAGTCTGTTAATACTATTTAATTTGAAATTTCAAAACAGTGTGTAACTAAGCAGGTGCATTCCATCCAGCTCTTATGTTTTTCACTCCCCCACCCCCTTCATCAGAAATTTTTATTATATATTTTTAAGTTTCGTGGTATCTCCAATAATGTTACCATTATGATGTGCACAGTACCTAAAATTGCAAATACTGATCCAGGGCTTAAGCAAAGTAACTGTATTATCTGTTACTTTCCCTTACTTATCAGGGTTTAATGAGCCAGCTACTTTGCCTGAAAACTGGGCTAATTACAAAACATCAGCAATCTCAGGCTTCATCAACATCGGTCAATATGTAAACAAATACTTAATTACTAACTTCCTGATAAAGTAGATCAAAGTAATGTAAATAAACACTATGTGATCAACAGTATCCGGACGCCGCCATAAACACACATTTTTCATATTAGGTGCATTGTGCTGCCTCCTACTGTCTGGTACTCCACATCAGTGTCAGTGACCTCAGTAATCAATAGACAGCGTGAGAAAGCAGAATGGGGCACTCTGCGGAACTCACAGACTTCGAACATGGTCAGGTGATTGGATGTCACTTGTGCCATACATCTGTATGTGAGATTTTCACATTCCTAAACATCCCTAGGTCCACTGTTTCCGATGTGATAGGGGAGTGGAAACATGAAGGGACACGTACAGCACAAAAGCGAACAGGCCGACCTTGTCTGTTGATTGACAGAGGCTGGTGACAGTTGAAGAGGGTCGTAACATCTAATAGGCAGACATCTATCCAGACCATCACACAGGAATTCCAAACTGCATCAGGATCTACTGCAAGTACTATGACAGTTAGGGAGGACATGAGAAAACTTGGATTTCACGGTCAAGCGGTTGCTCGTAAGCCACACATCGCGCCGGTAAATGACAAATGGCACCTCGCTCGGTGTAAAGAGCGTAAACATTGGACGATTGAAAAGTGGAAAAATGTTATGTGGACTGACGGTGGGGTGTGGCCATGACGAATGCCCAGTGAATGTCATCCACCAGCGTGTGTAGTGCCAACAGTAAAATTCGGAGGCTGTGGTGTTATGGTATGGTTAGCAACTCTTGCACTCATTTAGTTTCAGAGAAATTAGCTTCCTAAGTAAGAACACTGTAACTGAAATAGAATTCCTGATTTATGGAAATTAGCATACACAATTCAATATGAATTATTGATGTATCTAAAAGTCCTACATAAAACAAACTTCCATCTACTGTTCTGTTACCCATAAATGTATGTAAATCTTTAATTGGAACTTACAAATATCCAGTACACAACAATAGCTAACTTTAGTACTAATCATTGCAAACTTATTAGACATTTTAAGTCAGTGTCCAGTGAGTTTGAAAGGCATAAGACTTGTGGCCAAAAAATGTCCAAAAACATGGGATAATGTACTGCACACAATATAGTACAAAGTACAACTCAGAAAATGTACAGAGTTTTACCTAAATTTTGCATCTGAGAGTTCTGTTAATTAATGACTCGAGACTTGCAGCTAATTTCATGAGCTTTGTTGATCTTCCAAAAATACTAATTGTGACAATAGGACCAGAATAGGAACAGTAGATCCACGGAGGGGTTGCCGGTGTCACCGTTCAAATTCCTGGTGCCACTAGTTCGACCTGTCCCTCTGGTTTGAGGCCACTAATATCTTTGCTCCAGGTTGTCGATGGGGACCGGGATGTGAGGTGGCACGAAAGTTGAGGAGTGGTAACAGAGTGAGGGTGACGGTGCGAGAGGTCTGTCCAGCAAGTAAGGTGAGCACTTGTGCAAATATCTCGGGCACGGAGTCCGGCAAGTGGCTGCTGGGCATATCTCTGAGCCAGTTTGAATCCGTGGCTGACTTCAAGTGCTGCCTTCGTGACTAGCCCACACAGCCAGCTCTGAAGTGTGGCACATCGATGAGAGAGTTGAAGCCATTTTCGGTGTGCCGAATTCTGGGCCCCGTTTGGAACCGGCAAGCTTCAGCTTTGACTCGTGAACTACAGTTAAGTTTCGGATTTTGAGGTCTTAACTGATAGTTTCTTATTGATACCTATAGGAATGTTGTGATCATTGCGACCTCTTAGCTGATCTATTTCACCACCAGTTGGTTCCTTGAACTGTGGCTGCCGTTTGCTTTTCCTGAGTCGATACTTGCTTTGGTGGTTGTTAACGGGGTATCTCAAACTGTGTGAACCGTCGGTGTTTCCGAGCCAGAGTGGTAACGTGTTGCTTCTGTGCTGGGGCCAGACCCCGATCGTCACACAGTACCTACACGGTTGGGGGATTAGCCAACCTCTCTGCCAAACGTCTTCGAATGCCAGATAAGTACATTTCTTTTGTAAAAGGGCTGAATGCTGGTTTCGAGATACCTTTGGGCATTGCAGACATCATCGCTCTTGCAATTATATTGGCTTAGAGTCTCAAAATTTGCAGTTGCTGAGGCTCTTTTATTGGGTTTGGCAGCCTAGTCTTCTTTTAAGCGTTTCGCAGTCATTGTACGGGCGGTATCTTGCAGTGACATGGGTGTACTGTTTGGCTAGTTATTGTTGCTTTCACATAATTAACCTTGCTGTGTTAATATTTCTTTTGCAAGTCTGTACCCAATGAAAGGGGCCTTGGAAGGGCGGTCCTCTCATTATAACCTTTGTTGGCTTTCCCACTTGGTGCAGTCTTCTGCTCCTCGTGTATAAGCCTTTTGGTGCACATCTTGTGATGAGACAATTCAGACACTCAGTTACTTAACTAAAGCAGTTATTCATAAATGCCTGCCTATTTCCTATTTGGTACTCTTACTTAACCGTTACTACAAAAGGGCTGTCTATTTTCGATTTGGTAATTTTACTTAACTGAAGTTGTTACTTTTGGAGTCCTGCCTATTTTCTTTTTATTAAATTAAGAGCTATATCATAGGTTGGATTACCTGAAAGTAATTAATCAAGGACTACCTGTTTATATTGCCCTATTATTGAGATTATTGATATCTGATATCTTACTCAATCTGTGTTGTAATTAACTGAAATTGTGATTGTGATAGGCCTGCCTCTTTCAGAGGTTTTTATGTCAATAAGATAGTGACAGGGAATGACACGATGGTACACGCATTATAACCTTTCGCCTTACATCCCTTTATCCTGAACTGTAGGTCTCAACTGGTATCCACAGAGTGTGGTTGCGTTCTGTTGTTGGGGGGGGGGTTAGAATTGTCTACTCTTTCTCTGGTCATTTGTCATTGCGGTGATAATTTCCTTAGTGTGTAAGGATCCCTTACAGTCTGTCGAGCACTGTATTAATTAATTCTATTGTTCACATGCACTAGCTCGCTACAGATCCAAGAGAGGGGCTACTCCTGAATCCGGCATATAAAGAACTAGTACTGGCAGTATGAACTTAGAATTCGAGAGCTTAGCACCAAGGGCAGTATTCCACAGCTGGCAGCCAGATTGTGCCGGTATTGGGCACCCCACTTTGTGTTTCAGCGAGCACCATTGCGGAGGTAAGTGTTTCTCTCAATAATATTTCCACGGGGTTGGATGGGGTGCAGCGGAACCTGTCTTTTCTGCAGGACAGTCTACCTACTGTTGGGCAAATTGGTAGAATTCAGGACAGCCTAGCAAATTCGAGGAATCGTGTGAGGGACACTACCCGCTTGCAATTTAGCCAGCCTGTAGTTACCAGGGTAGTGCAGTTGAGGGATCGAGCGACGGTTATGCAGGTCCAAGCAGTGTCCTTATGCTTGGAAAGTCAGGAAGCGGAAGCAAGTATAGCAGCTACCCCCACGAATCAGTTCTTTGATCAGGTGTCTGGGGCCCAAAGTTTAGGCAGTCCTCTGGATAATCATTTCACTAGACTATCCAACCCAATTATGTGCTTACTAAATGGTATTTCAGAGCTTCCACTCGTTACCTTTGGCCGTGTCCATTAGTTTTTGTGACTGTTGGAACGATCTGAATTTCATGCGGATGCCTTGGGAATGCCTCACCACGTGATATTAGCATTACTTTACCCCTTGGTGAAAGGTACTGTGAGTGGTTTTATACCTGAAGCCCTGAACCGGGAGGGCTCAATACAACAACTAAGGGGACTGTCGACAGGAAGCTCTCGCGGCGGATGCGGAACGAGCTCGAATGCAAATATTACAGGTGGGTGCAGGCATCATTTGAACTGCTGAGCCAGTACGTTGAACGAGTGCACGTAGCCACCTCGGCTCTCGGTATGTCGGGTTTGGAACTCGATACTGTATCGGATCATTTTGGGGGGGCAAGTGTCCCGAGGATAGCTCACGCTCGGTCTTTCCTTCCCACCCCACCTACTTCCATGAATTGCAAACAATGGCCGATTCTACTGAATCCTTGTCATTTGATGATGATGAGCGGAGGA
Organism: Schistocerca americana; assembly: GCF_021461395.2. Taxonomy (NCBI): domain Eukaryota; kingdom Metazoa; phylum Arthropoda; class Insecta; order Orthoptera; family Acrididae; genus Schistocerca; species Schistocerca americana. The sequence goes on along the minus strand of NC_060129.1, from coordinate 76,849,227 downwards.
GTGAGGAGCATTTGGAAACTCCTCTGCCCACCTAATGAATTAATAGGCTTCCTCAAGCATCCGACAGATTTTCTCGGTCAGGTTGTTTTCGGCACAGTGGTCACAATCACTTGGTGCGTGAGTGTCCCATAGTACAAGCTCCTAGACCCAGCAAATGACACCAGGTAAAAGGAGGGAGGGGGACTGTTTCCGTCGGTGGCGCGAGCTGTGGTTCGCACATATTCGGCCTCCCTCCGGATCTGCCTCCCTTTCATCTGTGTCCATCTAGGACAAAAACACTTGTGTGTGCTGTTGGAGTCTGGCAGCTCTGTGTCCTTGTTGACTTGCAATTGGTATTTGGAATTTAGGTTCAAAAGGGCTCCGAGCACTATTGGACTTAACATCTGAGGTCATCAATCCCCTAGAACTTAGAACTACTTAAACCTAACTAACCTAAGGACATTACACACATCCACGCCCGAGGCAGGATTCGAACCTGCGACCGCAGCGGTCGCGCAGTTCCAGACTGAAGTGCCTAGAACCGCTCGGCCACACCGGCCGGCTGGAGTTTAGGCATTTGTGTAATTTATCTTTCCTGCGCTCCCGCCCTCACAGATGTCGTGTGGCAATGGGCAATAGTTGCCTCTGGTCGGCAGGGTTCGCAGTAGTTTGTCCATTTGTAATTTCCGTGGCCGGTTATGCTCTTGCTTGTGAAAGATCTAGTGCTCAATTTGTTGCTCGGGTGTGATTTTATTCAGAAAACTGGATTAGTTCTCAACTTCACAAGCCACACCTTCTCTTTCAGGCTTTCGCCTAGTGACAAGACACCCTTTTACTGTAGCTGTCATGCAAGTGTGGGGGATTCGGTATATCTTAACTCTGGTGAATTCGATGTAGCCCATCTCGAGCCAGGACAAGCAGGACAGCTGTTGAATGTATTAGGTGAGTTTCCCGAAGTTTTCTCTAATAAGTTGGGGGTCACTAATGTCATACAGTACCACATACGCTTGGCCAATGATGTTCCGGAGCGACCTCTCGCCTCATAAAATGAAAATATTGAGACAGAAACTGGCGAGTATGTTGAAGGAGGGGGTCATTAGGCTGTCTACATTTCCCTATGCGTTACCAATTTTTTTTGTTCCTGAAGCTCAGGCCCAGCACTACAGGCCGCTTGTTGATTACAGACTCCTTAATAAAAAGGCTATCTTAGAATCTGTCCCCTTGACAGATCTTCACATCTGTTTCACCTGGTTTTCAGGGGCTAAGTGGTTCACAGTTCTTTATCTCAAACAAGCTTATTATCAGATTCCTCTTACCAAGGAGTCTAAACGTGTAATCGCATTTTGTACTGGTTGGAACCTTTACAAGTTCAACCGGGTGCCATTTGGCTTGTCCACTGGGGTGGCGGTTTTGTCTCATTTGTTAGATCATATTCCGGGTGACTTGAAGTTTTCTTGGGTCTTTCATTACCTTTATGATGTTGTCAGTAGTTTGAGGATCACATTTCCCATCTTCTGGAGGTGCTCTTCAAGTTTGGGGATGTGGGGTTGACCGTTAAGCCGTCCGAGATTACACTTACTAGGAAACAAGTGTCCTTCATGGGCCATTTAATTTCTGGGGACAGCATTAAGATTGACCAGCAATGAACTAAGGTGTTGAAGAAATTTCCTCCGCCTCGAAGTAGGAAGGAGATAACCAGATTTATTGGGATGGCGAATTATTTTTGCTGTTTTCTTCCTGATTTTGCACAGATTTGCACTCCCGTGAATAAATTACAAAGGAATGGGGGGAAATTTGCCTGGGGTGAGAGCCAACATGTGGCTTTTGAATCTATCAAGACCCCTATCACCAACCCACCGGTCTTAGCTGTCCTGGATTTTGGCAAAAGATTTATCATACAAACTGATGCCTCCAGTGCCAGTATTGCTCCAGTCTTGTTCGATGATGACCAAGGTATAAGACACACATTAGCTTTCGCACCTAGAGGGTTGTCTGGTCCCGAGATGAATTACTCCATTTACGAGTGTGAGGTGCCAGCTGTGCTTCTCACCTTAGAGAAGTTTCAGTTCGATCTTGAGTATAGGAAGTTTGATCTCGGAGACAGACATCAGGCCCTAAGTTGAGCATTGGCTCGACCCAGGAAAACTGGTAGAATTGCCAGGTGGGCGGATCGCATCTCCACATTCCATTTCAAGGGGCGATGCGTAAAAGGATCTGACAGACAAGTCTCCGACAGTTCCAGTCGCATGTTTCAGGAGGAGAGGGCTGTTGAGAATAAGAGCATTTGTGAGTCTCACCTGGTCATGTGTACCATTTTAGGTGAAATTCCCCACTTGTTTGTGGACCTTAAAACCAAACGGGATCAAAACCCGTGTCTCAAGAGCTGGTGTCTCTCTTTTTCCATTATTTTCATAATTCTCTAGTAGGACATCTCAGCCTCTATAAAACCTTGGAAAAGATTAAGGCTCACCTTACTGGGCCCACGTTGTATAAGGATAGCATGTAATTAGTGAGTGAGCATGAAGTCTGTAAGAAGGCTAAACCCAGTAATAGTCCTCTGAAAGGGTTGTTACATTTCGAACGCAAGGAGAGCCGTATGAACAAACTATCAATTACGTAGGGCCTCTTCCTCTTACCGAGAAGGGGAACCAATATATTCTGGGGCTGTTGACGCGTTTTCCAGATTTGTACGGTTAATCTCTAAGCGTGGGGTCACGGTGGCTATTACCATTGCACACCTGACCATCATCTTCAGCTGGTTTGGACCCCTTACAGCTCCCATTAATGATAATGCTCTGGTGTTTGTTTTGGAGCAGTTTAAGCAGTTTTGCTTTCGTAATGCTGTTAAGCACCTAATCACTACGCCATATTATCACCAGGCATCTTTTGCCAAGAGAATGAATCACAACCTCGAGTCAGCTTTGATCATTTACCTTCATAAGTTTCGGAGTAAGTGGGATGCCACCTCGCCTAGGCTCAATTTTGCGTTTAACACTGCACAACGTGAAGCGTCCAAGGCAGTTTCTCCTGCTCTCTTGTTTGTATATCCCACAAATTCTCCTCTATCCAACTTGTGGGATATCAACGACTTCCCACCTTCGTCCTTTACTACTGAAGATCTTAGGGAAAATTCTCAATGGGCCACAAATAACATTACGCTATCCCACCACCGCCAGGCACAACGATGTAATAGGAATAGATGCCCCTTTCAGGGAAAAGTAGGATATGGCATTTTCGCGAAGAACTGTGCCAGTCAGGTGAGCGGTGGGCCATGCTCGAGAAGTTCACTCCTCCTTTCATAAGCCTATGCTCTATCACCAAATTCTGGGTCTGGTTAACTTGATTGTCAAGCATCTGGTCACTTGTAAGGTCCTCAGGGTACAGCTTAATCAACTGAAGCCCATTAATTAACATTCCCCTTCTTCTGTAGGCTGGGTGGGGGTCATCGGGTTAAGGGAAGGACACTGAGCCACGACGAGGTTGCCGGCATTGCCTTTCGAATTCCCGGTGCCACTAGCTCGATCTGTCGTGTGATGTCTTTCTGGTTTAAGGCCGCTAAGATCTTTGCTCGAGGTTGTCGACGGGGACGGGGTGTGTTGTGGCGTGAGAGTTGGGGAGTGGTAACAGAGCGAGGAGGACAGTGGGAGAGGTCTGCCAAGTGAGTAAGGCAAATGCCTCGAGCACGCAGTCCGGCGAGTGGTTGCTGGGCACATTTGTGGGACAATTTGAATCTGTGGCTGACTTCGAGTGCCGTCTTTGTGTGTAGCTCGGCCTGCCGACTAGGAGATGTGGCACGCCTATGAGAGAGTTGAAGCTAGTTTCACTGTGCTGAGTTCTGGGCCCCCTTCAGAACCGGCAAGCTTCGGATTCGATTCTTATTAATGTTTATAGATCTGTAGTGATCGGTGCAGTTTCTTAGCTGATCTATTTCACCACCCGTTGGTTCCTTCAACTGTGGCTGCTGTTTACTTTTTCTGTGTCAAGATTGACCTCGGTGGTTGTTAACAGGATGTCTTAAGCTGTGTGGGTTGATGGTGTTGACCGAGTTGGAGTCATAACTTGTTTCTTCTATGCTGCGGCCTGACACACCCATTGTTATGCAGTACCTACACGGTTGGGTTTTAGCCGACCTCCCTGCCAAACGCCTTCAAGTGCCAGGTAAGTACCTTTCTCTTGTAATACAGCTCGGTACCGGTTTCGAGATACCTTTGGGCATTGCAGACGTCATCACTCTGTTAATTACGAGGGCCGTTCAGAAAGTAACCTCCGGTTGATTTAAAAAAATACACCAAGTTAAATAAAAATATTTTAATATATACATCTTACAACTACATCTTTGCACTATTTTTCTACATAGTCTCCATAGCGATTGAGGCACTTATCGTGTCTCTTCACAAGCTTTGAAATTCCTTCTGCATAAAAATCACCCGCTTGTGCCTGGAGCCAGCCTGTGACCGCATCTTTGAGTTCGTCGTCATCAAACCGCTGTGACCTGAGCCATTTCTTCAAATGCATGAAGAGGTGATAATCACTTGGCGCCAGGTCTGGGCTGTAAGGTGGATGGTTGATAACGTCCCACTTGAAGGACTCAAGAAGGGCCGTTGTTCTGGGAGCAGAGTGAGGACGGGCGTTATCGTGCAAAAAAACGATACCGGAAGTCAGCATACCACGGCGTTTGTTCTGCATAGCCCATCGTAACTTTTTTGTCGTTTGATAGTACACGTCTTGATTAATGGTCGTACCACGTTCCATGAATTCAACCAACAACACCCCTTTGGCATCCCAAAACACCGTTGCCATCAGTTTTCTGGCAGAAAAATCTTGCGAGGCTTTTCTTGGTTTGGTAAGCGAATTTGAATGTGCCCACATCTTTGATTGTTCTTTTGTCTCAGGGTTCACGTACTTAATCCAGGTTTCGTCACCAGTCACGATTCTGTTTAACAATGGTTCTCCTTCGTCCTCATAACGTGACAGAAAGTCTAATGCAGAGGCCATTCTTTGAGTTTTGTGGTGGTCGGTAAGAATTTTGGGCACCCATCGTGCACAGAACTTACGGTAACCCAATCTTGCTGTCACTATCTCGTACAAGAGAGTCTTAGAAATCTGTGGAAAACCAGTAGACAACTCCGACATTGAGAAACGTCAATTTTCACGAACTTTTGCATCAACTGTCTGAACGAGTTCGTCAGTCACCAATGATGGTCTACCACTCCTCTCTTCATTATGAACGTTTTCTCGTCCACTTTTAAATAAACGTACCCATTCACGGACAACTCCTTCACTCATAACTCTTGGTCCGTACACGGCACAAAGCTCACGATGAATAGCTGCTGCAGAATATCCTTTGGCTGTAAAAAACCTTATGACAGCACGCACTTCACATTTTGCGGGGTTTTCTATTGCAGCACACATTTCAAACTGCCACAAAAACTAAACTAGCGCAGGTACGACGTTCACTCGACCACGGCTTGATGCCGACTGACCTGTTGAGTGCGTGAACGCACAGGTGGCGTCGCTACTACCCCCACAACCCGCACTGTGACCAATCGGAGGTTACTTTCTGAACCGCCCTCGTACATTGGCTTCGAAGGTAAGTGGGTCTCAAAGTTTGCAATTGCTGAGGCTATGTAATTGGGTTGGGAACCCTAGTTTTCTTTCGCACATTTCACCATCATTTTAGAGGCGGTATCTTGCAGCGATGAAGGTATACTGTTCGGCTAGTTGTTGTCGCTCTCACGTAATTAACCTTGCTGCGTTACCATGTCTTTTGCTGGTGTGTACCCAACGAAAGGGGTTTTGGAAGGCCGGTCCTCTCATTGTAACCTTTCTTGGCTTTCCAACTTGGTGTAGTCTTGTGCTCCTTGTGTATAAGCCTTTTGGTGTACCCGTTGTGAGGAAGCAATTCAAATTAGTTAGTTACTTAACTGAAGCAGTTATTCATGAAGGCCTACCTGTTTCCTATTTTGTAGTCTTACTTAAATGAAGCTGTTATTAAAGAAGGCCTGTTTGTTTTCTTCCTGGTACTTTTACTTAAGTGAAGCTGTTATTAAAGAAGGCCTGTCTGTTTTCTATTTGGTAATTTTACTTAGCTGAAGCTGTTATTAAAGAAGGCCTGTCTGCTTTCTGTATGGTAATTTTACTTAACTGAAGCTGTCATCATTGAAAACCTCCCTGTTTTCTATTTAATTTTACTTAACTGAAGATGTTATCATTAAAGGGATCTCTGTTCCCTTTTAATTAAACTAAGAGCTATTTCATAATATGGGTTAGCTGAAACTCTCATTATTCAAGGCCTACCTATTTTTATTACCCTATTATTGAGGTCTGATATCTTACTCAGTCTGTGTTGTAATTAACTGAAATTATGATTGCCAAAGGCTTACTGTTTCTGAAGTATTTACATCAGTAAGGTAATAACAGGAATTGACACGATGGTATTTGGGCCCTAACCTTTCACCTTACATCCATTTATCCTTAATTGTTAGGTCTCGATAGTATTACTTTATTTCCAATAGTTATTTGCCGTGCACATCATTTTTGTATTGGTACGATTGTTAGATTTTGAGGACAGTGATTTAACGGGGTGTTTATGCAAGAAGAAAAAAGAAATCCTGCATTTCTCACTTAAAAATACACTTTTCCCGGAGTGAAAATATGCTTTTTCTTTTTTCCCCCCAGGCGAAAATACACTACATTGTGGGTGAAAGTACATTTTTTCCATGTAAAGTAATAATATACTTTCCCCTCAGAGCAGTAAAACGTACCAATCCTTTGGATGGTACAAGTTTTATACACCAGCATAGAATTTCCTGGCACTTTTTAGGAAACGAAACCCAGCAAAAAACAACATATTTTAGAAAGATCTTTGATGTGCGGCAACATGTACACTGCATATTGTCATGTTACAAAAGTATACATACGATTCCACCAAATACAGTTTGATGCGTTTTTGTCAGCCAGTCATAGCTCATGCCATGTGATCTTGCCAGCCAATGACAGCAGATATTCAGAGCACATGACACAAGATGTACTCATCCAATAGCAGTATCACTGTTAAATAGCACTCATTATAAGCAGTTTGTTGTTACAAAGCATTGCATAGTCTTCCTCCTAAAGCCTTTGACACATTTTGCTGTCGGCAGATGCTTGTGCATGCATTGTGTTTTGTTGTTGAAAATGGCACATTTTCTATGCAACTAAAGTTTAATTTTGTTGTTATTTATGTTTTATTGCTGCAGTATTATTTTGCAATAGTGAGCTTAAGTAAAATTCTTGTTAGAGCATCAGTTCTTACCAGTTAAAATTACAAAAATTTAACTGAAAATTAAAACAATGAAAAATTCCCAGAATTCTAAAAAAATTCCCAGGTTTTTCTTGGATGAAAAATTCCTGCATTTTTCCTGAATTTACTGGTTGTCCCAGGGTGTATGCACCCTGTTTAAGAACTTCACTCAGTGATTGTGTTAATTATATATCTTAGCCAAATGTTAACTTTTGTGAAGCAGTATCAGGTTACCGTACTCGAACAACCATATTGTCAGATACAGAGTGTATTATGAGGCTATTCACTTATCTGTACTGTTATCATAATAGATGGGATTTGATCTCACCATAAACAGTAGTTCATTCAACATCTAGTCTTGGAAATGAACAATCTACCTCCTGGCATATTTTGTGTATTTCCACTTAATAATGTCTTATGGAATAATTATCTAGGATAACTGATCACTTAGGAAGGAAATACTGATTGTATAAAAGCGAGCAGTAAGGATTGTACGTGGTGTTCACCCATGGTCATCATGTAGGCATCTCTTCAAGTAGTTAAGTATTTTAACCACACCATCAAAATATATACAGGGTGTTTCAAAAATGACCGGTATATTTGAAACGGCAATAAAAACTAAACGAGCAGCGATAGAAATACACCGTTTGTTGCAATATGCTTCGGACAACAGTACATTTTCAGGCGGACAAACTTTCGAAATTACAGTAGTTACAATTTTCAACAACAGATGGCGCTGCAAGTGATGTGTAAGATATAGAAGACAACGCAGTCTGTGGGTGCGCCATTCTGTACGTCGTCTTTCTGCTGTAAGCGTGTGCTGTTCACAACGTGCAAATGTGCTGTAGGCAACGTGGTTTATTCCTTAGAACAGAGGATTTTTCTGGTGTTGGAATTCCACCGCCTAGAACACAGTGTTGTTGCAACAAGATGAAGTTTTCAACGGAGGTTTAATGTAACCAAAGGACCGAAAAGCGATACAATAAAGGATCTGTTTGAAAAATTTCAACAGACTGGAAAGGTGACGGATGAACGTGCTGGAAAGGTAGGGCGACCCCGTACGGCAACCACAGAGGGCAACGCGCAGCTAGTGCAGCAGGTGATCCAACAGCGGCCTCGGGTTTCCGTTCGCCGTGTTGCAGCTGCGGTCCAAATGACGCCAACGTCCACGTATAGTCTCATGCGCCAGAGTTTACACCTCTATCCATACAAAATTCAAACGCGGCAACCCCTCAGCGCCGCTACCATTGCTGCACGAGAGACATTCGCTAACGATATAGTGCACAGGATTGATGACGGCGATATGCATGTGGGCAGCATTTGGTTTACTGACGAAGCTTATTTTTACCTGGACGGCTTCGTGAATAAACAGAACTGGTGCATATGGGGGACCCAAAAGCCCAATGTTGCAGTCCCATTGTCCCTGCATCCTCAAAAAGTACTGGTCTGGGCCGCCATTTCTTCCAAAGGAATCATTGGCCCATTTTTCAGATCCGAAACGATTACTGCATCACGCTGTCTGGACATTCTTCGTGAATTTGTGGCAGTACAAAGTGCCTTAGACGACACTGCGAACACCTCGTGGTTTATGCAAGATGGTGCCCGGCCACATCGCACGGCCGACGTCTTTAATTTCCTGAATGAATATTTCGATGATCGTGTGATTGCTTTGGGCTATCCGAAACATACAGGAGGCGGCGTGGATTGGCCTCCCTATTCGCCAGACATGAACCCCTGTGACTTCTTTCTGTGGGGACACTTGAAAGACCAGGTGTACCGCCAGAATCCAGAAACAATTGAACAGCTGAAGCAGTACATCTCATTTGCATGTGAAGCCATTCCGCCAGACACGTTGTCAAAGGTTTCGGGTAATTTCATTCAGAGACTACGCCATATTATTGCTACGCATGGTGGATATGTGGAAAATATCGTACTATAGAGTTTCCCAGACCGCAGCGCCATCTGTTGTTGAAAATTGTAACTACTGTAATTTTGAAAGTTTGTCTGCCTGAAAATGTGCTGTTGTCCCAAGCATATTGCAACAAACGGTGTATTTCTATCGCTGCTCGTTTAGTTTTTATTGCCGTTTCAAATATTCCGGTCATTTTTGAAACACCCTGTATACTTACTAATGGAATTTGCCATAAATAATCTATCACAATTTGAGCACAACAGTGATGTCCGTACCTACAACACTACACATAAAAATGACCTTTATTACCCATTATTAAAGCTGTTAGTGGCTCAGAAAGAAGTTCAATGTGCCGCAAGAAAAATTTATTTGATAATTTGCTGCATAACATAAAATGTTCGACAGCTAGCAAAGCAGGTTTACAAGTTAACCTGAAGTCATTTGTACTGGACAACTCCTATCATTCCATGAACAAATGCTTGTTTACAAGCTGTTAGCCTCTGAGGAAACTAATTTTTAAGTGTAGCTGTACGAGTAGGACTAAAAAGTAATTTGTTCATTAACATCAATGCTAATCACAAATACACATACTGTAAACAGACTTATTCCAATCATTTCATAATTGAATTCATCCCGTTGCACAATTGGTCAAATGGTCTATGGTGCATGTTACTGATCAACTAACCGTAACTAACTTACATAATAAGTAGTGTTATTTTGTCAAAAACTTGCAGGTTACACTGTAAGGCAATTCGGATAGATGGGCATTGCCGAGCTGATTCAGTGCCAACATAAATACACAGTAAGAACATAGTTGTGAAAATAAAATTTTCGCATGCTTTATTTCTCACGATGACACAGTTCCTTAATGGCAAACACTGAACAGTCACTGATGGACATTTGCATAGTCACTAAAGCTGGTTTTTTGCTAACAACATAAAACACACAGAGAAATGCTCCTGAGAATACACCCAGGCTGACAAATTAATTGACCCCGACAGAGTTCTGAATACATATTTAAATGGATAATGATTATTTTTAATCCCTACATCCTACATTGGCAGTCTAGTGCTCAGTAATTTATCTGTACCACGAGCTTAACTTCACACAGCACACATACATTTGCAAATACACACACTGATAAAGATTAAATATCATCTTTCTTCTCACAGAAAATTACAACTAATAATACTTTCACTTGCTAAGCACCATTTAAAAACAACATAGTCTCCTCTGCTTAGGACCATAACATAAATTGGTAAGCAGTCCACAAACACAAAGAACAATACAAAAATAAATATATCTCTTTTTCTCTTGCTCAAAAAGCATCCACACTTAATACACACAGATATCAATAACTCACCACTAAATTACGTTTGGTGCTTTGAAGACTTATAATCTAATGTACAGCAGCTGACAAAATTCTAGAGTTGTGTGCAAGTTTATACTATACTAATACTCATCTTTTTAAGTTTGGCACCAGCAGTAACTTCATTACTTTTTGTTTATTTTCTTTTAAAAGTACCAGTTAAAATGGAGACCATTTAAACAGCACTGCTTGTAAGCATGTTTTTCAATAATTCTTCAAACTCTATGTAAAAACCTATATATTTTTTGAACTGTCAAACTCAAAGCTTTCATTTTCTGGACACGCAGAGCTGACTAGATCGGACAACCATTTACTCTCAGGTGAGAAAGTCGTCTGACCAAAGCTGTTATCACAGCATGTGCTTGTACTATGCAGAGTGCGTTGGCCATAATGTATTTCTGTAGAAAATTTGAGGAACAGGCATTACTCCTAGAAGAAATGTCATGTAATCACTTAGATGCACTGTGCTGCTTTATCATATTTTGGGGTGCCAAGTATAAGAATGCACACAAAAACTTGTTTGCCAGAAACTTATGCTAGAATCGCCCACAAAACCACACTTGTAGAAGTTTTCAAGAAGAGAGAGAGAGAGAGAGAGAGAGAGAGAGAGAGAGAGAGAGAGAGAGAGAGAGAGAGAGAGTGAGAGAGAGTGAGAGAGAGAGAGGTGAATTAATTATTTTGCGGGAAGGAGGTACTGCAAAAGACAGAAAAAAAAGATGTACAATTTCTGTGGAATGATTTCTACAACATAACGTTAATTAGTACATATTTTCATTTGAATCATTTTATATACAACATTACTGGTCTCCTGGAAACAGTTCTTTTCATAATAAAATTACTCACTTCCATTGAAGTGAGAAATATACGACATTTGTTACCATTTTTAATTGAAGTGTGATATGCTTCCCTCACAGCATTCATAACACGATTTGCTGAACTTGCAGGCCACCTCAATGACAGAAAGTTTGTTATTAGTGGCAAGACTATAATAAATTACTTTACAATACAACATTCATTCACAGTTTTCAGTTATTAGGCAGCTGTACAATAAATCCTTCACAGTTGCGGACCACTAATACCAAACACACAGTTACTCAGGCAAGCTGCAGCACTTACACTACGCCACTCTCCTTTCTCCAGTACCACACAACCTGGAACCTCACACTCTCCCACATACTCACAAGCCATTAATTCAACTTCGTTACACAATACTTCCATTCCATACACCAGCTGCCACCACTTCGTGACCAACTCTACATCACCTTGCAGGCCGAGCACGTTCCGATACTGCCCGTGAAAGACAAACCGTCACAGCCCTACCGGTGTCCTAAGCGACGCCGGGAATTCAGTCTTGCACTCGCTACAAACTCTACAATCAGCTCAGAAACTTTCCACCGAAGCCGAGATCGTTGCACAATTTGTACTAACTGTAACTTAACTTCACAGATTTCTCACCGACTGGACGTATGGGCACATTTTGAAACAATTGCGGAACTGTAAAAGTTTTGGGAAAATGCATCAGGAGTAGACCTGGGCCCAGAAGCGTCCGGTCCACAGCTGGGGGCTCCTACGCACCCCTCTTATCACCGAGTCCGGGCGGCAATCGCCTCCCCCCGCAACCCCAGCTCCGGAGGTGCTCCACCCCCGCCGCCACCCTTTGACGCTCCCTTCAGCTGCCCACCGCTCGACGACTGCCGAGGGACACGTGGAGACCGCGAGTGCAGCCTCCGGAAAACCTGTAATCCGAGAGTGTGTTATATTACTCATACATCTGTTTATTCCTAATAATAATAATAATAATAATAATAATAATAATCTTTCCTCATTACCGAGAAACAAGCAGTCTTGGTTATAAGAACCCCACTTAGTTAGGTTGGATTACCACGAATATATTAACCAACTTACTGATATTTGGTATGGAATACCACACACAAAATATCCCAGCAAGTAAATGCCCTTTGGTAAAGCTTTAAAAACACTGCACACTGTGTCTTATAAAATAGAATAAAACAGCCGATGCCCAAAAAGTATTTTTAAAAAATACGTAACCTGCTTTGTCCCTAAATTGACAAACAACACACACTGGAAATAAGAAGGAAGCAGCAGATTACCTTACTATGGCATGTGACGCAGCCCGATGGAGACCAAACGAGATCAGGCCTACAGTAAAGCTTTACATCAAAATGTGCCAGGTACGTAGTGCACATTCTCTTGCAGACGCCACACTGAATACGAAAACATACCGGGCCCCTAAAAGTAATGTGTTCAGCTCACGGCAGATGGTGCAAGCAGGCTGTGAGCTATGATGATATTCAGTTGCTAAATCTTGACGTAACATTAAATTGTAACAGTTATCACACATGACTAGTGTCCTAAAAATTGCTGATAAAATGTTTACATTAATAGTAAAAATAATCAGGGTGAATCATCATCATCATCATCTAAGACTAAGCATTCAGTCTGGAGCATACTCCCCCTTTTAAAATTCCTCCATGATCCCCTATTCAGTGCTAACATTGGTGCCTCTTCTGATGTTAGGCCTATTACTTCAAAATCATTCTTAACCGAATCCAGGTACCTTCTCCTCGGTCTACCCCGACTCCTCCTACCCTCTACTGCCGAACCCATCAGTCTCTTGGGTAACCTCGCTTCTCCCATGCGTGTAACATGACCCCACCATCTAAGCCTGTTCGCCCTGACTGCTACATCTATAGAGTTCATTCCCAGTTTTTCTTTGATTTCCTCATTGTGGACACCCTCCTGCCATTGTTCCCATCTACTAGTACCTGCAATCATCCTAGCTACTTTCATATCCGTAACCTCAACCTTATTGATAAGGTAACCTGAATCCACCCAGCTTTCGCTCCCATACAACAAAGTTGGTCGAAAGATTGAACGGTGCACAGATAACTTAGTCTCGGTACTGACTTCCTTCTTGCAGAAGAGAGTAGATCGTAGCTGAGCGCTCACTGCATTAGCTTTGCTACAGCTCGCTTCCAAGTCTTTCACTATGTTGCCACCCTGTCAGAATATGCATCCTAAGTACTTGAAACCGTCCACCTGTTCTAACTTTGTTCCTCCTATTTGGCACTCAATCTGTTTATATCTCTTTCCCACTGACATTACTTTCATTTTGGAGATGCTAATCTTCATACCATAGTCCTTACATTCCTGATCTAGCTTCGAAATAAAAATTAAAAATTAAAGTATATAAAATAATCCATTGCTATAATGTAAAAGCACAAAAGTACAGAGGGGAGCTCCGAATATCAAATTTGGTGTCCCGAGTAGTATTAGAGATCATGCTCTGCTATCTACCTGTCACTACTGACAAATGTTGATTTTATGTTTGTATCTGCATTTACCAGTGTCCCACTGGAGTCTATTGTATGGCTTCAATGCTGCACTTCTTTGGCATCTGTATACTGTTAGTCAGCAATGACAGATAGGTAGCATGGAATAGGTAGCATGGCACGATTTTGTGCGTTGATTGGGGGGGGGGGGGGGGGGGGCGTTATGGGTATAAATTCTAGCTTTAGGGAGATTCAGGTATGTACAATAGTGTTGGCTATAATACTACGTGGGACACTCTGCATTGGTATTCTGAGCTCCCCTCTGTACTTTTATGGTTTCCCATCATAGCAATGTATTTTTTATATAGTTTAGCTTTTAATTTTTAGTAACTCTGATTATTCTGACTATTAATGTAAACATTTTATCAGCAATTTTTAGAACACCGGTCATCCATAACAACTGTTGCAGTTTATTGTTATGACAAGATTTAGCAACTGAATGCTGTTGCAGCTCACAGCCTGCACGCACCATCTGCCGAGAGCTGCGCGCACTAGTCTTTGAGGCCTCCTATGTTTCCATATTCAGTGTGACGTGTGCAAGAGAATACGCACTACACATTCAGAGTGTTTTGCTGTAGAGCTTTACTGTAGGCCCGATCCCATTCAGGCTACGTTGGACTGCACCACATGCCATAATAAGTTTATCTGCTGCTTCCTTCTCATTTCCAGTGTTGTTTGTCAATTTAGGGACAAAGTGGGTTAAATATTTTTTATTCTATTTTATAGAACACTGTGTAGTGTTTTAGAAGCTTTACTAAGGGCATTTACCAGCTGGGATATTTTGTGCACGGTATGCCATGTATCCATTCGATACCAGATATTAGTAAGTTGTTTAATTTTTTCTTGGTAATCCATCTCACTAAATGGGGTCACACCTCTATTAAGATATTTTTTATTTCTTCAGAAGGTCAATCCAAAGATGCCTAAATAAAGGTGTAACACATCCTTGGCAAATAAAAAAATAATAAAAAAAATTACAATGCTGTGAACAAGACTGCTTGTTTCTTCATATCATATGTACTGGTTGCTGTACCAGCCATATTACGAACTGTTTCTTTCAAATCTTAAACCCCCAATCTTTTCAATTAAGCCACTTGCTGTCTATACGCAATTTCTGCTTTCTGGATTGGCTTAAATATAAAGGGTTCAGTGAGTGTAAGTGCACATATTTCTATTGGTGACTGAGGACACTGTACTGAACAACATTACATCAGTATTTACATAATTTTCAGTCACATAATTTAGCTATTACAAGTCCCATGTTTTTAGGTCGGGTTGTACCTCCACTTACGCACGGCACAAGCCAGCCGTTAATGTCTATTTTTCTCTGGGGGCCTGGTCAGGTACTGAAATGTGGATGCACGGATGCAATACAGATAGTCTACGCTGACAAGAGCAGTCAGTTATGGCCACGGAGCTAGTTATAACCGGGCACAAATCATCAGGTCATAAAGTTTGTGATGTGTTTGTGACAATAAACAGCTGTGTTTCAATATTAAGGTACGACATAAAAATAAACCCGTTACACCCTGTATGTGTGTTAATAATGTTTGTTTTTCAAACTATCTAGGCTACATCAAATTTTTTACCAGCTCAGCACTATATTGAGCAGAGTCGGACATGAAATGCAACTGCATTTCTGGCTCGTGTCCATTCACTATGACTGCTGCAACATGAAGAACAACTAATAACAGTTTTCTCCTTTTCCTCCTACTGCCAGTGGCAAACAAAAATGAATTGGCACCACATAAATACTCTTCCAAGTGAGCGTCTTCATGATGCCAAACCAAGTGTGAATAAAAACATAATAAAGCAAAAACCACACCACACTACATTACAACCACAAAACTTATCAGGCTGTGTTAAGTCGCAACCGTACGAGGTGTTAGATGTTATGTTCCACATACACTGCATTTCTTAAACTGACAGATGCCACACCAGAAGGAAATGTTTTACTTCAATCCAGATGTAAAATGGCTCCACCAACCCATCTAAGATTTTTTTATTTGTAGGCAGCACCATGCAAACAGAAAGGTAAATAATGCACCAAAATCAGAATAGAAAAATCTGTTTACAGTTTTCTATCAAAATGCACAGAACTAATTGAGGTAGCAAGTTAGGTGAAACTTAAGTCCTTCCGAATGACTATTTAAAGCCTTCAGGCAAAATTCAACAATGGAAAGTGCAGGATGGAATGTAACAATATTTTGAAAAAGGACAGTTGCTACTCATCATATAGTGGAGATGCTGAGTCACAGACAGACACTACGAATAGACTGTCAGAAAATGAGCTTTCAGTCAACAAGATCTTTGTTGGAGATAGGAAAAAAAAAAAAAATGCTCCGGCAAAGGCCTCGTTGGCCGAACGCTCATTTTCTGAAAATCTTTTTGTTGTGCCTATCTGCGACTCAGCATCTCCGTTGCATGGTGAGCAGCAACTATCCTTTTCATAATATTGTTATTTAAAGTCTTATGTATAAAAGAGCACTGGCTCAAAGGGATGCAGCATGTACCGCTGTTATTCAAGATTTTGAAATAATACGCAAGTGCTGTAGCCCCATAAAGGAAATTGAACATGAATATATGTTAGGGCGGGGCTTCATTCAAGAGACATTAAACTTACTAAAATAAAATGCATGGAAACAGATTCTGAATACTGCACTTGGGTGTTAGAATCAACATTTCTGTTTAAAATGCAATTGTTATTGACAATATCAATGTTAATTTTAAAATGATTGTGCTAAACACTAACAGCTCATCAATCTATTCTTGTCTTGTACTATGACAGCAACTACACATATAGACACTAAATATATAAATCAGACTAAACTAATAACTGACCAAATATTTTTCAATATGAACAAATGTGAACATATCACTGACGTAACAGACACCAGGTTATTGGACAATAAGCCAGTCACATTGAACATAATATTACAACAAGTAAGGATCGAATGGTCAATTACATACAGAAAAAGAAGATTTGCTAGTGACAATAGCCTAAAGGTTTTCAATCACTTGTTAAAAATGTAACTTGGCACAGGTTATGTATCTGCAATGTAGGTATATAAGTTTCAGTCATTTCTTACAAGTTATAGACACTGTTACAATGCTGTATTTCCAATTAAATGACTCAAAATTAAAATTAAAGCAAACACATAAGTAATCCAGGGAATAAGAAAATAAGCAGACACCCTCAGAAAGTTAAACAAATCAGTCAGGAATACTGAAACACTGAAACAACATGGGAAAAGTTGCTGTATAAACAAATTAATAGTGTAGGAAAAGACATATTGCTACTTATCATAAAAGTGACACATTAAGTTGCAGATATGTACAATTAAAATATACTTACACGTAAGCTTTCGGCAACAGCCTTCATCAGAAAAGGAAAGAGAAACACAATTCATACACACAAGCAAGGTCTTTCAATTGTGCCTGTCTGCAACTTGAACATGTCATATTTACAGTAGGTAGCAATCTATCTTTTCCTGCAGTGTTGATATTCCACCATTGAGTTTCCATTGTTTCTATAAAAAAATTTAATACAAGCTATGAAGGTAGATAACAACTCATATATCAGGATATATCAATAAAAATACGTAAATAGAAATGTACGCAGAAAAAAAATCATAAAGATTGAAGGTAAAACTGCTAGGGACCTATAGTAGAGAGCCAACATATTCAACAAACATTACACAAATTCTGTACCCTCACAATACCTATTACATAGGTACTTGCTTGACTTCAATAGCAATGATGTGCAGGTTCTGTAACACACTTATACAGTTGTTTAGCACCAAAACTTTTGAAACTTTTTATATTCTGCATTTCCTTGGAAAGCGTGCAAGAATCAGCCAACCAGTTGAATAACGAAGGTTTAATAGAACCTTTGACCTAGGTTTTTGGTTTTGTTTTGTTTTGCTTTGCTTTAGGGTGCAAAAACCAACTGGGGTCATACGCACCCAAGTCAAAACTACAGAACACGAAGAAAGACAGGAGTTACAAAACGACTATACATCAGTCTCAATGGACATAATACAAGACAGCTATAAACAGGCACACGGAAAAAATGATAAAGAAAGAAACCATACAGAAATAGAGGTCAAAAACTAAAAATTAAATAGCCTTCGCCGTACTGCTTCGGTGGGTAAGAAGTAAGATACGGTCGACAGCCCACGCGTCATTTGCTAAAACGGCTGACAACTTAGATGGCAAACAGAAGTAGGAATGTTAATGGTTGAAAAATGGACAGTTAAAACTTGGGTGCAACATGTACAAAGTGGTGGGGTAGCGCCACTTATCACACGATGACGGCTAAAAAGGCAGAGCCCAATACGCAGCCTACTTAAAATGGCCGGCCTCCTCCTGGCGGGAGGGTCGAGAAGAGCGTCGTCCGAGCCAATGGGAGACGCTTAATAAGCCGGAGCTTATTCCCGTGGAGGGACGACCATTGGCAATGCCAAAGGGACACCACCTCCTGACAGACGGCAACACAGAAATCGTCAGAGGGAATATAGGTACCCACGGGCTGAGGTACGAGGACTGCAACCTCAGCAGCAGCGTCAGCAGCCTCATTTCCTGCCAGACCGACATGACCGGAAACCCACGGAAACACCACACTGGTTCCACCGAGAGTGAGCAAGTGATAGTTTTCCCGGACCCACTGCACTACGGGACGGGCGGTGTACAGCGCACACAGACTTTGAACGGCACTGAGTGAGTCTGAGCAGAGGACACAATCAAAAAGGCTGTGTTGCCGGACGTACTCCGTGGTCCGATACAGGGCGAAGAGCTCGGCTGTAAATACTGAGCAGTGTGCTGGAAGCTGGTATCGAGAGACACGGGCGCCGATGATCTACATCTACATCTACATTTATACTCCGCAAGCCACCCAACGGTGTGTGGCGGAGGGCACTTTACGTGCCACTGTCATTACCTCCCTTTCCTGTTCCAGTCGCGTATGGTTCGCGGGAAGAACGACTGTCTGAAAGCCTCCGTGCGCGCTCTAATCTCTCTAATTTTACATTCGTGATTTCCTTGGGAGGTATAAGTAGGGGGAAGCAATATATTCGATACCTCATCCAGAAACGCACCCTCTCGAAACCTGGCGAGCAAGCTACACTGCGATGCAGAGTGCCTCTCTTGCAGAGTCTGCCACCTGAGTTTGTTAAACATCTCCGTAACGCTATCACGGTTACCAAATAACCCTGTGACGAAACACGCCGCTCTTCTTTGGATCTTCTCTATCTCCTCCGTCAACCCGATCTGGTACGGATCCCACACTGATGAGCAATACTCAAGTATAGGTCGAACGAGTGTTTTGTAAGCCACCTCCTTTGTTGATGGACTACATTTTCTAAGGACTCTCCCAATGAATCTCAACCTGGTACCCGCCTTACCAACAATTAATTTTATATGATCGTTCCACTTCAAATCGTTCTGCACGCATACTCCCAGATATTTTACAGAAGTAACTGCTACCAGTGTTTGTTCCGCTATCATATAATCATACAATAAAGGATCCTTCTTTCTATGTATTCGCAATACATTACATTTGTCTATGTTAAGGGTCAGTTGCCACTCCCTGCACCAAGTGCCTATCCGCTGCAGATCTTCCTGCATTTCGCTACAATTTTCTAATGCTGCAACTTCTCTGTATACTACAGCATCATCCGCGAAAAGCCGCACGGGACTTCCGACACTATCTACTAGGTCATTTATATATATTGTGAAAATCAATGGTCCCATAACACTCCCCTGTGGCACGCCAGAGGTTACTTTAACGTCTGTAGACGTCTCTCCATTGATAACAACATGCTGTGTTCTGTTTGCTAAAAACTCTTCAATCCAGCCACACAGCTGGTCTGATACTCCGTAGGCTCTTACTTTGTTCATCAGGCGACAGTGCAGAACTGTATCGAACGCCTTCCGGAAGTCGAGAAAAATAGCATCTACCTGGGAGCCTGTATCTAATATTTTCTGGGTCTCATGAACAAATAAAGCAAGTTGGGTCTCACACGATCGCTGTTTCCAGAGTCCATGTTGATTCCTACATAGTAGATTCTGGGTTTCCAAAAACGACATGATACTCGAGCAAAAAACATGTTCTAAAATTCTACAACAGATCGACGTCAGAGATATAGGCCTATAGTTTTGCGCATCTGCTAGACGACCCTTCTTGAAGACTGGGACTACCTGTGCTCTTTTCCAATCATTTGGAACCTTCCGTTCCTCTAGAGACTTGCGGTAAACGGCTGTTAGAAGGCTGGCAAGTTCTTTCGTGTACTCTGTGTAGAATCGAATTGGAATCCCGTCAGGTCCAGTGGACTTTCCTCTGTTGAGTGATTCCAGTTGCTTTTCTATTCCTTGGACACACCCGACTCCACAGTCAGTCCGGGAGCCGTCAGTGTATACAAAGGTACAATCGCGAAGTTCCGTGCGAAGTTTGTGAAACTGAAGGCGACTGACTGAGGCCGGAGTAGTCTCATTAGGGAGCAAATGACGGCCAAGGTTAACGTGGGTCTCTTCACGAAGCCAAGGTGGTGAACAGCTCACACCCACTGGGAAAGATGCCGGTAGTGTGAAGTTAAGCCACCGTATCGAGTGCTGAACGTGGACTCCAGGAGTTAACAGAGAAGAGGGACGCACACCGTACTGGCAATCGAAAGAATCGTCGAAGGAGGCGGCACAGGACGGGTGGCCACGCACGGCAGACAAACGGCATGCATACCTACTGAGAAGAAAGTCACGGCGGTAGTACAGTGGTAGTTCAGCAGCTTCAGTGTACAGACACTCAACCGGATTGGTGTAAAAGGCGCCCGTGGCCAAACGGATGCCAGAATGGGGGATAGTGTCGAGACGGCGTACGACGGACGGACGTGCAGACGCATAAACCAAGCACCCACAGTCGAGTTCCAAATGGAGGAGGGACTGGTACAAACAGAAGAGGACGGTTTGATCGGCACCCGGGGAAGTACCACTGAGGACACGTAAGACACTGAGGAACTGTGTACAGTGGGCTGCCAGGTAAGACACATAGGAGGATCAAGAGTGTTTCCTATCGAGCACGAACCCCAGGAATTTTGTAGTTTTAACGAATGGAAGGGCAACAGACTTAAGATGTAAAGGTGGTGGGAGAAACCAATTGCATCACCAGTAATTCATACAGACGGTTTTGTCAGAGGAAAAGCGAAAGCCACTGTCGATACTCCAGGTGTAAAGACGATCGAGACATTGCTGAAGGTGCCGCTGAGTCAGTGAGTTATGTGGAGAACTGCAATAGGTGGCAAAATCGTCAACAAAAACGGGAGCTGTAGATGACCAGTGGGAGACAGGCCATTATAGGATTAATGGTGATAGCAAAGAGGACGGCACTCGGGACGAAATCCTGAGGCGCACTGTTTTTCTGAATAAAGGTGTCTGACAAGGCAGAAGCCACACGCACGTCGAAAACTCGGTCTTCTAAAAATGCCCGAAGAAAAGAGCGCAAGCGGCCACGGAAGCCCCGCATGGGAAGAGTATGGAGGTTACCAGTTCTCCAGCAGGTGTCGTAGGCCTTCTACAAATTGAAAAACACAGCCACAGTCTGGGATTTCCGCACAAAACCATTCCTGACACGGGTGGGCAAAGTAATAATGAAATGGTCAACTGCAGAATGCCGTGCTCGAAATCCACACCGTGCATTCGTCGGTAAATTGCAAGACTCTAACCACCGTACCAGTTGGGCACGAATCGTATGTTCCGTGACCTTGCCAATGCAGATGGTAAGAGAGATGGGATGTTAGCTAGAAGGAAGGTTTTTGTCCTTGCTGGGCTTAGGTACGATTACGACGGTGGCTTCACGCCGGTGTCTGGGAAATGTGCCCTCTGCCCAGGTGCGGTTGTACGTGTTAAGTAGAAAGTGCTTGCCAGCAAGAGAAAGGTGCTGCAAGATCTGAACGTGGATGGCATCTAGCCTGGGACAGAGGATCGGGACGAACTGAGAGCACGATCTAGCTCCCTCGTAGTAAAGGTGGCACTGTAGCACTCACAATTCAGAGAAGAGAAGGGTATCGCCCGAGCTTCCTCCACTCATTTCCGACGGAGGAAGGCAGATTAATAGTGGGAAGAGCTCGAAACTTCCACAAAATGGCGACTCGAGGTGTCGGAGATAGCAATAGGGTCCACGAGGATAGTGTCTGCTATGTCAGGCCGGAAATTGGGGAACGGGTCTCGGTCCCAGAAAGTCATCAGAGGTTGGCCCACACGACAGAGGAAGGGGTGGAACTGTTAAAAGAAATAGTGAATGAAATCCAGCTACTTTTTTCACTCTCTAGAAGAATGAGAGGACACTTTGCATGCATCTGTTTATAACAAATGCAGTTCACCATTGTAGGGTGACGGTTAAAAACGTGGAGAGCACGTTCTGTGCACGCACTGTGTCGTGGCAAACCTCACTCCACCAAGCGACTGGGACAAGATGTGGGAGGAACGGAAAGTTCTGCAGCAGTAAGGGGAACACGGGCGAGATAGTCCACCTGGTCATCACAACTGGGGAAATCCTATTCTTCGAAGGTCGCCAGGGAAGAGTAAAGCAGCCAGTCAGCCTTAGTAAACTGCCATTGGGGCACGCACGCAGACGGTGTAGGAGTCAGCAAACGAATAGCACATGGGAAATGGTCGCTCGAGTAGGTGTCAGAAAGAACTGACATGAAGGGCAAACTGGGCATTGCAGAAGGATAGGTCCAAATGGGAATAGGTGTGCGAGGAGTCGGAAAGGAAACTGGGTGCTCCAGTGTTAAGGCTGGAGAGGGTGAGTTGGATAAGATGGTCAGCCAAGAGGGCATCTCTGGCAGGTTGCGGGAGAACCCCAAAGGGGATGACGTGCATTAAAGTCACCGAGCAACAAAAATGGGGGAGGTAGCTGCCCAATAAATTGAAGGACGTTTGCCCCGGTGACATCGAATGACGGAGGGACATAAATGGTACAGAGGGGAAAAAGTCAGGTGCGGAAGGAAAAGGCGAACTGCGACACCTCGAAGACTGGTAGTCAGTGAGACGGGTCGACTATGAATGTCATCTTGCAATGAGCAGTACGACGCCCACACGAGAGAGAATGCCAACCTCAGGGGAAGATCAATACAAATAGGTAGGAAATGTGTAAGCTTAAAGCACTCGTGAGGGCACAATTCCATTTCCTGAAGGCAGAGTACAAGGGGATGCTGCGATGCTAAAAACAGCCGTAAATCCTCCTTTCAGGTCCGAAGGCCGCGAACGTTCCATCGGAGGAGAGTCACGGTGGAAAAGAGACGTAGGCGTGTCACCTCGGCGGCTGTCGAGTGACAGCCTGTCAAGAGTCGCTACTACAGGGCACAGAAGCAGGAGGATCCCGCTCCACGGGGACCACAGAAGCATCGCTCGCTAGAGCGGTCGGTCTGTGGAGTCCGACGCTGAAAAATGGTCGGTGGTGCGCACTGGCGACACACGGGCCGGCCAGGCTAAGGTATCACGTGTTGACACCGTCGAAGAGGATCTTCGAGTCGGCAAAGGAGGAGATCGTTTGCCTTTAGTGGACTTCTTCGAGCCTTTTCGGTTAGAGGGACACTCGGGTGTTGTCGGGAAGTGTTCACGGGAGTACTCCTCCTGTCCTGTCCCGCCTACCGTTTGTGTAACTGGTGGCTTCGCCCCTAGAGGCGAGAGTTTGACGGCTCGTCGCACAGCCGGATGGGCGGACAGCGATGCAACCTCGGCAACAGCTGATTTCACAACTCCAGAGCTGAACTGGAGGTTGCACGTCTGTGTGGCCACGTCTTTCACGGGCGGAGGGGTACCGAGAACAGAACTATAGGTGCCAGATGGGAGAATGCAGGGTCTGTGACTAGCCAGTAACATGCAAGCTACCGAGTAGGGCACTTTTTCATTTACCCGGCTCTCTCGGACAGCCTGCTCGTCGAGATACGCGGGACAATCCCGAGAGGAGGTGTCACGGCCGCCATTGCAGTCGATACGGCGGGGAGGAAGAGGCGGACGATTACCCTCGTGCGCGTTCCTACCACAGGTTACACAATTGGCCAGGTGTCAACAAGAGTTCTAGTGCGGTTGAAACAATGACACCGGTAGCAGCACATCGAGTTCATAATAAACGGCCAGACTGTGACGATTTCATAGCCTGCTTTGAACTTGGACTTTAGCACCACTCTATTAAAGGTGAGGAAAAGAGTGGGCACTAAGGAGGAACCTACCTTTTTCATTACACGACGGACGGCAATGACACCCTGACCGGAGATGTAAGATCGGACAGCGACCTTGGTCAGACTGTCGAGCAGCTCGATGTAAATTACACCACGGGTAGATTTCGAAGTTCTACGGGCCTCGACACAAACAGGGTAGCTGCGGAGAAGCGAGGCAGCGAGCAGTTGATGTGCTCGAGGATCAGAACTAGTTTCCAAAAGCAAAGTGACATTCCGTAAATGAGAGCACGATTTCTATGGACCGGCAATTACATCGACACCTTCCCAAATAATAAACGGATTTACAGTGGCGAAGGACTGACCGTCTTCAGTACGTGAGACCAGGAGGAACCGTGTTGCAGCAATCACTAGCCTCATTATGTTCACATTTCATAGAAGGTGACTGCAAAGGTGATCGACTCATCGTGTGGAGATCCACCACGATTGCCAGCGTCTCTGATGGCGCGCTCCTTCCAACTGGGGGCCCCCTTCAGAGGGGGCGTACCCACCTCAGGTGATTGTTCACACACCTGACAGTGGGACCAACTGGCAATTTGGGAAGGTCACAGCTGAGGCAATCACCCCCCTCCCCGGGCCTGGCCTGTACCAGGCGGTACGTTGGAATCCTACCTGTCGACCCGGGGTTGGGAATTACGTGTTACCCAGTCACCTCTTGCGTGCTAGACACGTGGGCCGGTCTTCAGGAGCACAAGGAGAGGGGAAACAAAGAAAGGAAAATGCAGTGAAAAACTAAGGTGAGACATTGTTTACGTCAGCGACAGACAGTGCAGGACATTCCCAATAATAATCCAGACGTGTTCCCTGAGGGAGGGGAAAAGGATAGCAAGAGGACAGACATGCAACCCAGAAGGGAAAAAATGTTGCAAAGACTGGGGCCCCGTGGTAGCCGAGCACGAACCAGCCATAGAGTTGCGAGCCCACTGGAGGGGGGGACCTAGGTTTTGATCATTAAAAAAATTATCTTCTGCAGAAGGAGATTGCACCATTGCTATCTGATAACTGTGATTTGTTATTTCTTTTGTTTTTTAGGTGGAACCCACTAAACAGACTGCCTATACGACATCTGTATGACCTCTTGTGGAGTACTGCTGCACGGCATGGGCTCTTTATCAGACAGAATTGGTGGTGGACACCGAAAAAACAGTTCACAGGACAGCTCATTTTATATTACTGCAAAATAGGGGAGAGAGTATCACAAATATGATAAACGAGTTGGTATGGCAATTATCAAAACAGAGGTATTTTTCACAGTGGCAAGATCTTTTCACGAAATTTCAATCACCGACTCCCTCCTCCGGGTGCAAAAATATTTCGTCAGTTCCATCTCACACAGGGAGGAATGACCATCACAATAAAATAATAATACAGATCAGAGCTTGAACGGTATTCATTTTTCCCACATGTCATAGGATAATGGGGCGTCAAAAAATAATCTTGAATTTGTTTTATGAAACCACCGCCTAGTCTCAAGCATGGGATGCCTAGAAGTCATGTAGATGTAGATGTAGATGAAAAATATACATCTAGCTACAAAAAATAAAATTTTGTCTGTTGCACAGCCAATATAAACAGATTACTTTGTTTTGATTTACCATTAGAGCGATACTTTTAAAGATTTAAATATTATAATAGATAAATAAAAATTAATAACACAACATGTGAAATGCTTCAGAAGAGGTGAAATGCTTCAGAAGAGGAAAAATTATAAAAATAAAAAAAGTTAATAAGATGATTAAAATGTTAAGGCAAAGCATTTAGAAATAAGAAACATACACTGATGGAAAAAAAATCACAACACCATAGAATAATTAATATAGAATAATGAAATTTCAGGAATACATTTGTCTAGATGACACATTTAAGGGATTAACATAGCTACATCACAGGTTAATATAAGTGAGCGATTGCCAATGTGAAATGATTTTACATTAATAACCGTTGCAACCACCAGAATTTTGAACGCAAATATGCAAGCACTGTGTCGTTCAGGTGTCGGATGTCAGTTTACGGTACGGAGTTCCACGCCCGATACACCCGGGACACTTAATGCCGGGGATGTCGCCAGAGTTATCGTCCAACGACGTTCCATACGTGATCAGTCGGAGACAGATCTGGCAATCGAGCAGGTCGAGGCAACATGTCGACACTCCGAAGAGCACGTCGGGCTATTACAGTGTTACATGCACGAGTGTTATGTTGAAAAGCACGCCTCCGGAATGCTGTTCACGAACAGAGGACAACAGGTCAAACCACCAGACTGACGTACAAATTTGCATTCAGAGTGCACGGGATAACCAAGGAGTGTTCCCGCTGTCGCAAAATCACACACCAAACTGAAACTCTAGGTGTAAGTCCGGTGTGTCTAGCTGCAGAGAGGTTGATTGCATGCCCTCAAATGGTCTCCTCCTAACCAACAGATGGCCATCAGTAGCACTGAGACAAAACCAGCTTTCATCAGAAAAAAACAGCAGATCTCCACCCTACCCCCCAATGAGCTCTCACTCGACACCACTGAAGTCGCATGTGGTGGTGGTTGGGCGTCAGTGGAATGCACACTACAGGGTGTCTGGCTCGGAGCTGTCCTCTATGTAACCAATTTGTACTAGTGCAGGGGTGGGCAAATAGTAGCCCACGGGCCACATGTGGCCCGCAGAGGTGTTTTGGTGGCCCGCCACGACATTTACAAAAATCATAGGAGAAACAAAATTTCCCTTCCCCGAGCGACTAAAAACTCCGTGTGCGTCTGCGTAACTCGGTAGTGCGTACTACCGACAGATGTCTCTAAAGTCAAGCAACCAACCTAGCTGCACATGGGTGCAGTGGATTATGGGAGCACTACCATCAGCCACCACGGGCACAGAAAAAAGCACTGTGCATCCTGCTAAGGCGCAAATTTATGCTCCACGCGGTGGCCGATGGGAGCGCGGTATTTCTCCCGCGCCGAGTGAATAGTATGACATTCAGAGCGATTTTCTTCTTTTTCGGATAGCAAGAGGATAGACATGCAGCACAGAAGGAAAAAAATGTTGCAAAGGCTGGGACCCCTTGGTAGCTGAGCACGAACCAGCCTTAGAGTCGCGAGCCCCCTGGAGGTGGGAGAAGGGGGGGGGGGGGGGGTTTGAACACCTAGGTTTTGATCATTAAAAAATTATCTTCTTCACAAGGAGATTGCACCATTGTTATCTGATAACTGTGACTTGTTACTTTTTTTGTTTTTTAGGTGGAACCCACTAAACAGACTGCCTATACGACATTTGTCTGACCTCTTGTGGAATACTGCTGCACGGCATGGGCTTCTTATCTCACAGAATTGATGGTGGACACCGAAAAAACAGTTCACAGGACAGCTCATTTTATATTACTGCAAAATAGGGGAGAGAGTATCACAAATATGATAAACGAGTTGGTATGGCAATTATCAAAACAGAGGTATTTTTCACAGTGGCATGATCTTTTCACGAAATTTCAATTACCCACTCTCTCCTCCGAAGGCAAAAATATTTCATCAGTTCCATCTTACACAGGGAGGAATGACCATCACAATAAAATAATAATAAAGATCAGAGCTCGAACGGTGTTCATTTTTGCCACATGTCATATGATAATGGGGTATCAAAAACTAATCTGGAATTTGTTCTATGAAACCACTGCCAAGTCTCAAGCACGGGCTGCCTAGAAGTTATGTAGATGTAGTTGAAAAAATATACATCTAGTAACAAAAAATACAACTTTTGTCTGTGTTCCTTTCTTTAACCATTAGAGCGATACTTTTAAAGATTTAAATATTATAATAGATAAATAAAAGATAAACAAAATTTCCCTTCCCCGCGTGACTAAAAAATTTGGCAAGCGTCTGTGCTACTCGGCAGTGCGTACTACCGACAGATATCTCTAAAGTCACGCAACCAACCTAGCTGCACGTGGGTGCGGTGCATTATGGGAGCACTACCATCAGCCACCACGGGCACGGAAAAAAGCACTGTGCATCCCGCTACTGGCGCAAATTTATGCTCCACGCGACGGCTGATGGGAGCGCGGTATTTCTGCTGTGCCGAGTAAATAGTAAGACGTTCAGAGCAATTTTCTTCTTTTTCGGGTGTTTTACTTGTGTTTTGTCTGTTTCAAGGAGTACAAACTTAAACGACATCACGAAACAAAACACAGTGACTTTGGCTGCAAGCTTTCATCTGAAGAACGAAAAATGAAAGCAGCGGAGTTCGTGAAACGCTCAAAGAAGCAACAAGTGTTATTTACGAAGGAAACACCGCTTCAAAATAGTGCTACAGAAGCAAGTTTCACGGTCACCTATAACGTTGCTGAACGAAACAAACCTTTTTCGGGTGGTGAGTTTATTAAACAGTGCACGGTAGAGTGTGCAAGTGTATTGTGTCCTCAGGTTGAAACCAAATTTCGGTAGAGTGTGCAAGTGTATTGTGTCCTCAGGTTGAAACCAAATTTGAGAGCATTTCATTGTCAAGGATAATAATTAGTGTGTTGTTCCACTACGGTGCCAACTACTGCTCAAATTGCTGCTGCAGATGCAGTACAATGTGCCAGAGCTATACGACGGTCTTCCCTCTTGGTGTCGCCACACTACTGTTGGTTGGGTTGTTTTGGGGAAGGAGACCAGACAGCGAGGTCATCGGTCTCATCGGATTAGGGAAGGAAGTCGGCTGTGCCCTTTCAAAGGAACCATCCCGGCATTTGTCTGGAGCGATTTAGGGAAATCACGGAAAACCTAAATCAGGATGGCCGGACGCGGGATTGAACCGTCGTCCTCCCGAATGCGAGTCCAGTGTGCTAACCACTGCGCGCCACACCACTGTCTGGAGCCCAATCTTCTAGAGACCGTACCATCTCTTGACCACAACAGCCAGCAGTCTTGTAGATTGGCTAAATTCCTGCCACATATTAGTGCGCAGAAGGAACATCCGGCTTCTTGTAGCCCTATTACACAACCTCGTTCAAACTGTGTGGGGTGTTCGTAATGCCATCTTTGTCACCTTAAAGGCATTCTTGAAAAACATCCGTTCATCATGTCCAATCTCAAACGTAACGGACGCTCACGAAAATCACTGTGTGTATTTACAGAAAAAGTGATTTGCATCCTCACAGCGGTGCCACTATGGGAGATGTTCTCGAGCTGGAGACAAGCACATGAAAGAGACTGCTAAACATTTAACCTTCTGAATGAAAAAGTTCTTCCCAAATAGGACACACACATATTAACACAAGCCACCTCATATATGCAAGGCCACTGTCTTTGCCCACTGGAAACTAACTGCAATTGCACCTGAAATGAGCAGCAACCTCTTGGTGTAGGTACTGTGCTAGGGGGAGGAGGATAGCAGGGTAGTAGTGGGGTGAGGGAAGATGCTGCACTGCTGTGGGAGTGTGCAAGGGCATGGTGGGGGACAGGATAAGGCAGCTAGGTAGGCTGTGCTGGGAGGAGTGCAAGATGTATCCTGTGGCCAAAGGGAAGCAGCAAAGGGCATAGGTAAGTGGAGAACAGGGACTGGTGAAGATTTAGGCAGGGGGGAATTTTGGGAACAAAGGATATACAGCAGGGAGAGTTCCCACCTGTGACATTCAGTAAAGTTGTTTGAGCTGTGGTAAAATTTGCTGTCTTAAAGAGCGCACCGCAGCGCGTAGTGTAAAGCAGTCGCCCTCCGTTTCTGGCGGTGGCGCCGCTGTGGCAATCGCAGCTTTGGTGTCTCCCTCTGGTGGGAAAGGCGAAAGGTTGCCTGTTCACGTGCATTTAAAGGGCACTATGAGCTCGTTAAAAGGGCGAGTCTGGTCAGTTGGACAGCCGGTCAGTGTGGGGCAGTCAGTGTCTGCCTGTCGTCTGGAGTGTTAGTATGTGTTAGGCTGCCAGTCTGCTCGAGTTTGTTCAGGCAATGGTCATTGGCGGTTGCACCGATCGGTCGTGCACTGAGACATGACGTGACTTGTCTGCCTCGAACGTCGGCACGTGTGAGGTCACCACGGGAATCAAGTGGACCGCGCCGTATAGAGAGGGGTAGTGGCTTCGCGGTCGACACGCGAGTAACATGAGTCAAACCACGGCAACGGGCTGGTCGGTACGAGCTGTGACGTCGTGAGAGGGGAGATCGCCGCGCCTTCCTGCGTCCGTTGGAGTGGTTGGCAGCGGGCGGTCCGGAAGAGCGTTGGGGGTGCTGCGTCAGGTCTTCGCCAGAAATCACAGTTCATTAAAAGTTAAGTGATTGGAGATATGTTGTTTCATTTACTTGTTGAATTCTACTTGTTTTCTTGGCGAGGTCACCAGCCGCTTTATTTTGGGGTCGTCCCACCATTGTTCCCCGTTTGCCCACCTGTGGGAAGATGGTTATTTATTAATTGGGTGGTCTGTTTTTCCCTTGTGGAGTAGGAGCAGGTTAGAGCAATCTGCGGTTCAGGTTGTTCAGTAATCCCCCTGACATTAATAGCTGCCTCTGTCATCTTTGTTGGATTCGGTGTTAACGAATTTATTGCTTAAGGTGTAAAAGGCCGAATTCCTGAAATATGTTTTTATCCTGCCTATCATCTTGCGAGGCAGTATATGTGTAATATAGAGCATGTTTGTATATTTTATGTAAGACTGCATTTGATGGGTTTTATTTAAATGGTCAATTTTGTATATAAAGTTGCCACGCTTCCACTGTAAGAGTTCTTTAAAAAACGAGTTGCACTTTTGGTGGCAAATAATTTTTAATGTGAGTCTTTTGTACTATTTCCATCCCTCCTATCGATTGTATGTGTGTGTGAGTTGTTAAAATTTTCAGTTTAAAGTAATCTGGTGTGTTGCAGATTTGCACCAGTGTAGTCTTTCACAGGTTGTTGTGAGCGGTCGTGACTACGGCCGTGTTAAAAGGGAGCAGCAAGCTTCTCAGCCCGAAAGCTCGTACTGTCAAAAAACATGTTATTTCTGCCTCTGAATAAATTGTAACTTGATATTTAGAGGGTGCTTTCTGATTATAATTTTTAATATTTTTTAAGAGAGGGCTTTTAGGACGAAAAATTTCCATTTGTTGAAAGAAATTTGTTTTCATCAGTTACCCACTGGCAACTACTTCCATGCTCACATAGTGTGATTAACTGTGTTAATGTTCTTGATGAATCGCCAGTAAGTAAAGTAAATTCTTTAAGAAAAGACTTTGAAAGTAAATCCACCGTTCAATACTGGTAGCAGGGTAGTAGTGGGGTGAGGGAAGAAGCTGCACTGCTGTGGGAGTGCAAGGGCACGGTGGGGGACAGGATAAGGCAGCTAGGTAGGCTGGGCTGGGAGGAGTACAAGATGTATCCTGTGGCCAAAGGGAAGCAGCAAAGGGCATAGGTAAGTGGAGAACAGGGACTGGTGAAGATTTAGGCAGGGGGCAGTTTTGGGAACAAAGGATATACGGCAGGGAGAGTTCCCACCTGTGAAATTCAGGAAAGCTGTTGTCAGCGGGAAGGGTCCCGATGGGGGCAGACTGAATCATCGCACTGAAGCACACTGTGTCGGACAGCATGTTCGGCACCTGTGAGGTCCAGCTGTTGACAGCCACAGTTTGGCAGTGACTATTCGTGTGGACGGACAGCTCGTCAGTTGTCCTACCCGCATACGATGCAGCTGTGGCCTAGTTTGTAGTTCTGTGAACTGCTTTCACAGGTAGCTCTGCCTCTGACGGCACAGGCAATGCCTCTGACAGGGCTGGAGCAGATGCCGGTCAGAGGACGAACAGGACAGGTCTCGCATCTAGGACTGTTACGAGGATACGAGCCACGAGAAAAGAGGTTCTGAGGGGGGCGGAGTGGGGTCGGATAAGGGTAGGTTGCGCAATACCACTGTCGAAAAGGTAGGG
This sequence comes from Schistocerca americana, assembly GCF_021461395.2. NCBI lineage: Eukaryota > Metazoa > Arthropoda > Insecta > Orthoptera > Acrididae > Schistocerca > Schistocerca americana. The sequence goes on along the minus strand of NC_060129.1, from coordinate 76,817,259 downwards.
AGGATATTCCTCGTTACAGAGCACGAACAGAGGTAGTCGAGTCCCTGGCGAAGAATGGGATTCGGTGCTCCAGTCCCAGATGGCCTTTTACGCTACCCGTATTCTACTCTTTTCTCCCTATCCCCTCCACCTCCGCTATCCCAGCATAGCCTCCCAACTCTGCCTGTAGCGACCCTATCCTGTCCCCGTCGAGTCTCTGCGCCCTCCCCCACTCCTACCCTGCTATCACTCCCTATCCCTCCCCTACGCCACGTCCTTACCCCCACCACCCGACCCCAGTAGACTGCCGACCATTTCAGATGCAGTTGCAGACTACAGTCTGGCCCTTGCAGGACTGTGCATGTGCGAGTTGTGTCCGTCTGAATCTGTTCGTCCTCTATTTCGTAAGGAGAGCACTTTTTGACTGAAAGCTTAAATGTTTAGTAGTCTGTTTCACTATGCCTGTCTGCGATTCAATTCATCCTCTGTCTGATGAGTGGCAATCTATCCTTTTCAACAAAAATAAACAATTTTTGAAAATATAATTGGATAGATAAAAAGTCTACTCACCAAATGTGGCAGGAGAACACACAATTATATAAACAATATTATGTGAAAGAAAGTTGCTACTCACTATACAGTGGAGATGCTCAGTCGCAGATAGTCACAACAAAAAGAGTATCACATTACAGCTTTAGTCCATTAAGGCATTTAATAGGCTGACCACACACACACACACACACACACACACACACACACACACACACACACACAAACGTGTGCATGCAAACGCAACTCACCCACACGACTGCAGTCTCAGGCAACTGAAACCGTACTGCAAGCAACAGCACTCCTGTGCGTATGTCTATCTATTAACCGCCGAAAGCTATAATTGTGAGAGTCTTTTTGTTGTGCCTACCTGTGACTCGGAATCTCCGCTATATGGTGAGTAGCAACTTTCCTTCTCATAATATTTTTATTAAAAACGAAATTTCTGCAGCTGTACTTAAGATTATTTATTTACTTCGCTACTAGTTTCGGTGTTGCATCAACGCCATCTTCGGACCCGTACACTTTGGTGAAAACAGGTGCTCCTCACACACATTTCTCAAATCTGTGTTGTGAGAGGCAGCTGTGTGTCGCTGGTGAGCACACACTGGGCTGATAAAAGCTACAGTATATCTCCTCCTGTCGTGTTGGATCTCCTTTTGCCTGCCATAGTGCAGTAACACGATGTGGCGTGGACTCACCAACTTGTTGGGTGTCCCCTGCAGAACATACACTATGCAATCAAACGTATCCCGACATGCCGAAAAACACGTTTTGCATACTAGGTGCAAGGTACTGCCACCTACTGCCAGGTACTCCGTATCAGCGACCTCACTAGTCATTGGACATAGTCAGAGAGCAGAATGGGGTGCTCTGCAGAACTCACAGACTTCGAATGTGGTCGGGTGATTTGGTCTCACTTGTGTCATACGTCTGTACGCGAGATTTCCACAATCCTAAACATCCTTAGGTCTATTGTTTCCGATGTGATAGTGAAGTGTAAATGTGAAGGGACACATACAGCAAAAAAGTATATAGGCTGACCCGACACGAGGCCGCCGACAGTTTATGAGGGTCGTAATGTGTAATAGGCAGACATCTATCCAGACCGTCACAAAAGAATTACAAACTGTACCAAGATCCACTGCAAGTACTATAATAGCTAGGCAGGAGGTGAGTAATCTTGAATTTCACAGTCAAGTGGCTGCTCATAAGCCTGTAAATGCCAAACGACGCCTCGCTTGGTGTAAGGAACATAAACATTGGACGATTGAAGAGTGGAAAAGTGTTGTGTGGAGTGACGAATCACTGTACACAGTATGGCAATCTGATGGCAGGATGTGGGTACGGCGAATGCCTGGTGAACGCTGTCTGCCAGTGTGTGTAGTGCCAACAGTAAAAGTCGGAGGTGGTGGTGGTATGGTTTGGTCATGTTTTTCATGGAGGGGGCTTCCACCCCTTGTTGTTTTGTGTCGCACTATCACAGCACAGCCCTACACTGATGCTTTAAGCACCTTTTTGCTTCCCAAATAACATCCCTGTAATGGACTGGCCTGCACAGAGTCCTGACCTGAATCCTACAGAACACCTTTCAGATGTTTTGGAACGTCGACTTCTTGCCAGGCCTCACCGACCGACATTGATACCTCTCCTCAGTGCAACACTCCATGAAGAATAGTCTGCCATTCCCCAAGAAACCTTCCAGCATCTGATCGGACGTATTGCTGCGAGAGTGGAAGCTGTCATCAAGGCTAAGGGTGGGCCAAGACCATACAGCATTACCAATGGAGGGTGCCACAAACGTGTAAGTCATTTTCAGTCAGGTGTCTGGATGCTTTTGATCACATAGTGGAATTGTGAAAGTGTTGCCAGTATGCAATTTTGTGCACAAACTGACCTCTCGATTATGTCCCGTAAATGTTCGACGAATTTTATGTCCAGAAATGTGGGTGGGCAAATCGTTTGCTCAAATTGTCCACAATGTTCTTCCAACCAATTGCAAACAATTGTGGCTCAGTGACAGAGCACATTGCCATCCTTAAAAAATTCCATCATGTTTGGAAACGTGAAGTCTACCAACGGTTACAGACGATCTCCAAGTACCCAAACATAACCACTGCCAGTGAACGATCGGTTCAGTTAGATCGGAGGACCCGGTCTATTTCGTGTAAACACAGCACACACCATTCTGGAACCACAATCAGTTTGCACGGTGCCTCGTTGACAACTCGGGTTCATAGCTTTTTGGGGTCTGCCTCACACTCAGACCCCACCATCAGCTCTTACCAACTGAAATTGGAACTCATCTGGCCAGGCTACGGTTTTCCAGTCGTTTAGGGTCCAGCCGATACAGTCAGAGCCCAGAAGAGCCGCTGCAGGTGATGCCGTGCTGTCAGCAAAGGCATTCCAGTCAGTCGTCTTCTACCGTAGCCCGTTCGTGCTAAATTTTGTTGCACTGTCGTAGGTAATACATTTGACACACATCCCACGTCGATTCCATGCAGTGCTGCTCGTCTGTCAGCACAGACAACTCTACGCAAATTCCGCTGCTCTCGGTCGTTAAGTGAAGGCCGTCAGCCGCAGTGTTGTCCCTGGTGAGAGGTGATGCCTGGAATTTGGTATTCTCGGCACAGTCTTGACACTGTGGATCTCAGAAAATTGCTTCCCAAACGATTTATGAAATGGAATGTTCCGTGTGCTCAAAGTCTGTTAATTCCTGTAGTGCAGCCATAATTACATCGTGACTCCCCTGTGTAGAAATGACAGCTCTGCCGATGCAATGTCTTTTGTGCCTTGTGGACACAATACTACTGCCATCTATACAGGGTGTTACGAAAAGGTATGGCCAAACTTTCAGGAAACATTCCTCACACACAAATAAAGAAAAGATGTTATGTGGACATGTGTCCAGAAACGCTTACTTTCCATGTTAGAGCTCATTTTAGTTTCGTCCACCTACACTGAATGGAGTGCGTTATCGTGATTTCATACGGGATACACTACCTGTGCTGCTAGAACGTGTGCCTTTACAAGTACGACACAACACGTGGTTCGTGCATGATGGAGCTCCTGCAAATTTCAGTAGAAGTGTTCGTACGCTTCTCAACAACAGATTCGGTGACCGAAGGATTGGTAGAGGCGGACCAATTCCGTGGCCTCCATGCTCTCCTGACCTCAACTCTCTCGACTTTCATTTATGGCGGCATTTGAAAGCTCTTGTCTACGCAACCCCGGTACCAAATGTAGAGACTCTTCGTGCTCGTATTGTGGACGGCTGTGATACAATACGCCATTCTCCAGAGCTGCACCAGCGCATCAGGGATTCCGTGCATCGGAGGCTGGATGCATGTATCCTCGCTAGCGGAGGACATTTTGAACATTTCCTGTAACAAAGTGTTTGAAGTCACACTGGTACGTTCTGTTGCTGTGGGTTTCCATTTCATGATTAATGTGATTTGAAGAGAAGTAATAAAATGAGCTCTAACATGGAAAGCAAGCGTTTCCGGACACATGTCCATGTAACATATTTTCTTTCTTTGTCTGTGAGGAATGTTTCCTGAAAGTTTGGCAGTACCTTTTCGTAACACCCTGTATTCCTGCATATTGCTATCCCATGTGTTTTGTCACCTTAATGTATTTCCACTTGCCCGGTATCACGAGTTTGCGGTTTTGTGCTGGGAACCTTGAAGAAAATAGCAACTCTGCATAAAGTTTTGTTTGTAAGTGTGGGAATCACGCCACAGAAACACACCAAGTGTCAAGCGGAGACTTTCGAGATAATGCTTTGCACCAGACACAGACGAATGAAGTGCTTAGGCATTTCAAAAATTGGAGAACAGCAGTTGATGGTGGCAATCTTTCTAGTCAGCAGTCAACTGGCATCACACCAGTAAATGTCCAGAAACTGAGAGGTGTGATTCTGCATGGTTAAGGATAGACCATATGACATATCTACAACATCTTAGGAACAAGTTTTGGTACATCTCAACGTATTCCATCGCACGAACTGAATTACTGAGGGGATTGAAAATATAAAGAGTCTGTCCCTCCTGGTGAGATGAATAACGAGTTCTACATCGATGTTCTGGAGAATTTCAGTGAGGCCACAAGAAGAAAATGTCCACAGAAGTTGCATTCATCCGTGAAATCCGTAGAGCTGCAGATGACAGCGCTCAGACAGATGCCGTGTTCGTTGACTTCAGAAAGGTATTTCACATCATACTGCACTGCCATTTAGTGTGTGTGTGTGTGTGTGTGTGTGTGTGTGTGTGTGTGTGTGTGTGTGTGTGTGTGTGTGTGAGGGGGGAGGGGGGGGGGGGCGTTTACTTAGTATCGGACCTGATGTGTGACTGGACTCAACTTTGAAGATAAAACTCAACACCTAGCTCTTAATGGAACTAACTGAACAGATGTAAAGGTAATTTCCAGAGTACCGTATTTACTCAAATCTTCCGGTTTTCCGGTTTTTGTAATCCAAAAAACCACCTGCGGCTTAGAATCGAGTGCAAAGTAAGCGGAAGTTCTGAAAAATGTTGGTAGGTGCCACCACAACTAACTTCTGCCATCGAATATATGTAGCGCTACACAAGCACGCTTTGCAGGCACAAAGATAAATACTGGCACCAAAACCTCTGCGTCAGTAAATAAATTTAAAAGAAAAGGTGGAAGACAAGCTTTTTACTCCGCCCTGAGTTTCGACCACTGCATTTTCATACATTATCCAACGAAGTAATTACAAATTCCGTATTGTTCATCTTCGAATGTAGCAGCATTTCGATGTACCACGAAAATCCGACTGGCAAGACTGTTTGGGATGTTTGTCAATATGACCAACTCTACGTTCTGAATTTTTGCCTACCTGTGACATGAGATGGTCGCTAATAAGAATTTTTATGAATTGTGAATCACATGCAGTATTCCCTTCGCCATAAGAATAATACGAATATAAACATTTTGCTTTGTATTCTTTCGTGTTTGCTGCTATCTCATTTCAATCCCACCTGCCTAATAAACTACGAAACTAGAGTGAGACAACAGCAAATGCGGAAGAATATTCATATCATGTCATGTTTATATTCGTATTATTCTTAGGCCTAATAGTGATACAGTCAGAAATGAATCATGGCAATCGACTAGATTTTTAAATCTAAGATGACTAATTTCTGTGCAGAATGTAATGTATTAAAGAGGCATCTGAAAAGATTTTCAAATGGAGAAAATTTTTCGCTAAACTCTCGTTCAGAACATCATCTATCATACGCAGTATATTATTTGGTTCTTGTTGATCATTATCAAAGAAGGCAGCAGTGTAAGTAACAACAAATGGCAGTCTCTTTCCACTGTTTCGCTAATGAGACAATACCTCTTTTTTTTTATTGTAAGCGGCAGCCGCGCGCACAATAGCAAGTCATACCGCGAGCGGCGACAGGTCGTTAACACTCATTATCAGAATGCGACAAACAATGTGTGACACAGTACAGTAATTCATTTTCAGCTTAGAGTGACGTAAACACCTATAACAAAGAAAACGGCACTTATCAGATCAAAGAAAAATAAGCAATCAATTCAAACCAGACGAAGCACATGTAAAAGGAAGGGTACCCGTATAAATATGTACGGAGTTCCTGACGCATAGCAGTGGCTACCTAGTAAAGCTTAACTGCTAAGCTTACGACTCGTACCAAACTACTGTAGCTGTATAGTCATTCATTCGACCTAAACTGTGTCTCATATTACAATGGACCAACTTTGCTGATCTGGAGGTGCGGCCTAAAACTTTTCTCTCCCCTTGAATTTCGAGACTCAAATTTCAGGTGCGGCTTAGACTGGGGAAAATTTTTTTTCCTTGATTTCGAGTCTCATTTTTCAGGTGCGGCTTAGATTCGAGTGCGGCTTAGATTCGAGTAAATACGGTACCCAGAGGAAGTGTGACGGGTATATGAATGTATATAAATGATCTAGTACAAAGTGTCAGAAACCCTTAAGACTGTTTGCAGACAATACAGTTGTCTGAAAGAAACTGACACCACCAGAAGACAGTATCAATTTGCAGAATGACCTGCAGATGCTTGATGAATGGTGCTGGCTCATGTAGTTGACCCTAAATCTAAATAAATGTTAACATATTGCACATACATAGGAAAAGAAATCCACTACTGTACAGCTACACTACTGATGATAAAGTGCTAGAAACAGTGTCTATCAAAAAATAGACAGGAGCACCTACCCAGGGCGGCCGTTAGGTAAAGCAGAAACCAAGCATATTCACAGTCAGAATCTGAAGGAAATTTAATTTGTCCACAGACGATGCAGCTTATAGGGCTCTTGTTTGACCAATTCTTGAGTATTGTTCATGAATCTGGGACCCTTACCAGGTAGGACTGATAGAAGAGACAGAGAAAATCCAACAAAGAGCTGCACGTTTCGTCTAGGCGTCGTTTGGTCGGTGTGAGAGGACTGCAGGGATGCTCAGCAAAGTCAAGTGCCAAACATTACAAGAGATGTGTTGAGCATCACGTAGAGATTTTCTGTGGAAATTTTGAGAGAGAAATTTTGAAGAAGAGTCGAACTACATATTACTTCCTCCCATATACATCTCGCAAAACGGCGAAGATGAGAAAATCTGACAAATTAGAGCTAATTCTAAGCCCTACCGACAATCATTCTGCTGTGCATCATTTGCAAGTGGAACAGGGAACGAGGTATCAGCGAGTGGTACCTGAAGTAACCTCCCCCCTCACACACACACACACACACACACACACACACACCTGCTGTGTGGTGCCACATGCTGCTTGGTGGCTTGCTATGTATGATGTAGAGGCAGATGTAGATACGAACGACTGGATAGTCCACCACAACAGTGCACAAACACATATGGCCTACACCGGTTGTAGTCAACCCAGACCTTACTGCCCACTTGTTGGTGTTAAATCTTTCTGAATGGCCAGCTGGCAGTAGGGGTGTTAAAAAAATTTTGGCGTACAGTACATGGTCTGTAATTATTATTATTATATAATTTAACAATGAAAAGTGGCTGCTGGGTCTGAGTGGGTGTCAGCATCCAGTGTGTGTGTGTGTGTGTGTGTGTGTGTGTGTGTGTGTGTGTGTGTGTGTTTTTCTGCCTCTGACAAACACCTTGATGGCTGAAAGCTCACTTTCAGACAGTCTTTTTGATGTGCCTACCTGCAGCTCAGCATCTCTGCTATATAGTAGCAACTTTCCTTTTCAATATTGTAATTTCATATGCTTTAACTTTTTGTAGCTCTACTTTATATATTTTATAAAGTAAAGTTACTGCCCATTACTGTGGAACCGATGAGGGATTCAAAAATTTTATTAGCAACAGAGATACAAAGGTGCGCGGAAGGTGAAAGAGGTCGACTTACACTGCCGTACACAGTTCATGAATCTTTTGGCAGTTATTCCGCACACAAACACTGCACTAACAGACTTCACTCCATGTGCCTCCTTCCTTCCCCCCCTGCCCACCGAGGCGAAATTTATGTCGAAGAGGCAACCGTTTGGAGTGGTACTGCTGAGGATATAAAACAAAGTAACAAAGAAAAACAGAAAGGATGCATTTAAAAGTGGCGGAAGCAGGGGATTGGCGTATTTGCTCACAAAAGGATTCCTTTGAAGGTGGCAGTGCTCAATGAGAGCGTGGCAAGACACAGTAATGTTAATTGGTATATCTGGGGAACGTCTGGATACCATACCGTATTTGGACAGTAAAAGATATTCCACCACTCTGACCTGCTCGAGGTTGTTGTCCGGGAAGAGCGTCCGCAGCACTCCCTCCAGCAGCACGTGCAGCAGGCGTCGGTTGAGCACCGGCCTCTGGAACAGCTCGAACACGCGCAGCAGCCCGCGCCGCGCCGTCTCGCTCCCGATTATGTGCTTCAGCTCGTCTGCAAAGTACACGACCCTGCAGTAATGCTCCACTAGATTTCACGCATCGCCCCATTTTCTGGACTACTGTTACACTGTTATTTTGGTCGAAGGTGAAGAGGGGGCAGAGTTAAGAAGGGGGCGGAAGGTTTACGAGGGCGGCAGCGCTGTACCGGTGGTGGGGTGGTACAAGTGGTGGGGTGCCAGATTAACCGGAGGCAGCATTTGGAGTTGATGGGTCCGAGCAGGTAAGAGTGGGACGATGTCACACTGGATAGTGGACAGTGGGATTACATGGCACGGGATGACGGGGAGAAGGGGATGGGCATCCCTAAGGAAGAGGATTAGAATTTGTGGAACAACTTTGATAAATATGATGAACAGGGAAGGCAATTTAGGAAAAGTGTTTGGATAGGATTAGATACACTGCCTGATCACGAATCTGTAGTGCAGGAGTCATCGAGGATGTGGAATGTGCAAGAAAAACTGAAGTACACAATACACAGTTACCACACAATAAATACACCATCAGGTGCACAGTATCCAGACATGTATTAGTGGTCATTAATATTGAGTGTGTCCGCCTATGAGTCGAACAATTAAATGCAGTCTGGAAGGAAAACCAAGTGTAGAAACACAGGCAAATGTTTTGAAGTTATACCTGTATCTGTTCTTCCCTATGGGAGAAAAACCACAGGCGACTGAGGCCAAGAGCCATGTAGAGGTAGCAGACATGAAATTCCTTCGTACAAGCAAAGTGTATACATTACTTGATAAGATAAATAATACATTAACAAGAGACCACAACATTTTTAGGATCCTCGATAAAATAAACAATAGCAGTAGAAAGTGTAGCGGCATTTAAATATTAGGTCGGTGTACAAGTTTGTAGCACTTTTCTGTGCATCTAATAAAAAACAGATACACATAAGAGACTTAAGTCGTCAATAATATATTCCCCTTCACTATGTTTGAGCCATGTTTGGAGTGCATTTTCATCTTGAAATGAAGTTCTTTGAAGGCTGTTCAATAGAAAGCCTAAAAGGTGAAAATATGATGGCACAACACTGGCTAAATAAGGTAGTTGTGGATTGAGTTCCCAACCCCACTCCTTCATAGTGTTTTTTTTTTTTTTTTTTTTTTCCAGAATGTGGAAGTAGCAACATTTCATGCAGTCTTCCTGGTCATAGTTACCAGATTGTGTTTGCAAGACATCTCAGTTGTTGACAATAAATGTCAGCAGTGATGGTTACATCTAAGGGAAGCAGTTTGTAGTACAGCACACTGTCACTGTTCCACCAGATGCGTAACATCTTTTCTGGATGCGTGCACGTCTTTGTGCAGAGAACTGCTGCTTTGTTTAGGATCAACAATTCCCCCCCCCCCCCCCCCCCTCTTTATTATGTTAGTATAGGGACACCACTTTTCATCACCATAAATGATACACGATAGAAATGGTCAGTGCTGTTCATGAGCCAACTGACCATGAGCAAGGGCAGATACACATATTGTCAACTGCTGATTTTTGTGATTTTGGCTTAGAGCGTGAGGCACTCTTACACCCAATTCTTAAGCCTTCCCCATTGCATGCAAATGTCACACAGTGATGGAATGATCACAGTTCATCATATTTGTCAGTTCTCAAGTGCACTGAAATGAGTTATTATTTATTAATGAGTTTAAATGATCTATATCAAAACTCTAAGGTCTTCCTGAACATGGAGAGTTACTAGTTCCAGATTATCCTCCTTGAAATGAGAAAACCATTTTCTTGCCACAGTCTGTTCAAATGCATTTTCCCCATCCACAGTGCTATCACCCCTCTATTGAGCTCAAACAGAAGAATACGTTGGAAATGTTCCGATTTCTCCATGTGGCACTCCATTTTCTAGCTTCCACAGCTCCACTCACTATCTCCAAAGGACAAAATGACAATATGTACACTCAAACAGCACCAGTGAACTACAAATAAAAAATGACAATCAATAAATAAACCTGTAGCATTCAGAATACTAACCTGCAAAACAAAAATGCTACGAACTTATGCACCAACCTAATATTACATTGCATTTTTACATAGGCACAGTCAGTCTCCACCAAACTGACAACAGAACATCGGTAAATGTATATTGCCAGTGAGTTGCATCCAAAATACGAGGGGTGTGGGTTAATTTTTAAAAGTCACATCAGAAATAGAAAGTAAGGTAATTAACTTTCAGTTTGTTTGCATGGACACTTCTACAGTCCTGTTAGATGTTACAATGTCCAGTCACAGTGCTGTAACACACCACTAAAAGAGCTAAAAGAAAACAGTGCAGCAGGACAATAAAGCAGAGCGGAAGCTCCCAGTTTCACTCGAAGTTTTGGGAAGGGATGTCAAAATCGTGTTTCCATCCAGTACACTCGTCGACTGCTACTGAGTTTTGCAGTCGCATGAAGTGTTACGGAAAACAAGACATTTTGACACCAGTTCAGTAATCGTAGTCTGTATCGTCCATACTGTCAGTTCCGTAGGTCAGCCTCAGTAGTGATGTCGTTTTTGGTTCAGTAGCTGAAGTTGCTATTCCGTAGGATACTGAAACCTGTTACTGATCGGTCCGCCTGCCAATGTTTTGTGTACTGTACCGAGAGACAGTGAGGTGTCTGTAAGCCCATTTGTTCAGTTCGGTGTGCTTCGATTGCAGAGACAATTTGTTATTTTAAAAATACTGAGTGATTTAGTTTTGGATATAGTGATTATGTTTTATTGAAGAATCATTGGGAAAGTGAGTTCATAAATGTTTTTACACATGCACTTCAGTCGAGAATCACGAAAGTGGACACGGTGTGCACGGTACTGTTAAGAAGGCAGGAGGAACGAAGACGGGTGAGCAGCTCAAGGAAACGCAGTGCCTCGTGACTGTAGCAGTGAGTGACGGACATCAGCCATGTAATTTTAATCAGCCTATTACATCACACCACAAATATCGACTATTGATCCTTCCGTCATCACCAGGAAAAGCACCTAGAGGACATTCTTTAACTACGTGGCAAACAGTCTGCTTTACAATGCCACAGCCGGGACTTGTGAAGTTATTTTCTTCAACCTGACGGAAGAGTCAACACACCTTCCCGGGTTGGCTCTTATCTGGTTAACACTTTCGCTGCAGCATCGGCGCAGGGGCACAACTCTCCAGTGCGGCCCGGCAAGTGCGAGTGCGAGTGCGGGCTGGTAACGCTCGAATGCGGGCCGGTAACACTCTGAAACGGCAGGTACCACTCAGAGCCGCCACTCCTAAGCACACCTGAGCTACAGGCTGACGTCAAGACCCTGTAAGATCTGTAGGATTATGTTCTATACTGAATTAATGACGACACCTTAGCTGCATTGCTTCAAATAAGCTTCGACTGTATTGTGGTCATGTTTCAAAGTCTGCTTGCTATCTAACACCTGTACGGGTCACAGGCATCATTCAAATGTTCGTGATTTGTTGATAATGTAAGAAAAAATACAATATGGATTCCAAAACGCATATTGTTAAGAAGGAAAAAAAGGAAAAATAAAACTGGATTCATTTGAAATTATATTTACTTCAAATGCGCATTTTTAAGATTGACTCTGATAGAGGTTGTCAATTTAGTAGCATGTTTTCTCCTGGTGGGGAGAATTAGCCGCCTACATCTATCATAGATCTGTAGAAATTAGTAAGAAAAACACTTTTTCCTGCTCCTTTTCACAATGGAAGGTCCATTAACCGCCATTACAAACAATATACGTTTGATAACTGACCACACAAAATAAAAGTTTACACGCTTTGATACTAGCTTAGACGCTGCAACTAGACTGAGTAATCCGACAGTGAGCGCGGACACTTGGCGTCAGCCGCACTGGCTCGTGGCTTGTTGTGACGCTTATAAGCGTCAGGCGCAGCGAAAGTGTTAAGAGCCCAGAATGGAAGTTCGAAGCCAGGTGACTCGCTCGACATGCGACCTTCAGCTGTTCTGTCACAGCATTACTCTGCCACGTGTGTCTCCACTGGTTACCAGTATTAGAGCCATTTCCAACTAATATTCTTGCAGAATGAAATTTTCACTCTGCAGCAGAGTGTGCACCGATATGAAACTTCCTGGCAGATTAAAACTGTGTGCCGGACCGAGACTCGAACTCGGGACGTTCGCCTTTCGCGGGCAAGTGCTCTACCAACTGAACTACCCAAGCACGGTTCACGGCCCATCTTCTTGCAGTTTCCAAATGTGGGTGATGAGAGCAAAGCTTACATTTTCTGGTACTTGGAATGTCTGCATTAACAGGGAGGCTAGGTTTTTTCTGTAGTTTTTTTGTATTCAACAGTCCACTTCAGCATACTTGAGAACTGGCAAGTGTGATGAACTGCGATCATTCCTCCATAATGTGATGCAGTGGGGACACTTCAAAAATTGACTGTGCATGGGTAGTGAGACGAGAGATGAAATAGTGAAGGTAGCAGAGGATCAAGTAGGTAAAAAGACGAGGGCTAATAGAAATCCTTGGGTAACAGAAGAGATATTCCAGAATGAGATTTTCACTCTGCAGCGGAGTGTGCGCTGATATGAAACTTCCTGGCTGATTAAAACTGTGTGCCCGACCGAGACTCGAACTCGGGACCTTTGCCTTTCGCGGGCAAGTGCTCTACCAACTGAGCTACCGAAGCACGACTCACGCCCGGTACTCACAGCTTTACTTCTGCCAGTACCTCGTCTCCTACCTTCCAAACTTTACAGAAGCTCTTCTGCGAAACTTGCAGAACTAGCACTCCTGAAAGAAAGGATATTGCGGAGACATGGCTTAGCCACAGCCTGGGGGATGTTTCCAGAATGAGATTTTCACTCTGCAGCGGAGTGTGCGCTGATATGAAACTTCCTGGCAGATTAAAACTGTGTGCCCGACCGAGACTCGAACTCGGGACCTTTGCCTTTCGCGGGCAAGTGCTCTACCAACTGAGCTACCGAAGCACGACTCACGCCCGGTACTCACAGCTTTACTTCTGCCAGTACCTCGTCTCCTACCTTCCAAACTTTACAGAAGCTCTTCTGCGAAACTTGCAGAACTAGCACTCCTGAAAGAAAGGATATTGCGGAGACATGGCTTAGCCACAGCCTGGGGGATGTTTCCAGAATGAGATTTTCACTCTGCAGCGGAGTGTGCGCTGATATGAAACTTCCTGGCAGATTAAAACAGTTTTAATCTGCCAGGAAGTTTCATATCAGCGCACACTCCGCTGCAGAGTGAAAATCTCATTCTGGAAACATCCCCCAGGCTGTGGCTAAGCCATGTCTCCGCAATATCCTTTCTTTCAGGAGTGCTAGTTCTGCAAGTTTCGCAGAAGAGCTTCTGTAAAGTTTGGAAGGTAGGAGACGAGGTACTGGCAGAAGTAAAGCTGTGAGTACCGGGCGTGAGTCGTGCTTCGGTAGCTCAGTTGGTAGAGCACTTGCCCGCGAAAGGCAAAGGTCCCGAGTTCGAGTCTCGGTCGGGCACACAGTTTTAATCTGCCAGGAAGTTTCAGAAGAGATATTGAATTTAATTGATGAAAGGAGGAAATATAAAAACGCAGTAAATGAATCAAGCAAAAAGGAATACAAACGTCTCAAAAATGAGATAGACAGAAGGGCAAAATGGCTAAGCAGTGATGGCTAGAGGACAAATGTAAGGATGTAGAGGCTTATCTCACTAGGGGTAAGATTGATACTGCCTACAGGAAAATTAGAGAGACCTTTGGAGAAAAGAGAACCACTCGTATGAACATCAAGAGCTCAGATGGAAACCCAGTTCTAAGCAAAGAAGGGAAGGCAGAAAGGTGGAAGGAGTATATAGAGGGTCTACACAAGGGCGATGTACTTGAGGGCAATATTATGGAAATGGAAGAGGATGTAGATGAAGATGAAATGGGAGATACGATACTGCATGAAGAGTTTGACAGAGCACTGAAAGACCTGAGTCGAAACAAGGCCCCGGGAGTAGACAACATCCCAGTAGAACTACTGACGGCCTTAGGAGAGCCAGTCCTGACAAAACTCTACCATCTGGTGAGGAAGATGTATGAGACAGGCGAAATACCCTCAGACTTCAAGAAAAATATAATAATTCCAATCCCAAACAAAGCAGATGTTCACAGATGTGAAAATAACCAAACTATCAGTTTAATAAGTCATGGCTGCAAAATACTAACGCGAATTCTTTACAGACGAATGGAGAAACTGGTAGAAGCTGGCCTCGGGGAAGATCAGTTTGGATTCCGTAGATATATGGGAACACGTGAGGCAATACTGGCCCTACAACTTATCTTAGAAAAAAGATTAAGGAAAGGCAAACCTACGTTTCGAACATTTGTAGACTTAGAGAAAGCTTTTGACAATGTGGACTGGAATACTCTCTTTCAAATTCTGAAGGTGGCAGGGGTAAAATACAGGGAGCAAAAGGCTATTTACAATTTGTACATAAACCAGATGGCAGTTATAAGAGTCGAGGGGCATGAAAGGAATGCAGTGGTTGGGAAGGGAGTGAGACAGGGTTGTAGCCTCTCCCCGATGCTATTCAATCTGTATATTGAGCAAGCAGTAAAGGAAACAAAAGAAAAGTTCGGAGTAGGTATTAAAATCCATGGAGAAGAAATAAAAACTTTGAGGTTCACCAATGACATTGTAATTCTGTCAGAGACAGCAAAGGACTTGGAAGAGCAGCTGAATGGAATGGATAGTGTCTTGAAAGGAGGATATAAGATGAACATCAACAAAAGCAAAACGAGGATAATGGAATGTAGTCGAATTAAGTTGGGTGACGCTGCGGGAATTAGATTAGGAAATGAGGCACTTGAAGTAGTAAAGGAGTTTTGGTATTTGGGGAGCAAAGTAACTGATGATGGTCGAAGTAGAAAGGATATAAAATGTAGACTGGCAATGGCAAGGAAAGTGTTTCTGAAGAAGAGAAATTTTTTAACATCGAGTATAGATTTAAGTGTCAGGATGTCTTTTCTGAAAGTATTTGTATGGAGTGTAGCCATGTATGGAAGTGAAACATGGACGATAAGTAGTTTGGACAAGAAGAGAATAGAAGCTTCCGAAATGTGGTGCTACAGAAGAATGCTGAAAATTAGGTGGGTGGATCACGTAACTATTGAGGAGGTGTTGAATAGGATTGGGGAGAAGAGAAGTTTGTGGCGCAACCTGACTAGAAGAAGGGATCGGTTGATAGGACGTTCTGAGGCATCAAGGGATCACCAATTTAGTACTGGAGGGCAGCGTGGAGGGTAAAAATCATAGAGGGAGACCAAAAGATGAATACACTAAGCAGATTCAGAAGGATGTAGGTTGCAATAAGCACTGGGAGATGAAGAAGCTTGCACAGGATAGAGTAGCATGGAGAGCTGCATCAAACCAGTCTCAGGACTGAAGACCACAACAACAACAACAACAACAACAACAAAACAACAACAACTTATTACTGGTGACAAGAAATGGTGTCTTTATGTTAACATAATGAAAAAGATAGGAAACTCCCCATACTAAGACATGCACACATCCACAAAAGATAATGTTATTCATCTGGTGGAATAGCAATAGTGTTGTGTACTATGAATTGCTACCCCGAGGTGTAACCGTCACTGGTCACTGCTGACATTTACTGCCAACAACTGAGATGTCTCGCAGACACAATCTGAGGACGACGACCAAAAATACTGTGTGAAGTGATGTTAGTCCAAAATAACACCTGCCCGCATTGTGCCAGACTGACAAAATGTGCTTCCCGTGAGTTGGGTTGGGAAGTCATTCCACACTCATCTTATTCACCTGATCTTACACTCTCAGATTTTCACCTTTTCCACTCGCTACTGAACAATCTTGAAGGAACTTCCTTTCCAAATGAAAATGCACACCGAACATGGTCGACAGGTTCTTTGCCTCAAAACAATGTTTTCTACAGCCCCAGAACTGAAAAATTACCCCAGCACTGGTAGACTGTTGTAAATAGTGGAGGAGAATAATTGATGGCTAAAGTTTCTGTTATGTGTATCTGTTGAGTTTATTAAATTTATGGAAAAATGCTACAAACTTATGCACTTGATGTGGATGTGATGGTACCAATTATAAGATGCACGGTATGGTTAAGTTGTGTAACAACAAGTTTTCTGTGAGCGCAATTCATCCAGGCCGGTGAGCAATACTCCGCACCAGGCTGTACCACTCCCAGACCTGAAGTACTGAGTGTTGATGCAGTTTATCTCTATCATGTGCCACAGAGTTTCTGGAGGACATTATTTTGAGTTCTGATTTTTGCAGCTGTTCTTAATAAAGGTTATCTATAGCTGAGTGTCCTATCAAGCATGACTCCTAGATATTTTGGGTCTCTGTTATGTCTGAGTACCCTTCCTTCAAGATGAACAGCCATCTTGTCATTTAGGTGAAATGTCGAGACTTCTGTCTTAGAGGATGACGGTTGCAATCTCCGTCTGCAGAAATATTCACCAGTTCACCCACGGTCGACACATCACTGAGGAATTCGGACTCGGTAAGCTCAAGATCTCTAACGCCCCGTTGTGAGTGCCGTCGTCTACATACCCAAATTTTCTGACATTTGCGTAAGCTGGCCAATGGGGCACTCACAACGAGGCATAGATATCTTGAAGTCAGATTAGACTAATTACAGCAAGCACAGAGGCATTTAAGCCATCATCTTCCCATCATTCCTGCCCTTTGTACATGACTGTAACAGGGAATAAAGTCCTAATAATTGGTAAAATTGGACATACAGTCTGTCATCCATGTCACAGAGGTTTGCAGAATATGTATGTAGACGTAGGTAGCTGAACAGACCTATAAGAGATGGAAGCAAATCATTTTAGTTTTACACAGAGATGACATACGTCACAGGATAGCGATACGCACATATACAGATGACATATCAGGTACACAAGGTATATAAAAGGGCAGTGCAACAGTGGTGCTGGCATTTGTACTCGGGTGATCCACGTAAAAAGGTGTCCGATACGATTACGGCTGCACGATGGGAATTGACAGACTCTGAATACTGAATAGTAGTTGGAGCTAGATGCGTGGCACATTCCATTTCAGAAATAGTTGGGAAATTCAATATTCCGAGATCCAGAATGTCAAGAGTGTGCTGAGAATGACAAATTTCGGGCATTACCTCTCACCAAGGACAACACAGTGGTCAACGGCCTTCGCCCCCAAAGAGCAGTGGCATTTGCCTGCCATTGTCAGTGCTAACAGACAAGCAACACAATGCAAAATAATCAGAGATATCAATGTGGGACATATGACGGAATGTGTGGTGAAATTAGGTGTTAATGGGCTATAGCAGCAGACGGCCAATGTGAATACCTTTGCTAGCTTCACATCACGACATCATCCGCAGTGCCTCTTCTGCACTCGTGACCACATTTGTTGGGTCCTAGATGACTGGAAAAGCACAGCCTAGTCAGATGAGTCTCAATTTCAGTTGGTAAGAGTTAGTGGTGGGGTTCAAGTGTGGCACAGACCCCACAAAGCCACAGACCCAAGTTGTCAACACGGCAATGTGCAATCTGGTGCTGGCTCCATAACTGTGTGGGCTGTGTTTACATGGAATCCACTAGGTCCTCTAATCCAAGTGAACCGATTATTGACTGGAAGTGATTGGCTACTTGGAGACGATCTGGAGCCACTCGTGGACTTCATGTTGCCGAACACAGATGTAATTTTTATGGGTGACGACATGCAATGTCACCAGGCTATAATTGCAATTACTTTGAAGAAATATATATATGATTCTCAGGCGAGACGTCGGCCACCCAGATCGCTCGACATGCATCCCGTCGACATTTATCGGACGTAATTGTGAGGTCAGTTCGTGTATAAAATCCCGCACTGGCAACGCTTTCACAATTATGGACAGCTGTAGGGGTGGCACGGTTCAATATTTCAAGTCAAGTCAACAACTTGTCGAGTCAATGCCATGTTGAGTTGCTGCACTAAGCTGGACAAAAGGAGTCCCAACGTGATATTAGGAGGTATCTCACAACTTTTGTCACGTCAGTATAGTCTTGAAGTCTCAATCAATGCAATTTCAAACAAACAAAAATGACCTTTTAAAACTGGAAGTCGACAGTAATGACCATTCACTAAATGAAACGCTGTGCAAAATTCCCTAGAGCCCCACCAAATAGTAAGTTAAAACTGGCATGAAATAATAGAGAATCTCAGTGCACGCCAGCATGTTTTGCATTTAGAAATATCTCTCCCTGTATTGGCCTAAAGAAGAGGAACATTGGCTAAAAATAAATAAAAGTGTTCATTCAGAAGAGTAATGTCTACAGCAGATTACTGTATGTATTCCAGATGCCTTTTAGGGCCACTGAAATTCTTAGTCTGAGTTCCTAGTGAACTTACTCCAAAATAATAATTGTTGTTCATAATAAATATCAATTTCAGCTGTACTTCACAGATCAGAGCTGCAATACGAGACACAAAAATAGTTTTCGTGCAGGCTTTGCCTTCTTGTTTAAGGCTCAGAATGGAGTTATATGCTCTGTTAAGCATATTTGACAAGTTCCCATCTACCAAACAACAAGAAATCTGTGATCGTTACCATCTGAAAAGAAAACTGGAAACATACCTAACTAGACAGAAACATACGTCACGTTGCAGACAGGCACAATTAAAAGACACTCACATATAGCTTTCAGCCACAGCCTTCGTCAGTAAAACACAAACAAACAAACAAACAAACAAACAAACACACACACACACACAAAGAAAGCACACCTCATGTACATGTCTTCTTTACCTAAGTAGCAAACTGTCTTTTCCTACATTGTTGATATTCAAAAATGGTTCAAATTGCTCTAAGCACTATGGGACTTAACATCTGAGGTCATCCATCCCCTACTTGAAACTATCTAACCTAAGGACATTACACACATCCATGCCCGTGGCAGGATTCGAACCTGTGACCGTAGCAGCCGCATGGTTCCGGACTGAAGCACCTAGAACCGCTCGACCACAGTGGCCGGCTGTTGATATTCCTATGTGAAGTTTCCATTGTTTGATAGAGAGCAATATATCTAGATTCAAGGACTGGAAAAGATCTGGTAACTGACAAGCAAATACGGAGGGTTAGCAAGAATATGGGAACACCAAAAACAGAACCCATTATCATGCCCCATACAGTATAAGGAAACAGTTGGGATTTATAACAGCTTTCATTCGTGTCTGTCCTGTATGATTTTCAAGGGAATTTTTCCAAAGCTGTTTCACAGAGGAAGACCGCACTGCAGTTCCTTCTCTAAATCCTCGCACGGACAAAAAAATGGCTGACATCGAAATAAGTGTCCAAGGACTAGAAAAGCAACTGAAATCACTCAACAGAAGAAAGTCCACTGTACCTGACGGGATACCAATTCGATACTACACAGAGTACGCGAAAGAACTTGCTGCCCCCCCCCCCCCCCCCCCTTCTAACAGCCGTGTACCGCAAGTCTCTAGAGGAACGGAAGGTTCCAAATGATTGGAAAAGAGCACAAGTAGCCCAATTTTCAAGAAGGGTCGTTGAGCAGATGCACAAAACTATAGGCCTATATCTCTGACATAGATCTGTTGCACAATTTTAGAGCATGTTTTTTGCTCGTGTATCATGTCATTTCTGGAAACCCAGAATCCACTCTGTAGGAATCAACATGGATTCCGGAAACAGTGATCGTGTGAGACCCAACTCGCTTTATATGTTCATGACACCCAGAAAATATTAGATACAGGCTCCCAGGTAGATGCCATTTTCCTCGACTTCCGGAAGGCACTCGATACAGTTCCGCACTGTCTCCTGATAAACAAAGTAAGAGCCTACGGAATATCAGACCAGCTGTGTGGCTGGATTGAAGAGTTTTTAGCAAGCAGAACACAGCATGTTGTTCTCAATGGAGATACGTCTACAGACATTAAAGTAACCTCTGGCGTACCACAGGGGAGTGTTATGGGACCTTTGCTTTTCACAATTATATATAAATGACCTAGTAGATATTGTTGGAAGTTCCATGCGGCTTTTCGCGGATGATGCTGTAGTATACAGAGAAGTTGCATCAATAGAAAATTGCAGCGACATGCAGAAAGATCTGCAGCGGATAGGCACTTGGTGCAGGGAGTGGCAACTGACCCTTAACATAGACAAATGTAATGTATTGCGAATACATAGAAAGAAGGATCCTTTATTGTATGATTATATGATAGCGGAACAAACACTGGTAGCAGTTACTTCTGTAAAATATCCGGGAGTATGCGTGCGGAACGATTTGAAGTGGAACGACCATATAAAATTAATTGTTGGTAAGGCGGGTACCAGGTTGAGATTCATTCGGAGAGTCCTTAGAAAATGTAGTCCACCAACAAAGGAGGTGGCTTACAAAACACTCGTTCGACCTATACTTGAGTATTGCTCATCAGTGTGGGATCCGTACCAGATCGGGTTGACGGAGGAGATAGAGAAGATCCAAAGAAGAGCGGCGTGTTTCGTCACAGGGTTATTTGGTAACCGTGATAGCGTTACGGAGATGTTTAACAAACTCAAGTGGCAGACTCTGCAAGAGAGGCGCTCTGCATCGCGGTGTAGCTTGCTCGCCAGGTTTCGAGAGGGTGCGTTTCTGGGTGAGGTATCGAATATATTGCTTCCCCCTACATATACCTCCCGAGGAAATCACGAATCTAAAATTAGAGAGATTAGAGCGCGCACGGAGGCTTTCAGACAGTCGTTCTTCCCGCGAACCATATGCGACTGGAACAGGAAAGGGAGGTAATGACAGTAAAGTGCCCTCCGCCACACACCATTGGGTGGCTTGCGGAGTATAAATGTAGATGTAGATGTAGACAGTGATCACACTCTCTCCAAAGTAGATCACAAGGGCTCAATAATGCTGACATCTGGTGACTGTGGTGGCCAGTGGAGATGTCAAGATACATCCTTGTGTTCACAAAACCAGTCCTGGACGAGGCAAAACGTGTGATCAGGGGCCTCGACACCTCTGAACACAGTACCACCACTGGGGAACAAACACTACCACAGGCTGGACCTGATCAGCCAAAATGCTTGCATCATCCTCGGCAGTACTCCAGCCTTCTCACAGATTACAGCAGAATGGCTTGCCAACTCATCACCGAAACAGCACCGTGTTTCATTCTTGGCTGCAAGCTGTCTGCATCGTAGGAATGGGACAGTGCATGCCGTATGGGAACTCTGCCAGATGTTGGTGGAAAGTGTGAAACACTCATCTTCCAGCGCTCCATAATCCAGGTTTTATGGCTCTGGTCCAGTGTTTGTCTGTTACGGTCATTTTTATCACTGCTAAATGGTTTCAGAATTCCACCTCGCCCTGCAGTTCCCAGCTTACGGACACCCCTTGTGTCATTTTGGTCTGACAAGGTTTGTGAATGTGACATTCAGTTCTGTTGTGAATTTTTTCAGTCGTCGTCCTCTTTATTTTTTGTCACAACCCTCCTCAATGACCACCTGTCACAATCACTTAACACAAATTTCATCCACACTGTGCCTTAGCAGATGATGTTTTGCAGTATGCAGTATAAATCTTCAATATGACACCTCTAGAAACACCAAAAACTTGGCCTACCTTGGTTATGGAAGTACCACCATACAAGTATGAGGCCTGTCTAAAAAGTATCTGACCTCCGGCCAGAGAAAATATTTCAAATACCTGATGAGGTTGGGACCCTAATCCCCTTCAAAGTATGCCCCGTATGCTTGCACTCACTTAGCCCACCGATCCTTCCACTACTGGAAACACCTCTGGACATCATCTTTTGGAATGGTGTTCAGCTCCGTCATCGTGTTTCGCATTATCTCTTTTCTACTCTCAAAATGGGATCCCTTCAATGAAGTCTTCAATTTTGGAAACACCCAGAAGTCACAAGGAGCCATGCCTGGAGAGTAGGCAAGTTGGCGAACGGCTGTAATTCTATGTTTGGCCAAGAAATTTTGCATCAAGTGGGATGAATGTGTCAGGGCATTGTCGTGATGCAGTTGTCAGTTCTCGCCATCCACACGTCTGGTCTTTGGTGCCGAAATGCGTCACGGAGTCGCCAGAGAATATCTTTATAGTACTCCTCTGTCACTGTTTGTCCTTCCGGGGCATATTTGTGATGCACAATTCTACGGACATCAAAGAAGACAGTCAGCATCACCTCAATTTTGCTTCTCACGTGCCGTACTTTCTTCGGCCTCGGAGACTCGGGATGCTTCAATTGCTACGGCTGTCTTTTTGTGTCTGGGTCATACTCATACACCTGTGACTCACCTCCAGTTTTCACAGTGTTCAGAAACACAGGATCAGTGTCGGTGGTGTCCAGAAGGTCCCGTGCAACGTCAAAACGGAGGTCTTTCTGTTCCGGCAAAAACAACTCGGGCACAAACTTCACAGCCACTCTGTGCACGTTCAAATCATCACACAAAATTGCATGTGCAGAATCTTTACTTACTCCAACCTCTCGGGCAATCTCCCGCACTGTCCAACGACGATCAGCCGTCACCAAATTTTGTACCCTCTCAACAACAGCTGCACTCTGAGCAGTTCGGGGCCTGCCAGAACCCTGGTCACTTTCTGACTATGTGCGGCCGTTTTTGAATCGATTGAACCACTCCTTAATTTGTGTTTCACCCATTGCACCTTCTCCGTACATCTGCTGAATCTTACGAATTGTTTTGCTTTTCACAATCACCACGATTTTGACAAAATTTGATGCAGTATCTTCGCTCAATACGTTCAGTCATCTCGAGAGAATCGGTAATCCGATGAACACATTTTGTAGCACCTCACTCGGTGACCGACAGGCAGTGACTGACGCGCTGGAAGGCGGGGATAAAATTCACGTGTGTGCATAAAGGTCTCTTCCTTTACTCTGTACAGTGGCACCACGCCATCATCTCTATTTTGGGCAGGAGAATGAAAGGTTGGATACTTTTTAGACAGACCTCGTACAAAGAATCTGCCCACGCTCAGATTCGCTTACTTCCAACATAATGCACTGACAACTACACAGGACTCTCTCATGACCAAAAATGACACTTGCAACATATTCAGGATATTGAATGGGTGCTGTTTGTAGTTTGGTAAGTTTAATAAACACAACAGACAAACATGACAGAGACTTTAGTCATCCATAATATATTCTTCTTCTCAATTTTCAACAGTTTGACAATGCTGGTTAACTTTTTTATACTGCAGCTGTAGAAATCACATGGCTCGGGGCAAAGAACTCGTCAAGTCATGTTCGGAGATCAGGCGAATAAGGTGGCTACGGAATGACTCACCAATCAAACTCCCTTGCGGTGTTTTTTGTCAGTCTAGCAGAATGTAGAAGTAGCACCACTTCGTGTAATCTTCCTCCTCACATTTCTCGGGTCATTTATTAATGTTAAGTGTCGGCAGTGACAGTTACACCTCTGGGAAGCATTTTCTAGTACACAATGCTGTTGCTGTTCCCCCAGATGTCTGACATTATCTCTTGTGGATGCACAAAGGTCTTTGTATGGGCAGTTTCTGCTTTGTTTGGGCTCAACCATTCCTTTCTTATCCTTACATTAGCATGAAGAAATCATTTCTTGTCACCAGTAATGATACAGAAACAGGAATGGTCAGTGTTATTCACAACCTAATTGATGACCAGAAAGCACAGGTGCAAATATGGTCACCCACAGATTTTGTGATTTTGGCTTAGGGTGTGCAATACCCATGCACCCAATTTTTGAACCTTCTCCACTGTATACAAATGCCCCACAATGTAGGAATGATCACAGTTCATTACATTTGCCAGTTCTCAAGTACAGTGATGTGGATCACTGTAGGTTAAGTGGAGTTGGAAAGCCCTAACCCAACAATGTTAAATTTAGTGACTTGGCTTCCGCGTATTTCAGGGACCACTGTGGCCATTGACACGAAACTTAAACAGCACATTAAACTGTATCTCCTGAGTCTACTGAACTACAATAATTGCATATCAGCCACTGCTTTCGGAAATAAATTTTTTAATTACACAGTTAAAATTTTGTATTCTTGTTTTGTACATTGTCCTAAATAATTTTAATTATGCATAACATTATGTTCTTCTGTAGATTCAGGATATGTATGTTATTACTCCATGAAAATTGGAATACTCTAGTTGAAGTAATTTCCGAGATTTAGGGAAAAATGTAACAGGAAATGTAAATTTTCAGGAACGGCTTCTAAAGTTTCAAAAGACTTTAACTCATTCAATATATGCTTATTTTTTTTTATTTTTAGTCACTTAGATGCACCCTGCACCATACTGTATATCATACTCTTGATCTTTTTCCAGGTTTTTTCTTTTTTTCTTCTTTCAGGTCGTCTTAGTGGCCAATTGTGCTGCATACTCTGCTTTATCAATGCCAATCTTGTCCATCTGTTCAATTTCTCTGATGCAGTTTGCTCCAGCATGAACTCCCATATACTCTAGCACTTTCACCCTACCAATGTTGCCATCATTAAAAGCAGTAACAGCATCCCACTTTAGTGTCTTCATTCCTACAAAAATAATTTTTGGTAAGTAAGTTCGTATAAGATTAATGAACAACTCATTGGATGTTGAGTCTGACCATGCAGACTCTTCTTTAGTAATTCAGGATTTGTCAGGTCTCTATAAATAGGTTTTATGATATCCATGACTGCTGCTGGGATGGAATGTTTATAGCTGTAAGAACTGTTCGAGCACTGGGCATTGCGGTAATCGCACTGTGAATCAGGTCCAGGAGGGCAAAGGTTGTGTACTGGTTTTTCATCAGTTGACAGCCTGTGCAAGAAGGTAGCCCATACTGCCTGCTTCATTTTCAACAAATCCTCAGTATTATTTCTAATGGCCATCCCATAATACTGCTGTAGTTCATCAATCATTTTGTCTGCGAGCCTGCCTCTTATGGTTTTACCATCAGAAAGTTTCTTGTCTCTCAAACTTTGTTTCAGCTTCAAACTGGTGCCCATCCTCTTCTGGACATGACCAACATATTCCAGTTTTGCGATAATCTTCTCACCGTAAGGCTGAGCGGCTACTGCATTATTATATGCTTTTGAGTCTCCACCACCTAAGAACTTAGTGTAACACACTCCACTTTCATTCACAGATCGACTAAAAATGTCAATACCTGCAGAGGCCTCTATACCACCGTGTGTTCCTTCATAATTTCTGTCCAGATATGCCCTTCTTTATTCCCTGATTTACACTTATAACAATGTTTGGTTAAAATCTGGAAATCTATTACCTTTCCAGTATCCACATTTGTCACCGTAGCAACAGAATTCTTAGAACTGTAGCTGCACTTCTGTCAAGTGCCATCAAAAGCTACTGGTATGTCACTCATACTACCATTTAGTTCAACAGCTTCATTTGCAGCACCCTTCATTGACTCACATGCAACAGATTCCACAGCAGCTCCAATAAATCCTGCATACTTGTCGATTTTACAAGGTGGGTGTGCACATTCATCATCGCACACATTGTTGTTGCTGCAGTCTGTCCTTTGCCAATAGCTCTCAATCCATAAAACCAACTAACATTTACTTCAAAATATTTGTCTTTACACTTATCAGAATTCCAAAATGAATGAGTATAATTACAACTGGCACAATTAATAATAAGTTTCCTGGAAAGTCCATTTGATACTTCACTGTTTTCATGTAAACTAACTGGCCCTCCACATATTTTACAACACACCCACATTCACCTAACAGTACAGGATGTGTAAACCTATCAGAATGTAACCAAACCTACCATTTACATCACCTTCATTTTGAGTAAACTGTGTATCACAACATTTTATTTTAATCTTTGAGGCACTAATGGGTGTTTCTCTAGATACTGACGAGTTTGCCTGTATTTCATTGTCTGTAACTTCATACGCCACATGTTGAACATTACCATTAAACCCATGTTTCTTAAAAACACTTGGTTTTGGTGTCATGCTTTACTTTTCGTGAGATTTACCCATCTATTCATCACCTTTCCTTGGAAATATATTAACGCTTCGACATACAATGCGTGTTTATACCATGAAACTATTCAATATTGTTTTTGACGGTGCTACCAACACAAACACATAATTTAGCCTTTATAACATGGCGGATAGAGCAAAAGCAGAACATGAAGAAAAGGGTGTGTTGGGATTTGTGCAGAACACGCAACAACACACGCTCATCACTGTTGTAGGAAAGTGAAGTGAAGTGGCACTAGAAACCAATATTCTCCACTAGGTGGACTAATACAAAGCAAGGGGATGCGGAGTGTATCTCAGTACTGGTAGCACCAGTGAGCTGAGACATTACACTGAGTTAGCCAAACTGCTAAGTTGCACATCTAATGCCAGCATGCGAGACGGAAGATGACAGACCACGACACACAGAATTGCGTGCCACATTATTAACATCAGCTCGTGTATGTGGTTGCCTACAGAGTACCGTGGCAGCAAAGTGGGGTCTGACTTGCAGTTAACGTGGACAGCCTGTGTGATATCCTACAGAGAATGTGACAGTGACTACACAGTTGTGGGTGTGCTACTGAATCAATGATTATCTTGCATGGATGAAACACCAGTTATAAGGAATATAATGTCAGGTATAAGGAATATCAATGTAGCTGGAAAAGTTGAATAATGACAAACTGGAAATATTGTACAGATTAAGTGCCCTGTTTTAAACTCTTTTTTTTTTTTTTTTTTTTAAGAATATTTACTCACCAACATAAACTTTGTCCCCTTCCTTCAAAGAAATCCCCCTGAATTATAATACATTTGTGGTAGCGCTTTTTCCAATGTTGGAAGCAATTCTGGGAGTCACTTTTCGTTATGGTGTTCAGCTTCTTCAGCGGTTCTGTTTTTATCTCACCAGTGGTGGCAAAACGACATCCTTCCATTGTTCACTCCACAGGAATGCAAAGAAGTTGCATGGGTTCATGTTTAGTGTACAGTTGCTAAGGCAACTTAACGGTTTTGTTTTTTTCCAAAAAACCGTAGGCAAGCATTGAGGTGTGACCTGAAGCATTATCGTGATACAATTTGCACAAGTGGTTTGGCCACAATTCTGGTCTTTTTCTTCGAATTGATTCGTGCACACGGCACATATTTCTAGGTAGTATTACTTATTGACAGCTCGTGATGCACTATCCCAATGTAATCGAAGAAAACAGTGAGATGAATCTTCACACGTGATAGAACATCAGGAAGTTTCCATTGACATGACTGGGCCTCGGTACTGACGTCATAAGCTATACAACTAGTTTCACCACCTGTTACAGCCTCCTTCAGAAGTTCTGAATCATTGTCTACTTCATTCAGCAATTCCTAAGCGATGTCTACGTGACATTTTTGGTCAAAAGTCAACAATGTCAGAACAAACTTTGCTGCTCCACATTTTGTGCCCAAACCATACAAAAAAATCTGCTTGGCATGAGCGAAAGGATACGACGACATCACCACCGAGCTCTCTGATGGTGATTCAATGACTTTCCAGAACCATTTTCTTCATTTCTTTCACACTGTCATCAGCAAACTGATGTGCTAGGGCACCCAAGACAGCTATCTCCTTCAACATCCTCTCAACCCTCTTTGAAACATTTAAGTCACTTGTTAACTCTTGT
This sequence comes from Schistocerca americana, assembly GCF_021461395.2. Lineage (NCBI taxonomy): Eukaryota > Metazoa > Arthropoda > Insecta > Orthoptera > Acrididae > Schistocerca > Schistocerca americana. The sequence goes on along the minus strand of NC_060129.1, from coordinate 76,789,188 downwards.
CTTGCTTATAGTAGATTCGCCAAAAGCCACAGGAAACATTTTGAATGCATTGCTGCAGAATATTTCATTTAAGAATACTTTACTGCAAATTCTTTGATCCATCCTGCTGGAAAATAAAAATTCACTGAGCTCTCAAAAACATGCACAATCTTTTCGACTATCAACAATACATTACATATTCAAAACAGCTGAAAATGCACACATACATTAGAAACATGTGTACCACGAGATTAAAAAATGTAAATTGGATGTATAAAGACCGCAAAATTAAAAAATTCCTATTACTTTATGATCACATCTCATATGTATAACCTTTTTATATAAAAGTTATGTATTTGCAATTGTCGTAACGCTGTGTTGTGCACAGAACTGCTTTCATTTCCACTGTAAGACTGACAAATTATACACATTTCATACATTTGAGTAATAACGGTTAGTATAGGACTGTACTACCTATGCATACTCAAAACAAATGACAGTCACATAACACCTGGATGAAGAATGATGAGTACAGGTTCTAGTTGCTCGAATGAGTATAGCACACAATTAATTTGTTTATATTACAGGTATTTTTAAAGCCTGTTTTACCTGTTTATGTTTTGGTTAAAATGAACAGTTGAGATTGTCAATAATGTTTGTCTATTTACCTGTTTTGGCTTATGTTAAAGCCATCTTCATAATTTTTGGATCCCTACAGTAGGTGCAGACTGCTCCTCAGTTTTCTTGGTGGCATCACGAGAAAACCGAGGAGCCGGCAGCACCATCCATAGGGGCCAGAGTTCTGAAGATGGGTTTCACATAAACCGAAACCAATAAACAAACAAATATTACTGTGATCTCGACTGTTCATTTTAACTTAAATATAGCATCAAGTCACTGCTCTCTGCAGACAATTTTGTCTAAATTGATGTTTACGTTTCATTTAAGAGCTGCTCGTAGATAGCATTTTTACGTGTCAACAGAATAGGTCACCAGAAAACTGTGTGTTATTACATACTGCAATTAATCAGTAGCACAGTGCCATTAACTGGATAAACTACCAAAGGGTATTTCTGTTAATTGCAAGTCGACTAATCAGATATCTGTTAGCAAACTGAACGTCTCACACGATTTACGGAGGAAGTCCAAACAGAGGCCGCGATTACGAACTTGCCCAGCCGGCTGCTCTCGCTAGCAGGGGTCACAGCGCCAATCGCAACTCACCCGACAGGCTGGACAGCAGCGCCACCTTGGCGGCCACACGAGTGCGGCTGCGCATCGCCTCATCCCGGGGCGGCCGCCCCTCCGCCCGCGCCCCGTTGGGCCACAGCGCCTGCCTGCGACACGGGCGACAGGTTGTGAGAAACTGCACTGATAAGCTGCACATTTCCATACATAAATACAACTGTGTATACAAACGTGTATTTAAAAAAAAATATTGTGAAACCTCCGGTAGGTGCTGTCACGCGTATTTGTTTATCGACAACCCGTTCTGGTCGTGTGACCATATCCGAGGCACAGATACATCCGGTTACAGATACAGATACAGTTACATCAGGTTACAGGAAGGGTACTCTGTCAGCCTTAAAGATACCTATGTTTGAAATTAAGTGTCAGTCACACTCAGAGATACCTGCATGACAGTCAGGACACTATAATGATACCCAAAATAAAATGAAACAGCAATGAAAGAATTAATAATACTAATTTTAACTTCGAACATGCTTCCAAGGTAGCTACACAATACCAATTTTCATATAATTGAGCACAATAGATAGTAAAGTCTCAGTATAGGATGAGAAAAGGCGTAAGCTGATTAGTATTTCAAAAATAACCGCCTTAACTGTTAATATGTTTATCCCACAGTGAGACAAGACGGTCAGTGGCTTTACAGAATAACATCCGTACTTGCCTACAATACCACAACTGTACCTGTGTAGCAAATCGCCAAGAACAAATGTCTTTCCTCGGGGCTACATAAATACGGAAATTGCATTCCGTGCAAACTCTGCTCCCTCCTTCAGAATGGAACAGTGTGGTGTCACACCGCTGTGGAGGCCGTGGGGGTGGTTGTCGGCAAGTTACCGGTCCGAGGCTGCTCATCAGCACTGACGTAAATGACATTTGTGCAAACAGTAAACAACAAATGGCATCACACCTGTGCTACTATCTGGGGAGGTATATAAGAGAAGCGACATTTTCTCCCGTTCACAGTCGTCTCTAGATGGTCGCAGGCATAAGACAATCTTTTTTATGGGTTCTACTGTTTGCCTTTTTCTTCATGTTCTAACTGGTAAATTTTGACTAATTTTCAAGGTCATTTTGTTGTTAAAATTGACAGCTCTGATGGTAGTGGTGGTGTCGGTAATAATATCATGCATCCTACAAATCGGCAAACCTACAATGCTGATGGAGTAGCATTGAGTCCATTACATGTACCAGATGTCAATGTGTTAGAACGTGGTGCATACAGTATTTGGGCATACAATAGATCACAGTTACCAGAAACATCATATACTTCATCAGATGAAGGAGGTGGTCTCATTCCCCCAGAACAATTTGGTGAAATAATGTATATATCTACATCCACGTGATTACTCTGCTATTCTCAATAAAAGTGCCTGGCAGAGGGTTCAATGAACCACCTTCAAGCTGTCGCTCTACCTTTCCACTCTCAAACGGTGCACAGGAAAAACGAGCAATTCAGTTTCTCCGTGTGAGCCCTGGTTTCTGTTTTTTATTGTGATGATCATTTCTTCCTATGTAGGCAGGTGCCAACAGAATGTTTTCGAAATCGGAGGTGGAAACTGGTGATCGAAATTTCATGAGAAGATCCCTGAAATTTCATGAGAAGATCCCACTGCAATGAAAAAGCCTTTATTTTATTGATTCCCACTCCAATTCACTTATCATTTCTGTGGCACTATCTCGCCAATTTCATGATAATACAAAGTGAGCTGCCCTTCTTTGAACTTTTTCGATGTCATCTGTCAGTCCCACCTGATGCGCATCCCACACCGCACAGCAATACTCCAGAATAGGGCGGACAAGCGTGGTGTAAGCAGTGTCTTTAGTAGACCTCTTGCACCTTCTAAGTGTTCTGCCAATGAATCACAGTCTTTGGTTTACTCTACACATTATCTATGTGATCGTTCCAATTTAGGTTATTTGTAATTGTAATCCCTAAGTATTTAGTTGAATTTACAACCTTCACATTTGTGTGACTTATTGCGTAATCAAAATTTAGCGAATTTCTTTTAGTACTCATGTCAATAACTTCACTTTTTTCTTTATTCAGGGTCAATTGCCACTTTTTGCGCCATACAGATATCTTATCTAAATCATTTTGCAATTCCTTTTGGTCATATACAAGACAGTAAATGACAGCATCATCTGCAAACAATTTAAGAGGGCTACTCAGATTGTCTCCTATCTCATTAATATAAATCAGCAACAATAGATGGCCTATAACACTTAGCAACAATAGATGACCTATAACACTTCCTTGGGAAATGCCAGACATTACTTCTGTTTTACTCAATGACTCTGCATCTTATTACTATGAACTGTGACCTTTCTGACAGGAAATCACAAACCCAGTCGCACAACTAACGCGATATTCCATAGGCATGCTTGTGAGGAACGGTGTCGAAAGCCTTCTGGAAATCTAAAAATATGGAATCAATTTGACATCTCCTGTTGATAGCACTCATTACTTCATGAGTATAAAGAGTTAGTTGTGTTTCACAATAATTATATTTTCTCAATCCATGCTGACCATGTGTCAATAAATCATTTTCTTCGAGGTAATTCATAATGTTCGAACATAGTATATGTTCCAAAATCCTCCTGCAAATCAACTTTAGTGATATAGGCCTGTGGTTGGGCGGATTACTACTATTTCCCTTTTTGGGTATTGGTGTGACTTCAGCAATTTTCGAGTCTTTAGGTGCGGATCTTTCGAGCTATTTCATCAGCATACTCTGAAAGCAACCTGACTGGTACACAATCTGCAGTGGAGACCTCGCCTTTATTAAGGGATTTAAGCTGCTTTGCTACACTGAGGATATCTACTTCTGTATTTCTCATCTTGGCAGTTGTTCTTGATTGGAATTCAGGAATATTTACTTTATCTTCTTTGGTGAAGGAGTTTCGGAAAACCGTGTTTAATATCCCTGCTTTTGTGGCACTTATCAGTGACTTCACCCTTGTTATTGCGCAGTGAAGGTATTGATTGCGTCTTGCCACTGGTGTGCTTTATGTATGGCCAGAATCTCTCTGGGTTTTCTGCCAGATTCCAATACTGAGTTTCATTGTGGAAATTATTAGAAGTATCTCGCATTGAAGTAGGCGCTATCTTTCGAACTTTTGCAAAACTCTGCCACTCTCGGGGATTTTGCACTCTTTTAAATTTGGCATGCTTTTTTCACTGGTTCTGCAACAGTGATCTGACCCGTTTTGTGTACCATGGGGTATCAGCACCATCACTTATTAATTTATGTAGTATCTCTCAATTTCCGTTGATACTATCTCTTTGAAATCATTCCACATCTTTTCTACGCTTACATGATCAGAATGGAAGGGGTGGAGACTGTCTTTTAAAAAGGCATTCAAGGGCATTTTTATCAGCTTTTTTAAATAGATGTACACTGTGTTTCTCTTTGATGATTGAGGGTGTTATGTTATTCAGCCTAGCACCGACTGCCTTGTGGTCGTTAATCCCTGTATTCGTCACAATATTCCCTATTTGTTCAGAATTATTTGTTGCTAAGAGGTCAAGTACGCTTTCATAACCATTTACGCTTCAAGTGGACTTGTCTACTAATTGTTCAAAATAACTTTCTGAGATAGCATTCAGTTCAATTTCGGATGACGTTTTATGCCTGCTGCCGGCTTCAAACATATATTTTTTTCCAGCATATTGAGGGTAGATTGAAGTCACCACCAACTATAATTGTATGATTGGGATACCTATTTGAAATGAGACTCAAGTTTTCTGTGAACTGTTCAGCACCTAAGTAAAATGATCCAATTAATATTTTAGTCCGATTGTCAACTTCGCACGAACTATCCACTTCAATTTCACTACAAGGTAAACTACTTCTGACAGAAATAAGTACTCCACCACCAACTGTATTTAATCTATCCTTTCTGAACACTGTTAGGCCGTTTGAAAAAATTTCAGCTCAACTTATCTTCGGCTTTAGCCAGCTTAGCTTCAGTGCTTTCTATTAGGACTTGCAGATCTGGTTCTTTCCCAACACAGCTACTATGCATGAAAGAACTGGTAATGTTTTCTACACATGATTTAAAATGATTAAATTCTTTTTTACATCAACCACTTGAGTTACCCGCACACAGTCATGATTAGGTTTGCAGAAAAACATGTCAAATTCCAAGTGATGTAACGTTTTCAAGACTGAATGATTTCGCTACTTATTTTTACTGGTCTAATCCTAAATGGTGCACATATAATCACTTTATGACAAACAAAGGAACTGCTGATTCGTTTTTCTGGCCATGACACAGTACAATAATCCAATATCATGGGGGAAAATTCTGATCCAGGCAGCATCATACGATGTTCATCAACGCCTGTTTTTTAATACATTGTGTACAAACTGTTACTGGAATATTATAATGGCAACAGATGATGGTAGCCCGTAACCGAAATGGAAATGATACACATACATGATATGTGAAATCATAGGTGGGCATTTGTATGTTCAACGATGCAAGACCACTATATGTTTCAAGCAAGAGAGATCAACTGTACAAATCTTAATAATTACTTGAGCACTGTAATGAATTTGGCATCTATACTACTTTGTTGAATTGGTTGAATGTCTGTTTTGGGGTAAGATCACAGAGTCCTAATACTCCCATCATTTTTTTTTTTTTTTTTTTTTTTTTTTTTTTTTTTTTTTTTTTTTTTTTTTTTTTTTTTTTTGCAAGGGCCTACTGCTCACTGACTTTCTGGAAAACAATGCCAGAATTAGCACACAGCAGTATGCGGACACTTAGCAAAAAGTGAAGCATGCCAAACACCCAGAAAATTTTGACGGATGGCATCATTCCGTGGCAGGATAATGCCTGTCAACAAATTTCCAAGGTTGTTTCAACAACACTGCAGAAGATTCACTGGGAAGCCGTGGCACATCCTCCTCATGCGATTTCCCTATTTTTGGAGCCCCAAAGAAGACATTCGAGGCGTCGGTTTGCTTCCGACAAACAGGTGCACACCTGTATACAGTCGTGGATCTGTAAGCAATTGCAAACATTTTTCCACATAGGCATTGACCATTTTGTCTCACACTGAGATACATGTATTAAGTTAAGTTGATTACTTCTGAAGTAATAAACTGATTAATGTTTTTCCTCCCTCTGTCTCATTTTCAATTGACTGTCTCTTATATGCAAGCAAACAGAGCAACAGTGTCCACTAATGTGTATTAGCTTCACACTTGTGGCAATCCACAGTGTAATGGGGCTTTTTCCCCTGAGTATGTGCTCCTATATTCACAGTAAATGCAACAGCCAAGCTTTTGAAATAAGAACCACCCCATAGCACATCCACATGTCTTGCATGTAAAATGAACACCATTCCGTGGTGCTACCAGAGACTAATGTCTGCCAAAAGCAATCTCTCTCAACTTACCCTACTTCACAATTGAAATGACTGACTACCTTGATGACGATTTATGGCTGAGGGTGCTCAACAGTGAAGTCGTCAGCACTGACTACCTTGTAGAGAGAGTATGCCAAAATCTATTCTAATCGCATTGCTTCATGGACAGGACTTACTAACTTGGTCCGTTTTTGCCTAACATTAGATCAGCAAGATGGAAGCAACCTACCTGCACCATATTTAAGCAAATCATCAACAACAGAATGATCTAGCTAGCTGTGACTGTTCAATGTGTGCAGTTAAAGCGTACAAAAAAACATAAGCACAAAATACAAGCACAGTGGAAGTTGTGTCTATATTTAGCTTTGCAAAATATGCTTACATCTTCGGTATCACAATCTGATATCATTTGGCATATGGAACTTCTCTTTCTCACAAAATTTATGAAGGAGGAGTTGAGTGCAAAACAGAATCAAATTAACTCAGAAAATATGAATACACACAAGTCAACACCAGTTCATGGAAGGACACGAAGTCATGACCTATATCACCTCAAACTGCAGCACAGAACTCAGCACAATAAAAAAATTTGTAACTGTCATATCAGTGATCTGATGCATCAAACAAGTTACTCGACGTCATTGCGGGCGCCCATCCATGCAAAATTTCATCAGAACAGCAGATTCCTCAAAATATGGTTCCGATACAAAGCACATCTCATCACTCCAAGAAATTGTGTTCAACTCTACAGTAAAAGCAATTCCACTGTAATGGCAAGCATCTTTTTTGAGCAAGAAGCAAATGGATACTCTACTGTCAGAGCATGTGACTGGCTGAAGGCCAATGGTTCGCCAAATACAAGCTTTCCAATACAGTGGTTGTGCAAAGAGTTTACGAACCTCTCAGAATTGGAAAGTATTCAAGCTGGCTGACTTAATATCTCGGAGATAGTTGTAAAATATTTATACATCTTGAAAAAGATAAAATAGGTGGGGAGAAAATGAAAGATCCGACAGGTACCTTTCAAATTGCAGCACATCATTTATCCATGTCCGCAGCTCGTGGTCTAGAGCCTAGCGTTGCTACCTCTGGATCACGGGGTTCCTGGCCAGGTTGGAGATTTTCTCTGTCCGGGGACTGGGTGTGTGTGTGTTGTCCTCCTCATTTCTTCTTGTTCTTCAGCATCACCACCACCACCACCACCACCACCACCACTTATACATGCAACCACTATCTTATGCATTTTCTTCTATTTCTCACTGTTGATGATGATGATTATGATGATGATGATGAAGTCCCAAACTCTGTGACGGAGTGTAGGGGAACGATGCCCGAGACCCGCACTGCCGTACTAGGCAAGGTCCTAGTGGAGGTGGTTTGCCATAACTTTCCTCTGATCATAATGGGGATGAATGATAATGATAATGATGATGATGATGATGATGATGATGATGATGAAGACGACACAACAACACCCACTCATCTCGAGACAGGAAAAATCCCTGACCCCGCCGGGAATCGAACCCGGGACCCTGTGCTCAGGAAGCGAGAACGCTACCGCGAGGCCACGAGCAGTGCTCACTAAGTGCACAAATTGACATTATTTTGTACTATTCACATTACTGTCTCAGCAAAGTCATATCAGAAACCTGAGTTTGCAACATTTGTGAGACATTAAGCTGAATACTGCAAAGGACTGTCAATTTGTGCAGTTAGTGGCTAATAGCAAAAGTAGTATAACACAGTGGCCACACGTATAAGTGACAAGATACCATAACTTATAACAATTATGCACTTGACGCCAAGGAATCTTCCTTTAACCTGATGTAATAGTATCCGCAATATGAAGATAGTCTCCTGATTGAAACTCGTTGTCAGTAAATGAATATGCATTAAGCAGCTTTTGGAAGTTTCATGATACCATTATGTAAATAACATATTGGGTTGGTGCATCTGTTGTAGTATTCTTCCATACGTTTACTAACACAACAGATACACATAACAGAGAATCTAGTCAACAACAAAATGTTCTCCTCCACTATTTACAACAGTTTGCCAATGTTGTGGTAACTTTTGAATACAGAGATTGTAGAAATCACTTCGCTCCGAGGTGAAGAACACACAGAGCCACATTTGGAGTACATTTTCAGCCGGAAAGGAGATTCTTGACCTTTGTTCGATAGAGAGCGGAAAAGGCGAAAAACTGAGGGTGCTAGATCAGGTGAAGAAGGTAGGTGGGAAATGACTTAAAAACACTATATAGGAGTTGTGTTGGTGTCAGTCTAGCAGAATGTGTGCACCCGTTATTGTGGAGTAGCATCATTTTGCATAGTCTTCACGGTCATTGTCCTTGGTTTGTGTCTGCAAGACATCTCAGCCATTAGCAACAAGTGTCAGCAGTGATTGTTACACTTCGCCGAAGCAATTCGTAGTACATCATCACCCTTACACAAGAAGCATACCGCTATCTTTTGTGGATGCACATCGGTCTTTGTATGGGGAGTTGCTGCTCTGTCTGGGCATGACTATTCCTTTCTTTTCATTATGTTAGCATGAAGCCGGCCGGGGTGGCCGAGCGGTTCTAGGCGCTACAGTCTGGAACTGTGCGACTGCTACGGTTGCAGGTTCGAATCCTGCCTCGGGCATGGATGTGTGTGATGTCCTTAGGTTAGTTAGGTTTAAGTAGTTCTAAATTCTAGGGGACTGATGACCTCAGTAGTTAAGTTCCATAGTGGTCAGAGTCATTTGAACCATTTTTGTTAGCATAAATGTGTCTCTCTCTTCACCAGTAACGATACATGATGAGAATGGTCATTGTTGTTCATGAGCCAACTGATGACAATCAAGCAGAGAAGCACATATGGCCACCTGCTGATTTTTGTGATTCTGGCTTAGTGTGTGCACTACCTAAACACACAATTTTTGAACCTTAAGCATTGCGTACAAATGTCACACAACGGTGGAATGATCACAGTTCATCACATTTGCCAGTTCTCAAGTACACCAAAATGGATCACTGTGCATTAATGTGTTTAAAAGATTAGCATTAAACCCCAAAGGTCTACCTGAACATGGAGAGTCACTAATGTCAAAACAACCTTCCTTAAGTGAGAAAACCATTTTCTTTCCATGTTCTGTCCAATGGCATTATTCGCATATATGCTGCAAATATTTCTGGCTGCCCCCACTGCAGTCACCCTGCATTGAACTCTTCACGTAAGAATACGCTGGAAATGTTCTGATTTCTATACTTGGAACTCCATTTTCTATCATCCACAGCTCCACTCATGATCTTCAAATCACAAAATGACAATATGTGCCCTCAAGCAGCAACAGTGAACTACAAATATAAGGGACATTTCAAAAGATACGAGCCGGAGTCTGGATTGAGCGAACGGGTGACAGGAGGGTAGTATTGTGACGTGTGTAACGAGGAGAGGTTCTGAACAGAGCGTGGAAGTTCACAGCCCGTCACTAGAGGGCACGTCTGCACATCACATGACTATACAGAGCTAGCAGCAGCACGTATAAATCGTCCAATGCTGCCAGTTGCATTGCACACAGTGACACGGAGGCACCAACAGAAGAGCAGAGGGGCGTCGTTCATTTTCTGACAGCGAAAGGAGGAGGAGGAACAGACACTGATCGACGAATGTCACAAATGTACGGTGAACACTGCACGTCCCTCGTGAGGGGCAAGGCTCGGCCCAAGTGCTCGAGGGAAGAACGGGTGTCTGGAGCACCACACTGTATTACCGATTACATCGTCCAGCTGGTGGATGCAATCATTCCTAGGACCACCGAGTGGCGGAGTGAAAGCCGTAGCAGCCACGTTCGGATGGAGCATCGGAAGTGTTCACACCGTCGTGAAGAAATGACTACAAACGCACAAAGTGTGTGCCCGACAGGTGACACACGGTCTTCGACACGAGTCACGGTGTCGTCACTTCGAACTGGAAGCAAAAGACAAAGTCTCCAGTGTAAGCATCCAGGGTCACCACCACGGAAAAAAGCCAAGCCCATCCACACAAGTGCAGGAAAGGTTATGCTGACATTCTTCTTTGAACAAGATGGCCCCCTTCTGATTCACTTTCTGCAGCACAGGACACCAGTGAATGCCCAGCATTACTCGCAAACCCTGACCAACTTTCACCGAGTGATCAAATCAAAACGACCAGGCAATCTCACCCGTGGGATCTTTCTGCTCCACGACAATGCAAAGCCTCGTACAGCCGACACAGTCGCGGCACTCCTGCAGAAATTCAAATGGGAGGTTCTCGGCCACCCTCCGTACAGTCGGGACCTCTCTCCCTGTGATTGCACCATTTTTGATCCCCTTAAAAAGGCTCTGAGGGGCAAATGATTCGCCTCAGACGACGACATCCGGCTGCAAGTGCGGAACTGGTTAACATCGCTACCCCAGGAATTTTATGAGACAGCCATTCACCGCCTTGTGTCACAGTGGGAAAATTGTCTGAACAGCCAGAGACAATATTTCTACCATACAGGTACTGGTTTCTGTAATTATGACTCTGGCTCGTTTCTTTTTGAAAACCTATTATAAAACATGACAGCCGATAAATAAAGCCATAGCAACTGGAATACCAACATGGAAAACAAAAATGCTACAAACTTTTGTGACAACCTAATACGTTAATTGTGCAGCTTTGTTTACGGAAAAAATGATGTTATTTTGCACATTTATCATAGCACATGAGACAGCAGAGCCAATGACAGAATAGTCTAGTGGGAGCACTTATAATCTGGACTGGTGACACTGGCCATAACTGATGTCATCATGTGATAGCTCAAGTTAAAGGAAATGCAAAAATAAAACAAGAATGTAAGCTGCATTCTAAAACTGAAAGCTGTCACTATAAAAAATCAAAGTACTGCTCCTTTGTCTGCATTAGTAGTAGTACAGTATTCTGCCTTACAGCAGGTCTTGTCACGGGTTAAGCCTCTTCCACTTTTGTCTGTCCATAGCCAGTCTTTTCATTTTTGAATATTTGCCTCCTTTGATACTGTCCAGCATTTGATATCTTCTTTTACTTCTTCCCCCTTTCCCCCCACACCATTCCTTCTATTGCTTCCTTCAATAAACAGTCCCTCCTTAAACAATGTCCAATCCAGTTCTCTTTCTGATAACTTTCAGCATGTTTCTTTCTTCTCCAACTCTTCTTAATAGTTCTTCATTCCTTACTCGGTCTTCCCATTTCACTTTTTCGATTGTTCTTCATATCCACATCTCTAGTGCCTCCAATCTTCTTTCCTCAATGTCCAGGTCTCTGCACCATATAGTGCAACACTCCGGAGGTAACATTTGGCAAGTCTTTTCCTCAGATCTTCGTTTAGTGGTCCACAAAGTAATTTCTGTTTCCTCTTGAATCCTTCTTTTGCCATTTCAATTATTTTCCTAATTTCTGTTGAGCAATACATATCATCCATTATTACACTTCCCAAGTAATTGAAGTTATTCACTTGCTCTATTTCATCTCCCTCTATTTTCATGCAGCATTTCCTCCCCTTTCCTCCAATTACCATTTTCTTCTTCTTAATCTTAATTACATATTCTTCTAATTTTGTGTTTAGATCATCTAACATTTGTTCCATGTCTGTTGCACACTCTGCCATCACAACCATGTCGTCTGCAAATCTTATACACTCTACTCTCCGACCCCCTATACAAACTCCCCTCCTTCCATCAAAACTTTCACTAATAATTTCCTCCAGATGTATATTGAACAGTGTTGGTGATAAATAACAAACTTGTCTTACACCTCTTCCCAGTTCCATTTCTTCACTCATCACACCACCTATTCTTACTCTTGCTCTCTGGTTCAAATATAAATTTCTAATTAGCTGTCCATCCCTCCAGTCAACTCCACATTTCCTTAGGATTTCCATCAGTTTGTCCCATCTGACACAGTCAAAAGCCTTCTCAAAATCAATGAACACAACATACACCTACCTTTTCTTCTCCAAGTACCTCTCCCCTATCACTCTCAGCAGCCCAATGGCATCTCTAGTTCCCACTCCTTGCCTGAAACCAAATTGTTCATTTCTTTTTACGCAATTCAGCTTTCCATATAGCTTTCTGTTGAGTGTCCTCAGCAAGACTTTGGCTGCATGAGATATCAGGCTCACTGTTCTATGTTCCTCACACTTTTTGCTGTTCTTTTTCTTTTCTATAGGTATTAAGATACTTTCTGTAAAGTCCTCTGGCCATTTTCCTGTCATTCTTTCTCCAATGACTTTAACAGTTCCACAGGAATCTCATAAATTCCCATTGCCTTTCCATTTTTCATCTCCTTCATAGATTCTCCAATCTCACTGGTTAGTATTGGATTTCCTTTGTCTGCATTAGACGATACAGAATAGCGTTCATAGTATTCTGCCTCAGCCAGAACTTCAAGCATGGTGATGCACACTTTGAATTTCATCAGTTGGCACAAAGCTGTTCCTGAGTTGTGGAGTAGTGGAGAATATGAGTGTTACACAGGTGAAAGTGACACCTAAATGAGATAAATACCCACGTATTTTTCTCTTAAAGGACGTCATATTTGCTGTTCACTGTAGAAAGGACTGCAATTTCAGCCTTTGGACAATTTTCAAGCAGTACTGCAGAAGCTAAAAGAATACTAAAATGAAGCACAGAGTGTATATACAGAGCTGTACAAATATGTCGTGTAGACTCTAGTACATTACAAAAATTGTGAAAATAATATATCACTTACATTTTGCTTCAGCACGTCCGACATTAAAATTCTCCAACACATATACATGTCATCATCAAGAATAGGCCTTTCACTGTAGAAATACAGTAACATCAAATGATTGTTTACCCCTGTACATTGTGAAATGATGTAAATTGTGTGAAATATTGCCAATGTTAACACCCTTCACATAAATCGCTACAAATCAATGTCTCGATTCGCCATTTACATGTGAACAGAGGCTGTTTGTGCATAAATTCTTTCACAAGTCAGACTGTCTGTGTGCTAATCAGAGAGAGCACATTCCCGTGGTGATATTGTGAGCTTCCTATCTTAAAATCTTTTTATGTCCATTGACAACACACAGGTTTCTAGGTGATTATGTGAGATGCAAGGAGACTGTATGGGAAAAATTTATTTGTAATGGAGTTGCATAAAAACACACATGTTATCTGTTCAAAAGGTCTCATGCTAACTTTGGTATCTACACAGAATATGGCAGCAGAACTCCGACACATTACTTTCTTTATGTGTACATCGCAACTTATGAAAAAACACAGACCGGGCAAAATACTCGCCCATAATACTGACAACAGTGCAGCACAACTAAACTGGACAATACACCACGAGACACTACCTCATACGTACACTGTATTTTTTCTTGCCGAGCCCTAATATAGGGAATGTAAATACGTAAAAATATATGTACATATAATAATAAATTGCACAGTAATTAAAATGCTTTCAATAAAAGTGTAACATGTCATTATACAATAATATGATACACTGCTAAATAGTATGAATATACTAAGTGAAAAGCCTTCTTTTTGATGATGACATTTACGCATGATCGAGGATTTTGAAAACTGACATGATGAAGCAAAATGTAAATGATGTATTATTTTCACCATTTATGTAGTGTACTACCTACTACACAACATGTTTGTGCAGTTCTGTATATACACTCCCTGCTTCATTTTTGGATTATCCTACAAGGTGTACAACTTTGTTTCCCCAACATTTGAGGCTTTAATGAAATAAATTGGTTACACATGTATCATTCAAAGTACCGGGTGATCAAAAAATCAGTATAAATTTGAAAACTTAATAAACAACGGAATAATGTAGATAGAGGGGTAAAAATTGACACACATGCTTGGAATGACATGGTGTTTTATAAGAACCACCCCACACTGCTAGACGCGTGAAAGATCGCTTGCGCTTGTCATTTAGTGATGATCGTGTGCTCAGCAGCGGCCACTTTCATCACGCTTGGTCTCCCTGGTCCCCAGACCTCTGTCTGTGCAATTACTGGCTTTGGGGTACCTGAAGTCGTGAGTGTATCGTGATCGACCGACATCTCAAGGGATGCTGAATGACAACATCCGGCGCCAAAGCCTCACCGTAACTCCAGACGTGCTTTACAGTGCTGTTCACAACATTATTCCTCGGCTACAGCTATTGTTGAGGAATGATGCTGGACATATTGAGCATTACCTGTAAAGAACATCATCTTTGCTATGTCTTACTTTGTTATGCTAATTATTGCTATTCTGATCAGATGAAGCGCCATCTGTCGGACATTTTTTGAACTTTTGTATTGTTTTGGTTTTAATAAAACCCCGTGTCATTCCAAGCACGTGTGTCAATTTGTACCCCTCTATCTACATTATTCCGTGATTTATGCAGTTTTCAAATTTATACTGACTTTTTGATCACCCAGTATTTTTCATCACCGGCCACCACTTTCTCCCATCTTTAAGGCAGTGTACGAATCCCACGTCAAAAAAATTTACCACTGACCTACTATTGATATAAACACATCCAGGTGATAGCAGCGTCACTTGGCATGTAGTTTCAGAGAGCATGCTGTCTGTGGAGAATGCGTGCAATCTATCTGACTTTGACTGAGGGCACAATGTTATGGCCCAGAAGGTTTGGGATGAGCATTTCAGAAATGTGGTGTTTCCAACACTGGCAAAACCAAGGTGAAGCCACGTCCAGAGGTCGTGGGGTTGGGCAACCACCCCTCGTTGGAGATGTCGGACATCGTAGGCTGGGCAGATCGGTAAAACAGGACAGGCAGGAAACAGTGGCAGAACTAACATCAGACTTTAATGCTGTGCAGAGTGTGAACACACAGTGCACCGAACTCTCCTAATGATGGGCCTCCACAGCCGACAACCCGTGCATGTGTCGATGTTAACACCACGACACTGGCAAATGGGCCTGAAGTGTGCATGTGGCCACTGGCATTGGATGTTGGTGCACAGTGTTACACGGTCTGATAAATCCCACAAACTTCTTGATTGTGCTGATGGGAGGGCGCAAATCTGTTGCCTTCCACAGGAACAACTGCTGTACAGCGGGACAGAGGCAAACTGGCAGCGGCTCCGTTATGCTCATTCACGTGAGCATCCGTGGGTCCAGTGGAGCTTGCACAAGGTACTGTGATGGCCAAGAAGTATTGTACACTGGTTGTAAACCATGTACATCACTCAATGAAACATGTTTCCTGACAGCAGTGGCATTTTTCAATGAAAGCAGCACGGAGTAGTTCAAGGAACACAGTGGCGAGGTCCAGTTGATGTGCTGCCCCCCCCCCCCCCCCCCTCCTCCCCCAGCTCACCTGATATGAACCCGATCAAACTCATCCGGGTTGTGATTGAACGTGACATCAGAGCTCATTGGCCCCCTCCCCAGAATTTATGGGAATCAGGTGACCTTCGTGTGCAGTGGTGGTACCAGCTACCTCCAGCAAACTATGAAGACTTCATTGCTTCCATGCCATGATGCATCCCCGCTCTTATCCACGCCAAAGTGACATCTGGTTGTTAGGCAGTTGCTTATGATTTTCTGGCTGATCAATATTGATATAATACATTAAGTTCACACTTGATAATGGGAATTATTTCCCAAAATGCATAGTGCAGGGAATAAATAAAGGAAATTCCTGAGTGGCAGGTGCATATGTTATTTTGTCAATGAACAAAACTGTGAAGATCAAAATTTCATGCATCGATGTCCACATCTATAACATTTTTGGTTTACTCAGCACATCAAAGCCAGACATGGCTTTGAGCTTTTGACAGAATACTTGATCATCACAGTGATGCACAGGCGCTTGTGAATTCGAAAGGATGTTACTGACCGCATAGGAAAAATTTTGAAAACATTGAACATTATGGTAATCTACAAACCCACCCAGAAGATACAGGAGCATCCAAAATCAGCGAAGGATGCTCACAATCCACTGAAAAAAGCAAGAATTTATAGGATTCCGTGTAGTTGTGGGGAGGAATATGTGGGTATTACAAAAACAATGTTCAAAGAAACAACTAGAAGAGCACAGGGGCAACTGTGCAAGAGGGGAGATAGACAGATCAGCTGTTTTGGAACAGGTTTTGTGGTCGTGAGACCACCACATTCATTTTGATATGACTCAAGTACTCACAGCCACAAGTGAATACCACAAAAGGTTATACAGAGAGACCATAGAGATTGTAAAACACCCAGGAATTTCAATAGGAAGGCGGAGGGCGTGAAATTAAATGATATCTGGGTTCTGGTGCTGAGGAAGATGTGTACCAGTCTTCTTCCATGGGTAACAGCAACAGCAGAAGAGAACAGTCAACAACAGCCAGTTCCGTTTGGATATTCAAAACGTGTGACGTCACGCCATTGCAAGGAGACAGATGCAAACAGAATTTTTTTGCAGTCACTAGCGAGGCAGGGAGTGAATTTGGACACCCAAAAAATCTACAATCTCCCTCAAAAATGTCCTCCACAGACGGGGATGAAATGTTGGATTTTAACGGGAATTCATTCGACCACAGCGCTATTGCGCAGAACATTTTATTACTTGTAATACTCTGTTGTATTTATCAGCAACAATTGCGTGTCGTGGCTGCTTTTGTGGTGACCATTTACAACACACAAGCAGCTCGCAGTTGTCGGCATACGTCACCGTTACGTCGCTCCGGCATAGGTTATCGCCACGTCAACTCGGCACATCTGGCTGTGTCTCGTCAGCAGCGTAGAGGGCTCACCTCCACGTATTACTACAAATGGTCAACACGATATTATCCACAACACTTGGTCATTCCCGACACAGATGACAGACAATTTTTTTGACAGCTCCACATTTTACCGAGATTGGATGCAACGTGAATCCGAGGATGGTCTACACAAACAAAACTGCTGCTTTTACAGTCACAGACTTTCACTGACTATTTCCAAGGGCTAAAATAAAATATTAAACTGGCAAAATAATTTTTACTGTGACAGAAATCTATAGTGCCCGAGGGAGCAAAATTACAGAATTGCTGGGTAATTAGACTAACTGTTTTGTTTAAAATAAAAAGCCAGCTTACAGAGGGAAAGTACTCCCCACTCACTTGAAGGCGCGCAGGTAGTCCGCCACCTGGTCCGGGCTGGTCATGAGCAGCACGTAGTCGAGGATGCGGCGGTTGACGATGTCGCCGAACATGGTGCGGATGATCTGGCGCAGCAGCGTCACGATGCGCCGCCGCAGCCACTGGTTGCGCTGCTTCAGGTCGAACACCTCGTCCATCAGCAGCAGCATTATGCGCAGCGGGATGTTGTCCGCCGTCTGAGGGACATGCGCACCGTTTGCATCGTCGTCGTTACTAAATGTCACTTCACTTTCTCGATAAAACTGCGAGAGAGATGAGAAAATTATTTTATTACTGTGCACTTAGTTTTGACACTATCTCATTGTCTGGCAGACCTGGGCATAATCAAGGTTGCCATAAGTTTCCCCATTTTTCCCTGACTAATTTTGAGATTTCAAGGGCAAGTTAAGACGTAAGCTGAATCGAGAAAATTGCGGCCTGAGCTACACTTCACGTGATCTTTTGAACACGGTAATGTGGCATGAGCTACGCTCGGGCTCGGTCTGTAAAGTATTAAGTAATGTACGTACTTCTCAGCACAACAGTTTTTTGTTTGCACATTCACAAATTCGTTCTCACTCCAATGGTAGCAAACAAAATTTCATTTACTGCCAATGTGCACAAAGTCTTTCTGCAAAAGGTTATATGTAGTACCTTTTGCTAACCATTTTGTGCTTTCAAAAATTAATCTTCATCAAATAGCTGTGGATTTAAAAAAAAAAAAAACACCCACACTTCAACTGAAGACGTTCTGTAAACCACAAAGTGTTAGTATGTACTGCACATTACAATAAAACATTATAAATTTAGCTGCAGTAAATGTGTTGTAATGTATTACAGTCAAAAATTTCTTCTTGAAAAGAAAAAATGAGGTGTTATTCATACATATCTTGTTTTCAGACCAATGTGACCAAAGAGTAATGACTAAAAAGTTACGTAGCAACTCAAATTTCATTTGTAGCTGTGAAAAGCAGTAAACTAAAATTTGTTCCCACATAGGACGACCGAGCGAGGTGGCGCAGTGGTTAGACACTGGACTCGCATTCGGGAGGACGACGGTTCAATCCCGCGTCCGGCCATCCCGATTTAGGTTTTCCGTGATTTCCCTAAATCGCTCCAGGCAAATGCCGGGATGGTTCCTTTCAAAGGGCCGACTTCCTTCCCCGTCCTTCCCTAATCCGATGAGACCGATGACCTCGCTGTCTGGTCTCCTTCCCCGAAACAACCAACCAACCAACCAACCATAGGACGAAAATGATCTTAGGCAAATTTGGAATTTTGGCCTGGAAATCTTGGGAAATCTTTTAATGGAAAAAAATAGGAAATTTAATGACTGAAAAAACATTGGTGTCTTCTTTTTATTATTTCTACAGTATACTGGGTTACATAGCAGCCCCCACCCCCACTTCAAGTTGCATGTGAGACAAATATTCGCAGACTGGTCTGCCCACTCCTGCGGAACTGATGATCGATAAATTCTGAAATGTGTCAAACGAGCAGTAAAGTCATTCCTTGCCCGATGTTTCACTTTTGCCCTGCGACCCAGTCAGCCTGAAAGGAGAACAACTGATTATTATAATAATGGTCGCCTGTCTCCTCCATAACTTTGTAGCGGGACTTTGAATTTTGCCGCGCTACACTCGTTCCCTCAGATATAAATTATACCGTCGCAGCGGTATGAGTGCTCGACAGCAGAGAAAATACTAAAATTGTAACACTCTTTTTTTTTTGTTTTCTATCAGTTTTTTGTCTCTTGAGAGCCGAAGCTTATTTCAGATGTAAAAAACTTATTAGCTAGTCTTGGTTGGATTAAGACGAAAAAACTCATTGATGTGCAGATGTGTTGTGAAAGTTTGTACGAAATTTGGAGGTTGAAAGCTGCAACGTAAAATATATTGCATTCAACACCAAGATGGTTTTAGTTTGCATACATTAGTAATTCCTGGACAGTGAAAATTTATTGCAAGACTTCGGAGCAGCTAAGACTTTTCACGCAGAAATGAAGTAGGATATTTTTGAAGACCTAGACGCCGCATGAAAGAAGACACATTAACATGGTAAAGGATGAACTCTTATCTACACCACTCCCCCCCTGTTAATCACATTTTGTTATTCTCTGATCCTTTCAATAATTTTTGTAGGGGAAATTGGTTTGACGTTTGCTCAGAAACGCCACAAGGACCACCCCAACAATATCTTTTCCGAATCACGAAGTCCGATAACTTTTCTGTAATACGAAGTCCGATTTGCATTTCATTCTTTCCCTTTTTCACGGTCATTAACAATTTTAAAACCCCCTTTTTATTAACCATTTCTTCCCACATTTTCAAACTTTTCTTTTCTTCTCTTTTCCTTTTTTATTAACCACTACAACTTTCTATTTTATCACATTTATATTACTGAAATAAAACATTCTTGAAAATCTTGGAATCCCTGGGACTGATATCTTGCCAGTATCAATGTTGATAACAGGCAAAAATTGTCAAGATTCTTAATTATAGAATGGGTGGATTGTCTATATACATAACAAAGTTTGCACGCAACCCTCTGTGTGCGAGGCCTACTAGCACCTATCCAATTTTCTTAATGTTGCTGTATTTGATTTTTAGAATTCTTGAGAAGTTAGTTTCATTGATCACCAATACAGTTATTTCAAAATATATTTGAAGACCAGGCTTCTCAGCTGTCTCCCTAAGCAGACATTCTGGCCTTTTCTTTATGGTCTGTACGACTCCAATACAGTTATTTCAAAATATATTTGAAGACCAGGCTTTTCAGCTGTCTCCCTAAGCAGACATTCTGGCCTTTTCTTTATGGTCCGTACGACTCCAACTATTATCGCATGATCCCCTGCAAAGCAAAACAATCTAGTGTTTCTTCCAATCTACCCAGCTTTTTGTAGTTATCAACTTTCTGCTTTACTTCCTCTATTTTCATGTCTCTTATAACTTTTTACAGTAGACAATTGAAAAATAGTAGTGACAAACAGTCTCAACTTTTGATACAACTTGGAAGGGACTAGAAGCTGTTCCAACAAAATTTACCTTTAGATATTGTGTTTGTAATAGATTCTTTAGTTACTTCAACAGTTTTCCAATCGACTGTATAGTCCTTCCTAGTTCTGAGGAGGGAGTCTCTGTCCATTGAAATCATAAGCATTCTTAAAATCGCCAAATAGAAGCACTACTTTATACTAGATGTGTTCAAAAAGAAAGGTGACTTTATATTTTCATGAAAAAATATTTATTTATTCATCAATTTTCATGTCATCCCCTTCAAAATAACCCTCCTCAGATACAATACACTAGTCGCAATGCTTATTCCAATCCTCGAAACTATTCTCAAAAGCACTTTTTCATTCAGCCTTGAGTACTTCCAGCAATGCAGTTTTTATTTCCTCAACTATTGAAAATCTTTGTTCTTTCATAGGTCTTTTCCAACTGAATGAGCAGGAGCATTATCGTGACGCAAAAGCCATGAATTATTTTTCCTCAATTTTGGACTTTTTTGCATATCATTTCTCACAAATGGCGCAAAACGTCAAGGTAATATTCCTTATTGACCGTATGGCCTTGAGGCAAAACTTCATGATGCACTATGCCACAGTAATTTTGGAGGGGGTGGGGGTGGGGGGTGGCAGTGAGCACAACTTTGACATTTGATCGAACTTGGCATACTTTTTTGGTCTTGGCTCTCCAGAATGCTTCCACTGGGATGAGTGGGTTTTGGTTTCCACATCATAGCTGTAAACCCATATTTCGTCACCAGTTATGGCCCTTTTGAGCAAATCAAGATCATCATTTACATCATTCAAGAGCTCCTGAGCGTTATGTGATGGTTCTTCTGATCAAAATTGAGAACTTTTGGAACAAACCTCACTGATACACGTCTCATGCCCAAAACATCCGAAAAAATTGCATGACACAAGCCGACTGATATGCCAACATCCTTGGCAACTTCTCTTACGGTAATTCGACGATTTTCCAAAACAATTTTTTTCACAGCTTCGATGTCATCATGTGTTGCTGATGTGCTGGGGCATTCAGAGCGAGGTTCATCATTGGCATTTTCTTGGCCATCTTGGAAGAGCTTGTACCACTTGTAAACCCCGTTGTTTTTTTTAAGACTCATCATATGCCATCACCAACATTTCATTTCAAGTGTTTTAGAGCACTGGATTCCACTTTTCACACAAAATGTGATGCGAATTTTTTGCTCCATTAATTTTATAGTAATCAAAAATCGCCGAGCACACTAAAACATATCCAACATTTGTATCTGTCAAAAACAAACGAAATATGCTGTACAGTTGAAACTGTGAACATATGTTTGGAACATGTTTACCCCCCCACCCACTCACACACACACACACACACACACACACACACACACACACACACACACACACACACAGTTAGAGACATTGATAATTGAATGTATGTTGCCCGCACAATTTGAAAAGTAACCTTACTTTCTGAACAGCCCTCGTATTTGATATTTTTGCATATCTAATTATTTGCCTCAGGCGCGCGTGCGCACACGCGCGCGCACACACACACACACACACACACACACACACACACTTTTTTTTGTGAATGGCAAATTCACAGCTTTATGACAAATTCTCTAGTGCATGTTGCACTCCCAAGCATGCAACAGAAAACAGATCTGGAGCCTGAGAATCCATGGATGATAATGAAGATGCCTCAGTTTCAGTAGGTAGGCTGGAAGTATGTGCTGTTGAGCTGAGAAGGTACAGAATTCAGCAGGATCAAATTTTGTGAAATCTCCGTATGTGTATGCATTAAAGATATTAAATTTCTGTACCTTTATCATCTATAACTGAGAAAGACAGTGTGTGTGTGTGTGTGTGTGTGTGTGTGTGTGTGTGTGTGTGTGAGAGAGAGAGAGAGAGAGAGAGAGAGAGAGAGAGAGAGAGAGAGAGAGGGGGGGGGGGGGGGGGGGGGAGATAGAGGGGGAGAGGGAGAGAGTGGGGGTGGGGAGTTGCTTTTGTTTGTGTTGTCACCTTTGTCTTCAGTCTGGAGACTGCTCTCTACACTACTCTATCACATGCAAGTCTCTTCATCGCTGAATAACTACTACAACCTACATCTTTCTGAATCTACTTCCTGTATTCATCTCTTGGTCTCCCTCTACAACTTTTACCCCTAACACTTCCCTCCAATGTTAAATTGATGACCCTTTGATGTCTCAGAGTGTGTCCTACCAACCAATCCCTTCTTTTAGTCAGGTTGTGCCACAAATTTCTTTTCTCCCCAGTTTTATTCAGTACTCCTCATTAGCTATGTGATCTACCCATCAAACCTTCAGCATTCTTCTCTAACACCACATTTCAAGAGCTTCTGTTCTCTTCTTGTCTGAACTGTTAATCGTCCATGTTTCACTTGCACATACGGCTTCACACCAAAAGAAATACCTTCAGAAAAAGACTTCCTAATACTTAACTCCTTATCCTCTGAACTCATGTTGACAAATTCCTCTTCTTCAGAAACACTTTCCTTGCCATTAGCAGTCCACACTTTATATCCCCTCTACCTCACCCATCAACACTTATTTTTCTGCCCAAATAGCAAAGTTCATCTACTAGTTTCATGTCTTGTTTCCTGATCTAATTCCCTCAGCATCATCTGATTTATTTTGAGTCATTCCATTATCCTTGATTTGCTTTTGTTTATGTTCATCTTATATCCTCCTTTCAAGACACTGTCCATTCCGTTCAAATGCTCTACCAAATCCTTTGCAGTCTCTGCAACGGCAAACCTCACAGTTTTTATTTCTTCTCCCTGAACTTTAATTCCTACTCCTAATTTGTCTTTCGTTTCCTTTACTGCTTCCTCAATGTACAGACTGAATAACATTGGTTTCCTTTTGCACCCGCCTATTCTTACAACTACTGTCTAGTTTCTGTAAAAGTCATAAATAAACTTTCACTGCATGTATTTTACCCCTGTTACATTCAGAAGGTCAAAGTGTGTATTCCAGTTGACACTATCAGAAGCTTCCCCCAAACCCCAAAAGCTATGAATGTGATTTCTCCAAACTCCCAAAACCTATGAATGTATTCTTTACATTTCATTAAGGTATCTTCTAAGAGAAGTCACTGCATCAGCACTGCCTTGTGTGTTCCTAAATTTCTCCAGAATCCAAACTGACCATCCCGAAGGTCGATTCTACTAGTTTTTCCATTCTTTTGTAAGTAATTCATGTTGTTATTTTGCTACTTTCAATTTAAAACAACTGTATTGTGTAGTTCAACGATAATGCAAAGGGACAAAAATGTGGAAGTAGTCCTAGAAGGTGTGTTATTTATACATGGGCAACGTTTTTTTATATGTTCCAGTATTTTTTTTTTTTTTTTTTTTTTTTTTTTTTTTGTCTTCATTGGACAACATGTAGTGGATGGAGTTAGTTGGCAGAGATCTTGAAGGAAGGAAGGAAGATTTTACGTCTCATCAACATCGAGGCCACAGATTGTGTCAAGGATGGAGAAGGAAATTGGCCATGCCCTTTTACAGGAACCCAGAATTTGCCTGAAGCAATTTAGGGAAACAACAGAAAACAAAAATCTGAGTGGCCAGATGCAGGTTTGAACCGTCATTCTCCCGAATGTAAGTTCAGTGTGCTAACCATTGCGCCATCTAGCGCTAGGTCAGAGATCTTGACATTCTCACAGACCTCAGAATACTCCAGTCCAACATTTTCTGGTGAAAGTAGGAGACAATGATTATAGAACAACCGAGTGGAGAAACTGAAGGCTGGTAACAGCCAGGAGTCTCGATTTTGCTTATTAAATAGCAGCAGACTGAAAAGTGCAGCATGTCTGTTTGGGATAAATGGAATTATTAATACGACACACTAATTATTTGGTAAAGAAAACAAAAATACATATAACAATATTATGAAAAAGATGGCTGCTAAACACCATATGGAGAAGATGCTGATTCACAGATAGGCACAACAAAAAGACTGTCACAAAGCGAGGTTTCGGCCAACAAGGCATTTGTCAGAAATACATATATGTTGTGTGTGTTTCTGACAAATGCCTTGTTGGCTGAAAGCTCACTTTCTGACAGTCTTTTTGTAGTGCCTATCCGCAAATCAGCATTTCCGCTATGTGGTGAGTAGCAACTATCCTTTTCATAAAATTGTTACATTCCAACCAGGATCATCCATTATTTAAAAATATATATAATTATTTGAGTGTCTGAATGGTGAAAGTGGAGCTGCTGCACTTGGTGAAGAATAGGTGAACTAGAGGGCACCGGTTCATATATACTGAGTCTAGGCTAAGTGGTGTGACATACACTCTGCCATGTACTGGCTGGTGGCTTGCCCAGCAAGTATGTAATTGTAGCTATAGATACTCTACAAAGGCTCCAGAAGGAGAATCAAATTACAGCAATTCTGTATCTCATCACTCTCATTATGTCCGTGACGTGCGCAAAACCTTTCAGAGCGATAAACATTAGAACAATTCCAAAACCTCACCTTTCCTTATGAGATGGATCATAGCCCAAGGAGAACTTATGAGCCCACATCTAGATCTACTCCATAAGCCACCGTATGGTGCAAGGCAGAATGTATCTTGTACCACTATTAGTTAATTTCCCGCTCCATTCAAAAACACAGCAACAGAAAGCTATATCCCATGGAGCCTCCTTTACACATAAGAACACTTGTCTAAAATTCTCCCATTAAAGTGAAGTTGATACATTTGCCTTCCCCGTTAGAATTGTGCTTGAACTATTTTGTATTTTTTTGCAATGTTGCTCCTATATATTTAACTGACCTTATTGTGTTAAGTAGCAACCCACTAATACTGTATTTGAAGACATTGGAATTATTATTCCTGTGCGTTTGAACCATTTTACCTTATTTTATTCTATTTACATCTAGAACTAGCTGTCATTCATCACACTAACTAGAAATTTTGTGCAAGTCATCTTCTTTCCTCCTATAGTCACTTGACGACAACACCTCCCTGTACGCCACAGCATAATCAGCAAACAGCAACAGATAGGTTCGCAACTTGTCAGCCATATTGTTTTTTTTACGAGTGTAGTTTGAAAAGTTGTCAGAGCGGAATTAAAAAAAGTACTTACGTCGCTGACACATTTATTTATTTTTCAGTGTAGTCTCCTTGTAGATTAATGCACTCAGTCCATCGATGTTCCAGTGCTTCAATCCCATCTCGAAAATGAGTTTCATCCAGGCCCGCAAAATAGTTGAAACTCTGGTTATCAATTCTTTGTTTTAAGTAAACCTCTGTCCACCAAGAACAATTTTGTTTTGGGAAGAGGTGGAAGTCTGATGGAGCCATATCAGGTGAATAAGGCAGATTTGGCAACTATTCATACCTTAGTTAGCGTAATTTCGCCATGGCGATGGCACACGTGTGTCGGTGCGCATTGTCTCGATGGAAGATGACTTTCTTCCTTGCTACTAAACCTGGCCTTTTTTCCCATATCTTTTGTTGCAATTTGTCCAGGAGGTTAACATAGAATTCTCCAGTAATTGTTTGCACCAGTGGGGAGATAACCACAAACAGAATCCGCTTCATATCCCAGAACGCTGATGCCACGATCTTTCCCGCCGGAGGAATTGTCTTTGCTTTCTTTGGTGGCGGAGAATCAGAATGCTTCCACTGCTTTCATTGTTGTTTTGTCTCTAGAGTACAGTAGTGCACTGAATTTTCATCTGTGGTCACAAACAGGCGCAAAAAAATCTTGTTCGTTTCTCCTAAAATGAGCCAAACATTGTTCCAATACGTCCATTCTTGTGCGTTTCTGATCCGGCATCAAGAGTCGTGGTACCCATCTTGTAGATAATTCTTCAATTACAATGTGATATACCGTTTCAGATGACATCTGGCATGTGTGATCAATTTCACGCACTTTCAATCGGCGATCCTCTGTGATCATTTTGTGCACTTTTGCAGTGATTTCTGGATTAGTCACACATCTCGGCCGGCCACTGTGCAAATCACCATCTAAGCTTGCCTGACCAAATTTAAATTCATTTGTCCACTTGGCAACAGTTGAATACGAAGGAGCAGAGTTCCCCAGTGTATTCTGGAAATCGGCACAAATGTACTTTGCTTTCATACCTCTCCTTACGAAGTACTTAATCACTGCTCGAATCTCGATTTTTTCCATCTCCACAAATCATTACGCGGGAACAACAACAGAGCGACATCACTGCCACAGCTCTCTCCAAGAGCACTGACGTGGCATGTGTTAACAGGCACCAGTCCAATGAATATCACATGTACAACTTGTTGCACTAGCACTGACCTCTTGTGGCGATTCTGAGAACTTTTCAAACAACCCTCGTACATTGTGTGGTCTGAAACAGTCTGAAAAGCTTGTAAGGATGTTGCAGTGTAGGTTGTGTTGAGAGATAACAGTTGAGAAAAAAATATAAATAATACGCTGCACCGTTTCCGAGTTAATTAGCATTGAAGTTAGCCAATTAGGCCACTGCACACACAAATTCGAGCAGCCCGCCCGACACAATTAGTGTCAATTGTTTTCGTACCATTGATGGTCGTGGACGAGACTTGTCAGCCTTTGCCTCGGGTTCGATTCTTCCCACTGCCCCGTGTCCAATTTTTGTATCACTCTCTTGTTTGGTTTTAGGAAACCAAACAAAAAAACACTTGTGGCGACACTGTCTCTCTGGCGAGCTACTCGAATTTGCACATGCACCTCCCCGATTGGCTAATTAGATCCTAAATTGGCTCAAAAACAGCCCAAAGTATGGAATATTTTTCTTAACAATTATTCCTCAGCACATCCTACGGTGCAGCACACTTACTATCTGTTTCTGACCTTCTCGTACAGAGAATTACAGCAGTCCCACCCTGCCTGTACAAACTGACCTCAGAACCCAAATGACAGGTGTCACCAGGGCCGATGTGAGCCACAACTGGCAGACAACTGCACCCTGCATGCTCGATAGCCGCAGGCGGCACCTCCTCCACATCTCTGAAGAGGCCAACTGGCAGACCTACTGAGTGCACATTAGCTTTCTTTGCACCCCCCGAACACTACCTTCCTGAGGGGCTCCATAAAGTGAAATATTGAAGCTTCCAATAACTGGCAAACCCCTACCTGCATGTGCCTGCTCGGACTGTGATGAAGGAATGGCCACCCATTCACTCACACGGGTAAACATCCAACGTCCGTACTGTCTATCCACTTCGAATGATGCAAAAACGTTACCACCTGCCATTCACACTGCGGTGAGGGTGGATCTAGCGTATCGGGTTCATCAGAATGTCCCTCAGCAGAAGAGCCCTCGGGTGAAACGAGGTTCACCTCAGGTGCTCCGGGTGACGCACCAGTTTCTGTGCCACTGCTACACCCTGAGGTAGGAGCCTCGTGGCCAAAAGCTGTTCACAAACTGTAGGCAGTTTCTCTTGCATCCGTATACAATGTGCACACATCCTTTCAGTCCAAGTAGGACTCACTTCTCAATTGACTATAAATGCACAGAAAGCAACGTAAACACACAGCTCGCTGCTCTA
Source organism: Schistocerca americana (assembly GCF_021461395.2). NCBI lineage: Eukaryota > Metazoa > Arthropoda > Insecta > Orthoptera > Acrididae > Schistocerca > Schistocerca americana. The sequence continues at coordinate 76,760,901 of NC_060129.1, read as the reverse complement.
CTGACGTATCGCCACCTGAGGCCGATACCTTACTGAGCTGCAAAGCTGGCCATTCCAAAAAAATTACAACTGTGCTATAAACTGCACAAATCTAACCTTCAGAGTTATTACAACACGAAATTACACTTCTTAAATACTATCTCTCTATATTCGATGAATTATTCAGATACAATTCTACCCTTGAATGACGTTTACTAATTTTCTATCTTCATACTCGCAGAATCCATGCGAAAAGTAGTTCATACAATAGCTATGCCATGAGCGCATAAGTATTCTTTGTAGTACTCTCTCTGGTGGTTGTTAGAAAAAAAAGAAAGGGAGCTTCCGAGATTGTCTTCGTGCCGATTAGCCTGAGCTTGGTTTGGATGAACTGTAATCTGATTATTGAGATTTATCACAGAAGATAACTGATACGAACCGTACGATTAAGAGGAAATATATATAGATTGCTCCTTCACAAAAAAGGTGTGTATTTGAAATTTGAGAATTAATGATATTTATCGATATATTGCGTAGTTGTTAATCAGAAGGGAACTTCCGAAAGACTGGATACGAACCTGAATTTAATAATCCAAGAGCTCCATTACTTCTTCGGAAAGTTAAACTTCACCAAAGCCAAATATCCGCTTGATATGAGGTTTCCCCGACTGATTATACAACGCTCCCAAAATTACGAGGCATTTTATTTGTACAGATTAGCAGACTGCCGCAAAGCACGAGCCTGCAGAGAAGAAGAATCATTGCCTGATTTCATTCTAACAAGTAAAATTTCAGAATCATTTTGAGTGACTGAGCTATGACTGTGTTTCCTATCATGAATTATTGATTGCTCGAACGAATTGAGAGCTACAGAATTACGTAGAAAAGATAGGAGGAACAATTACAAGCCACGATTGGAATGCATTTTCATCTGGAAAGGAAGTTCTTTGAAAGTTATTCAACAGAGAGGAGAAAAGACAAAAAACTGGGGGCGCAAGATTGTGTGAATAAGGTGGGCGTCGAATGACTTCCCAACCTGAGGAAGGCAATTCACGGAACACCACATCGTCACTGTTGCATCAGATGCATCACACTATCTTTTGTAGGTGTGTACAGGTCTTTGTACGGGGAGTAGCTGCTTTCTTTTCCTTACATTAGCGTAAAGATACCATTTGTTGTACCAGTAATGAGACAGGACTGAAATGCTCAGTGTTGTTCACGAGCCAATTGATGACGAGCAAGCAGTGATGGATATATGCCCTCTTGGTTAGTTTTATGATCTCGGCTTACAGCACAAGGTACCCGTACACAGCATTTTTGAACCTTCCCCACTGCAAGCAAATGCTGCACAATGGTGGAATGATCACAGTTATTACATTTGCCAGTTCTCAAGTACACTGATGACGATCATTGCGGATTAATGCGTTTAAACAATCTTCACCGAACCCCGAAGGTCTTTCTGCAGGTGGAGACTGACTAATTCCAAAACAATCCTCCTTAAAATGAGAAAACCATTTTCTTGCCAAGCTCTGTCCGGTGGTGTTATCCCCATACACGGCACGAAAGTTTCTGACTGCCTTCACTGCTATCCCCCTCTGTTGAACACAAACAGAAGAATAGTTCAGACATATTCCAATTCCTCTGCTTGGCACTCTTGTTTCTGAGATTCCACAGCTGTACTCACTATGTCCAAAAGATAAAACGACAATATGTAAACTCAAGCAGGAACAAAGAACTACAAATAAAAAATGACGATAAATAAACACACAGCAACCGGGATACCAACATGCAAAACAAAAACTATAAAAACTTATGCACCAACTTTATTCAAATACAGGAATGGAATTCAAGAATCAAACTAAGAAAGAAAAAAGTATAAAAAGCTAAATATGTAACTTTCTGCTCTGCTGCCTATACAGTATTGTCTCCACTGAGCATCTGTATGCACGAGTTCCCGTCAAGAGAGGCCACTGTTTGTAGTATCTGATGGGACTTCATTAGTGAAAGAGAAATGACATCTGAGGTTCCCCAAGGAAGTTTTACATGCCCTCTGCTCTTCTTAATCTACATAAAGAATTAGGAAACCATATGAGTAGTGCTCTCAGATATTTTGCAGTTTTTGTGGCACTCTTATCATCTGCAAAAGTGATCAGAATATTTAAAAAACTGCAAAATGATGTAGACAAGTTATTGTATGACATGAAAAGTGCTAATTGATCCAAAAAATACAAAGCAACTTCCTCCACACAAGTACCAAACATTCTGTTACATTTAAGTTACACAGTAAATAACAGATTTAAACATTGTGCACTGACCTAAGTACCTAAGGAGTACAATAAACAAATACCTTACACTGGAGCCATCATATGGAAAATGCGGGGAAGGTAAACCAAACACAGTGTTTTATTGGCACAAAACTTAAAAGATGCAATAAATCCACTGAAGATACTGGCTACATGACAACTGTCTGCCCTCTAGTGGAATACAGCTGCACGGTACGGGATTCTTGCCAGATAGTACCGACAGAGGACATCAAAAAAATTTAAAGAAGGGCAGCATATATTGAAGTACTGCAAAATTGGCGAGAGAGTGTCAGAGATACAATAAGCGAGACGGGTCGGGTTCTCAGACTCCGGCGCGAGACCTTTTCACAAAGTTTCAATAATTTCTCGACTTGCACCTAGATTAGGAGAAATGACAAATGCAATAAAATAAATCACAGCACACAGGAAGATTTAGGTTTTCATGTTTCCCACTTCAGAGTGGCATGGTAAGAAGAATAATCTACAGTCGGTTTTACGAACCCCATCCCAAACAGTTAAGGGTGAATAGCAGGGCAACCATGTGCTGACTCAGAACGATCACTTCCCCCAGTAAACAGTTTAACGCCCACCAATCTCCCATAATTCCTCAAAATTGATCTGACTTTTACAATGAAGTCAATTTGTATAACATTTTCCAATTTATTAGGTTTTCCAGAGGAATCGCCACCCCGGACTCACCTCCGTGTCGATAGAGGCGCCGACCTTGGTAGCCTCGCACAGCGCGGGTGTCGCGGCCGCCCCCGCCAGAGACGAGGCACTCCCGGAGCCGTGGGAGGAGCCCGACAGGCTGCCGGACGTGGCGCTGCTGCCGAAGACGCGACTCAGCCCGTCCACGACGCCGTCCACGGTGCTGAGCAGGTTGTCGGGCACCGTGCGCACCGCCTGGCCTACCGACCGCATCGAGTTCTTCAACGGGTTCACCACCAGGCTGTCCAGCTGCAACACACCGCGTAACTGACTTATTACGGATTGTTATGGTATTTGAAACTGTGGTTCAATATCAGTGAATCTTGTAATCTTAAGTATTGCAATATAGGTAGAACACTATTTAAGTACGCTAACAGACCCCCCTCATGAACCGTAGACCTTGCCATTGGTGGGGAGGCTTGCGTGCCTCGGCGATACAGATAGCCGTACCGTAGGTGCAAACCGCAACGGAAAGGGAATCTGTTGAGAGGCCAGACAAACGTGTGGTTCCTGAAGAGGGGCAGCATCCTTTTCAGTAGTTGCTGGGGCAACAGTCTGGACGATTGACTGATCTGGCCTTGTAACATTAACCAAAACGGCCTTGCTCTGCTGGTACTGCGAATGGCTGAAAGCAAGGGGAAACTACAGCCGTAATTTTTCCCGAGGGCATGCAGCTTTACTGTATGGACAAATAGAAGCATTCGAAATGTGGTGCTACAGAAGAATGCTGAAGATTAAATGGATAGATCACATAAATAATGAGGAGGCATTGATTAGAATTGGGGAGAAGAAGAGTTTGTGGCACAACTTGACTAGAAGAAGGGATCGGTTGGTAGGACATGTTCTGAGGCATCAAGGGATCACCAATTTGGTATTGGAGGGCAGCGTGGAGGGTAAAAATCGTAGAGGGAGACCAAGAGATGAATACACTAAGTAGATTCAGAAGGATGTAGGCTGCAGGACGTACTGGAAAATGAAGCTTGCACAGGATAGAGTAGCATGGAGAGCTGCATCAAACCAATCTCAGGACTGAAGACAACGACAACAACAACAACAACAACAACAGACGATTAACATATGTGGGGGGATCAAATACATAGATGGGATTTTTGTTCCTGAACATCAACAGCTGGTAGGACTGGCCCCGTGTTTCTGCTATGCTTAGGTGGGACCATTAGAAGTGAGGAGAGCGTGCTGTTAGATATTTTCCGCCGTTTCGTCAGTAACCCTCGTGACGTCTGAGCAACAGGTCCACTCCCCCATTGAGCAACACATAATTACTAATTTTCTTGCTCATAAAGGAGTTACGATGGCAGAAATTTGCTGGCTGACTGAACAGCTCGGTGGTAAAACACAATCAAGGGTGCGTGTATTTGCCTGACACACAAAGTTCAAGAAAGGATGAGAACATGTGGAAAATCAGCAACACGATCGCCGTACTCGGACCAACATTACAAACAAAAACATCCTGATAGATGATAGTATCAGAAGCTCCACAAAAAGTCAGAATCAGTTATGGGAGCTGTCAAGCAATCACCACCAACTACCTACAGTTCCGTAAAGTGTGTTCCACATAGCACCCTAAACTTCCGACCGAAAATCTGAAGTTGAGACGTTTGGAGCTCTGTCAGAGGCTTACAGCAAGGTTTCCAGAAGAAGGTGACGCATTTTTGAGTTGGATCGTCACCTGCATCGAAACGTGTGTTCACCACTACACTCCAGAATCCAAACGAGCCAGTAAGGAGTAGCGGAGGAAAGGGGAGGCAGCAACAGTGGACACCAAGACTAGACTGTCAGCAGGCAAGGTTCTTTCAACCATTTTTTCGAATAGCGAGGCATTTTGCCGATTGATTTTTTGCACGAGCGACGCACGATCAATGCTGCTTATTACTGAAAACTGTTGAAATAGGCAAGAGTTGCATATCACCGCAAAAGGCGAGACCAATCAATTTGACAGGTCTTCCTCCTCCACGATACTGCTCCTCTCACTACCTTCAAGCTACGGGAAATGCACTGGACTACACTTGATCATCCTCCTTAAAGCCCGAATTTATTTCCCTGCGATTTCGATTTATTCGGACCGCTTAAAGATGCTCTAGGAAGACGGCGATTTGAAGATGAGGAGAGTGTGGAAGACTTCATGCGCAACTGGCTCGCGACATGACCCAGTTCATTTTATGATGAGGGCATCAAAAAGGTGTCCATACACTGGGACAAATGCATTTCCAAAGCAGGAAAAATAAATTATAGTTGCCTTGAGCTTTTCAATACACGAATTTAAATAAAAGATAAAATTCTGTTTATATTTGAGCCGCCTTCGTATTTGGACGCAAATGAAATATTATTTGCTCACCGTGTACTTAACCTAAGAACTCCCCTGCCCCACACAACGTTGCAACATCCTGTAACGAATGACATTACATACAGACATGTAAAGACAAGTTTTAAATCTCAAAACCAGAGTTACAAAATTCTGAAAATGGCAATAACAAAATCCAAAGTGCACTTTTGCACTGAACTTCGACTAAAATATACTGAAACTTGAAGTCATTTTTTAGTTTCTGTGTAGCTATAAAGTCTGCCCGTATACTTCACAACATTTTATTGCAAACAGGAATGTTGGAAGAGCTGTCCGGAGCACATTCGACCTATTTACCTCGTACCACTGGAGAGCACTTCTCACTCGACTGACAAACTGTCGTCACTCCCTAAACCGCTACTGTATTTACTCGAATCTAAGCCGCACTTTTTTTCTGGTTTTTGTAAGCCAAAAAACTGCCTGTGGCTTACAATCGAGTGCAAAGTAAGTGTAAGTTCTGAGAATGTTGGTAGGTGCCACGACAACTAACTTGTGCCGTCTATATACAGTGAAACTTCGTTAACACGAATCCAAAGGACCGAAAAATCAGGAGTTCGTGTCAAAAAAATTCATGTTAAGTGAAAAACACAGATTTTAATAAGTACACATGTACAGCAGTAAACTAATGTGTAATACACTACACTATCAATCATCTTATTGTAGTCTTATAACACTATAAAGTGATTGTAAAACAAAAAGTACTCACAAATTATATAAGTTACTTTCTCGGCAAAAATTCAGTCATGGTTCGTTGAGGTTCATGGGAACGATAATATTTTGTAATTTCACAACCAATTGTAATGATAGCATCCACAAACCCAGCAGTGACGTCAGATGTTGAAGTGAACCGTTCTAAACAATCCAAGGCTGTAAACATCTCCTGACAGGTAGGTGGAATGGTATCTGTATTCTTGTGCTCTTCACTCTCTTATGATGGCCCTTCTTGCTGCTCGTTCACAGCTTTTGGCACATCCGATTCCACAGAAGCACATATGGCAACATCGTCGTCTACACTAATGAGTTCTTCGAAACTAATCCCAGGGTTCGCAACATCCTGCAGAACTGTCCATTCATCAGGTGAAGTGGCATCTTCTAACTCGTGGACATCTTCAGTGTTGCTATGTCTCCAAGCTCTGTTAAAGCACTTCCCTATATCATGTGGCGATACTGAGTTCCAGACTGCTGCGATGGCTTTTATTGCGTCAAGCAGATTCCAATTTGGGGTTCCACTATTGTTTTCAGCAGCACGAATTGCAGCTCTTAGAAGTTGCTTACAATAAGCTCTCTTTATGAGAGAGATTACGCCTGGGTCCAAAGGCTGAAAGCGGCTTGTGGCATTGGGTGGAAAAAACTGAACCTTTATGTTCGATAGGTTCAAATCATGAATGTTATGGGCAGTACCCCTGTCCAATATAAGAAGAACATGTCTATTTTGAGCAACCATTCGACTGTTGAAACGAAGAATCCACTTGCGAAATGATGTGCCATAGATCCAAGCTTTCTTGTGGTGAGACTAGATGCAAGGTAAAGTGTCCATATTTATGTTTTTAGAACAATGTGGTTTCTCGTATTTACCGATAACCCAGGGACGAAACTTCTCACTGCCGTCAGCATTACAGCAAAGTATAACAGTCACACGTTGTTTGCTTCGTGCTCCACCGTGACACTTATCACCTTTTATCCCCAGGGTGTGATATGGAAAAAGATTGTAGAAAAATCCAGTTTCATCCATGTTAAACACGTCACATGAGGCATACTTTTCCCTCACTCGGTTGAATTCATGCAACCAGCTGTTCGCACTTTCTTCATCAACTTTATTTGCTTCACCACAAATTTGTACAGATGAAACTGAATGTCGCTTTTGGAACCGGTACAACCAACCAGCAGAACAACGGAAGTCTTCGATGCCTTTATCTTTAGCAATATAATTTGCTTTTGACTGAATCACAGAACCAGTTTAAGGTATGTTAGATGCACGCATATGATTGAACCTTTCTAGCAGTAACATCTCGATGTCTTCATACTTGGTGATACGAAGTCGTGTAGATTTGTTTCCAGAACCTGATGCCACAGCATTAATAGTTTTTTCTCAATTCTTAATAATAGTAGATAAAGTAGATTTAGGTATTCCAAACTGCTCAGCAATTGCTGTTTTCTTGGTTCCACGGTCAATTTCATCTAGAATCTTAAGCTTTAACTGTACATTTAGAACTGTCTGTTTCTTCTTTGCCATTTTCGTGTGCTACGGTACTGGTTGTAACTGTAGTTTTTATTCAGTATTCCAACTTGATACGGCTACAACTAACAGAACACCTGTCAAATCTGGCACTGAGTACATTCCTAAATTCTGCTGCATGTCTTATAATGTACAGCATACGCTGATTGTTGAGGTTATAAATCGCCGCTACCGACCTACAATACATTAAAAATGAGTCAACAATAAGTATAATTAGCTTTGTAGCTACATTTCCTACATTCATTTTCGACGAAAAAAAAAATAAAATGCTTTAGATTACTCTAAGGTCGGAAGTTTTTGCTACAGTGAAATTTAATTATGCTAGGAATTGAAACAGAGTTTGTAATTCGCCTTAACCGATAAAACATACCATAAGAACTAATGTATTCCTGGTGGGACCAATATTTTTTTCGCATTAACCGTGAGTTCGTCTTATGTGAGTTCGCACTAACGAGGTTATACTGCATGTAATGCTAAAGGAATGCTTTGCAGGCACAAAGATAAATACTGGTGCCAAAACCTCTGCTTCAGTAAATAAATTAAAAAACGTAGAACACGAGCTTTTTTTTTTCTCTGCCCCAAGTTTCGAACACTGCATCGCATTGTAAGTAACGACTGCTGCAGTGTAAGTAACAACAAATAGTACCCACTTGCCATTGTTTTGCTAATGAGAAAAATTCCTCTCTCTCTCTCTCTCTCTCTCTCTTTTTTTTTTTTTTTTTTTTTTTTTTTGGCAAGCGGCGGTAGCCCGCACAAAAGCAATTTGTGCCGCGAGCGGCAACAGGTCGTAAACACTCATTATCAGAATGCGACAAACAATGCCTGACACAGTACAATAACGCATTTTCAACTTTGAGTGACGTTTAACACCTGTAACAAAGAGAGTGGCACTTATCAATCAAAGCAAAATAAGCAATCGATTCAAACCAGATGAAGCAGGTGGAAAAAATAAGGGTAACCGTATAAATACGAATGGAGCGCCTGGCACATAGCAATAGCTACTTGGTAAAGCTTAACTGCTAAGCTTACGACTCGAACCAAACTACTGTAGCTGTATCTTCATCTATTCGACCTAAATTGTGTCTCACGTTACTATGGACCAACTTTGTTTCGATTTGGAGGTGCGGTCTACAACTTTTCTCTCCCCTTGAATTTCGAGTCTCAAATTTCAGGTGCGGCTTAGATTCGGGAAAATTTTTTTTTTCCTCGATTTCGAGTTTCATTTTTCAGGTGCAGCTTAGATTAAATTCAATGTCAAACTGGAGATCACTATACTAATATTTTTGTGAAAGCATTGCCTAACCAACAATGTAGGAGAGAGGCCGAAAGTGTGCATGTCATCATTGAATATCCAAAGCTGCACACAGAAAAGAGAATATCTAGTGGCTACAACAGCTGTCAAAATAATAAAAACAATATAACTCAGGTTTTACACTAAGGGGTTAAGTATATATTAATGTACCGGGTGATCAAAAAGTCAGTATAAATTTGAAAACTTAATAAGGCACAGAATAAGGTAGATACAGAGGTAAAAATTGACACACATGCTTGTAATGACATGGGGTTTTATGGGGGGGGGGGGGGGGGGGGCAACAAGAGAAACAACAAAGTTCATAAAATGTCTGACAGATGGCGCTGGGCAGCAAAACTTCAGTGACTGTGCATGACAATCGTGTATAAAAGGAGATGTAATGAGAGAGAGAATCAGATGCGCCAGCAGTCGCAGCATGTTGATGTTACCTGAAAAGGCGCTTTTAGTGAAGCTCTATTATCAAAATGGGGAATGTGCTAGTTCAGCATTACGATCTTACCGCCGTAGGAAGGGGATTCGAATGGGTAAAGACCCGGTGACAAATGCAGCTGTGGCGAGAATGATTTTGAAGTTCGAAGCCACGCGTTGTTTAGACGAAAGACCCCGTAGTGGCCGACCGAGCACAAGGCGTAATGCTGCTGAGACACTTCAGGAAGAAATGGAGGCTGTAGCGGGTTCGTCTGTGCACGGGGAAGTTAGCGCTTGTGCAGTCGCACGTCGCACCGGCATTCTGTACACTACTGCTGGGTTGGCACTTAGGCGTACCCTCCGATGCTATTCGTACAAAATCCATCGGCATCATGAACTGTTACCTGGCAATTTAGTGAAGCCAAGGGCATTTGCGTTGTGGGCGTTTCAAAAGATGGCGGAAAGATGACGATTGGTTGAGTAACGTGTTGTGGACCGACGAAGCTCATTTCACGCTCCGAGGGTCTGTCAACGCCCACAACTGCAGAACTTGGGCTACCGAAAATCCTAGAACTATTGTGGAAACTCCACAGCACGACGAGAAAGTTATGGTATGGGTTGGATTTATCACATCTACCATTATCACGCCTTTTTTCTTCGAGGAAATGTGTGATTCTGGTTTTGTAACTGCTACTGTGACGGATGAGAGGTATGCCGATATGTTACAGGATCGCATGATCCCCAGCCTGGCTGATAAACACCTGCTGGAACATCCGATGTTTATGCAGGATGGCGCTCCACCCAATATTGCTAGACGCATGAAAGATCTCTTGTGCGCATCGTTTGGTGATGATCGTGTGCTCAGCCGCCACTTTCGTCATGCTCGGCCTCCCAGGTCCCCAGACCTCAGTCTGTGCGATTTTTGGCTTTGGGGTTACCTGAAGTCGCAAGTGTATCCTGATCGACCAACATCTCTAGGGATGCCGAAAGACGACATCCGACGCAAATACCTCACCATAACTCAGGACATGCTTTACAGATGGTGGACATATTGAGCATTTCCTGTAAAGATCATCATCTTTGCTTTGTCTTATTTTGTTATGCTAATTATTGCTATTCTGATCAGATGAAGCACCATCTGTCGGACATTTTTGGAACTTTCGTATCTTTTTGGTTCTAATAAAACCCCATGTCGATTTGTACCTCTCTATCTACATTATTCCATGATTTATTCAGTTTTCAAATTTATGCTGACTTTTTCATCACTGGTTAGTACTTACCTATTGAAGGTGGAATGTTTAGTACTATTGACAGACTCACGTAAAAGGAAAATTAGTCACATTACCCTCACTTTCGGAACTATAAGTTACTTCCTCGAAGAGGAGAGACGTGTGGGTCAGACAAGAATAAAAACGTAGAGCAAGCCACTTCGAGCTGACGACACGGGGAGTCGGCAGCCAGAGCAGAGCACAGCAGAGCCGCAGCACTCACTCACCGCGTGGGAGACCTGTGCCACCCCCAGGCCGGAGCTGCCCCCACCACCTCCGCTGCCACCCCCGCCGTAGTCCCCCTGCTCGAGGAAGGCGGCCAGCAGGTCGCGCAGCTGCGGGTGCGAGCCCACCACGCCGGGCTGCATCACGATTTGCAGGTAGTCGTTGAGCATCTTCATCCTCTTCTCCAGCACGGCACGCTCCATGTTGTGGAACGTCTTCTTCCCGGGGAACGTCAACTTGCCCAGGTCCCCGTACTGACGACAGTTTGAATTCGCAGCATTACTGTCAAATTCCATGTGCACATAAATCACTTGACTAATGTATAGGAGATTTATCAGTTTAAGTTGTGTAACCGACATCCCAGATACGAGAACAGCCTGACGTGAGGATCTGAAAGACTGGGCACCTACAATTTCTTCATCCTTAGAAGGCTGGAAACAGAGAGCCTGATATCAATTTCCTAAAGCACTATGTTTGTGCTATTGTGGCCCAGATAGACACGAAGCCCACGCCTACTACATTAGTACAAGTTTATATGCCAACTAGCTCTGCAGATGATGAAGAAATTGATGAAATGTACGATGAGATAAAAGAAATTATTCAGGTAGTGAAGGGAGACGAAAATTTAATAGTCATGGGTGACTGGAATTCGAGAGTAGGAAAAGGGAGAGAAGGAAACATAGTAGGTGAATATGTATTGGGTGTAAGAAATGAAAGAGGAAGCCGCCAGGTAGAATTTTGCACAGAGCACAACTTAATATAGCTTACACTTGGTTCAAGAATCATGAAAGAAGGTTGTATACATGGAAGAAGCCTGGAGATACTAGAATGTATCAGATAGATTATATAATGGTAACACGGAGATTTAGGAACCACCTTTTAAATTATAAGACATTTCCAGGGGCAGATGGGGACTCTGACCACAATTTATTGGTTATGAACTGTAGATGAAAACTGAAGAAACTGCAAAAAGGTGGGAATTTAAGGAGATGGGACCTGGATAAACTGACTAAACCAGAGGTTGTACAGAGTTTCAGGGAGAGCATAAGGGAACAATTGACAGGAATGGGGGAAAGAAATACAGTAGAAGAAGAATGGGTAGCTCTGAGGGATGAAGTAGTGAAGGCAGCAGAGGATCAAGTAGGTAAAAAGACGAGGGCTAGTAGAAATCCTTAGGTAACAGACGAGATATTGAATTTAATTGATGAAGGGAGAAAATATAAAACTGCAGTAAATGAAGCAGGCAAAAAGTAATACAAATGTCTCAAAAATGAGATCGACAGGAAGTTCAAAATGGCTAAGCAGGGATGGCTAGAGGACAAATGTAAGGATGTAGAGGCTTACCTCACCAGGGGTAAGAGATATACTGCCCACAGGAAAATTAAAGAGACCTTTGGAGAAAAGAGAACCACTTGTATGAATATCAAGAGCTCAGATGGAATCCCAGTTCTAAGCAAAGAAGGGAAAGCAGAAAGGTAGAAGGAGTATGTAGAGGTTCTATACATGGGCGATGTACTTTAAGACAATATTATGGAAATGGGAGAGCATGTAGATGAAGATGAAATGGGAGATATGATACTTACTGCGTGAAGAGTTTGACAGAGCACTGAAAGACCTGAGTCGAAACAAGGCCCCAGGAATAGACAACATTCCATCAGAACTACTGACGGCCTTGGGAGAGCCAGTCCTGACAAAACTCCACCATCTGGTGAGCAAGATGTGACAGGCAAAATACCTTCAGACTTCAAGAAGAATATAATAATTCCAATCCCAAAGAAAGCGGGTGTTGACACATGTTAAAATTACTGAACCATCAGATTAGTAAGTCACAGCTGGAAAACACTAATGCAAATTCTTTACAGACGAATGGAAAAACTGGTAGAAGCCGACCTCGGCGAAGATCAGTTTGGATTCCGTAGAAAAGTTGGAACATGTGAGGCAATACTGACCTTACGACTTATCTTAGAAGAAAGATTAAGGAAAGGCAAACCTATGTTTCTCACATTTGTAGACTTAGAGAAAGCTTTTGATAATGTTGACTGGAATACTCTCTTTCAAATTCTGAAGGTGGCAGGGGTAAAATACAGGGAGCGAAAAGCTATTTACAATTTGTACAGAAACCAGATAGCAGTTATAAGAGTGGAGGGGCATGAAAGGGATGCAGTGGTTGGTAAGGGAGTGAGACAGGGTTGTAGCCTCTCCCCAACGTTATTCAATCTGTATATTGAGCAAGCAGTGAAGGAAACAAAAGAAAAATTTGGAGTGGGTATTAAAATCCACGGAGAAGAAATAAAAACTTTGAGGTTTGCCAATGACATTGTAATTCTGTCAGAGACAGCAAAGGACTTGGAAGAGCAGTTGAACGGAGTGGACAGTGTCTTGAAAGGAGGATATGAGATGAACATCAACAGAAGCAAAACGAGGATAATGGAATGTAGTCAAATTAAGTCGGGTGATGCTGAGGGAATAAGATTAAGAAATGACACACAAAGTAGTAAATGAGTTTCGCCATTTGGGGAGCAAAATAGCTGATGATGGTCGAAGTAGAAAGGATATAAAATGTAGACTGGCAATGGCAAGGAAAGCATTCCTAAAGAAGAGAAATTTGTTAACATCGAGTATAGATTTAAGTGTCAGGAAGTCGTTTCTGAAGGTATTTGTATGGAGTGTAGCCATGTATGGAGGTGAGACGTGGACGATAAATAGTTTACACAAGAAGAGAATAGAAGCTTTCGAAATGTGGTGCTACAGAAGAATGCTGAAGATTAGATGGGTAGGTCACATAACTAATGTGGAGGTATTGAATAGAATTGGGGAGAAGAGGAGTTTGTGGCACAAGTTCTCTAAAAGAAGGGATCGGTTGATAGGACATGTTCTGAGGCATCAAGGGATCACCAATTTAGTACTGGAGGGCAGCGCGGACGGTAAAAATCGTAGAGGGAGACCAAAAGATGAATACACTAAGCAGATTCAGAAGGATGTAGGTTGCAGTAGGTACTGGGAGATGAAGGAGCTTGCATAGGATAGAGTATCATGGAGAGCTGCATCAAATCAGTCTCAGGACTGAAGACCAGAACAACAACAATAACAACAACAACAACAAAAGCACTATGACAGAATTCCCATAACAAAAAATTTAAAGAATCGCCTTTTAAGATTAGAAGAGTCCCAGATGCTGTCAATTACAAAATATTTTCACTTATTAACACAGTTTTTGATAGCCGAGTGCATAATGGAGCAGACTCACGACTGTAAACTGCCAGCTTCAAATCTCACTGACAGCAAAACTTTTCTTACTTATATTAAAATTTCACTATTTATAAATAAATAGAAATGTCAGTTAACAAATAATGAATAATAATTTTTAATAAAAATAACATCTACTTTTAGTAATTACTTGCACAAAACTGTGGCTGTGGTCATTTAGCTGGTATAGCACTAGATTGCAGCCATGAGGTCTCGGGCTGAATCCCAGAAACAGGACAGGAGGGGGAGGGGAGGATATTTTTCCTCGTTCCAGTTTCTCCGGGATGGCCGCAGCTCGGCTTGGTATAAAATGAGTACCGCGATCTTTCCAGAGAGTAAAAGACAGCCGGATCAATGGGTCTACAACAATCCACTTCCTATTGCTGCAACATAGGAAGGCTCTGCTCTCCCTGGAGACATACCAGTAGCCCAGTCACCAACTTGCCCCGCAGACTTTACCTTTTAATTGCAACAAAATGCCACTATTCACAACAGATTAAACTTGGGTGCAAAAACGCAAAATGTCAAATAGAAAATAAAATGCTTGTTTATTTCTAGAGTTTAAATAATCTTGTCCACGTAGATAATTTTTTTTTTTTTAACACTAACTGCATTTTGTATATGACTTTACCAAACTTTAGTTTATTTGCATACTACCAATAATAGTATGTTATTTTTAGTAAAAAATATGATTAAATATCTGTGATTAACATTTGTACTGGAATTTGAACAGAATTTTTTTTTTAATGTTTGCTACCATCAAAATTTCACACAGTGACTTTACAATGACATGATTGCTACGCTGCACACTCCACTAACGACAACTGTTGTTAACTCACAAATCACTTACACTTAAAATCTTTGAAGATTCATAAAAAAAAACTGCTTTTTAAGGGGATTATCCATTGGGTTCCATTGTGAGATCAAAAAATTAATTTTAAGTTAAACAATTTTTAAGAAATGGCATCATGAAGATAAATTTAGAGCTATTAAAAAATTTGGAGGCCTCATATTACAAAGGACACTTGTTATACACATTCAATCAAAGCCGACACAAAAGTAAAACACCTCATTCACCAGAAACAGCAGAAGTAATATCTGTGTTCAACCAAGGTGACTCTAAAAATTGTAGAGGTGTATACAAAAATCATAATTAGTACAGTTAACAATTTTGGATATTCTCACCGGTGAAGAACAAACCGCATTTAGAAAAGGATGATCAATCACAGACAATGTATTTGCTCGGCAACAGCTAACAGAGAAAAGACAAGAGTATGACCTGCAAATGCACACAGTATTTAACGAAGTGAACAAATACAAAATCTGGGCTATAGTGGAAAGCAATGGATATGCTAGGAAATTAATAAAGGCAGTACAAGGTACATACAAAGGATTAAACATTTTAAGAAATACAGATGAAACAAGAACCAAAGAAATTTTTATAAATAAATGAGTACAACAACTGCAACCAATATCATCCACTCTTTTTAAGACTAGTATTCTAAACTGGAAGCAACACATACAAAAAGGTATTAAAATGTCAAAAGACAGCATATTAATTATTTTAGTTTTTAGTTCATGCAGACAATGACTTACAATGTGCACTGTTATGCTGAAATAGCTCTGTAAACAATACGACACTGAGATTTTTAAAATCAAGATAGAAGTAATGGCTCTCTAGGGCAAAGATATAGTTCACTCAAAAATAATTATTTGGGACAGCAAACAGCAATAAAGACATAGACTTAAAATTTGCTAGATTTGAAATATATGTGGCACCATTTATAATGTGTTTACAAACCACACAAAAAATGAGAATTTTTTTAACTATGGCCCTTGCAGTATTTTTTTTTGTGTGAATGAATGCTAATTACCTGCAAAAAGTGCACAAATGAAATTTCTAAGAACAACAAATGAGTAAAAGGCTACTCAAGAGTTAACCACGTAAAAAATGACACAATCCAACAAGAACCAAAACTAGAGCTATTGAACCTAGAATAACCAAATACAGTAACACTTGGTATGAGTGCATACAAGGAATGTATAGTAAACAATTTCCAAAACCAGCTTGAGCTTATAAGCAGAAGAAGCAATACAGAATCCCTGGCATTGGATGAACAATTATTTATTGTAGGAAAATTTTATGAGAATAACCACAGTAATGTCAGTGTTTGATGTGCACACCTGTCAAAGTTCGCAAAGAAAAGGACACCTAGTGAAGTGTTACGGCATTGTATGTTGTAACACACTAAAGTCCCAGTGATTCTGAAGCCGTCAGATAATCTATGTTCTGGTGCACATCTCTCACCGATTTTCATTGTTGACAGGTCGAAGGCCAGATTTGAATCTATTGGGAATGTTCAGGATGGAAAAAGAAAGGAGTCGGGGTAAAAATCCACAGTCGTTACCGACAACAAGAGGTAGTGTGTATGCACATTCTTAGAGGACTCTGCATTTATAGATGTAAAGAAAATATACTGTCCAGTCACATTAATGTGAACACCTGTCAGAAGTCTGAATACAGGGTGTATACAAGGACAAGGAATAAAAATTCCCGGATTTCCTGGTTAAAAATACACTCTCTCCTGGGTGAAAATACACTTTTTCCGTGTGAAGTGACAGTATACTGTTCCTCGGAACTGTAAAACTTATCAATCCTTTGAATGGTTGTGGTTTTATACATTTATTTATTTCTGAGCCCTTTTGAAAACTAAACTCAGAAAAAAGACCATTTACGCTGTATATTTTTGTATTACGAAAGTATAAATTCGAATTCCACAAAACACCGCATATTACTTTCCAAAGCATTGAAATTGAGATTGCGATGTGCCTTTGCAAGCCAGTCATAGCTCACGTCACAAGATTTCACCAGCCGATATAGTGGATATTCAGAGCTTAGGACACGTGATGTAGTCAGCCAATAGCATTATCACTGTTAAGTAGCGCGTGCACACAAATACAAAAAGTTAATGGTGTATATTAATATGCATAGTGTTGCTACAAGAAAAGCAGAGCTTTCACATATAATATTGGTCTCTACGAATAATAAACTGCAAGAGAAGCTAAACTTTCACATACAATGTTGATCTTTTTTTGCGAGTGTTACATTATAGGATATATCACACAAATGTGCCATGGGCTCAAAACTTTTTCTATATGATCATCCTCAAATATTTGATTTTTAAATGAGAGTCAAATGCTCAGCGATTTAAGAAATTCATCGCACATTCTCGCACTTTCTTCATCATGCGTAAAAGGAAATTTACTTTGAAAGTAATGCTTTTCAATCAATCATTCGCAATTATTTTCCCGGGACCTGTTAGAAAGAGGTTCGTTTCAGCAGTTGACAGCTTGCGCACGCAAGTAAAAATTTTCCGGGTAGCATCTTGCTGCTTGCTTATACAGCTACAGCCACACTTTTGTAGCCAGAAGCGGGAGAAGGTACATGCGCGACTCAACTGCGCACGCCCATGGGTCCGCTGGCAACTGCTCACACGAATCTAATGTAAACAGTTTTGACATCACGCTCATCGGAGGCAATTCATTGTTATGAAGCATTGTGTAGTCTTCCTAAAGCTTTTGACACATTTTTCTACTGGTAGACGCTTGTATGAGCACTGTGTTGTTGTGTACATGGCACATTTCCTTTATTTTATTTTTTTCCCTCATTCATGTTTTATTGCTGCAGTATTATTCTGCAGTAGCGGGATGCAGTAATATCCTTTGTTAGATTATTATTTCTTACCAGTCAAAATTACAAAAAAAATTAACTGCAAACTAAAACAAAACAAAAAGATCCCAGAATTCTAAAAAATTCCCAAGTTTTTCCCGGTTTTCTCCTGGATAAAAAAAATTCCCGGATCTCCCGGTTGTCCCAGGTCGTATACACCCCGGAATAACACCTTTCGCAGTGTGGACTACCGTGAGACGTGCACAAAGAGAGTCAATGAGGTTCCAGAAGTACCGACAGGGACGTGGAGCCGTGTCGACTCCAGTGCTGTGGCCAGCTGCCCCAGATTTCCCGATCGAGGCTCCACGGTGCAAACAGCCCGATCGAGGTGCTCCCACAGGTTACCTACCGGATTTAAATCCGCGAAGTTTGCTGGCCGGTGGAGGGCAGTGAACTTATCCCAGCACTATCCCAACCACGCACGTACACTGCGAGCTGTGCGACACGTCGCACCGTCCTGCCAGTCGACGTCACCGTGTTGAGGATAAACTAACTGCGCGAAGGGCTGAACGTGGTCCCAAAGGATAGACCGATACTCGTGTCGATCCGCTGTGCCTTCCGTAATGACGACATCACCCGGGGAATGCCTCAAAAATGTTTCCCAGACCACAACTCTCCCTCCTGCAGCCCAGACCCTTCCGACAATTATTACAGACATTTCGCACCGTACACGACAGTCGTCTCCCCAACGGAGAATAAGAGGCGATTCGTCCGGAGAGGCCACCTGTCGTCGCTCGGTGGGCATTCGGTTGCAATACCGGTGTGCCGATTCCGGCCCTCGGTGCCGACGAATGGAGTCGGCAAGGGTGTGAGAAACAGGCGGCTGCTGCTGTGCCCCACACATAGCCATGTCTGCCTGTAATGGTACTTGAACTACATAACCATTACGGCACCTCACCTCAACCTCTCGATACCGGCAATATTCTACTGTGTTTCTGTAAAGTAGTTAACAAATTTCTGAGACAACATTCAGATTTGATTTCATTAATGTAGAGGTACTTTGATACATCAATATATTTATATTGCAATGATTTAGTCTTATGTGAATTCTTTCTTTTGTCACTATGATCTTTGACCTACTTGTAACTCTAATTTTTTGGGCACGTAAGCGGTTATTCGAGGTCAAGTCCTGGTCGTCATGTTGAAAAGACACAAATTGTAGTCAGTTTATAAAATGTGAACTTTAACAGTGAGGAAGATATTTTCAAGTATGTTTTATATTGTGAAATGATGTTTTGTGAGTTATGTGATATTGCAACAAAAGTAATAAAAAGAGATTAATCTTCAAGAATGGTTTACGAAACACATCTATAAAACTTTTGAATATCTCAGAATAGCACCTAGGCCTCTTTGCACCCTAGCTCGGAATCACCACCACCTACATTTTGGACGATTGAGCCAGGAGTTCACAACGGGACCAGCGTGGGAAACACGAAAAGATGAGTGCCTAGTTTATCCATTATTTCATTAAATGACTTTATTAACTGTGCTCTTATGACACCTGCCACATAATATAACGTTGTTGCTGCCCAACAATGCAATATTTAGTAGCGTGAGCAACACTACAATCATAATTAATTTTTGACCTCTGTTGTGGTAGGGTTGTTAGATACCGAACGGTCCTCATTGACGATGACGATCGGTTTGTAGGGCGCTCGACAGTGGGGTCATCGGCACCCGTACAAAGTGCCGATTTTTACGTGGCCCAATTTTTGTACACAGCCCGGCCTAACCACTGTCACGAATGGTGATGACGAAATGACGAGGCCAACACAAACACCCAGTCCCCAGGCAGAGAAAATCCTCAACCCGACCAGGAATGAACCCGGGACCCCGTGATCCGGAGGCAGCAGTTCTAGCCACTGGACCACGAGCTGAGGACGAATGATCCTCGAGGAGGCACTGTCATAAGCCCTCTGTTCGTGTTGGCGGTCTGTCGCTCCACAGTTGCACCTCCATTCGCCCGTACACATCTCATCCACATCTACATCTACTCTCCATACTCCGCAACCCAACTGACGGTGTGTGGCAGAGGGTACCTTGAGTACCTCTATCGGTTCTCCCTTCTATTCTCGTCTCGTATTGTTCGTGGAAAGGAGGATTGTCGGTATGCTTCTGTGTGGGGTCTAATCTCTCTGATTTTATCCTCACGGTCTCTTTGCGAGATATACATAGGAGGGAGCAATATACTGCTCGACTCCTCGGTGAAGGTATGTTCTCGAAACTTCAACAAAAGTCCGTACCGAGCTACTGAGCATCTCTCCTGCAGAGTCTTCCACTGGAGTTTATCTATCATCTCCGTAATGCTTTCGCGATTACTAAATGATCCTGTAACGAAGTGCGCTGCTCTCTGTTGGATCTTCTCTATCTCTTCTATCAACCCTATCTGGCACAGATCCCACACTGCTGACCAGTATTTGAGTAGTGGGCAA
The DNA here is from genome assembly GCF_021461395.2 of Schistocerca americana. Taxonomy (NCBI): domain Eukaryota; kingdom Metazoa; phylum Arthropoda; class Insecta; order Orthoptera; family Acrididae; genus Schistocerca; species Schistocerca americana. The sequence continues at coordinate 76,740,695 of NC_060129.1, read as the reverse complement.
ACAAGCGTACTGTAACCTACTTCCTTTGTTTACGGATTGCATTTCCTTAGGATTCTTCCAATGAATCTCAGTCTGGCATCTGCTTTACAGACGATCAGCTTAATATGATGATTTCATTTTAAATCACTCCTAATGCGTACTCTCAGATAATTTATGGAATTAACTGCTTCCAGTTGCTGACCTGCTATATTGTAGCTAAAAGATAAGGGACCTTTCTTTCTGTGTATTCACAGCACATTACACTTCTCTACATTCAGATTCAATTGCCATTCCCTGCACCATGCGTCAATTCGCTGCAGATCCTTCTGCATTTCAGTACAATTTTCCATTGTTACTGTGGTGTCACCGCCAGACACCACACTTGCTAGGTGGTAGCTTTAAATCGGCCGCGGTCCATTAGTACATGTCGGACCCGCGTGTCGCCACTGTGTGATCGCAGACCGAGCGCCACCACAAGGCAGGTCTCGAGATACGGACTAGCACTCGCCCCAGTTGTACGGACGACGTAGCTAGCCATGCACACTGACGAAGCCTCGCTCATTTGCAGAGCAGATAGTTAGAATAGCCTTCAGCTAAGTCAATGGCTACGACCTAGCAAGGCGCCATTAGTAACATTGCATGTATCTAAAGAGTCTCACTTGTATCGCCACAATCTCCAGATGTACCAAAAGGATGGATTAAAGTCAAGTATTCCAGAAGCTACGTACTTTTCTTTATAGCATTCATTACGTATCCTGTTTCAGACCTCACGCCATCCTGCTTTAGCTTAGCGCGTGCCTTTCGGCTTCCTCACATTATGTCTAGGCTGTCTTGTCTAGACACAACATTTTTGGCGACGAGGCTTAAAAGAGGATTTCGCGTTCGTATTGCTCTAATCTACTTGTGTCATGGCTTCGCCAGATGTACTGTCCGAATTTTATCGCTTGCAGAATCAGCAGACGCAGGCGTTATTGGATGCCCTTGGACAGCTCGTCCAGGGTCAACGTGCACTGCAAAACGATGCGGCCGCCGCCGCTTCATCGCTACCGCAGCCACAACATGCTGTTGCACCCACGTTCCGGCAATTTGACCCAGCTAAGGAAACATGGACGGAGTGGTCACGCCAGTTTGGATTTCATCTCGCCGCCTACAGAATTCAAGGTAACGAGCGGCAGCCTCATTTATTGTCGTGTGTAGGGGTGCAAACGTACCGTGTGATAGTGAAATTATTTCCCCGACGCGACGTAGCAACTCTGTCCTACGAAGAATCAAACCAAGGACACTCAGGCTCGTGGACCTTCACCCATGGACATTCATGTAGTTAATTCCACTTCGTCCAGTGCCACTGTCTCTAACAGTGACTGTGTTCGTCCCACACAAAGTGTGCGTCGACATCGCCGGAAATCACGTCAATTAGCAAGTGATGCTGTACCTGTATCAGTTCAAATTGCACGAGACAGTCGCTCTTGTCGTCAGCAGGACAATAAACTTTTTGTAGATTTGGACTTTAATGGCAAGGTCGTACCATTCCAGCTCGATACCGGAGCTGCAGTTTCATTGCTCAATCATGACACGTACAAACAACTGGGCAAACCTCCGTTGCGTGCCGCAAATGTTCAGTTAAATAGTTATTCAGGTCAGAATATCCCTGTGTTAGGACAGTGCACTCTTCTTGCAACATACAAGGGACAAACAAAACTTGTGTAATTTCACGTTCTTCGTTCTTCTTCTGCAGTGAACTTGTTTGGTTTAGATTTATTTCAATTGTTTAACATGTCTATAGTAAATCAGGTCCTATCAGTGAATCAGACGGTGCCTTCCGCCAGTGTTTCTCGGCTATGTGGAGAATCGCAAACTATTGTTTCCAACAATGGCCCACAATTCATGTCCGCAGAATTTCAGTCATTCTGCCAGGCCAATGGTATTCAACATCTGACATCCGCGCTGTTTTCGCCTCAGTCAAACGGTGCCGCTGAACGATTGGGCCGGACTTTCAAGTCACAGATGTTGAAGTTGAAAGAGTCGCATTCTCGGGAGGACGCATTGTTGCTCTTTTTGTCATCGTATCGCTCTCAGCCCCGAGATGGTCGCTCGCCGGCTGAGTTGCTCCACGGTCGTCCTCATCGAACCTTGATGTCTTTGCTGCACCCGCCGCATCAGGTTCCTGTGCAGCGACAGACTTCTGATTTTGCTCCAGGCGACGTTGTATTCTATCGCAACTATCAAGGTTCACGGCGTTGGCTCGCAGGGCGCATTCTTCACTGCCTCGGCCGCGCGATGTATTTGGTTTTGGGGGCCTCTGGTGAGGTGCGTCGGCATCTCAATCAGCTGCGCCTCTGTCGTCGCACGGGTTCTGCCGCTCCCCGTCTGCTTTCAGCGACATTGCCGTCCGGTCAGCGCCCTGGGGACCCATCTACTGGCTCGCCTCATCCCCAGATGTTACCGACGATGCCTTCCATTTTGCCCCATGGCGACGCGCCGCTACCGCCGCCGCCGCCTGTCCTCCAGCCGGCGCCGCCCGCAGTGGACGCTTCGCTGCAGCCGCCAAGCGCCTCCCTGGGTAACGTGCCGCCGATCGCTTCCCGTGACCAGCTGTCCTCCGCCATGGAACTCTTGCCCGCTCCGGACCACATGACGTCGTCATCGCGCGTCGGATACCCCGACGCAATGGAGGTCGACCCTTTGGCCCCTCCTGTCTCTTCACGGGCGCATACACCACATGTTGACGTGCGCCCTGGACTAGGTTTTCAGGCGTTTCCTAGATCCCCTCGGACCGAATGGCCGGGTGCGGGTGGCACAGCCTCGCCTGTTGTTAGGCTCCCCACCTCATCGCATTCGTCAACATGTGGTCCTCCCCACGGCGGGCAGAAGCCTTATAACACGACCGTTCGCCGATTTGCGGGGGAGGAATGTGGTGTCACCGTCAGACACGACACTTGCTAGGTGGTAGCTTTAAATCGGCCGCGGTCCATTAGTACATGTCGGACCCGCGTGTCGCCACTGTGTGATCGCAGACCGAGCGCCACCACAAGGCAGGTCTCGAGATACGGACTATCACTCGCCCCAGTTGTACGGACGACGTAGCTAGCGATGCACACTGATGAAGCCTCGCTCATTTGCAGAGCAGATAGTTAGAATAGCCTTCAGCTAAGTCAATGGCTACGACCTAGCAAGGCGCCATTAGTAACATTGCATGTATCTAAAGAGTCTCACTTGTATCGCCACAATCTCCAGATGTAACAAAAGGATGGATTAAAGTTAAGTATTCCAGAAGCTACGTACTTTTCTTTATAGCATTCATTACGTATCCTGTTTCAGACCTCACGCTATCCTGCTTTAGCTTAGCGCGTGCCTTTCGGCTTCCTCTCATTGTGTCTAGGCTGTCTTGTCTAGACACAACAGTTACAACCTCTCGATACACCACAGCATCATCTGCAAAAAGCCTCAGTGAACTTCCAATGTCACCCACAAGGTCATTTATGTATATCGTGAATAGCAACGGTCCTACGACACTCCCCTGTGGCACACCTGAAATCACTCTTACTTCGGAAGACTTCTCTCCACTGAGAATGACATGCTGCGTTCTGTTATCTAGAAACTCTTCAATCCAATCACACAATTGGTCTGATAGTCCATATGCTCTTTGTTCATTAAACGACTGTGGGGAACTGTATGGAACGCCTTGCGGAAGTCAAGGAACACCGCATCTACCTGTGAACCCGTGTCTATGGCCCCCTGAGTCTCGTGGACGAATAGCGCGATCTGGGTTTCACACGACCGTCTTTCTCGAAACCCATACTGATTCCTACAGAGTAGATTTCTAGTCTCCAGAAAAGTCATTATACTCGAACATAATACGTGTTCCAAAATTCTACAACTGATCGACGTAGAGATATAGGTCTATAATTCTGGACATCTGTTCGAGGTCCCTTCTTGGAAACGGGGATGACCTGTGCCCTTTTCCAATCCTTTGGATCGCTACGCTCTTCTAGAGACCTACGGTACACCGCTGCAAGAAGGGGTGCAAGTTCCTTCTCTACAGCCACAGTTCACCCCTGTCGTCTACAGTCCATGGTGCAGCACAGCTACCTCGGCACAGGTTTCGGGTAGCGCCACTTTGCCACCGTTTACAAACTTAGCCACTTTGGAAACACTTCCACCTTCAGTCCGAAAGCCGACAATCGTGCACGTTTCGACACCGTATAAATCGCTCCGCTTCGACATGACGACAACTCCACTGTTTTCTGTGTCTGCCCCGACACGTTTTAGATCCTCTCCACAGCGAGTGCAGCCACCTGCAGCCTGTTAGGCTTACTGCACACGGTCGTCATACGTAGGTGGTGGTACTATTAACGTATCTGGACCGTGTATCTTCATTGAAAAATGACAGTATTATCAGGTAAATATTAAACAACTAATAGCATTTAAACGGCAGCTACAAAGTAAAACTCGAGGAGACAGCAGAATTTTTCAAAGTAGCGGCTTCTTTACTAACTTACTCCAATAAGCTCAGATAGCAGAAGCGTAAATAGTGCCAAGTAATGTAGTGTCAGGTTATTGTTAATACAGTATATAGTTTAAATTTTTAGAAGAACTAATGGCTCCAAACTCCCTGATCAGATAGGTGCAAACACTATATTGAGGTTGCAAAAGTCGTGTGCAAGTGTGTAATGGCATGTCAGACTGCTTTCGGACAGAGAGAGGAGGGTAACAGGGAAGTGCATCTTGCCATTATTTTTTACTCCACTTATCGACATGATTGTAAATGAAATTGATGAAATAGGAAATGGTGATCTCAATGCTTTAGTCTTAGCTGATGATGTAGCTATTTGGGGAGAAAAAGAACTGGAGGTACCAGGAGAATCAGATGCTTGGAACTCTAAGTTTAAAGAGTACCAGCTGACAGTAGGCAGGAACAAAACTATCAATGATTACAAGCAGGATATTACATTATCTATCCATTACGAGAATGCTAATGGTTTTCAAATGCCGTGTTAAGTACAGTAATGTGCTGTGTTTTTCGTGTTCCCATATTTTCTCCGTTACCCGTATGATGGATACATCAAATAACTTGGGAGTGCAGTGTCTGTCCCCCGAAGTTCCTCGAATGATTTTTGGTGGTTGCCAACACTCACTGGCAGGGTGGAGCTTTGGGCAGAGAAGTCGGGGGGAGGGGGTGGGGGGGGGCATCTAAGCTTTGAAATGGGGCCAGTGTCAGTTGCCGCAGGCAGCAGTTGGGGCACGGTCGTGTTCCATACAGAGGTATCTACTGCACCACTTCAAACAATGGATCAGTTTTTGGAGCAGCATTATGCAATTGAGATCTGTTTGAAACTGGGAAAAATGAAGCAGAAATGGGAGGAAATGCTTCAGAAACGCTACAATGATGAGACGATGAAAGCCAAACTTTCGTGTGGAAAAAGAGGTTCCGGAAAGGTCGGGAGTCTGTCAATAAGGACACCCACTCGGGACGCCTGTCGACATCTCGACGGATGAGTCGGTGCAAAAAGTGCATCGAGTTGTGGATGTGGACAGGTGGTTAAGTGTTCGGACGAATGTAGAGGAGCGTGGAATACCTGAAACAATCTTTCACTGCACTTTAACTGAGGATCTTCAAAGGAGGAAAGTCCACGCGAAAATGGTGCCGCAAGTCCTGACCTGTGAAATGAAGGAGCAGTTTGTCTACGTACCAGGAACTGCATTAGTGATAGAAAACAGACCCAGAATTTTTTGACAGAGTGATCACAGGGGACTAGACACGGATTTCGGATCCCAAAACAAACCGTCAGATTGGCAAGTAGCACACAAACGTGGAAAAAAAGCAAGATTGAGCAAATTGTGAATCGAGGCAATGCTCACTGTGTTTACAGACATAAACGGTGTGGTTGACAGTGAATTTGTGCCACAAAGACGAATAGTCAACAAGGAGTTTTAATGTGAGGTGTTCAAACAGTTTAGCAACAGGGTTTGACACGTCTGAAAAATATTCACAACAAACCGTCAGTGGATGACGACAACACGTCAAGCGACACAGCACGTACATTTTGGCCACCAAGACAGAGACAGTGTGTTGGTGGCCAAAATGTACGCGGCAACACTGCCCCGATTTCCATAGAGCCCCAATCTTTTTGTTCCCAAGGATCTAAAGAATCCTAAAAGGAACTTGGCACGGGACACTGGAGGCAGTAGAAGCAGCTTTCGTAACTGCGCTGAAAGAGATTCCCACTGATGACTTCACGGATTGGGTGAAGCACTGGCAGTGGTGTATGCAAGCAGGGGGAGAATACTTTGAAAAGTTCTGGAAAGACTGTACACCGATACTGAATAAATGATTTAAAAAAGATCATTCTGGGAACTTTTGGGACAGACCCTGTACATACCGGATTGAAACAGTGAGAAAAAGAATTTTATGGCCCAACTTTACTAGAAGAAGGCATCGGTTGATGGGATACACTGAGGAATTGTGAATTTGGAAATGAAGGGAACTGTGGAGGGTAAAAATTGTAGTAAGACCAAAGCTTGGCTGCAGTAAGCAGATCCAGAATGATGCAGGCTGCAGTAGTTACTCAGAGACGGAGAGGCTCACACAGGATTGAGCAGCACGGAGAGCTGCAACATACCAGTCTTCAAATCGAAGGGAAAGTCAATGTCCACGAAGTGGGCACGACACTCTGACACAATCGACCACCACGGGATCGCAGGAGCCGAGTAATCGAGCCCACAGCACTCGAGCACCGCCTCACCTTGTCCTTGATCTTGGAGTGCAGCTCGTGGAAGTCCGAGTACCGGCGGTAGACGTGCCACTTGTCGACATGGCCCGTTATCTCGTAGCGTCGGGACACGGACACCGCGTAGATGCCGTACGTCTTGCCGCGGTCATTTACGATGCCTGTCAGATTTAATTTCAGTTAGTCTTACATGGGCTTAAAAATTTTACATCTGAGACACTATTAAATGTACAACAGTAAGCTGTAATCTACGAAAGTAAACTAATTTTTGGAACTGTAAGGTAGAACAAACTGCCTATTAGCTTATGTCTCAGATTCTTCGGCCGACATTCGTCTGACGATTTTACTGACATTTCGCCAGCATGAGTCGCTGGAATTGTCAAAGCTTCATCCTCCATTGCCGTCGGTGAACAGCCACTCGTGCTGGCGAAACGTTAGTAAAATCATCAGACGAATGTCAGCCGAAGACCTGAGACAGAAGCCAATAGGCCTTAACAATTTTGTAAGGTTAAAGTAAGTAGGGCAGGTCTATAATATGACTACAGTATACCATCTGTGTTTTGGACTATTTCAGAACTCTAATTCGAGAGTTCTAAAAGAGAAAAAATAAAAGATAATAAAGCAATTAATACCTGAAGTCTTTATTGGACACTTAATGAGAAATAATTCCGAAAAACTTTAGTATTTGCTACTTAATTATGTACCTGTCTGTCTTTGCAGCTATCGTACGAGGAACAATAGTGCAAACTATATTTAAAAAAAAAAAAAAAAAAAAAAAAAAAAAAAAAAAAAAAAAAAAAAAAAAAAAAAAAAAAAAAAAGCTTAAGCAGATGGCGTTTCCTGATGTGAGCAAAAATCTTACGTACTAACATCAGCATCTTTTGTAATGAACTGTTTTTAGATGGAGAAAACAAGCCAAATAGTATGTGTGTTTCATTAAGACCACTGATGTCATTTTATTTCAATAAAACGCAACTCTTTTGGTGACAAAAATACACATTTCCTTGGAGTTCGCAAGACAGGTTTAAAGTACCTTCACTGATTTCATAAATAACCTAAAAAAAGTAGGCCCTTTGAAAGAAGTGTACAAGGCAAGTAAGAATTGTGTAAACCAACGCTGTAGGTAAGCAGCAATAAAATGTTGGTTCTACTATGTTCGTCATTGTTGGTTATTATCCACTGTGTTATATCTATTATTTTACAGATATTGTGTGGTTTTTCTTTCACGAAATATGTGAGTACAAAGCTTACAAGCTTCCAGTGACTGCCACGATTTTCTTCTTCTTACAAGGGGAGGCCGCCAATTGTGAAATTCAGATTCGACTCATACTGCGCATAATAAAAGCTCATGGCCAGAGGTGTAATGTGGCAAAGCACCGAGACACACTTCTCAGCCGTCGTCGAGAAAATCGACAGTTAAAAGAAACCGTTGTGGTGAAATACTCTCTACGATTAATAGTTTTCTACAGCGTCGTGGCCCAGCGGTAAGCGCTCGGGTTCGCAATCCGAAGGTCGCCGGATCGAATCTTGCGCCATGCAACTTTTTTATTATTATTTTTTTTGTAATTCAAATGTACACACACACACACACACACACACACACACACACACACACACACACACACAGACAGAGAGAGAGAGAGAGAGAGAGAGAGAGAGAGAGAGAGAGAGAGAGAGAGAGAGAGATAGATAATTTTATGCTTGAAATAAATCCAATCCATCGTCCACCACCAATTGTCTTCTCCGATTTTTGCCGATATGATACGATATGCGTGGTATGCATCAAACCTGACGAACGATAGAACAATTTTTCAGAATGTCAATCAGGTGTTTCCCAACAGATAATTTAAAAAAACGCATCGTTTATCAGATGTGCTCGATGTCGTGCTGTTTTCTGTTTTCCATGTTTCTCTGATAAGTATCACTCTGGTTCGTGCGATACTCCAGCTACTTCTGGTCACTAAATGTTAGTTATGTGCGAGTGTATATCGAACTTATCAATAAATTGTATCCACTTGAATATTATTTGTGATATTGTGTTTTATTTCAAGTTATATATATATATATATATATATATTCCACGTGGGAAAAATTATATATAAAAACAAAGATGAGGTGACTTACCGAACGAAAGCGCTGGCAGGTCGATAGACACACAAACAAACACAAACACACACACAAAATTCAAGCTTTCGCAACAAACTGTTGCCTCATCAGGAAAGAGGGTGTGTGTGAGTGTATACCCGTCCTTTTTTCCCCCTAAGGTCTTTCCGCTCCCGGGATTGGAATGACTCCTTACCCTCTCCCTTAAAACCCACATCCTTTCGTCTTTTCCTCTCCTTCCCTCTTTCCTGATGAGGCAACAGTTTGTTGCGAAAGCTTGAATTTTGTGTGTATGTTTGTGTGTCTATCGACCTGCCAGCGCTTTTGTTCGGTAAGTCACCTTATATATATATATATATATATATATATATATATATATATATATATATATATATATATATATATATATATAAAAAAAGAAAGATGATGAAACTTACCAAACAAAAGCGCTGGCAGGTCGATAGACACACAAACAAACACAAACATACACACAAAATTCTAGCTTTCGCAACCAATGGTTGCCTCGTCAGGAAAGAGGGAAGGAGAAGGAAAGACAAAAGGATATGGGTTTTAAGGGAGAGGGTAAGGAGTCATTCCAATCCCGGGAGCGGAAAGACTTACCTTAGGGGGAAAAAAGGACATGTATACACTCGCACACACACACATATCCATCCACACATACACAGACACAAGCAGACATTTGTAAAGGCTCTTTGCCTTGGCCACGACGCTGTAGAAAACTATTAATCGTAGAGAGTATTTCACCGCAACGGTTTCTTTTAACTGTCGATTTTCTCGACGACGGCTGAGAAGTGCGTGTCGGTGCTTTGCCACATTACACCTCTGGCCATGAGCTTTTATTATGGGCAGTATTAGTCAAATCTGAATTTCACAATTGGCGGCCTCCCCTTGTTAGTGTCAATACTTTCTAACATATAAACCACTTTTTAAGTTCCAAAATGTACTAGAACAAATGTACTTGCAGTGAGACAGCCGCAATTACTGAAGTCCATCCCCCCGTGGCCTCTGGCCTGCTGAGGAGCACCGCAGTCCTGTGTCCATGATTTTTCCATTTTATTTTTTTTCCTCTCTTTTCTTTTCTCTTTTTTTTTTTTTTTTTTTTTTTTTTTAAGTTTCCCCAATATATCCCTGATGTGTTTGATATTCCCTGATTACTCTGATTTCCAGAACCTATGGCAATCCTGATGTCAACGTAGCAAGTAGGAGTCCCAGGTTTGAATGCCATTCCAGCACAAATTTTCAACTTTCCCCATTACTTGAAATCAATGCCCGTTCACAGCCAGCGTCTGTAATTCCTTTGTGTCTACTTAAATTTTAACTTCAGAAAACCTATTTTAAAAAAACTAACTTCTATTTTGAAATTTCTTAAACATTCTAGAAGATTATTCTTTTAGAATGTTCCAACACGCAAGCACAGTTATAAACAGGAGAGCTACATGCTACATTAACCTAAGCTCTCTACACTGTTATATTGATTTCAGGCACGCCACTCACTCGTCAGCTGCTCCAGTGACAGTTCTGCCAAACTCTTTGCATGGTGGAGGTGTTTTAGTATCTGTGCAAGTAAATATTGAGAAATCAAAGCAAAATTGTTCTTTTGTATGTTCTGATACGTGCACTGTAATGGAAACAGTTCTGTGAAATTATGGAAAACACTCAGAGAGCAATGTATTACACAAATGTGTGGTGTCTGCCCTTTCAGATGTGACCCAAAGAAGACACGAGCCATTCTTACAATTGGTTCAACTCGATGGGCCACGAATACACCATCTCCAGTGAGGATACAAAATTAAGTTCGACCTCCTGCAGGTATCTCTGAGTAGCGAGCACAGAGGATACGGACGAGGACCGAAGATAGGTGTCACTCGGTGGGAATGTGGGTCAGCCGGAAGGTGTGCCAAGATGAATGAATGAATGAACGAATGAATGAAAATAGCCTGTGATGTCCCATTGAGGGCAAAGGCCTCCTACAAGTAGGGGCAGCAGCTTTTAATAACTCATGCGGTGAGCTGGTCTGTGTAAGAGGGTACCACACTTAATGCACACAACAGATTGAATTACACTTGATCACTCAGTTGTAGTTCTAGTTCTTCCCATTCCTCTCTCTTTCTGGCTATGCCGGTCCGCTGTCTTCCTGCTTATTTTCTAAATACGTCCGACCATTTGTGTCTCCGTCTTCCCGGGAGAGTCTTGGCGATGTAGTGGTCCTATGTGGTAGCTAGTGGTGTGTGGTGTAACTGTCATCTCACCATGTGACCACTCCATTTCCATTTGGTCTCGGTAGTCTGTCACGCTATGTCTAATGTTGTCAACATCTCGTGTATCGAAGTGTTCGATATTCTGTCTTTCAGTTAGATGCTGAGGATCTTCCTCTGCATTTTCCTTTTGCATACCTGTAGAGTGTTTCTCTCTTTGGCTTTGAGGGCCCACATCTGATATCCACATATTAACACTGGAAAAACACCGTTTTCAAGTGCCTCCGTTCTTAGCCCCCTGTTCAGGGTTCTGTCTAGCAATACGAACTTTAAGGCCCAAAAAGCTTACCGAGCTAAGGAAACTCTACGTTTTATTTCTTTTTCCATTTTGTTGTTAAAAGAAATTATTTGGCCTAGGCATGTGTTGTGTGGATACATTAGTTCCGTTCCTTCACGATATATTTGGGTTTTTAATCCATTTGTCATTACTTCCATTTTAGATTTGTTCATTACTTCCGTTTTAGATTTGTTCACTGTGAATCACGCCATCTCGCTTTGTGTGTTAAGCTTCTGCAGTTTCCTTGCAGTTTCTTTCCTTCACGATATATTTGGGTTTCTAATCCATCTGTCATTACTTCCATTTTAAATTTGTTCATTACTTCCGTTTTAGATTTGTTCACTGTGAATCACGCCATCTCGCTTTGTGTGTTAAGCTTCTGCAGTTTCCTTGCAGTTTCTGGTGAAGTGATAAGACGAGACAGTAGGCTCAATTGTGATTAACATCATGTTTGCACAGCACGGTGGTTAATGCGACCACCTAGTAAGCAAAAGATACCGAGTTTGAGTCTCGGTCCGGCAAACGCTGCCACTCGTCACCGCCGATGCCACATAAAATTCCTTCCCTTCCCTTTCTTTTCCTTTCTGACCCCTCCACCTTGAATTTGCATAAAATGAATAATGTGTTATGTGAGCAGAACAACTGTTGTTTCATTCATACAGGTTGAAAACCCGCAACCTACTAGACCACAATGCCAATCTTTTTTTTAAGCACTTTTCTTCCTACTAAAAATATCATATCACACTAATGTCAGATTTAGTAGAAAGGCACTGTTATAAAATTGAAATTTATGCAACATAGTAACACTATGGTGATTTTTTTACACATTCGAAATATTTTGAAAGTGAAGCTTAAGCCTTTTTCCAATTGGTTTGCTCAGGATTTTTATATCTCAGATGCATTATGGGAAGGAAGTGTTTCAGTACAAATCGTTTTATCATTTCTCAAAATGTTTTTATTTCAAATTTATACACTTTTGCATGCACTCTTTTTTCTTTGATGTTTGAACCTCAGAAAATGTTTTAAAAAGATTCCACAGCCTATCCAGGTGACAAAAACCCCAGTCTAGACATTTTCTGTCTGAGTTAATGTAACGAAGATAAGCCATCAGGTGATAAATTGATTGAATACTAACAGAGACACTAATTTAATATTTTTGTCTGTTAAGTAAGCAGAAGTTTTATGGACAGTGTGGCATGTGGCATTCTAACAATAAAGAAACGTGACTTTTCTTTCATTTTACTTGGTTTCACTGATGACTTGTGTGGTGTTAGACATCGCTCTGGAGAACCCTACATTTATCACTCCAATGAATGACACTAGCGAACGATAAAACCGTGTAATAAACTATTACACAGGAGAGTGTGACTATTGTGTGCATTTATTATTTTTATTGAAAACTCAATCAACAAAAAAGTTGATGAATCAGAACACCAATGAACAGGATAGGACATCAAAATGGAATAAGGACACTGAAATGTAGCAGCTCATTTTTCATATATTTTTTCTCCATACGATTTCTAAGCTAATTTGGATCACTCGATTAACTGTTCATCATTGGGTACAACCGGTGTATCTAATTTCATATTTTGAGCTCTGCAACATTATTTTGAACAACTTCGTGTCAAAGTATTTACTAAAATTGCAGCCATCCATTGATAGGAAAATGTATCATTGATTTGTTTCATTGTAATCAGGACTCTTCATTAACAAACAATTGGATAGCAAGAGAGATACCAAGTATACCGCATTTTATAATGTTAAAGACCTGTAACAACTCTTATCACTCTGTCAGTTTACTATACTATTGGTTAATAAAAGGTGTACAACTTTGCTTCAGCCATTTTTTCCCCAACATTTGAGGCTTTAATGAAACAGATTGGTTACACGTGTATCATTCAGAGTATTTTACATCGCTGGCCACTACTCTCTCCCACCTTTCAGGCAGTGTACAAATCCCGTGTCTAAAAAACTGTTCATCTTCTGAAGTGATCCATGAATCAAACTGATTTATGACTTCTTCATGAGATCGGAAGTGTTGGTCAGCCAGGCCATGCTCCACTGATCTAAACAGCTGATAGTCAGAGGGAGCAATGTTTGGACAATATGGGGGTGGGGTAGGATTTCCCATTTTAACATTTCCAAGTACATTTTGACCTCTTTTGCAACGTGGGGTCGAGCACTGTTGTGCTGCAAAATCACTTCATCGTACCTCTCGCTATATTGTGGCCATTTGTCTTTTAATGTTCTGCTCAGACACATTAATTGTGTTCAATAATGAGCACCTGTTATTGTTTCACTCGGTTTTAACACCTCATAGTACACGATGCCGAGCTGGTCCCACCAAATGCCAGAGCGTGATCTTGGAGCCGTGAATACTCGATTTGGCCGTCGACGTGGAAGCACGGTTGGGATATCCCCATGATTTTTTGTGTTTAGGGTTATCGTAATGAACCCATTTTTCGTCCCTTGTCACAATGAAATACAGAAATCCCTTCTGTTTTTGCCTCTGAAGCAACTGTTCACAAACACACAAACGCCGTTCAACGTCTCTTGGTTTCAGCTCACATGGGACCCAAGTATCTTCTTTCTGAATCATACCCATAGCCTTGAGGTATTTTGAAATGGTTTGCTGTGTAACTCCCACTAATTGTGCCAATTCTTGATGAGTTTGATGCGATTCTTCACTCAGCAATATCTCCAATTATGCATGTTCGAAAACATTCTCTCTTCCACCACTATGTGGGTCTACGACATTAAATCACCATTCTTGAAGTGTTGAAACCACTCATGACTCATTCTTTCACTAACAGCGTCCTTACCATACATACTTGAGGGCATTTGATGAGACTCAGCCACAATTTTCTTCATATTGAAACAAAACCGTAAAACCTCCAGCAAATGACGAGAATTAGGCTCGTAAACTGCCATTTTCAATCAAGAACAACGTTATTATGTAGACACAAATCAATTAATGTTTGAATGAGGTTATGTTGACCGAGGTCCAAGTTAACTGCCTGATGTCTGTGACCTGTTTCTTTTGACCACTACTTGCTGTTGTCGCCACCTATCGGCAAACGGAGGATGCAAAGTTGTACACCATGTGTAAAATTTAATTACTTAGTAGTTCTGTAATTCACAATACGAAACCAAATTAGTAATGTAAGCAAGTGTTTACTTAGGTTATTGGATTATACAGGGTGTAAATTTTAAGTTGATAAACCAGAATAACTCGAAAAACAAGCTGCACAACAAAAAATGTGTAGCATCCAAAGTTCATTATTTTCGAGGGGGACATCTACTGGTGCTAAAATTAGCCTGTCACTCAAGCCCCCTGGGGGTGGGGCGAGAGGCAACTTCAAAATTTCAAATGGGAATCTCCATTTTATATTGCAGAATCAGATTCTATATAAAAAAACTACGTACATTTTGTCTTAAACATTTGTTCTGATTCTTTGTAGTTGGCACTGTAATTCAAGAATATCCATGTTCTCATTTTTGTGTGGAAAATGGTTCCTTCCTTCCTTCCTTCCTTCCTTCCTTCCTTCCCCCCCCCCCCCCCCCCCCCCCCCCCAACGCCACCACCACCACCACCACCACCACCACCACCACCACCACCACCACCACCGCCGCCGCCGCCTCCACCCATACTTGGAAGATTCCATGTGAGTGGTGCTCTACAAAATTGTGTTTCAGTTGCTTCTATAACAAGTACTATCAAGAATTCTGTTGTAGCACAGCTAGTGATAGCAAGCAGGACAATTCTGTAATGTATTCTGTAAGAAATGGAATACACAACTGTGTGTGCTTGCTCCTCATTTGCAGACCTGTGAAGGAGGGAAGTGCAATCACAATCCAGTGATGCACCTTCCCTCACACTTCTAGCCTCCACCCCCTCAACACAATTTATACCGCACTTCTGTTCTTCAGCACTTAGATATAGTAGACATGTTTACTATTTATTCTTAATGCACTTTATCTAACACTGAACATTAATTGTATACCATTAAAATACAGCTTTTAATAATCTACTATTTTTCACCCGTTGCAATGCAAAATCTATTAACCACAGAGAAAAAATGAAATATTTCTTGCATGAAATTTAATGTAGTTTAATTTAGTACTAGGAAATATTTTTGCTCAATGCCACGGTTTTAGAGATATTGCCGAAAAACCTAAACATGTGACCCTTACGTGCCCTCTATGCCACGCTCACACTCCACTGGTTAGTATTTTTTGTATGATGTGGATTAAACTTCTCCCTAGCACTATACAAAAATTTGTGACTACACAATTTTTTCTCCTAATTGACATTTTTTTTGTGTTTGTTGACAGGGCTATTAATTGCTGAGCTACACTCGCTTGGTTGAGACATTAATAATTCTACAGATCTAGGCATTATGCATTAGATTTCAATATCAATTTTTCAGTAACTAGAGGCTGTTCCACTAGCCAGGTACTCAGAATAGGACACTCTGCACTAAACCTACGATTCGTCAAAATCCGTGATTAACAAGTCTCTTGATCCCCTAGTCACATCACTTTGTGTTGTGCTTTAAAATTCAAATTTGGGCCAGATGGGGGCAAATGAGACAGAAAAACAATCCTAAATGTGTCAAGAAACATGAGACACCTTCTGCAAATGGAAAGCATTAGGCGTCTCAATCAGACAAGACTATATGAGAAATTAACTGCTGTAAGTGCAAGAGATTTGACTGAAGAATGACAAACCATTACAATCACAGTTCTGAAAACAGCTGACAAGGTTCCTGGCAAAAAAGCAATATGCAGAATACAGGAAGGCACAAAAATGTGAGAAAGAGAGTTCCAGCAAGTGAAAGAAAAATAGCAAGCATATAATACGAGGGTGAGTCAAATGAAAAACTTAAATATTTTGTTAAATATTATTCATTATGCTGAAGTGGTACAAAGCTGTATCACTTTTCAACATAATCTCCCCCATGCTCAATGCAAGTCCTCCAGTGCTTACAAAGTGCATAAATTCCTTTAGAAAAAAATTCTTTCGGTAGTCCGCACAACCACTCATGCACCGCATGGCGTACCCCTTCATCAGAACGGAACTTCTTTCCTCCCATTGCGTCTCTGAGTGGTCCAAACATATGGAAATCACTTGGGGCAAGGCCTGGTGAGTATGGTGGATGAGTAAGACACTCAAAATGCAAGTCTGTGATTGTTGCAACTGTTGTACGGGCAGTGTGGGGCCTTGCATTGTCACGATGCAAAAGGACACCTGCTGACAGCAATCCATGTCACTTTGATTTGATTGCAGACCGCAGATGGTTCTTTAGCAGATCTGTGTATAATGCACTGGTGACAGTGGTCCCGCTAGGCACGTAATGCTCGAAAATGATGCCTTTTTCTTCCCAAAAGAGTGTCAGCATAACCTTCCCTGCTGATGGTTCTGTTCGAAACTTCTTTGGTTTTGGTGATGGGGAATGGCGCCATTTCCTTGCTCGCTCTCTTCGTTTCCGGTTGGTGGAAGTGAACCCAGGTTTCGTCCCAAGTAACGATTCTTGCAAGGAAGCCATCACCTTCTCGTTCAAAGTGTCGAAGAAATTCTTCACAAGCATCGACACATTGTCCTCTCATTTCAGGAGTCAGCTGCCGTGGCACCCATCTTGCAGACACTTTGTGAAACTGGAGCACAATGTGGTGTGCTGACCCGTGACTAATGTGTAAACATGCTGCAATGTCATTCAGTGTCACTCGGCGCTTTTCCTTCACTATGGCTTCAACTGCTGCAATGTTCTGTGGAGTCACAACTCGTTGTGCCTGACCTGGACGAGGAGCACCTTCCACTGAAGTCACACCATTTGCGAACTTCCTACTCCATTCGTAGACTTGCTGCTGTGACAAACACGCATCACCATACTAAACATTCATTGGTCGATGAATTTTAATAGGTTTGACACCTGCACTACACAAAAACCGAATAACAGAACGCTGTTCTTCCCTGGTGCAAGTCGTAAGTGGGGCGGCCATCTTTACACTGATACTGTGACGGTATGTGTGCATCTGCACTATGCTGCCACCTACAGGCCATTCTGCACGCTGTTTGTAGCATGCTTACCAACTTGCATGATAACAGCGCGAAATTTCGATTTGTTATTACAAATTTAAGGTTTTCATTTGACTCGCCCTTGTATTTACATACAATCACACTCCAAAGAATGCCTCCTTCTATGTTGCAGGGCAAGAAATATAGCTAGCAACTAGGGAAAGGCAGCAAGAATCACAGGAACACTTCAAACACCAAAACTGAAAAAGACATTCACGAATGACATTCGACAGCATATAAAGTAATTAGACACATGAACTAAAAACAGAAAGAGTGAGCCAAAATAAAAATAACAACTTTAGTATGATGGGAACAGCATTACAAAAATCACAGGGATGACTATTCAGCTGTGCAGAAATACTGACAGCGCTGTCATTTGTATTCAAGTGATTCGTGCAATAAGGTTTCTGATGTGATTATGGCGGCACGATGAAAATTTGCAATAAGGTTTCTGATGCGATTATGGCGGCACGATGAAAATTAACAGACTTTGAACACAGAATGGGAGTTACAGCTAGACACACGGTACATTCCATTTTGGAAATTTTTATGGATTTTAATACTCCAAGACCTAAAGTGTCAAGAGTGTTCCGAGAGTACCACATTTCGGGCACCACCTATCATCACAAACAATGCAGTTGCTTAATGACCGAGATCAGCGGTGTTTGTGTAAAGTTGCCAGTGCTACACACAAGTAAAACTGCGTGAAATACCCGCAGAAATCAATGTGGGATATAAGTCGAAAGTACCTGTTAGAACACGTGTGGCAAAATTTGGCATTAATGGACTACAGTAGCTGACCGATGTGAGTGCCTTTGCTAACAGCACAACATTCCATGCAGCACGTCTCCCGAGCTTGCGACTGTATCGGTTGGCCCTCAGATGAACGGAAAATCGTGACCTCGTCAGACGAGTCCCGATTTCAAATGGAAAGAGCTGACGGTAATGTTTGAGTGTTGCACAGACCCCAAAAAGCCGTGGACCCAAGTTATCAACAAGGCACTGTGCAAGCTACTGGTAGCTCCATAATGGTGTAGGCTGTGTTTACACGGAATGGACCGAGTCCTCTGGTCCATGTTCAGCTAGTTGGAAACGATTTGCAGCCATTCGTGAACTTCACGTTCAAAAACAATGATGGACTTTTTACGGACAACAATCCACCGTGTTACCAGACCACAAATGTTCCCCCATTGGTTTGAAGAACATTCTGGACAATTTGAGCAAATGGTTTGGCACCCAGATCACACAAATCTCATAGAAAATTTGTGGGACATAATCGAGAGGTCAGTTAGCGCACAACATCCTGCATCAGTAACAGTTTTGCAATTATTGATGACTACAGAGGCAGCAGGGCTTAAAATTTCTGCAGGGGACTTCCATCGACTTCTCAAGCCCATGATGTGTCGAACTGCTGCACTACACTGGGCAAAAGATGGTCTGCACAATATATTAGCAGGTATACCAAGACTTTAGTCACCTCAGTGCATAGACTATGTGATCAAAAGTATCTAGACACCTGGCTGAAAATGACTTACAAGTTCCTGGCGCCCTCAATCGATAATGGTGGAATTCAATATGGTGTTGGCCCACCCTTAGATCTGATGACTGCTTCCACTCTCGCATGCATACGTTTAATCAAGTGCCGGGAGGTTTCTTGGGGAATGGCAGCCCATTCTTCACAGAGGGCTGCACAGAGGAGAGGTATCAATGTCGGTCGGTGAGGACTGGCACGAAGTCGGCATTCCAAATCTCAAAGGTGTTCTATAGGATTCAAGTCAGGACTCTGAGCAGGCCAGTCCATTACAGGGATGTTGTTGTTGTGTAACCACTCCATCACAGGCCGCGCATTATGAATATGTTGCTCGATCATGTTTGAAGATGCAACTGCCATGTCTCAATTGCTCTTCAGCAGTGGGAAGCAGGAAGGTGCTTAAATCATCAATGTAGGCCTGTGCTGTAATAGTGCCACGCAAAACAATAAGGGATGCAAGCCCCCTCCATGAAAAACATGACCAGACCATAACACCACCACCTCCAAATTTTACTGTTGGCACTACACATGCTTCCAGATAAATTTCACTGGGTGTTCACCATACCCACACCCTGCCATCAGATCGCGCGATTGTGTACTGTGATTCGTCACTCCACACAATGTTTTTCCACTGTTCAGTCGTCCAATGTTTACACTCCTTACACCTAGACAGATATCGTTTGGCATTTACTGGTGTGACGTGGGCTTATGAGCAGCCGCTCGACCGTAAAATCCAAGTTTTCTCACCTCCCACCTAACTGTCATAGTACTTGCAGTAGATTCTGAGGCAGTTTGGAATTCCTGTGTGATAGTCTGGATAGATGTGTGCCTATTACACACTACAACCCTCTTCAACTGTCAGCGATCTGTCAGTAAATGGTGTTTACTTACAGAAAGACAATTGGCAACGGGCGGCGGACAGCAAGGTCATATCAGGAGACCTACGCCTGCCGACAACCGCAGCATTCGAGGTTTGCGACAGTGATTCACCGTTCGTCTGAGACGGAGTCATTACAGGAAGCAAGAAATCGTGAAGTTCGCCCCCGAAATGTTCGGACACTAGACTTGGAGTAAAATGTGATTAACACTGTGGAACGCAACCGCCAAGTCAGTACCGGGCAGTTTGTCCGCCAGTACAGGGTAAGCCAGACGACTGTGCAGAACATTCTCCGTGACAACTGTTACTACATTTATCACTTATAGCATGTGCAGGGCTTGGCTGTGACAGACTTTCCACATCAGGAGCAGTTTTGTCACCGGTTTCTTCACCGGGCAACCACAATTCCGGGATCTGTATCATCCATCCTGTTCACAGATGAGGCCACTTCTACACAGACTGGCATCTTCAACTTTCGTAACAGTTATCTGTGGGATAGTACACAGAACTCCCACAGTATGGTCACAGGGAATCATCAGCATTGGTGCAGCCGGAATGTGTGGGCCGGGATAATTAGCGACCGTATTTTGGGACCAGTCTTCCTTTTGTGTCCCCTTACAGAACAGAACTATCGTCGTTTCTTGCAGGTAACTTTGCTTCCCTGCTGGAAGAAATGCCGTCGATGATTCGAAGAGTTATGTGGCTGCTCCATAATGGTGCTCCAGCCTATGTCGCCATTAACATCCGGACGCATTTCAATGGTGTCTTCCCTGGTCAATGGATCTGACGAGGGGGCCAGTTGCACGACCTGCTCGTTCACCGGATATCAGCCTGTGCGATTTCTAATTATGGGGCCATCTCAAAAGTACTGTGCACGCAGAGCCCATTCCAGATGTGGAGACACTGGAGCAGCATATTCGTGCCGCCTCTGACATTGTCGGGAGTAGCATGGCCGATGTGAATGTGTGAGACAGAACACGCTATTGCACATACACACATGCATTAAGGCAAACGGAAATCATTTTCATCACATACTGTAACTGTGGATGCACGGAACAGCACATGATAAACTGCAATCTCTGTAACAATGTATGATTGAATAAATGGTCTCTTGTATGGAAACCACACATTTCCAGATGTAAGTTCATTAGACCTTTCTTGTTCCGTATCCTCTCATTTATCAGTCCCTAAGAGTTTGTACACAGTGGGAAAAAAAATCACCCTGTACAGCTCCGTCAGCTCCATTTTCTTCCTTCTCTGCCATTCTCCTCCCTCACACATTGCTCCAACCATCTTCCACAGGATATTATTTTCAAAAACTATTATCTTTCACTCTCTATACTTATCTACTCTCCATATTTCTGCCCCATATAGTAATTGCTGGTCCGATTGTAGTTTTACATATACCTATTTGGTTCCTCTCGATAAAATTTTGGAGGACGGCAGCCTGTCGAGTGAATATGCTGCTCTGGATGCTGCTTTTATACTAACTTCTATTTCTTGCTTCTCATCTTTTCTGTTATTTACTCCAACAGCCAGATATTTACACTCTTCTCTTTCTTTGAACATGTGGTTATCAATCTGCATGGTTACCCTAATTTCCTTGTTCAATTAGGAATTTTGTTTCCTCATCATTTACCTTTAATCCAACTTCCTCTCTGTTTTTTGAAGTAGCTTCCTTGCCAGTATTTTCAGGCCATCTAGACTTTCAGCTATGCTAACTCCCTCCCTCACTTCTCTTGATGCATCCAGTGCTTCCTGTAGTATTACATTGAACAGGAGTTGTGATATTCCATCTTCTTGCCTGACTATTGTTTTTATGTCAAAATCCACAGAATATTCTGCATCCATTTTAACTATCCCTTTGATCCTTCCAGTGTAACTTGTACAAAATTTGTAATCTTACTTGGTATTTCAAACTTCTGTATTTTCTCCCACAACTATTCTCCATTCATGCTATCGAAGGTTTTCTAAGAATCAACAAACAATTTTTTCACCATTTTGTTGCACTCCCAATATTTTCATATGGCTCCTTTCAGTACAGATATCTGATCAGTGGTTGACGAATTCCTCATACATCCCTTATCTTCCCATCTACTGTGTCTTTTAAATACAGTTCCATACTTTCCTCGAGAATCTTTAACAACACTTCACAGCTGTGTTATTTAACGAGATGCCTCTGTAATGTCTGCATTCTCGTTTACCACCCTTTTTTTTGAATTGGTACTACAAACGCTTCTTTTCACTCTGATGGTATTCTTTCTTAATTCCAAATGTTGGTCACAAGTCTGTGTACTTGTTTCACAATTTTGTCTCTTCCCTTCTTAAGAAGTTCAGTTGTTATTTCACCTCTCTACAGTATAGTACACCGAAGAGCCAAAGGAACTGGTACACCTGCCTAAAATTGTGTTGGTCCCCTGTGAGCATGGACTCGACTCGTGTCGTGTCCGAAGTAGTGCTGGAGGGAACTGACACCATGAATCCTGCAGAGCTATCCATAAATCTGTAACAGGAAGAGATGGTGGAGATCTGTTCTGAACAGCACATTCCAAGGCATACCAGATATGCTCAATAACGCTCATGTCTTGGAAGTTTGGTGGCAAGCAGAAGGGTTAAACTCAGAAGAGTGTTCCTGGAGCCAATTTGTAACAACTCTGGACATGTGGGGTATAGGATTATCCTGCTGGAATTGCCCAAGTCCATTGGAATGCACAATGGACATGAATGGGTGCAGGTGATCAGACAGGATGTTTACGCATGTGTCACCAGTCAGAGTCATATTTAGACATATCAAGGGTCCCATATCATTCCAACTGCACATATCCCACACAATTACGGAGCCTCCACCAGCTTGAAGAGTCCCCTGCTAACATGCAGGGTCCACGGATTCTTGACAACATCTCCATACTATACACGTCTATCTGCTCGATTTCATTTGAAACGAGACTCGTCTGACCAGGCAACATGTTTCCAGTCATCAACTGTCCAATGTCAGGTTTGGCGGGCCCAGGTGAGGCATAAAGCTTTGTGTCATGCCATCATCAAGACTACACGAGTGGGCTTTTGGCTCTAAAGACCCATATCGATGATATTTCATTGAATGGTTCACGCACTGACATCTGTTGATGGCCCAGCATTGAAATCTGCAACAATTTGCGGAATAGTTGCACTTCTGTCACACTGAACAATTCTCTTCAGTTGTTGTCGGTGCTGTTCTTTTTCCGGCTGCACTGATTCGGAGATTTGATGTTTTACCAGATTCCTGATATTCATGGTACATTCATGAAATGGCCGTACGATAAAAACCCCACTTTATCACTACCTGAGAGATACTGTGTCCCACTGCTTGTCCGCTGCTGTAACACCATATTCAAACTCTGTTAAATCTTGATAACCTGCCATTAACAGATCTAACAACTGCACCAGACACTGTTGTCTTATATAGGCATCGAAATCTGCAGCGCCATATTCTGTCTACTTACATATCTCTGTATTTGAATAAGCATGCCTATACCAGTTTTTTTGGCACTTCAGTGTATATTATATTAAAACTATAAAGGTAAAACTGGGTTTTTTCACTTTAAATGCTTCTTTTCCAATGTAACAATCAAGGAAAAAGTAAAAATGGAAAACATTTAACAAAATATTAATTTGGGCAGTAATAGTTTAAAGCACTGTATTAGCATTTGCATAATTATGATCAGATTTGAAACTTATTTAATAAAAATGTGTATTTCAAGCAGAAGTTGGCAATTATATTACTCTAAAGTTTCTGGCAGGCTAAAACTCAGTGACTCAGTGCCACACAATCAAGCACACAGAGAAACAGCTCACCCGTTTCGATGATCTCGGCGGTGAGGGAAGACGGACCCTGCCTCTTTTCGGCGAGGAACTGACTGCCGGCAGCCGAAGCGGCCGAAGACACGGACGATGCAACGGAGCCGCAGTCGCTGCCCGACGTCGCCGTGGGTGGACCGGGCAGGGACAGTGTGGACCCTAGAACAGGCAGTCCACCTGTAGCAACCGTAACACACACTGACCGACAACACGAAGAGGAAATTTCCTCGCAGACTAAAACTCTTCCGCAGACTGGAGCCACAACCTCACCTTTCACACGCAATGCTTTTAGCAAGTGAACTATCTGGGTACGACTCTTAACCTTTGCGACTTCATTTCTCCTACATTACGAGCTTCTGCCGAGAAGCTTCAATGCAACGCACAGCAAAGCAAATGATTTGTTTCTGTAAAAGAAGAAGGCAGTTTTAATCTCTCAGGTTGTGATTAATGGTGATATTTCACGGGTTCAGCCAGGTTGTCAATTCTATTTTGTCACACAATATTTCATCGATCAGCCTGGCCGTATCCTCTGAGCGCAGTCATTACGTGTACTCCGATCGCACTGAAACACTGTCAGTGTCACGTAATTGTTTGTCATGGAGTCTGACTCCCACCATTCACTACAAACTCTAATTTTCCTCGGTTCTTCAGGGCCCACACTACTGTTTAATGAAATGCACTTCCTCTGAGCACTTCCCAACTTAAACTGTAAACCGCTGTTGCAGTTTATTACGTTTTCTGACATCTTTATTTTGGCATACTCATTAACTGTGCTGAAGCTCAGCATTTGCACCACAGTACCGGTCAGTGAAGTGGACCGTTATAATTTCTTCATAACTTTTTATCTCTCTGTCTCGATAGCAAAGTTATTTTAACAAGATTACTGGCTTCAGATGTGTAATAGCCGTCTTCAGAATCTAGTAAATGTAAACGAAGGAAACATCACTGCACCAAGTCATAAATATGTAAAAATGAGTGAAAGATGCCATTCATGCTTCAACCAGTTCGTATAGGATGTGAATGCAATCCTAGAAGTCACTGACGCACATGTAACACACAAATTTTCTAAAAATACCAAACAACCAACCACAACAGACAGTATAAGCCATGTAAAATTGTGCCATCTTCAACATCTTCAAAGCCTTCTTCAATTCGATGATCAATTGTTTGGCATAGAATAAATAGACAAATAACACAACATCCTTAAACAAATAGCCTGTGCTAATTGATACGAGAGTAAGGACGTAATAAACTTTTATTACAACACCAAAAAGAGAATCAGTACACACAGAAATGAAAGTCAATATGACAACAGCAAGGAAACTAAGTATGTCACAATGGAATAGTAGGGCAAAGGTGACATCAGCAATTCCTTACCCTTCCTTTGATTTCCCCCCTTCTTCCCCAAAAATTTACCTAATAACATAATATGTATCACAGCTGCAGATTCCATGTGATGTATGACCTTTTGGACATGCCCACATGATTAGACATGCATTCGTGTGTGTGTGTGTGTGTGTGTGTGTGTGTGTGTGTGTGTGTGTGGTGTGTGTGTGGTGTGTGTGTGTGTGTGCGCGCGCGCGCATCAAAAGGTAGAACATAAAAATTATTCCCAGCCACTTTGCCACACACACTCTTACATGCACTCTCACTTTTACACAGAAGATTAAAAGACGTGTGCCTCAAATCAGTGGACAATTAAAATACAGAAACTATAACTACACAACAGCTAAAATAATGTAACAGGCAATGGTGCCTGGTTGGTCACTGGAAGAATAAAATATAAATCTGCCACCTTACACACCACTTAAAATCTCCTACCTAAGGAATTACACAGAAAGTCAGGTATCACACAGAATCTTAAAACACGATTAACCTTCAACTCATTGTCTCTTTAAATGCAGGGCAGGTCAGCTGGTATTTTGGTTTAGCCATAAAGCATGTGTCATTTAGTAAGTATCAGAATAATTTGCTGGGCACAGATTCAATATAAATGTACCCACACAAAAAAAGAGAGATGTACAAAAAGAAAGGTGAACATATGTCCGTATGCTAATGTTTCCTAAAGCTGATATCAAATTTTTCACTTTCCAACTATCGGTCTCTTCCCGTCTGTGATTCTGGGTGAACCTATGGCGTATATAAAAGAAAATGTACCACCCCGGCTGTATCTTGAGAATGTCTTTATTATCTCATGCAACTAGTTACAGCAGCACATTACTGACAACATGGTTTTTTACAGCTGAAGTCCCTCGTCCATGCAATAGGATGGACATCCACTAATCAATTTGTGTAAAAGTTTTTTATATATCTTTTGAAAGGTATGAAGTTTCTTTCATTTCTAAATTGCTCATCCTGAAAATCATACCTGGATACAGCATAATCTGCAATCATTGGATAAAATGGTGACATTATTTATGAATGTATTATACTGCATTCTTTATAACGGAGCTGGATCGCACATCCTTTTCTTCCAGAAAGGGTGGTAAACATTGCTCTGTTCAAAGTAGAATTACTATATCAATCAATTTAGACTCTTACAGTGGCATACACAGTGAGAGATTGCGGAGGTGCGAACTTAGATGTGTGAATTGCTGCTGTCAAAAGATTCTGACAGCCACACACCTCGAAATAATCCATATTATCTGCATCTCCTTATGGCGCCAGTACTTAAATACCAGTATAATGAGTTTAGTTACTTGCGGATCTTCGCATCATAGAAGGAATCTATGCGTCCGAGGACAGCGGCACATTAATAGTAGTTCCTCCTGCTGCAGTGGCCCGAGAGAGGAACACTGCAGCCGCATCATTTGTTTTACCGACTACTGCTCGTCATCCCTCAACCCCCACCAAAAAGTCCTCCTCCCACAGACACGTGATCCTGTGCCTCGACAGAGGTAACTGCTCCAGAAGATTCAGCACGTTCAGAAATTAGTTTCTATCCAGACATCCTTCGCTGCTGGTGTCTCATCATCCTGAAATCCTATATGCCCTGGGACCGATGTAGCGGGACTTTGAATTTTGCCACGCTACACTTGTTTCCCTCAGATATAAATTATACCGTCGCAGCTGTACGAGCACTCGACAGCAGAGGAAATATATAAGAAAATGAAGGTACAAAAATTGAAACTCTTTTTGTTTCCTACCCGCTCTTGTCTCTTGAGTGTGGAAGCTTAACTTCACTTATTCACTAGTCTTGGTCTGATTAAGACATAAAAACTTATTGATGTGCAGACATATAGTATTGTAGGAGCTTGAATGAAATTTGGAGGACAGAAGCAACTGTAAAATACATTGCATTCAATATCGAGATGGTATTCATTCGTAGACATTAGTAATTCCTGGACAATGAAATTTACAGCAAGATTTTGGAGCAGCTACGACTTTTTCATGCAGAAATGAAGCAGAAGATTGTTGGAGAACAAGACCTGGACGCCGCACGAGAGAAGACATATTAACACGGTAATGAATGTACTCTTATCTACGCCATTTCCCCTGTTAATCACATTTTGTTATTCTCTGTTCTCTTTCAAATAATTTTTGTAGTGGAAATTGATTTGACTTTTGCTCAAAAACGCCACAAGGACCATCCCAACAATAGCTTTTCCGAATCACGAAGTCCGATAGCTTTTCTGTAATACGAAGTCCAATTTGCATTTCATTCTTTCCCTTTTTCACGCTCATTAACAATTTTAAAACTCCCTTTTTTATTCACCATTTCTTCCCACATTTTCAACCTTTTCTTTTCTTTTCTTCTCTTTTTCATTTTATTAACCACTACACCGATCAGAATGACACCTCCTCCTCCTGCCTCTGTAAGTGGAAGAGAGTGTCGGGGATAATCTGAACATACTTTTCTGTTGGGTACATCTGATGGACAGCCTGAAGGCTACCTAGGATTTTGGTGCAAATCAGGAATTCAGTGGCACGATACATCCCGTCTGCTCGAGCATCCTTGAGATTGCATACAATTCAGAATTATGAACTGTGAATATATTAGGTAAGCAAACACTAAAAACACGTTCTTGGAAATATCACAACACAGCTGATCCCACTCAGAGTGGGAATTTGAACACAATTCACAGTTCTCTGATAAAATGCCGTGAAACATTGATTTAAGGGGGTTAGGACGTCAAACGGGTCGACTTGGAGTAGGAGAGGCACCACAGAACATTTTAATTTCCACTCTCTGTACTTTTACAAGTAAATTCATAAAACTTTGTCAGCGTGGCCAGGAAGGATTCAGGATTCACACTTGTAGCAGCGGAAGTTCAAAAACATAACAAAATAATTTTTTTTTTTTTTACAAATTTCATCATTTTATCACTTACTATTGGCTGCATTTGTTGCTCTAGGTACACTTTTCTTCACAAGTAAGAGAGACTGTTCGATGAATTTTGCACAGCATACAAACCATACTTACAGGTGTCTGAAACTCTAGAATCTATTTAATTTATGAAAAAATGAATGAGCTGTTACATTTTAAACTTTATGTTTAGAAAAAAATCAAATTTTGTAGTTAATTATCTCAATTTTTACCACAGTTTTTAATAGATTTGTAAAATTCTAGAGTTTCATACACCTTTGAGTATGGTTTGTACGCTGTACAAAATTCATCGAACCATCTCTCTTACTTGTGAAGAAAAGTGTACCTATAGCAACAAATGCTGCCATTAGTAAGTGAAAAAAATGATGAAATTTCACATGTAAAAAAAAAATTACTTTATGTTTTCAAACTTCCACTGCTATGAGTGTGAATCCTGAATCCTTCCTGGTAATACTGACAAAGTTTTCTGAATTTATTTGTAAAAGTACAGACAGTAGAAAATTAAATGTCATGTGGTGCCTCTCCTGCTCCAAGTCGGCCCGTTTGACGTCCTACCCCCCTTAAAAACCTAGACCAGGCTACAATGCTTTTTGTACAATACCACAGCTGAAATAACTCTAGGTCTCCTCAGTATTTGAGGTGGCAGACGACTCCACCTGCAACGAAGCACAGAAACACGGTCCTTCCATACGCGGATCCTCCCGTGACACGCGAATCGCTCACCGTCCGTTTCTGCATAGTCACTCCGTAGGAGGGTGGGCGACAGTACGGAGGGAGCAGGCGGACACGTACCTGTACCGTGGAGCACCAGCGGGTCAGACAGCAGTGCAGCGGCCGCGGCTGCCGGCGCGGGGACGGTGGCCGAGTCGGACTCGAAGCTGGCGAGGCTTACATTGTCAGAGAGGCTGCTCTCGGCCGAGTCCTCCTCGTCATCGCCGTGGCCGTGCCCGCCGGGGCCGGCGCCCACGCCTCCCGACCCCGGCTCCCTCAGCAGGTCCAGCTCCGCCAGGAGCCGCACGTAGCCCACCGAGGCACGGAACCCGGGCAGGAAGCGCTCCTCCGTCTGTCCAACGAGCGCGGACAGGTGAGTATCGGGAAAGGCGTATGCGTACGTAGTGAGATCTCGTCCCAAAATTGTCTTACACTTTTACAGAGGCTGACACCGGTGGTGACCTCTGCAGGCCTCAAAAAATGTACATTAAATTAAAAAGACACAAAGTCTTCAACATATCAGAAGAATTCCGAGTACTGTATTTATCCCAATGATGACCTCTGGCAAAGCTCAAAAAATGTAGAATACAATACAAAGGCAGAAAGTCTTCAACATATCAAAAGAATTCTGAGTACAGTATTAACTCGAGTATAAGATGACCCTGATTATACCGTATCTGAGTATCACATGACTCTGATTATAAGACACCTCCCCCACCCCCATTTTTTTTTTTTAGAGATTTCTTGAGAAAAATTTATTTTTAACATATTCTCACTAAACAAAATTACAAATTGTTTCACATAAAGCATTCAAAAATTTATGCCATTTATTGAATATCTACATTATGTTAATATGAGGAGAAATAAAAAGAAAAAAGGTTAAAGTTAATTTGTGGACTATTTTCTTTTCTACATTTTTTGCTTAACAGCCCTGTCATCTGTTGAATCACTACCTTAAATCACCACCACCACCACCACCACCACCACCACCACCCTAATACCACAGCTGTGAAATTTATATCTATGTTGTCACAAATATCTGGCTGTTTCCTCTGAATAAGTTGCAATTTCTCAGGTTGTGGTTAACGTGCGACCCGCAAAAACAGCTGTTTTTATCAGAGTACATGTCAGATTTCGCTTCTATACTGACAACGTGAAGGTGGCAGGAGTCAAATACAGAGAGAGAAAGGCTATTTACAATGTGTACAGAAAGCAGATGCCAGTTGTAAGAGTCAAGGGGCATGAAAGGGAAGCAGTGTTGGGAAGGAAGTGAGACAGGGTTGTAGCCTATCCCAAATTTCACATCATATCCCAATGTTATTCAATCTACGTATCAAGCAAGCAGTAAAGGAACCAAAAGAAACATTAGGAGTAGGAATTAAAATCCATGGAGAAGAAATAAAAACCTTGAGGTTTTCCAATGACATTGTAATTCTGTCGGAGACAGCAAAGGACCTGGAAGAGCAGCTGAACGGAATGGACAGCGTCTTGAAAGGAGGATATAAGATGAACATCAACAAAAGCGAAACAAGGATAATGGAATGTTGTCTAATTAAATCGGGCAATGCTGAGGGAATTAGATTAGGAAATGAGACACTTAAAGTAGTAAAGGAGTTTTGCTATTTGGGGAGCAAAACAACTGATGGTCGAAGTAGAGAGGATATAAAATGTAGATTGACATGGCAAGGAAAGTGTTTCTGAAGAAGAGAAATCTGTTAACATTGAGCATAGATTTAAGTGACAGGAAGTCATTTCTGCAAGTATTTGTATGGAGTGTAGCCATGTATGGAAGTGAAACGTGGACAATAAATAGTTTAGACAAGAAGAGAATAGAAGTTTCGAAATGTGGTGCAACAGAAGAATGCTGAAGATTAGATGGGTTGATCACATAACTAATCGGTGGTACTGAATAGAATTGGGGAGAAGAGAAGTTTGTGGCACAACTTGACTAGAAGAAGGGATCAGTTGGTAGGACACGTTCTGAGGCATCAAGGGGGATCGCCAATTTAGTATTGGAGGGCAGCGTGGAGGGTAAAAATCATAGGGAGAGACCAAGAGATGAATACACTAAGCAGATTCAGAAGGGTTTTTTTTTTTTTTTTTTTTTTTTTTTTTTTTTTTTGTGGTTTTAGGGCGCAAAACTTCTATGGTCATTAGCGCCCAGCCCGTGACGTAGAAAACAGGAAAAAAACGAAATTTAAAATCAGCAGCAATGGGAACAAAGTCATAAAATTTGAGAAACTAAAGGCAGAAGGAATGCTTAAAAATCCACTATAGAAAGGGGTTGGTTGTCCCCCAAAAAAAAGGCTTCAAATGACTGACGTCATTTCACTGTCACTAATAAACTGTAGAACGCGGTCAGCTGAGCGCGTGTCATCTGCTAAAATCGACGATAGATCAGGCGATAGCTGTAGACGGGAGCGTAACGGATTAAAATAGGTGCATTCAATTAAAAGGTGTCTGACCGTCCACGGCTGAGAGCAGTGGGGACAGAGTGGGGGAGGATCACCGCTTAAAAGATGTCGATGACTAAAAAGACAGTGCCCTATCCGGAGTCTAGCTAAAATTACCTCCTCCCGACGACACGTTCGGGAGCAAGAGGTCCATGCGCAAGGAAGGGCTTTCACTTCCCGCAATTTATTATGGGGAAGTGTTGACCAATGCGCATGCCATAAATGAGCAACTTGGCGACATAAACCGCTCCGTAGATCGGTAAACGGAAGAGACTGAATAGCTGGCCGAGGAAGAGAGACTGCAGCCTTGGCCGCTATATCAGCCGCCTCATTTCCACAGATACCAGCGTGTCCTGGGAGCCAGAGGAACGCCACCGAGACGCCCCCCAGGTGGAGCAAGCGCAGACAGTCCTGAATCCGGTGGACCAGAGGGTGCACAGGGTAAAGAGCTTGGAGACTTAGGAGAGAGCTGAGAGAATCTGAGCAGATTACGTACTGTATCTGCTGATGGCGGCGGATGTAGTGGACAGCCTGGAGAATAGCGTAAAGCTCCGCAGTATAAACCGAACACTGGTCGGGAAGCCGAAAGTGATTTGGGGTGTCGCCAACAATATAGGCACTCCCTACACCTAACGATGTTTTCGAGCCATCGGTGTAAATAAATGTGGCTTCCGTCATTTGTGCACATAGAGCAGCAAATGCCCGACGGTAAACAAGTGTAGGGGTACCATCCTTGGGAAATTGACATAGGTCTCCGAGCAAGTCGATCCGGGGACGGAGCCAAGGCGGTGCTGTACCCCAAGTTGTCAAGAAGGTTTTAGGAAAGCGGAAGGAAAGAGAATGGAGCAGTTGACGGAAGCGGACTCCCGGGGGTAGTAGGGAGGAGGAGCGGCCTGCATACCCGACATCAAGGGAGGCGTCGAAAAAAAGGTCATGGGCTGGATTAGCAGGCATGGAAGACAGATGGCTAGCATAACGACTCAGAAGGACTGCCCGCCGATTGGATAGCGGAGGTTCAGCAGTCTCAGCATAAAGGCTTTCCACAGGGCTGGTGTAAAAAGCTCCAGACACTAAACGTAATCCACGGTGGTGGATAGAGTCGAGACGCCGAAGAATAGACGGCCGAGCAGAGGAGTAGACTATGCTTCCATAATCCAATTTCGAGCGCACTAAGGCGCGATAGAGGCGGAGAAGGACCACTCGGTCCGCTCCCCAAGAGGTGCCATTCAGGACACGGAGGGTGTTAAGGGAACGCAGACAGCGAGCCGAAAGATAGGAAACGTGGGAGGACCAGCACAGTTTTCTGTCAAACATAAGACCCAAGAATTTAGCGACGTCGGAAAACGGAAGGTTGACAGGACCTAGATGTAAGGAGGGCGGAAGAAACTCCTTACGTCGCCAAAAATTAACACAAACGGTCTTACTGGGAGAAAAACGGAAGCCGGTTTCGATGCTCCACGAGTGGAGGCGATCGAGACATCCTTGAAGACGTCGTTCAAGAAGGCTGGTCCGTTGAGAGCTGTAGTAGATCGCAAAATCGTCCACAAAGAGGGAGCCCGAGACATCAGGAAGGAGACAATCCATAATTGGATTAATGGCGATGGCAAACAGTACAACACTCAGCACGGAGCCCTGGGGTACCCCGTTTTCTTGGGAGAAAATACGGGATAGAGTAGTGTTCACCCGCACCCTAAATGTGCGCTCTACCATAAATTCGCGAAGAAAAAGGGGCAGCTGGCCGCGAAAGCCCCAAGAGAACAGTGTGCGGAGGATGCCTGTCCTCCAACAGGTATCGTATGCTCTCTCCAGATCAAAAAATATTGCTACCGTTTGGCGTTTCCGGAGGAAATTGTTCATGATATAAGTGGAGAGAGCAACAAGATGGTCAACGGCAGAACGATGTTGTCGGAATCCGCATTGGGCTGGTGTTAAAAGACTGCGGGATTCCAGCCACCAAGCTAACCGGTAATTCACCATACGCTCCAAAACCTTACAGACACTACTCGTGAGAGAAATGGGGCGATAGCTAGAGGGGAGATGTTTGTCCTTTCCAGGTTTCGGAACGGGAACGACAATAGCTTCCCGCCATCGCCTGGGAAAGGTACTGTCGGTCCAAATTCGATTATAAAGGCGAAGGAGGTAGCGCAGGCTATGGGTTGATAAATGCAGCAACATTTGGACATGGATACCATCCGGTCCTGGGGTGGAGGAGCGAGAAGAAGAGAGTGCATGTTGGAGTTCGCGCATGGAGAAAACAGTATTGTAGCTTTCGCGATTTTGAGAGGAGAAAGCAAGATGTCGCACTTCCGCTGCACGTTTCTTCGGGAGAAACGCTGGCGGGTAATTTGAAGAGCTCGAAATCTCAGCAAAGTGCTGACCCAATGAGTTAGATATTGCGACGGGGTCCACTAAGGTATCATGCGCGACAGTGAGCCCAGAGACCGGGGAGAAACTAGGCGCGCCTGAGAACCGTCGAAGCCGACTCCAAACTTCCGAGGAGGGAGTGAAGGTGTTAAATGAGCTAATAAAGAATTGCCAGCTTGCCTTCTTGCTATCGCGGATGACGCGACGGCATCGCGCACAGAGCTGCTTATATCGGATACAGTTGGCCAAAGTTGGATGGTGACGGAAAATGCGAAGAGCACGTCGCCGCTCACGTATTGCGTCCCGGCATGCCTCGTTCCACCAAGGAACTGGGGGGCGCCGGGGCAATTCGGAGGTGCGTGGTATTGAACGTTCCGCAGCTGTGAGAATAACGTCGGTAAAATGTGTGACCTCATCGTCGACGCTGGGAAAGCGACGGTCATCGAATGTCGCTAGAGACGAAAAAAGTGTCCAATCGGCTTGGGCAAACTTCCAGCGTCGCGAGCGCATATATGGCAGTTGAGGCTGCAGTTGAAGAACACATGGAAAGTGGTCACTCGAGTGTGTATCATCAAGGGCGAACCATTCGAAGCGCCGAGCTAGCGGAACAGTACCGACCGCAAGGTCCAAATGAGATAAATTTGCCGTGGAGGCAGACAAAAATGTGGGGACCCCAGTGTTGAGGCAGACTAGATCCGCTTGGTGGAAGACGTCTAGCAATAGTGAGCCACGTGGACAAGGATGTGGAGATCCCCAAAGCGGGTGGTGGGCATTGAAGTCCCCAACCAGCAAATAGGGGGGTGGAAGCTGATCAAGAAGATGAAGGAGATCAGCTCGTGCCATTGGTGTAGACGATGGAATGTATACCGTACATAGAGAGAACGTGTATCCAGAAAGGGAAAGACGGACGGCGACAGCTTGGAAGGAACTGTTTAAGGGGATTGGGTGATAATGGAGAGTATCATGGAGCAGAATCATGAGTCCTCCATGGGCTGGAGTGCCTTCAACAGAGGGGAGGTCATATCGGATGGACTGAAAATGAGGGAGAACAAAGCGGTCATGGGGACGCAGCTTTGTTTCCTGAAGACAGAAGATGACCGGCGAGTAGGATCGTAAGAGGATCGACAATTCATCCCGATTGGCGCGAATGCCGTGGATATTCCAGTGGATAATGGACATAGGGTGAACAGAAAATGGAGAAACGTGACCAAGGGTGCTGTCAACTCAACGACTGCTCAGAGCTTGCGACCGACAGCATGGAATGGCATTCAGTCGAAGGCAGAAGATCCTGATCCATAGGTTGGTCAGGAGCAGCTCCTGCCACCAACGATCGGCCAGTTGACCGGCCACCAGCAGTGCGCCTCGGCGACACAGAAGATGGCCGAGGGCGATTTCCGCCAGGTGGTGCTGTAGTTGGGACACGCCTTGGTGGAGAAGGAGAGGAACTGTGTTTCTTCGTAGCCTTCTTGGAGGTATGATGTTTAGATGAAGGAGGAACCGATGGTTGTGAAGTTGCGGTACGTAAAAACTCTTCACGAGAATGCTCTTTTTTCGAAGACTTGGCGTCTGACTTTTGGGCTCAAGATTTAGCAGAACCCGACGAGGGGTGAGCCATAGAGTGGGCAGGCGAAAGTGGTGAGGTTGAACGGGCGATCTTTGCGCTGGCCGATCTGACGACCGTGGTACTAAATGTGAGGTCGCAAGTCTGCGTGGCCGCCTCCTTTGTTGGCCGAGGAGAAGCAAGGACAGTGCTGTATTTTCCTTTCTGAGGCACGGTGGGCTGTCGACTGGCGAGTAACTTTCGAGCAGCAAAGGTCGACACCTTTTCCTTCACTCTTATTTCCTGGATGAGCTTTTCATCCTTAAAAACGGGGCAATCTCGAGAGGAAGCAGCGTGGTCACCCATACAGTTGATGCAGTGAGGGGATGGAGGTGGACAAGCACCCTCATGGGCATCCTTGCCACACGTAACACATTTGGCTGGATTGGAACAGGACTGGCTGGTGTGATTGAACCGCTGACATCGATAGCAACGCGTAGGGTTTGGGACATAAGGGCGAACGGAAATTATCTCATAGCCTGCTTTGATTTTTGATGGGAGTTCAACTTTGTCAAATGTCAAGAAGACAGTGCGGGTTGGAATGATGTTCGAGTCAACCCTTTTCATAACCCGATGAACAGCGGTGACGCCCTGGTCAGACAGGTAGTGCTGAATTTCTTCGTCAGACAATCCATCGAGGGAGCGTGTATAAACGACTCCACGCGAGGAATTTAAGGTACGGTGCGGTTCCACCCTGACAGGGAAGGTGTGGAGCAGAGAAGTACGCAGCAATTTTTGAGCCTGGAGGGCACTGTGTGTTTCTAACAACAGGGTACCATTCCGTAATCTGTAACAAGACTTTACAGGACCCGCAATTGCGTCGACACCTTTCTGAATAATGAAAGGGTTGACCGTGGAAAAGTCGTGACCTTTGTCAGACCGAGAAACAACAAGGAACTGTGGCAACGATGGAAGAACCGTCTGTGGCTGAGACTCAGTGAACTTACGTTTGTGAGCAGACATAGTGGAAGGTGAGGAAACCATTGCGGAAGAATCCCCCATGATTACCGGCGTCTCCGATGGCGCGCTCCTCCCTTGTGGGGGCCCTCACCGAGGGCACACCCGCCTTAGGTGATTGTTCACACCTCAGGTCACACCTCCCGACAAACGGACGGAGGGACCAATCGGCACTTTCGGAAGGTATCAGCTCGGGTAATCACCCCTCCCTGGGCCTGGCCGTTACCAGGGGGTACATACGTGTCCTACCTGTCTACCCGGGGCGGGGAATTACGCGTTACCCCGTCACCGGCTACGCATGGAAGTGCGTGGGTCGGCCTTCAGACACGCACAGGGAGGAAAAAAGAGAAAGGGAAAGGAAAGAAAAGGGGGTCTCAAACGCCGCAGCGGAGAAAAGGGCAAGGAGAAGAGGGAAGGAAAAGAGAAGGACAGAGGAAGGACGAGGACTTGCAAGTGTAAAAGCAAGGAATTTGGAACAGTTTCGAGCGTCCGTCTCCGGACGTAGGCACAAACCATACTCCCAGAGGGGGAGAAAGGGAAGGAAAGAGACAGAGGTGAGGGGGGGGGCGAAGATGGGGGACGGGGAGGGATGCGGAAAGGGAAGGGAAGGTATGCAGCCCGGAAAGGAAGGAGGGCCACATTAGCTCGGGGTCCCGTGCTCGCTACGCACGTGTCCACAAAAGAGTTGTGGACCCCCTGGGGGGAGATTCAGAAGGATGTAGGCTGCAGTAGGCACTGGGAGATGAAGAAGCTTGCACAGGATAGAGTAGCATGGAGGGCTGCATCAAACTAGTCTCTGGACTGAAGACCACAACAACAACAACAACAACAACAACAACAACTGACAGGAGAATGTTACAATGACGCTTGTTTCAAGCATATCATCTGCCTGCTACTCTCTCACTGGCTGTGTAGAAGCATCTGACATACCCCCTTTCATTCCAGTCATACATCACGGTGAGCATCAACAAACATCATTGCAACACAAAATATGTCACTGGACCCTATCTAGGCCTATAACATCTGCTGCAGAAATGAATACTGTTGTTGAGTCTTTGTCAAATTTTAAAGTCAGTTCACTTTCGATCACAAATGGATTCAGGCAAACTGCAATTTAAAAGCCAAAGTACACAGTGTAGATTCTCACAGCTGGCAACATGACAATTTTCTGCCCAATTACTACTGCCCTCCCTGCACTTCTCTGGTTCTCAGCCAAACTGGTACCAGAGTTACTCCTCTTCAACCCTTCTGTAGTGCGTGCTTGACCAACTGCTAAACACTGACTGCAACATCATTTAGGGTGCAAGTCATATGTAACAGCAGCAACTAATACAATTCTCGCCACAACAATATTAATATGATTTGTTTCATTTCTTAGACATTTCATTCTGCATTAATTTTCCTTTTTGTTTCATTTGAATGTCACCTTCATGTTCTAGAGAAGATTAAAAGCTGGAAACGATTTTACCCAGTATTCCAATTGTGAACAGCAACAGAATTTGCAACCCACTTAGCAAAATCATTACAGTCTCTCATAATCAAGTAAAATATTGATCTGGGTTCACAATCAATTAATGTTTTCTGAAGGACACCATTTTCAGATTTGAATATTAGCTTTACTTAAAAATCAGCATTATATGGCATCCACACATGGATGAGAGCTTTCAAAGCAAACCCGTTCAAATACAACAAGCATTTGTAAAATGACAGAATTTAATGCTATTTCCTTCTGTGTTTCAGAATACTGTCAAATTGTAACCAGAGCAGTAGACTGTTGTTGAGTCAGACATCATTGTTCGAGCAATGTCGATACTGTATCGACTGCTTCGGCATACTGCATAACCTCGAGCC
Organism: Schistocerca americana; assembly: GCF_021461395.2. Lineage (NCBI taxonomy): Eukaryota > Metazoa > Arthropoda > Insecta > Orthoptera > Acrididae > Schistocerca > Schistocerca americana. The sequence goes on along the minus strand of NC_060129.1, from coordinate 76,702,745 downwards.
TGTTGGAATATGAGTACTGTTTTCTGAGCCCTGTGCTCTTCTACATTCCTCAAAATAAATCCGCATGTGACCTCGATAGCCAAAGCTTCATCTGCAGATGTAAGATGATCCCTATATACTGTATTAAACAGTGTAAAAATGTTAACTTCATCAGCACTCGTTTAATCTGCGAATATAAGGTGGCCCTGTATTTTTCGAATGACGAATTTGGGGAAAAAACCTTGTTTTATACTTGAGAAAATATGCCATTACTCAATAAAAAGAGCCACCAACTGAGTCAGCTACTTATACATTTACGGAACTCACCATAAAATCTTTAATCTTAAAATACAGTGTGTTGGTATCTTCTGTGATTATCAAAAGCATGTGGTTGTGACAGCCATAACATTAAGTTCCTACGAGATATGTAGTTCAGCACTTACCTAGTTTAATTCTTATTTAAGAAACAGACTGCAAAAAGTTCACTAGGCTATTTGAGTAATACAAAGAGGGATGCCACACTGCCCCCCCCCCCCCCCCCCCCCCTCCCCAAAAAAACAAATTTTGATGAACCCTAAATGTTCATCTTTGATAGGATCTTGGAAATGATTTTTCAGGTTCACTTACATTCAATTTACTTGTACTATGTCCGCTACTTTTACACTGCATAATTAATGTATGTTCTACTCAATCAGCTGTCACTGGTCTTGCTACAATCATATTTCATTTATTAAGAATTACACGCATCATTACTGGGCCTAGTTTCTTTGAATCCAACCATTCTGGATTCACTTTGCACTAGTATACCTAACACTTACCAACTGTGACATACATATAGTTAGTTACATGACAAAGTTCCAGTTATTGCAGGTCAACTGTTGACTAAAGATTGGTTCGTTACTTGTTCTGTAGATCATTCACGATAAACATTATGATGTAGAAGATGCCAATCACGCATTAGCCACTGAAAGGTTGTTTCAATGTAGAAATGACTAACTATTTTTCTTCAAGACTTGTTCTATGTAAATAAGGACATTTAAAGGAAAAACACCTTTAATCTACATTTGAAAACTTTCTGCTGGTTGCAAGACATTTTATTTCTGCAAGTAGATAGTTGAATATTTCATCAGTTTTGGGGCCAAAATTAGACACATTAAAGGGTAATGCAGATTGGTGTTCTTTCTTGGCTGTAGTTGTGAATCTCCCTGTTAGTCCCAAACTCCAGTAAATTGTTGACAACAAATTTGTAAGTGATTATTATGTACTGTAGTTAATATTCCCAGCTGCTTAAACAGATACCTCTATAATTGGTATGTGTGCGATTCCACACATAATTCTAATTACTTTCTGTTGTGTAATGGCTTCTTTTTCCCAAGTGTGGAGTTACCCTAGAATATTATCTCATAAGTCATTAAGGTATGAAAATATGCAAAACACATTAACATTTTGACTTCTGCACCTCTGAAGTTGAAATTATCATTACAGCTAAAGTAGCCAAACTTAAACATTTTAGGTGGTCTAGTACATGTTTTTTCCAGTTCAAGTTCCCATCAATATGCACACCTCAGAACTTTTAATTTTCTACCCTGCCTATTATTTATTGTACTTATACTAGTTTAACAGGAGGTGAAATATTTTTGATGGTATAAGACTGGACGAACTGTGTTTTTTGAAAGTTTGAAGCTACCCCATTTGTGCAAAACCAATCAGTAACTGTCATAAAGACATCATTTATTATTCTCTCTGTCAGTCCTTTGCTTAGCTTGACAACAATGCTTGTCTCAGCTACGAACAATACTAACTCTGCCTCCTAATAAAGATAAAATGGTAGAGGTTGAACCACAGTACCATAGTGTGCTGCTACAGGACCCAAAACAAAACTGCACAGCTCTTTCACGATGTGGAGTACTGCAAGCTAATTCATTTTCTTCATCTGAAGGAGATCAACTCAGCAACAGTCTGCACTGAGTCGGTGGAAGTGTACAGCAATGATGTACTATGAAGCACAGACACTTCCATTGTGGTGGAACAAGTCTAAACAATAAAGAAAGACGTTGCACACCATCTCTCTGTAAAGAAGAACCAGTAATCACAAGATAAATGGGGCCATTGTTCTTGAAGAATGGCGTATCACAGTTTTTACAAATTGTTGTGCATAGTGATATTTCAACAAAAAATTAACACATTCAGAAGTGTCATACACCACAGTCAAATTCAGAGCAAAAGTTTCAAAGGCCTGCAAGATTAGAAGTGGGGTGATACGGACTTTTCCCTTTACTCTTTAAGTGTGTACTTGATAAGGTGGTGATGGAGTGGTGATAAGAAGTAATAAGAACGTGTGGAATACGACTGGGTTGCAATAAAAAAGGAATACGGGTGGACTGCGTACCATTCACAGCCAATATTGTGAAACTGTCGCAATCATTCGAAGAAGAGGTTAACCAAACCACACAACTACAGAGACGAGCTGCTACAGCATACTTATAGATCTCTACTCAGAACATGCAGTATATGACAAGCAGCAAGGTAGCTCATAGATACTCATTTTACTAAAGTTTGAAGCTCTTCTTTACATTATTCCGTGTTTGCGATTTAAAAACTGGATTGTTTAGGAAATCAGCCTTATGCAAATACAATTAGTTTATTTTTATTTTTATATTTACCCAGACACATTTTGACACCAATGTGTCATCTTCAGTGGATCTCATTTTTATTTCTTAAAATTGCATCGCTAACTGAACTGTATTGTTATACATCGATTTTACTAGGGGTTATGTTATTACTTAGATTTTGTTAAACCTGATGTTGAGGATAGTTTTATAGAGTTGTACTCTTGTATTCTTGAATTTGTTGTAGAGCTTCGTGGGAAATGCTTGGCTTAGACCCACAGAAGATGAGACATTGGTGTCGAAACATGTCTGGGTAAATATAAAAATAAATTAATTGTGTTTGCATAAGGCTGATTTCCTAAACATTCCAGTTTTTAGCTCATAGATTGATGATAATAGGAGTAGGGAAAATTCAGAAGATGGGGAGATTTACATACCTGGTAGAATGGATGGAAACTGGGGTGACAGGAAAGAAAGCACTGGGAGCACGAATACACAAAATTAATTTAGCATACAACTAACTGTGCACATCTATAACAATATGAATATTTCGAACAATCCAAAATTGAGAGGTTCCCAGCAGTGATCTGTCCTGAAGCCTTGCACATAGCAGAAATTCTTAACCTACTAAGAACACAAGTGCTTAAGAGAGTAGAACTGGTGGAACGAAAAATTCTCAGGATATTGGGATCTCTAAGAATGGAAGATAGTCAGTTTAGAAGACTAGCAAACCAAGAACTGTGTACCAAGTTAGAGAGAATCTCGAATATCATCAGGAAAAGAAGGAGCATGTTCTTTGGGACAAGGGAGGTGAACACACAAATAATACAGTTTCTAATGAACAAAAGAACCAAAGCACGCTGGACCCGAGATTTTTAAATAAAAAAATCCAGATTGTTACAGGTTTTGACAACAAAACTAAGATACAGAAGAATATTATCATGGGCAGAAGCATGAAGACAGTTCCAAAATATTAGAGTGAAAGCATATTGGACAAGGAAAAAGACAAGAAGAAATAAGGCAGCCACAAATTACAGTGGTCTGCAGATGGCCAAAACAAAAAGGCGAATAGAGATTTTACCTTATACCGTAACTGAAATTTTTTCCATCATGCGAATGAAGGCTCAGCACTTTGGAACATTTCAGCCTTAACCAACTGCTGTTGCTGCTTCTTATTGTAACAATTGTGTATGGCCAGTGGTCAAATAATTCTTATGGAATCTCATTGTTTAATGTTCTAATTGTATGTATGAGTAATAACGTTGAAAATGGCTAATCAACTGTGAATCATGTAAGTACCATATTTACTCGAATCTAAGCCACACTCAAATCTAAGCTGCACCTGAAAAATGAGACTCGAAATCAAGGGAAAAAAAAAAAATTTCCCAAATCTAAGACGCTCCTGAAATTTGAGACTCTAAATTCAAGGTGAGAGAAAAGTTTTATACCACCCCTCCAAATCTAAACAAACTTGGTCCATTGTAATGTGAAACACAACTGAGGTCGAATGGATGAAGTTACAGCTGCAGTAGTTTGGTTCGAGTCGTAAGCTTAACAGTTAAGTTTTACCAAGTAGCCATTGCTATGTGTCAGGTGCTCCGTCCGTATTTACATGGGTGCCCTTCCTTTTTCGCGTGCTTCGTCTGGTTTGAATTGATTGCTTACTTTGCTTTGATCTGATAAGTGCCGTTCTCTTTGCTATAGGGGTTTACGACACTCTAAGCTGAAAATGCATTATTGTGCTATGTCATGCATTGTTTGTTGCATTCTGATACTGAAGGTTCACGACCTGTCGCCGCTCATGGCATGGCTTGCTTTAGTGTGCGCTACCGCGGCTTACAATAAAAAAAAAAAAGGGGGGGAGAGGAACTGTCTCATAAGCGAAACAATGGCAAGAGACTGCTATTTGTTGTTACTTACACTGATGCTTTCTTTGATAATGATCAACAAGAACCAAATAACAGACTGCGTATGATAGAAGATGTTCTGAACGAGAGTTTAGCGAAAATTTTTCTCTGTTTGGAAATCTTTGCAGACGCCTCTTTAGTACATTACATTCTGCACAGATATTATAGTCATCTTAGATTTAAAAATCTAGTCAAATGCTGTGCTTCATTTCTGACTGTATCACTATTCAGCATAATACGAATATAAACATGACACGATATGTATATTCTTCCGTGTTTCCTGTTGTCTCTCTCTAGTTTCGTAGTTTATTACGCAGACAGGATTTAAATGAGATAGCAGCAAACACGAAAGAATACATGGCATAATGTTTACATTCTTTTACCTTTTCTTTTAATTTATTTACTGACACAGGGGTTTTGGCGCCAGTATTTATCTTTGTGCCTGCAAAGCATACCTGTGTTGTGCTACATGTATTTGACGGCAGAAGTTAGTTGTGGCGACACCTACCAAAATTTTTCAGAACTTTCGCTTACTTTGCACTCGATTCTAAGCCGCAGACGGTTTTTTGGATTACAAAAACCGGAAAAAAAGTGTGGCTTAGATTCGAGTAAATACGGTACCCATGTGCCCAATCATACAAATTGTCAAGTTTATTTTGGGTCGTCAGTACCGCAGCGTTTGCGGCCTTATCATTTACATGATGAGAATCCACTTTGGGGTTGTGAGGTCTACAATCGCAAGTCTCCCTTGGGCATAATACCAGATATTACATGCAGCTCCCACAGGTGAACTTGTAAGTTAATGTACCAACAAGATCACATATTTCACACGTGAAAGTTGTAAGGAGAAAGCAATAATCAGTCACAGGTGAGCTTTCAGCATCTTGCACAATATTTTGAACTTAATAAAAGTCATCTACCACTGGGTTGTGTTCTGTGACTACTCACATCCAGACAAAATGCCTGCTGAACCAAGGCAGCACCAGAAATGTTGCCTCTGTGTCAGGACAGTCTCACTTATTTGCTGCTGCTGCTGCTGCTGCTGCTGTTGTTGTTGTTGTTGTTGTTGTTGTTGTTGTTGTTGTTGCTGCTTCTGCTGCTGCTTTGTCGTCATCCTCAATCTGAAGACTGGTTTGATGCATCTCTCCATGCTACTCTATCCTGAGCAAGCCTCTTCATCTCCAAATAACTACTGCAACCTACATCCCCCTGAATCTACTTACTGTATTGACCTCTTTGTCTTCCTCTACAATGTTTACACCACAAAGTTACCTCTAACACTAAACTTCATATAATGTCTCCTGTCAACCATTACCTTCTTCTTAGCCAGGCTACGCCACAAATTTTTTTTCTCCCCAATTCTATTCAGTGCCTCCTCGTTATTTACATGACTGACCCACCTAATTTTTATCATTCTTCTGTAACACCTGGTTTCAAAAGCCTCTAATCGCTTCCTGTCAAAACTGCTTATAGTCCATGTTTCCTTCCAAACATGGCTACACCCCAGACACATACCTTCAGAAAGGACTTCCTAACAAGTAAATCTATATTCAATATTAACAAATTTCTTTTCTTCAGAAACGCTTTCCTTGCCATTGCCAGTCTACATTTTATATCCTCTCTACTTCGACCATCATCAGTTATTTTGCTCCCCAAACAGCAAAACTCCTTTACTACTTTAAGTCTCTCATTTCCTAATCTAATACCCTCAACATCACCCTACTTAATTCGACTACATTCCATTGCCCTAGTTTTGCTTTAGCTGGTTTTCATCTTATATCCTCCTCTAAAGACACTGTCCATTCCACTCAACTCCTCTTCCAAGTCCTTTGCTGTCTCTGATGGAATTACAATGTCATCGGCAAACCTCAATGTTTTTATTTCTTCTCCCTGAACTTTAATGTCAAATTATTTTTTTTCTCGTTTCCTTTACTACTTCCTCAATGTGCAGACTGAACAACATTGGCATACTCCCTTTTCAACCACTGCTTCCCTTTCATGCCTCTAGACTCTTATAACTGTCATCTGGTTTCTATACAACTTTTAAATAGCCTTTGGCTCCCAATATTTTACCCCTCTTGCTCTTTGAACTTATCCTAGCCCCATCTCCTTAATTTCCTACCTTCACCTCACGTTTGCCTTGTATGTATGTATATATGTATTAAACAAGGGATCTTGAAACGACGGAGATGCTTCGTCCTGTCGTAGCCCTCAGTGGTTCACAACAGGGCACAGCAGTCCACCCACCCCACCACCGCCCCACACCGAACTCAGGGTTATTATACGGTTTGGCCCCCAGTGGATCTAGGTTGGAGGATCCTCGAGAGAAGTATAAGTAACTTCAGGTGTGTACCACGAAAGTGTGTTGTAACCCTTACTGTTCATACGGTATATTAATGACCTTGTGGACAATATTAACAGTAATGTAAGACATTTCACAGAGGTTGCAGTTGCCTATAATGAAGTTCTATTATATTCTATCGCCTGCGCCTTCATCTCGCGGTTGCTCAGGCTCGGCTCGGACAGGTACAGATTTGCCAGTGTTAATGTTAAGGGGTGGCCGGATGCCCTTCCTGCCACCACCCCGTAACCCCCGGGATGGAATGAGAGTACCCCAGCTGTCTGTGTCTAGTGTAATCCGTGGAATAGTGCAAATGCGTTCAGACGTCTGTGCGTTGTGTAACTGAGGCGGGACGTGGGGACCAGATAGGTCTTTGCCTTGGGGGGTGTGGAAAACCGCCTAAAAACCACATCCAGACTGGCCGGCACACCGGCCCGCATAATTAATCAGCCGGGAAGATTCGATCTGGGGCCGGTGCAACTACCCGAGTCCAGGAAGCGTTGCATTAACGTTCTTGGCTAACCTGGCGGATCAGTTGCCTATAAAGAAGCACTACCTGAAAAAAGCTGGACAAATATTCAGTCACATCTTTATAAGATTTCTAAGTCATGCAAAGACTTGCAACTTACTTTAAATGTTCAGAAAAGAAAAATTATACACTTCACAAAACTTAAAAAAAAAAAAAAAAAAAAAGAGTGTTGTGTCCCGTGACTACAGTGTCAATGAGTTACAACTCAGAAAAATACCTGGGTGTAACACTTTGTAGTGATATCTTCTTCTCCTTAGCATTTATCCTGTACTAGCAGGGTCCACTCGTTCACGCATCTGCCTCCATTTGGCTAGGCGCAAATTGAGACGCATATAGCGTGTGTGGTGTGACGCAGCGCAGTGCGTGTTTTTGTAACATCACAGGTTCAAATGGGACCGAGCAAATTGCGACGCGACGCGACTGGAAAGCGACACGCGCCTGTGCCAGGTCGTGCGGGGTTGTGGTTGAGGCACAGTTTCTCACGCCACGCGGCACGCGTGCCTCGCTAGCACCGTGGGAAATCTGAGGTGGGGAGTGGAAAAGTAGCCCGGCCATATGCTCACAACGGAATGGTTCATATGAGCAGTGGTAGTATTGCCCATGCGATAAATTTTGCCTTAGTGTATACTAAATTTTATTGCCTTTGTGTAGTGTTTCGTTTTTGCCATTTAAACACTCCAGCTTTGTTCGTTAGTGCATTATATTTTTCTGTTATTTATATCTGTATAGTTTTGTTTTGTTTTGTTTTTCTTCCATCAAGAAAAATGCACACTTCAGTAACTGATGAACCATTGGCCGCTGGAATTGTATCATATGGCTCCGTGATGCTTTCAGATCGCAAGAAGGGACAGAGGGTAGTGAATAAGGAAGCAAGGAATATTATAAAATCATGTCATTAAGAATCAAGGCAGGAAAGTAAAACAAGGTTATCTTCTCCCTGCCTAGTATGCTGGCATATCTGTACGATCTGTTACAAAAATTTAGAAAGGGATAATCTCCACAGGTGTGATCCCTTTGTGCTCCTGGTAAAAAGCGTCCAAGATCTGAAGTACAGAAGTCCTACTGCGATTACTCTGCTACGTATGTAATAATTGAATACGACAACACACTGTACTACATGCATGTCAACATCACATTACCACTGCAAGCTAGAAACAGTCGAAAAGCTGTCACAAATAACAATGTTTTAATTGGTTCGCCGTGATGAGAAAAAGCATTTCAATTGTTGCATGCAAATTATCAGCATTAATAAACTAATTATACAACAAGCTACACAAATGAAGAAAATGGTCAGTATTATTACGAAAGTAGGAATATCCTAAAAGAGTGTCATGATTAGAAATATTTAATACTGCTGACAAAGGCAGATCTACTTTCATGACAATGTTTTTCGAGCTCCAACTCACAAGGCACACATGGATAGCTTGTGCATTCCTGTCACGCATTGTCCTCCGCTGCTGACAATGCACTGACCATTGTGTTATGCGACAGATCAATTATTTATTTTTCTCAATAACAACTATTTTATTTGGGATCACACATTGTCAGTTTGGCAAGCCCTAGGTGAGTAACCAGTATCTGGCATGTGCCTATCATTCCGCCTGAAGGAACGCTCGTCATTATTTTAATACTGCTCAGATCATGAGAAGGAATAAAATCCTTTGGTAAGTTTCCATTCCAGTCTCTCAGTGTTAAATATACGATGGGTTGCAGGGATTCCACCAAAATTCCAACAGAACTGGCAATCTATTTTTGTGTGAGTTTTTAACCTTTCCTCATTCGAAGAAGTATCACCGTTTGTGAGTAACGGCCACATTTCTCTAGGTGACTGGTTTAATTGTACTTCCTTTGCCACAGTGTAATTTGCCAAACTCATCTCACAGCAGCTACTGAGACAGAATTCCGAAACGGAGTACCTAATTAAACAAGTAATTGGTAATCACAGAGCTCAATAGCTTATGAAAAATGTCATAGTGTCGGTTTGCAATAACATAAAAGAAGAAATTTCATATTTATTTTCATACTAGGAAGCTCTCGTTTCGCTAGCTGTCGATAACTCTTAAAAAATTAATCACTGTAGTGAAATAAATAAAAAGGGAAGTATAAGTACTGATATATATCGCCATAGATAAGAAAGTTCTGTGTGTTTAAGAATTGGCAAAACACTCTCCTCCTTGTGTGCTACCATTCGCCAAACTTTCGTTTCGATGTCTCGAGCGGTTTAGGAGATATGAGAGATGTTGCAAGTATTTCATTCTCGCGGGCGTGAAATCAGAAGTGAGCGCACTACACGGGATCCATTTTCTCGAGATCGGAGGCAGATAGAGACCTCCTCCCAAGTCTAAACAAAAATTCAGCATGTTAGCTAAATTTCATACGCAGCACCATATGGTATAATACGCACCAAACGCAAAATCATAGCGACCCCTAATTTTCGTTGGAAACTTTTTGAGTTTTGCGTAGTGTCTTGCTAAAATGTGTACATCACAATAAGAACGGTCATTAGTGAGGATTAGTGCGGTGATGGGCACTTCGCCACGAAGCTGACATATAACGCTACAAGTAAGGCAAAAATCATGTATTTTCAGTGAATAGTTTCTGTAAAATCGTTTGAGAAAGATAACAGGTTGCACACTCCTTGGTTCTGTCAGCGCAGAGCGTTGCCAGTCGGCACGTGTGAAGTATGGTGTGCACGTCACAATATGCATTGGACCAGCACGACTCGTGCGGCATGTGCGTGTCGCGCTGTAGTGTCGTGTCATGTCACACATGCTATATGCGTCTCAATTTGCACCTAGCCTTTGTGTCAGTTGAGGGCACCTTCATAGGTGGAATTGATGAATTTCGTATCCTTCTCGACACAGGCCATTGATTAAGTCTCGGGTCTGCCAGGTGCATAGCTGCTCTGGCCACTGAGTCAGCCTTACTGCGCATGAAGTGTCTGTACCATCTTAACCTGCTTTCCCGTAGTTTGTAGTGGTATGAAATGCAATTACCACACAAGCTTACTTGCAGGTACAGCAGGTAGCAGCCTTCAGATTACCGGTAGACTACTGAGGAAGTGCAATCAGTCTAACCAGGGGATTGCTCACGAATCACTTGTACGAACCATCTTATAATATTGCTGAAGTGTGTGGGGCCCATACCAAATAAGATTAATGGGGGATATTGAACGGGTACAGAGAAGGGCAGTACGAATGGTCACATGTTGTCTGACCTGTGGGAGAGAGACAGAGATGGTGCAGAAGCTTGGAAGATAGACGCAAGCTATCCCGAGAAAGTATGTTAACGAAGTTTCGAGAACCGACTTTAAATGACGACTCCAGGAACATACTACAGCTCCCTCCTAATCACTGTTATAAGGATTGGGGGTCAAGGTTAGAATAATCAGAGCACACACAGAGGAGTTTAAACAGTCATTCTTCCCATGCTCCGTGTGCAAATACGGAAGGAAAAGATCGTAAAGATGGTAAAATGGGAAATACCCTCTGCTGTGCCCTTCACAATGGTTTGCAGAGTATAGGTGGTGATGTATATTAACTAAGTATAATCTATCTTGCATCTGTATGTACTCCACATACTTACCAGTGAATCAACGACGACTTCCTCGATACTTTTTTTTCACTTCAGATTCTGTTCACGATGCGTAAGGTTTTGCTGGTTAATTGTGAGTTGTTGAATATGTAAAATAACTGATTTTTTCCCCCTATGAGGGAGTACAGGTCTCCTAAGTATCTGTCCATATTTACATGATGTTGGACCTGGGTCAGAGTACTTTCTCTCTCTCTCTCTCTCTCTCTCTCCACTTCCTCACCGGCACTGACACTGACCGACAGTGATTATCTCAGCTTGCCTTTTCTTTATGTTTTATTTATTTGCTATTTTTTACGTTTATCATGTCTCCTGCACACAGATCAACCACTCCCATTTTTCAGCTAATTTGTGAAATATTTACATTCCTCTATGGCCAACTTATTACATCTCTGGCATATTTAAGTTCTCAGGCTTTCAAACCTTATCCAGACCCATTAATTCATTTTTTCGTTCTTACCCCATCAATAAAAAACCACCCTTGACCCACTGTCCTGGTAAACCTTTATTTTATCCTTCAGTCTCTTTGTTTTGCTTCTTACAACCTTTTTCTCTCCTCTGCCAGAAAAAGCCACACATCCCAAACACAATTTTACACAACTGTACAGTTTTCTATTAGGTGCTGCTCAGAGATTAAATTTTACCCTATTCGGACTATAAATATTGAGTAGCTATTCTCTATCAGTGATAGTAGCCACAACGCTAATGGCTTAACTGTTGCGCCACTGAACGGGCAGTCGCCAAACACCAACTCACGACTAAAGACTGCATTCAGAACTGTGAAGCCATGGCCACAGAAGTTGTACACCAAGCTAAACGTCAACAATGCAAGGCTGTTCTTTTCCCACACAGACCAAAGGACCTGCACACAAATTGGCACAGATGTCAAATCACTCTGTGAAAAAGTCAGATACCTCAGTGTCCCACTGGATCTGAAACTGACTTAGTCCTTATTTCTACAGATTCTTTATAATGTGGTCCAAAAACCAGTGGCTCAGCACAGCAATTTGGTGTCCTCGTGTGTGATCTTCATTTATGCCATGCCCCACCACTATTAACTGTTCTGTGTGAGTGTCCTTGTCATACACGTAATGTGCCACAGTGAAATTACACTTATCGATTTGATCAATTCTGTATCAACTTTAACACCCTATATGGCATCAGCGTATTCTACTCGCACACTGTGTGCACTATTTGAATTTGCATTCATATTTCACTATTATGTGAACTTTAAATCAATCTGCATTTGACACTTAACTTCGGATCGTCAATACAGCAGTATTATACAAATTAGTAAATTAGGGAGGAAAACAAATGGAATAAAGGTAAACTGTCTGGCTTTTGCAGACCATTTTGGTATACTTTCAGAAAATGTGAAAGACGCAGTTACCCAAATAATTCTTCTGGAAGAAATAGCAAATGGAAGTGGTCTCAAAATTCATGACAAATATAATAAAGCACCAATATTCATTGGAACACAAATAGGTAAAATAGTGTGAGTGAGTAAATTTATGTATCTTGGAGAAACTGTATAACAGAATAGACTAGAAAAATTTGCAGTAGACTTAACATTTAAAAAACTGAAGAGAGCATATGGTTTGACAAAGGACATTTACAACAAGAAACACATACCAAGAAAAACAAAATTAAAACACTAAGCCACAAGCATATGATCAGAATGTTTATACATATGTGAATGCCTAACAACGAAATATAAGCTGGAGAAAAGAGGTGCCCAAAAGATGGATTATTAGACAAATAATGGGTGCAATACAAACAACATATGGCTCCAAAATGAGAACTAATGAGGAGATTTACAAAAAATATAGAGAAAATATCAGAAGCAATGGCTAAAAGAAGATTAATCTTTTTTTGAACACCTCTACCAAATGAGTGACAGCAGGCTTGCAAAACAATTATTGCTGGATTTCTGGAAGAAGAAACTTGACAGTAGCTTGGATTATATCAATAAAGAAAGATCTGTAGGAAGAAACAACATCAAAGAATTGGACATAACACAAAGGAATCTTTTTAAGAATAAATAACAAATTTAGAAGTGTTTCAATGCAGAAGAAATAAGGAAAAGGGAAAAACATGGACAATAGAAAGGAAAAGACAACATGGGGAGAAGATGAAGTACTGGAAAAATAGAAAACAACAAGGAAAGAAGAGGAACTAACGTTGCTACATGATACTATTTGGTAAATACAAAAACAAAAAAACTTTTTTTTGACAATGTCACCATGTAAATAGTACTGGTATCGAGTCAGCATTTCTCTACATCAAAAGTCACGTGTTCTGCAAAACGTAATTTACACACACAAGTGGAAATTGTGTTTGCATTAAATTTTATGTTGTAATTTGAAAATTGTTTGTGTATTAGCTAAAAACATTGTCACAAAAGGCCATACAGCATAAATTCTCAGAATGACTGCAAACTATTCTGAAACCAATCAATGCCGTATGTTAACTAAGACAATGCAATGAAACCATTACACATGTTCCAATCTTAGTTCAGCCTTTGTCAAGTACAGTACAGTCTGTACCAGTTTATTGTAAAGTTCTCTAGTTAATGTACTCTAACGTTATACAGAAAAATGTCTTCCTTATATTATTCAGTAAAGTGCTACAACATAATTCCAGCCTCTGGAAACCAGTCCGGGATACAAAATGTATAAAAGCAATGAAGCTGAATTTACATCCACTGATGAAAGATTTTATCTAACTGCAAGATACTTAGAGGCAACGGCCTTGCCGCAGTGGATACACCGGTTGCTGTGAGATCAACGAAGTTAAGCGTTGTCAGGTGTGGTCGGCACTTGGATGGGTGGCCATCCGGGCCGCCTTGCGCTGTTGCCATTTTTCAGGGTGCATTCAGCCTCGTTATGCCAATTGAGGAGCTACTCGACCGAATAGTAGTGGCTTTGGTCAAGAATACCATCATAGCAACTGGTAGAGCGGTGTGCTGACCCCATGCCCCTCCTATCAAGTATCCTCCTCTGAGGATGACACGGCGGTCGGATGGTCCCGGTTGGCCACTTGTGGCCTGAAGACGGAGTGCAAGATACTTAGAACAAGATGTATTCCTCACATCATTTTGAGATCCAGCGCTGAATTTTTTTGATGTATTAGTGACCACATCCACAATGGATTCTGTATAATCCTGGTAGATGTTTTGGAGAGCCTTTTGCGGAACCAACGAAGTACTCCATTTATGCAATTGTTGGAAGAAAGTTTTGATGTTGGAATTTACAAGCAGCATTGCATTTTTGGTTCCATGTAAGGAAGGATAGACTTCTTATCCCAGTTTGCCGCATGCCACACTTATTTTTACGCCCTTCTCATCTGTGCTTCACTGTACCCATTTCCGCACGTCGTACACAGTCACACACCCTTACGCACATTCAAGTAATCGACCGAGTTGTTTACACAGTGACCGCAATGTCCCATAAGGGGTTTTTAGAAGCACAGCTAGATATTTGGCCAGTCTTAACTGCACACATTAATGGTGTCGAATATGGGTCACAGATGCATTCCTTTCTTGTGGATTTTGGCATGACTAGTATCTTGGGATACAGTCATTTCCTCATGTCTTCTCGAAGTTCTGAGCTCTTCATCAAAGTAACTATTTTCCTCATCACCATCACGATTGAGTCCTCCTCAAGTTTCTTATATGCCGATTCCTGTAGCAGCGAGCCAATTTTTTGTTGGCAATAGTCGGTACTCATTAGCACCAGTGTGTTCCCTTTGTTCACAGGCAGGACCACTGTGTCAACACCATAGTTTCACCATCATCCCCTCTGACCGTAGTCATGTTTGGTCTCAGAAGTTGGGACTTGTCAGTGTCCCAGCAGGTTTGCAACCTCCCTCCTCCTTGCTTTAGGACTCTAATTACATCCTGCCCATCATTTGTAGGGTCTCGTTTCAGAATGGTCCTCCAGACGGGTGCAAAGTTTAATCCTTTTGGGGGAGGGGGGATCAAAATAATAGCCAAATCCAGTTCTTTCTCTGACAAATTTATAACAGCTCTAGTGTCATTCACTTCTTTATTCATCTTCTGATCTCCCAACAGTCTGTCAATCTTTCCAAGCTGTTACACAGCCACACCGCCATTTGTGTACCTTCCTGTCAGTGAAAGTCCTGTAGTCTCCCCACATCTGACTGTGCGCCAGCAGTGCCGTTTCAATAATAGGCTGGTGGCATACGAGCACGACGTGAACACTCCTGTCCAGCTCTCCCTGTACAAAGAAAACACCTTCCTTACTTCGGCCATGCCTATCCGTCGGAATATCTGGTTACCTGGTCAGATGTTTCATTTTCACCAGGTGTCGTAGAAAATAAAGTTGCTATGTGGAGCAACTGCCTGCCGGAACAGCATTACGAAGGAATCTGTAAAATAATATATTAACACTGCCACCCAGCTGGAAACTTTGGGAGCTATCCATTGACTATAATGCTGTCTACATTTGTGGAAAATTTAATAACAAAAAAATTTGATTCTAAGTCTATTGCTAGAGTTTCTAACAGTTTGCACGGATTCGTGTAAGATTTACATATGTTAAAACCATTACATTTGGGACAACAGACTATACATATTCTGACAGATATAGCAAAGAAAGTGTTAAATGTCCTACATTCCTCCATTATCCCCTATTTTCACTGCTGTCAACTGAATGCTAGTCCACCATTACAATTCACCGAACCTGTCCGAAGACACATCTTAAGTTTTTGTGAAGACAATGAAGGAAAAATCTGTACTGGTGCAAATTGTTTTACACTATCTGGTCAAAAGTATTCGACACCTGTATGTAATGCACAACTGACCACTAGATGTCTTGCAGGTGGACCTGCGCAAAGAAAAGGAGTTAGTGAGTATTGTGTTGTCAGTACAGAGACAGCGGCAGCAGAATGGGTTCACCAGGAAATTTCAGAGACTCCAAATGTGGACTACTCCATGAACGTCACCTTATAGCTGAAGTCACAAATGGCGGCAGTCAAGTTTAGACTCGTTCTGGGCACCTACATCACGCGTTCTAAGGCAGCCGACGAGCACCGAGTAATGTTCGGAGCACTCTGCTGCGAACATTCCGACCCCGCTAGGTTTGCCCGAGTGGACTGTTGGTGATGTGACGGTGAAGGGGACATGTGAAGGACTGATCACAGCTCAACTGAGACCAGGTAGACCTCATGTACACTATGTGATCAAAAGTATACATACACCCCTAAAAACATACGTTTTTGATATTAGGTGCATTGTGCTGCCACCTACTGCCAGGTACTCCATATCAGCGACCTCAGTAGTCATTAGACACCGCGAGAGAGCAGAATGGGGTGCTCCGCGGAACTCATGGACTTCAGATGTGGTCAGGTGATTGGGTGTCACTTGTGTCATACGTCTGTACACGAGACTTCCACACTCGCGAACATCCCTAGGTCCACTGTTTCTAATGTGATAGTGAAGTGGAAACATGAAGGGACACGTACAGCACAAAAGCGTACAGGCCGACCTCGTCTGTTGACTAACAGAAACCGCCAACAGTTGAAGAGGGGCGTAATGTGTAATTGCCAGGCATCTATCCAGACTATCACACAGGAATTCCAAACTGCACCAGGATTCACTGCAAGTACTATGACAGTTAGGCGGGAGGTGAGAAAACTTGGATTTCACGATCGAGCAGCTGACCATAAGCCACTAATCACATCTGTAAATGCCAAACGATGCCTCAGTCAGTGTGAGGAGCCTAAACACTGAACCATTGAACAGTGGAAAAATGTTGTGTGGAGTGACAAATCACAGTGCACAATGTGGCGATCCGATGGCAGGGTGTGGGTATGGCGAATGCCCGGTGAACGTCATCTGCCAGCGTGTGTAGTGCCAACAGTAAAATTCGGGGGCAGTGGTGTTGTGGTGTGGTCATGTTTTCCTTGGAGGGGGCTTGCACAGCACAGACCTACATTGATGTTTTAAGCTCCTTCTTGCTTCCTACTGTTGAAGAGCAATTCGGGGATGGCGACTGCATCTTTAAACACGATTGAGCACCTGCTCATAATGCACGGTCTGTGGCGGCGTGGTTACACGACAATAACATCCCAGTAATGGACTGGCCTGCACAGAGTCCTGACCTCAATTCTATAGAACACCTTTGGGATGTTTTGGAACGCCAACTTCATACCAAGCGTCAATGACCAACATCGATACCTCAGTGCAGCACTCCGTGAAGAATGGGCTGCCATTCCTCACGAAACCTTCCAGCCCCCTTTTGAACTATGCCTGCTAGTGTGGAAGCTGTCATCAATGCTAGGTTTGGGGCAATACCACACTGAATTCCAGCATTTTAAGTTACCTGGCATTTTAAGATATTTTCAGCCAGGTGTCCTGATACTTTTAATCACACAGTGTACTGACAAACAGGGACCACTGAACATTGCAGAAGACAGTTGTAAAAAAATTGCATAACATCAATGGAGAAAATTACTCCCGAGTTCTAAATTGCTACCAGCAATCCACATGGCACAATGACTGTGTGTAATGAGTCAAAAAGAACGGCGGTACAATGAACGAGCAGCTGCTCGTAATCCGTACACAGGTCTGAGGTTGACATTAAGACAGCTCGAGGTGCCATCGAGAGCACCCCCGTGGGACAATCGGTGACTCGAGATGAGTTATTTACAGCGACGAATAACACTAAACCCTGTGGAGATCTGACGGAGGGGTTTGGGTACGCGAATGCCTAGATGATGTTAACTGCCACTGTGCATAATGCCGACAGCGAGGTACACGGGAGCTGATGTTACGATATGGGGGTGTTTTCATGGTGAGGCTGTGGTCTCATTATTACATAAAAAAATTAAAATAAAAAAAGAGACACTAAATGTGAAAGGATAAGAATGCATTTTACAGCACTGTGTACTTGCCACAGTAAAGGAGCAGTTCAGAGACAATCGCTGATTGTATCGGCATGCCAATGAAACCTGTTATAAAGCAGCTTCTGTGAGGCAACAGTCTGTGGGCAGTGACATCCCTGAAATGGACTGGCCTGCCCAGGGTGCCGACTCAAATTTCGACGGAACACCTCTGTGATCGTTTAGAAAGCCAACTTCGCTCTAGATCCCGGCACTCGAGTTCACTACCTCCTCAGAACGGTAACAGAAAGCTGGAAACAGTCAACCGCCCTGCTAATGGAGAAAGTACCCCCTGACGATGGGAGAAGAAAGACGGTCGGGTAGGTTAAGGGAAATGTTATGGGAAGAATATAGAAACAAGATACTTGTGTACCCCTTCGTACAAGAAGAAATTAAGAAAATAATTTTAAGATTGAAAAAGAAAAAAATTTCCAGGACAAGACAGGATTCCTCCCGATGTAATACAAGCCGTATGTTACCAATGAAATAGTTACTTGTGTGATCTGATCAATGAGTGTGTATTGCAAGGAAGGGCCTCAACACTGTGGAAGAATGCTGAAGTAACAATAATTAGTAAAGGGCAAGAAAAGGATCCAATTATATCCAAAACCTACAGACCAGTATGTCTTCTGAACGTTCTCAGCAAGAGATTTGAAAAGCTATTATGCTAAAGACTACAAGATCACAACCTGCTTTGCGAGATAAGCCCTCACCAATACGGGTTTGAAAGAGGCTAGTCAACTGAAGATGCAATTAATAAGGCAATTTCGCTAGCGACAGATACTCATTCTACGTACGCCCTAGGAATGACGACTGATATTGCTGGCGCCTTCAATAACCTACATCAGCCGTCTTTCTTTGGTCGCCTTAGGGATTTGGAGAGTCCAGAATTGCGTGAGAGATTATTGCCACAGGTGACGTGCTTCTGTAAGAAGTCCAGGAATGAAACTAATGAAGGCAACAACAAAAGGCTTTCCACAGTGGACAGTGTGTGTAGTCCGGAGTTTTGGGCTGTAGCAATAGACCCCATATTGAATTATAGAAGACAAATTTAACGCAGCCCTCCACAACTTCACAAAACAACGTACCTGCTGTTGGATGGGGACCTAATAAGAAATCGAAAAATTAAATGATGTAACAATTAGGAGAAGTGCAGTAACGATATATCTAGGGGTATTTCTGGAACAATGTCTTAACTTTACACATCACGTAAAGGAAGCAGGTAGAAAAGGTACAAATCTGATGAATAAAATTGTAACCACTGCAAATAGGCAATTTTGGCTTCCTTGAAGACAATCAGAGTATACCACCAATCTATATTACTACCAGTCATAGGATATGGCACGAGCAATCGGGCTCACAGATTGCTGTTAGTGAAGCCAGTCTCGGTAGTGACAACAGTTCAACGAGGTGTTCTACTACGATTAACTGGCTCCTACTGCACTACCTCGAATGATACTTTGTCAGTAATTATAGGAATATGGACACTGGACTTGGAAATTAGGAAAGGGGAGCCTTCTTCTGGTTAAAAAAAGGCAATCAAATGGTAGTACGAAGGGTGCTCGGAACTGTGCCGCAAGGTTCGGTCTTGGGTCCTCTGCTGTTCTTAATATATATTAATGACTTTCCATTCTATATTCACAAAGATGCAAAGCTGCTACTTTTTGCCGATGATACAAGTATAGCTATCACACCCAACAGACAAGAATTAACTGGTGAAATTGTAAACGATGTTTTTCAGAAAATCATTAAGTGGTTCTCTGCAAATGGGCTCTCATTAAACTTTGACAAAACACAGTATATACAGTTCCACACAGTAAATGGAATGACACCATTAATAAATATAGACTTCAATCAGAAATCGGTAGCTAAGGTAGAATATTCAAAATTTCTAGGTGTTGAATTGATGAGGGGTTGAACTGGTAAAAACACACTGAGGATCTCCTGAAACGTTAGAGTTCAGCTACTTATGCTATTAGGGTCATTGCAAATTTTGGAGATATAAATCTGAGTAAATTAGCTTACCACACCTATTTTCATTCTCTCCTTTCATATGGCATCATATTCTGGGGTAACTCATCATTGAGTAAAAGAGTGTTCATTGCACAAAAGCGTGTAATCAGAATAATTGCTGGAGCTCATCCAAGATCATCCTGCAGGCACTTATTTAAAGAGCTAGAAATCTTCACTGTAGCCTCATAATATATATATATTCACTTATGAAATTTGTTATTAACAATCCGAACGAATTCAAAAGTAATAGCAGTGCACATGGCTGCAACACTAGGAGAAAACTTTGACAAAACACAGTATATACAGTTCCACACAGTAAATGGAATGACACCATTAATAAATATAGACTTCAATCAGAAATCGGTAGCTAAGGTAGAATACTCAAAATTTCTAGGTGTTGCATTGATGAGGGGTTGAACTGGTAAAAACACACTGAGGATCTCCTGAAACGTTAGAGTTCAGCTACTTATGCTATTAGGGTCATCTTCACTACTTGAGGTTAAATCTAACTTTGGCTCAGAACGGGAAAATTATGCTGCCACTAAAGTCTTTGGTCACCTACCTAATAGCATCAAAAGTCTGACAGATAGCCATATAGCATTTAAAGGGAAATTAGATGAATTTTTGGATATAGTAACTGGGTAATTTCCCCAACCCCCACAAAAAATAAAAAATAAAATAAAAAATTAAAAAAATAAAAATATTGTGTAATGTAATATCTTGTATAGACACTTTTTATTAACCTGACACGTTCCACATCATTACAAAGTGTTGTATTCATGATCTATGGAACAAGTACTAATCTAATCTAATCTGAGACCCATTTGAAAAAGGAAATAAAAGATCGCACATTACAATAGAGGAAAAATGAATGGGACACTTCAGTACTGGCAGGAGACTGTACCAATTTCTCACTAACATTAGAGAGAGATTAAAAATGAGATTTCTTAACCCATCAAGTGGACCAATACAAATCTGACTTCTTGTGGCCCTTATGCCACAGCTGCGTAAAAAATCAAAAGACAGCAAATGATAGCTGCACCTGCGGCAGTGTGGACACACCGGAACACACGATGAGGCACTGTGCACTCTATTAAGATGCAGCGGGTAGTGGATGTCAGGTATTAAGGGTATTGGATCCCAAAGCAGCACCAGGGAATGAGTCAACCTGGTCCATCTCTGACAATACTGCAGCCGCAGTATCCGGGGCAGTCGAGGAAGACTTCACGACACATTCAACCGTAAGCCACCGTGCTGCCATCCGGGCAAAACGGCATACTCTGCACACGGAGAGAATACGACTTAGGTTGGTGACGACTGAGCAAAATACTGACATAATCTATACTGCTCGGGTGCAAGTGATCGTGGAAGGGTGGACTTCAAGGAGTGATTTATGTGTGGAACTACTAGAAATGCTGCCAAACTGCTGAAGAATCCAGCAGACTAAGGCTGTTGACCGGGGTAGTACTATGGCAGATCCAGTAGCGGAGATAACCATCTACAAGTTCAACGTGCCAAAATAAATGAACAAACAGAGAACAAATTCTGTTGTGTTTGTAGGAGATAGTGGTTGGGTAAATGGTTAAAGATTCAATGTAGTTTTGGAGCAGTAGAAATAGTTGTTGTTGTTTGTTCTCTCTCTCTCTCTCTCTCTCTCTCTCTCTCTCTCTCTCTCTCTCTCTGGGGGAGGTAGTGAATTAACTAATTAATTTATTCTTAATAATTACAGCTTCTTATCTGGAAAGATTAAATACATAATTTAATGCTATCCAAGGAAATGGGATTTGAATGGCCTATTTTAGCTTTTCAGATAATAGGCTGTAATTATGAAGAATAAATAAATTCACTACCACCTCTGGTTTGGGTTTGAGGGTGAATGGGCCGCCATTCCTCCACATAATGTCCACGAATAGGTTTCCGCATACTTTCGATGAGATACTGTGTATCTGAAACCACTTCGCTTTACACTTTTGTACGTGCTCAAAGTAACAGTGGCGACAGAATTTCCATTATGTTTTGTATCACAAAACCATAGTTTTGGGTGGATGCAACAGCTTCTTGAGGTGATGAAAATCATGGTTGATGTACTTTTTCCTTTTTTTCTTCCCATACAAAAACAAGAGAAAGTTGTTAGAAGATAAATCAGATGAATATAGGCAATGAGACATTAATTTGATGTTTCTGCCCACCAAATAATCAACTGTTTGACGTGTCTGTGACTGTTGGCATCGCCACAATTAAGAACAAGGTAACAATTCCCAATGATTTTCCTCATTTCAGTGATGCAGTGATTTGTTGCA
Source organism: Schistocerca americana (assembly GCF_021461395.2). Classification (NCBI taxonomy): domain Eukaryota; kingdom Metazoa; phylum Arthropoda; class Insecta; order Orthoptera; family Acrididae; genus Schistocerca; species Schistocerca americana. The sequence goes on along the minus strand of NC_060129.1, from coordinate 76,680,573 downwards.
AACAAATTCTCATACATCATTTGGCATTAACTGCTTTCCTCTAATACAGGCTGTTCTGATGCAGTTCCATAGGGCACGGGTATTCCCTGGTACCCTCAGCTTGCCCTGGGACAGGTGCAGCTAGAATAGGCTACCAGCCACGTGGCTTTACGGCATTCATTCTTCCGGGCATGCACAGACTATTCAGCCCCCCACACAACCGTGCGTTCGGTTGGTGCAGTACAGCTGCATAGCTACAGCTCGACAGTTAGGCAGATATTTGCCCACTGCTACCTAGTTGTGATTGTGGATGCTCCACTGCCCTGCCTGTCGGCGCACGAGCCAGAACAGCCAGACATTAACTGGCGGTCTCAACAGCTAAAGACAAAGACAAAGACAAAGGCAAAGGCAATCTTTTCCTTGCAAGTACTTTCTGAAAAAAACCATTTCTGTTGGTCTCATTTATCTTGGAGCACCCAAACAGTCAATTTGTGCTTAGTTTCCACCTCATATGAATATATCCACATTCTGTCCCTCTTTAGAAAATTGCATACATATTTTGCACACACTCAGTTGAAATTTTTGGCCATTTCTGCCTACCAAATGATACACACCTGTTTTTGAACTTCACTCAATGTGTGGGAACGCATTTGGGACAGATGTTTTCACAGCTGCATACTGATAGAAAATAAGATATACTGCAGTCCTCGATATGCCTATTGTTGACACTGTCTCTGGTTAAGTCTCATGCCGAACCTTCGATTGTGACGTGCACAGTGCCAATATTTTTTGTGGAATAATCAGTTAATTAACTTTGGTAAACTGTGCAACAGTCCCACTGCAATTTTAAAAAAAGATAACAATTTTAAACAGATTTTCTGTAAATTATTTATTACCAGTAGTTGGACAAAATATTCCGAAGCACTGTTGCCGAGTCATGGCGTTACAAGAAATTTGAAGTGGAAAGCATCACACAAAATTTCCACTTCTGCACTGCACTGTTTAATCAACACTCATTACAAACAAAGAGCTTGTTATGCAAATTGGAAGGTGGAGGGGATCAGAAAGAAAAGGAAAGGGAAGGATGTCTCAATGTCAGTTGCATCGGGTCTTTCGTGGACTCAGCGGCATTTAATGAAAATGTGCACCGGACTGGGATTCAAACCTGGACTCTCTTGCTTATTAGGCAGTTGCGTTAACCACTATATGCCACAGAGACACAGCATTTATCGCAACTGTACAGATTATCTTGGTATGCCCCTCAGCTGACCCACATATTCGTATAACAGAGATCCCTCAATGGACTACCAATCCACCACCTTCAGCGCGAATCCACAATCACATTTGGGCTCCTGTGGGAATCTAAAAGTAGCGAGTGCGGAGGTGGACAGGGACTGCAGGTAGCTCGAATTAGCTGAGAATGTGGGTCGACTGAGGGGCGTACCCGAGCGGTCTGCGTAACTGTCGTGAACACTGTCTCCAGATGGCACAGCGATCAACGTAAATGCCTTGTAAGCAGGAGCTCCTGGGTTCGAGTCCCAGTCTGGCATGCGTTTTCGCTCGTCTCTGCACATTCTGCTTAAAGTCGCCTTCAATTTACAGAATATGTATCACAGCTGTGGATTCCACGTGGTGTCTGTCCTTTTGGACATATCTGTAAGAACAGACAGCACACACTCATACAGGGTGACAATTACTTAACTATATGAAGAAATAAAAAACATAAATTAATTACAAACTATGGCATGCACACACTTTACTCCAGATGTAAACGTCACTACAGATATTCAATAAAATAAAGATTCAGTAACTTACCAAACAAAAGCGTTGGTATGTTGATAGAAACAATAACAATAACAAACACAAACACAAACTTCAAGCCTTCGCAACCCACGGTTGCCTCATCAGGAAAGAGGGAAGGAGAGGGAAAGATGAAAGGATGTGCGTTTTAAGGGAGAGGGTAAGGAGTCATTCCAATCCCAGGAGCAGAAAGACTTATCTTGGGGGGGAAAAAGGGACAGGTATACACACACGCGCGCGCGCACACGCACACGCACGCGCACGCGCACGCACACGCGCACGCACACGCGCACGCGCACGCACACGCGCACACACGCACACGCACACACACGCACACGTGACTTACCAAATAAAAGTGCTGGCAGGTCGACCTGCCAGCACTTTCATTTGGTAAGTCACATCATCTTTGTTTTTAGATATATTTTTCCTACGTGGTAAAAAGACGAGGGCTAATAGAAATCCTTGGGTAACAGAAGAAATATTAAATTTAATTGACGAAAGGAGAAAATATAAAAATGCAGTAAATGAAGCAGGCAAAAAGGAATACAAATGTCTCAAAAATGAGATCAACAGGAAGTGCAAAATGGCTAAGCAGGGATGGCTAGAGGACAAATGTAAGGATGTGGAGGCTTGTCTCACTAGGGGTAAGATAGATACTGCCTACAGGAAAATTAAAGAGACCTTTGGAGAGAAGAGAACCACTTGTATGAATATCAAGAGCTCAGATGGCAACCCAGTTCTAAGCAAAGAAGGGAAGGCAGAAAGGTGGAAGGAGTATATAGAGGGTTTATACAAGGGTGATGTACTTGAGGACAATATTATGGAAATGGAAGAGGATGTAGACGAAGAAGAAATGGGAGATAAGATACTGCGTGAAGAGTTTGACAGAGCACTGAAAGACCTGAGTCGAAACAAGGCCCCGGGAGTAGACAACATTCCATTAGAACTACTGATGGTCTTGGGAGAGCCAGTCATGACAAAACTCTACCATATGGTGAGCAAGATGTACGAGACAGGCGAAATACCCACAGACTTCAAGAAGAATATAATTATTCCAATCCCAAAGAAAGCAGGTGTTGACAGATGTGAAAATTACCGAACTATCAGTTTAATAAGTCACAGCTGCAAAATACTAACGCGAATTCTTTACAGACGAATGGAAAAACTGGTAGAAGCCAACCTCGTGGAAGATCAGTTTGGATTCCGTAGAAATGCTGGAACACGTGAGGCAATACTGACCTTACGACTTATCTTAGAAGAAAGATTAAGAAAAGGCAAACCTACGTTTCTAGCATTTGTAGACTTAGAGAAAGCTTTTGACAACGTTAACTGGAATACTCTCTTTCAAATTCTGAAGGTGGCAGGGGTAAAATACACGGAGCGAAAGGCTATTTACAATTTGTACAGAAACCAGATGGCAGTTACAAGAGTCGAGGGGCACGAAAGGGAAGCAGTGGTTGGGAGAGGAGTGAGACAGGGTTGTAGCCTCTCCCCGATGTTATTCAATCTGTATATTGAGCAAGCAGTAAAGGAAACAAAAGAAAAATTCGGAGTAGGTATTAAAATTCATGGAGAAGAAGTAAAAACTTTGAGGTTTGCCGATGACATTGTAATTCTGTCAGAGACAGCAAAGGACTTGGAAGAGCAGTTGAATGGAATGGATAATGGAATGTAGTCAAATTAAATCGGGTGATGCTGAGGGGATTAGATTAGGAAATGAGACACTTAAAGTAGTAAAGGAGTTTTGCTATTTAGGGAGTAAAATAACTGATGATGGTCGAAGTAGAGAGGGTATAAAATGTAGACTGGCAATGGCAAGGAAATCGTTTCTGAAGAAGAGAAATTTGTTAACATCGAGTATAGATTTAAGTGTCAGGAAGTCGTTTCTGAAAGTATTTGTATGGAGTGTAGCCATGTATGGAAGTGAAACATGGACGATAACCAGTTTGGACAAGAAGAGAATAGAAGCTTTCGAAATGTGGTGCTACAGAAGAATGCTGAAGATAAGGTGGGTAGATCACGTAATTAATGAGGAGGTATTGAATAGGATTGGGGAGAAGAGAAGTTTGTGCCACAACTTGACTAGAAGAAGGGATCGGTTGGTAGGACATGTTTTGAGGCATCAAGGGATCACAAATTTAGCATTGGAGGGCAGCGTGGAGGGTAAAAATCGTAGAGGGAGACCAAGAGATCAATACACTAAGCAGATTCAGAAGGATGTAGGTTGCAGTAGGTACTGGGAGATGATGAAGCTTGCACAGGATAGGGTAGCATGGAGAGCTGCATCAAACCAGTCTCAGGACTGAAGACCACAACAACAACAACAACGTGGAATGTTTCCCTCTATTATAACCCCCCCCCCCCCCCCCCCCCCACACACACACACACACACACACACACACACACACACACACACACACACACATATATATATATATATATATATGACACAAGCAGACATATATAAAGACAAAGAGTTTAGGCAAAGATGTCAGTCGAGGCGGAAGTGCAGAGGCAAAGATGTTGTTGAATGACAGGTGAGGTATGAGTGGCGGAAACATGAAATTAGCGGAGATTGAGGCCTGGTGGGTAATGGGAAGAGAGGATATATTGAAGAGCAAGTTCCCATCTCCGGAGTTCGGATAGGTTGGTGTTGGTGGGAAGTATCCAGATAACCCGGACGGTGTAACACTGTGCCAAGATGTGCTGGCCGTGCACCGAGGCATGTTTAGCCACAGGGTGATCCTCATTACCAACAAACACTGTCTGCCTGTGTCCATTCATGCGATTCCCACATAGAATGCATCACAGTGTAGGCAGGTCAGTTGGTAAATCACGTGGGTGCTTTCACACGTGGCTCTGCCTTTGATCGTGTACACCTTCCGGGTTACAGGACTGGAGTAGGTGGTGGTGGGAGGGTGCATGGGACAGGTTTTACACCGGGGGCGGTTACAAGGATAGGAGCCAGAGGGTAGGGAAGGCGGTTTGGGGATTTCATAGGGATGAACTAACAGGTTACGAAGGTTAGGTGGACGGCGGAAAGACACTCTTGGTGGAGTGGGGAGGATTTAATGAAGGATGGATCTCATTTCAGGGCAGGATTTGAGGAAGTAGTGTTAGGGTGGCAGGTGATCGGCGTGAAAGGAAATGCTCCATCGCAGCGAGGCCCTGACATGCGGAATATTTGTGTATAAGGAAATGGCATCAATGGCTACAAGGATGGTTTCCGGGGGTAACAGATTGGGTAAGGATTCCAGGCGTTCGAGAAAGTGGTTGGTGTCTTTGATGAAGGATGGGAGACTGCATGTAATGGGTTGAAGGTGTTGATCTACGTAGGCAGAGATACATTCTGTGGGGGCTTGGTAACCAGCTACAATGGGGCGGCCGGGATGATTGGGTTTGTGAATTTTAGGAAGAAGGTAGAAGGTGGGGGTGCGGGGTGTCGGTGGGGTCAGGAGGTTGATGGAGTCAGGTGAAAGGTTTTGCAGGGGGCCTAAGGTTCTGAGGATTCCTTGAAGCTCCGCCTGGACATCGGGAATGGAATTACCTTGGCAAACTTTGAATGTGGTGTTGTCTGAAAGCTGACGCAGTCCCTCAGCCATGTACTCCCGACGATCGAGTACCACGGTCGTGGAACCCTTGTCCGCCGGAAGAATGAGGATGGATCGGTCAGCCTTCAGATCACGGATAGCCTGGGCTTCAGCAGTGGTGATGTTGGGAGTAGGATTAAGGTTTTTTTAAGAAGGATTGAGATGCAAGGCTGGAAGTCAGAAATTTCTGGAATATTTGGAGAGGGTGATCTTGAGGAAGAGGAGGTGGGTCCCGCTGCGACGGAGGACGGAACTGTTCCAGGCAGGGTTCAATTTGGATAGTGTCCTGGGGAGTTGGATCATTAGGAGTAGGATTAGGATCATTTTTCTTCGTGGCAAAGTGATATTTCCAGCAGAGAGTACGAGAGTAGGACAGTAAATCTTTGATGAGGGCTGTTTGGTTGAATCTGGGCGTGGGGCTGAAGGTGAGGCCTTTGGATAGGACGGAGGTTTCGGATTGGGAGAGAGGTTTGGAGGAAAGGTTAACTACTGAATTAGGGTGTTGTGGTTCCAGATTGTGTTGATTGGAATTTTGAGGTTTTGGAGGGAGTGGAGCTGGAAGTGGGAGATTGAGTAGATGGGAGAGACTGGGTTTGTGTGCAATGAGAGGAGGTTGAGGTTTGCTGGAAAGGTTGTGAAGGGTGAGTGAGTTGCCTTTCCAGAGGTGGGAAACCAGGAGATTGGATAGTTTTTTGAGGTGGAGGGTGGCATGCTGTTCTAATTTGCGGTTGGCCTGTAGGACGATGCTCTGAACAGCTGGTGTGGATGTGGGAGAGGAAAGATTAAGGACTTTTATTAAGGATAGGAGTTGACGGGTGTGTTCATTGGCTAAGTTGGTGTGTAGGTGAAGGATTAGGTGAGTGAGGGCAATGGATTGTTCAGTTTGGAACTGGTATAGGGACTGATGGAAAGAAGGGTTGCAGCCAGAGATGGGAACTTTAAGTGTGAGGCCTTTGGGAGTAATGCCAAATGTTAGACAAGTCTGAGAAAATAGAATATGGGAGCGTAATCTGGCTGGGGCGAAGGCATGTTTGCGGAGGGAATGTAAATAAAGCTTAATGGGGTCGTTGTGGGGGTGTTGTGAGGGTGACATGGTATTAGAAGGTGGAAAGTGTAACATGAGGCTGAAATGAAGATGAAAATAAAAATATATGGGGAGAGATAAAGGTGAACTGGAAAGTAACTGGAGATCTGGTGTGAAAAAGGCGAAAAGGTGTTGGTTACAGCTGGGCTATGTTGGACTTGGGTTGGTAGAGAACGATGTGCACAAAGGTTAGGTGGTTGTGTTGTCGCCAAAACACGTTAAACGACGGAGAAATTCGGGAAAATTTCGAAAAAACTGCGTGTAATGTATTAAAAGGAATGGTTTTGTGGTGGCAGATTATGAAAATGAGGCTAACAATTGTCTGACGAAGAAATAATGACGTTAAAACCTGTGGGAAGCGGCTAAAAATTATCAGTGATGTGGGAAAAACGGAAATGGAAATAAAGCGAGAGTTATTAGAAATAGCCGAAATGGTTGTTTAAAAGGTGAAAGGAACTGTTTGTGAACTAGAAACGGTGGATTTTATAGCAGCGGTAGTGTTGAAAGCGGCAAAAAAAAATTTTCCTCAAATCCTGCCCTGAAATGAGATCCATCCTTCATGAAATCCTCCCCACTCCACCAAGAGTGTCTTTCCGCCGTCCACCTAACCTTCGTAACCTGTCAGTTCATCCCTATGAAATCCCCAAACCACCTTCCCTACCCTCTGGCTCCTATCCTTGTGACCGCACCCGGTGTAAAACCTGTCCCATGGACCCTCCCACCACCACCTACTCCAGTCCTGTAACCCGGAAGGTGTACACGATCAAAGGCAGAGCCACGTGTGAAAGCACCCACGTGATTTACCAACTGACCTGCCTACACTATATATATATATATATATATATATATATATATATATATATATATATATATATATATATTCCACGTCTTCCCTCTTTCCTGATGAGGCAACAGTTTGTTGCGAAAGCTAGAATTTTGTGTGTATGTTTGTGTTTGTTTTGTGTGTCTATCGACGTGCCAGCGCTTTCATTTGGTAAGTCACATCATCTTTGTTTTTAGATATATTTTTCCCGTGTGGAATGTGACTTACCGAACAAAAGTGCTGGCAGGTCGATAGTCACACAAACAAACACAAACATACACACAAAATTCTAGCTTTCGCAACAAACAGTTGCTTCCTCAGGAAAGAGGGAAGGAGAGGGAAAGACGAAAGGAAGTGGGTTTTAAGGGAGAGGGTAAGGAGTCATTCCAATCCCGGGAGCGGAAAGACTTACCTTAGGGGGAAAAAAGGACGGGTATACACTCGCGCACACACACACATATCCATCCACACATACGAGGTGTGGCTAGAAAAAAACCGGACTAGTACTGGTGAAACAATAAAACGAATGCAATAAGGCTGAAAGTCGCGTGGCCTGTCACGTGACTCTCGCTCCGCCTACTGCTCGAGTTTCATCTGCCTCCTGCACTCAGTCTGCCCGTGGCGTCTGTTTTAAGTAGTTGACGTTTTGTCTGTGCGTCGGAAAATGTTGAGTGTACAGAAAGAACAGCGTGTTAACATCAAATTTTGTTTCAAACTAGGAAAATCTGCAAGTGAAACGTTTGTAATGTTACAACAAGTGTACGGCGATGATTGTTTATCGTGAACACAAGTGTTTGAGTTGTTTAAACGATTTAAAGATGGCCGCGAGGACACCAGTGATGACACTCGCACTGGCAGACCATTGTCAGCAAAAACTGATGCAAACATTGAAAAAAATCGGTAAACTTGTTCGACAAGATCGCCGTTTAACAATCAGAGCAGTGTCTGAGTTAACAGGAGTTGACAAGGAAAGTGTTAGGCAGATTCTTCATGAAAGTTTCAACATGAACAAAGTGTGTTCAAAAATGGTTCCAAAGTGTCTCACAATTGAACAGAAGGAACGCCGAAGAATGATTTGTTCTGACATCCTGAAAAACATTGAAAGTGATCCCACCTTCTTACAAAATGTTATTACTTGCGATGAATCGTGGTTTTTTACTTACGATCCCGAAACTAAACGCCAATCGATGCACTGGAAAACTCCTGGTTCTCCACGACAAAAAAAAGCACGAATGTCAAAATCGAAATTCAAGGCAATGATGATTTTTTTTTTTTTTTTTTTTTTACATTAAAGGGATTGTGCACATTGATTGGGTACCAGAGGGACAAACAGTGAATCAGCATTACTACATTAGCGTCCTGGCTACCCTACGTGAGCGAGTACGGAGAAACCGGAACGATTTGTGGAGAAAAAAGTCATGGATCCTTCACCAAGACAATGCCCCAGCTCACAGTGCGTTGTCAGTGAAGACGTTTTTGGCAAAACACAACATTCCCATCTTAGATCATCCACCCTTCTCACCTGATTTGGCCCCCTGTGACTTTTTTCTTTTCCCTAAAGTCAAGTCAGCTTTGAAAGGAACTAGATTTGAGACTGTTGAAGCAGTAAAAGAAAAAGCGACGGAAGTAATGTATGGACTTACCGAAAATGATCTGCAGCATTGCTATGAACAGTGGAAAATTCGTATGGAGCGGTGTAGAGACCGAGGAGGAGAGTACATTGAAGGAGATAACATGAAATTGTAAATAATTGTAAATAAATGTTTTTTCCAGCATCAGTCCGGTTTTTTTCTAGCCGCACCTCGTATACAGACACAAGCAGACATATTTAAAGACAAATGCTCCTCCAGGGCATCAAACACCCTCCTGCCCAAACTCTTTGTCTTTAAATATGTCTGCTTGTGTCTGTATGTGTGTGGATGGATGTGTGTGGATGGATGTGTGTGTGTGTGTGTGTGTGTGTGTGTGTGTGTGTGTGTGTACCTGTCCCCTTTTCCCCCCAAGGTAAGTCTTTCTGCTCCTGGGATTGGAATGAGTCGTTACCCTCTCCCTTAAAACCCACATCCTTTCATCTTTCCCTCTCCTTCCCTCTTTCCTGATGAAGCAACCGTGGGTTGAGAAAGCTTGAAATTTGTGCGTGTGTTTGTGTTTGTTATTGTTATTGTTTCTATCAACGTACCAACGCTTTCGTTTGGGAAGTTACTGAATCTTTATTTTTAGATACATTTTTCCCACGTGGAATGTTTCCCTCTATTATAACTATAGATATTCAGATTGAGATAATGACATATCTGATATGCCTGCCATCATTGGTGATGATGTGGCGCAGATGAATAGCAGAATTCTGCACGACCCGCTGAAGTATCAATGCTGTCGATGGCCTCCTGACTGGCTGTTTCCAGCTCATCAATCGTTTTGGTTATTGCTGTACACTTTGTCCTTAATATAGCCCCACAAAAACGAGTCACATGCATTCAGATCCGGAGAATATGGCGACCAATCAATTCTGATGTTTGGTTTGTGGGGTACTCAAGTGTGTCGTTATAAGTGCCCCTACAAAGTACCAAATTTTTCACAGCCCCCCCCCCCCCCCCCCCCCCCCATGTTCTCAAATGCTGATGATGAAATGAGGACGACGACACAAACACCCTGCGTCCGGGCGCAGCCAATTGAGGCACACGCCACTGGCCTCTGGGTACCCCAGAGCCAGATGCCGTCCCCAAAATGCTCCTCCAGGGCATCAAACATCCTCCTGCTTCGATGGGGTCCAGCTCTGTATTGCACGAACCACATCTTGTCGAAATCAGGGTCACTTTGGATAATGGGGATGAAATCATCTTCCAAAGTCTTCATGTACCGTTCAGTAGTCACTGTGTCATCAAGAAATAGTGCACAGATTATTCCGTGATTGGACACTTACACTGCACAGTCACCTGTTGAGGTTGGAGAGACTTCTCTATCACAAAATGTAGAGGTCTCAGTCCCCCAAATGCACCAATTCTGCCTGTTGACAAACCCATCCAAATGAAAGTGGGCTTCATCGCTAAACCAAACCGTGCACGCACACAGTAATTCACATTGTGCCCTGCAGCCAATGATTCAGTTTGAACGTCCTAACGCAAACCGTTCAGAAGTTTTGACAATTTTATTTCATGTAATTCAGTAACTGCCATCCCCCATAAGCAAAAAACTTGGCTAATTTCTGACTGTCATAGCTTAAACAATAACAAAAGGACAAACTTTCAAAGAACAGTATTTGGTGGTGGGGACGGTCATTTGTAGAAACATTACAAAAATGGTTCTGAGCACTATGGGACTTAACATCTGTGGTCATCAGTCCCCTAGAAACATTACAGGGAGACTCAGTCGGCACAAGTGCACCTCTGTGGCCGCGCTCTCACCTGCAGCTTCTCGTACACGGCGGCCTGCGCCTCGTCGAACCAGGTCTCGTGCGGCGCCTCCGTGCGGATGCGGAAGAGCAGCTTCCTCACGACCGTCTCGTCCAGGCGGAGCCGGGGAGAAGCCTGCGGCACAAGCAACACACTGACAGTGGGCTGTTCTAGGCTACAGAGCCATTTAGAATGACAAATTTATCAGAGCAGCTCTCTCTAGCAACAGAAGTATCAGAAATTAACAAGGGCTGAGCTCCAGCTGAGAAGGTCATAAAAATGTTTAAAGGGCATTGCATTCAGCTTATGAATGAAGAAGTTTCTATTCCTGCAGTATCCACAAATGAAAAAGCTTGTGTACAATCAGTTGTGTTAAAATTTTAATAGTAGCTGTCACTGACAAAAAGCTGTTTATTTATTAGGTCGGTACATTTATTGATTAGGTCAATAGATAACTCTGTAGTGTTTTTGTTTTGGTTGTTGGTATTCCAGTAGCTACGGATTTATTTATCAATTGTCATTTTTTATTTGTCTTTCACTGTTGTTCCTCGAGTTTACATTATTGTCGTTTTGTGATCTGGAGATAGTGAGTGAAGCTGTGGGCATAAGAAAACGGAAAGCCAAAAGGAGAAATCCGAACATTTCTGACATTTCTTTTGTTCCAGTTCAACTGAGGGTTAACAGTAGTGGAGTCAGTGAGAAACACTTGCACCAAAGGGGACAGTGCCCCACAAGAAAATGGTTTCCTCGTTTTAAGTAGCATTGTTTTGACATTAGAGCCTTTCCACATTCAGGAAGACCTTAAGGGTTCGATGAAGATCGTTAAACACATTACTCCACAATGAATCGCATCGAGGTACTCGAGAACTGGCAAATGTGATGAACTACAATCATTCCACCGTCGTATGACATTAGCAGGCAATGGAGAAGGTTCAAAAACCGCACATACGGATACCACGGGCTCTAAGCCACAATCACAAAAACCGACACATCCGTGCTTGCTTATCATCAATTTGCTCGTGAACCAACTGTTCCTATCCTCCATCTTTACTGGTGATGAGAAACGGTGTCTTTGCACTATCGTGCTAACGTAAGAAAAGGAAAGGAATAGTTGAGACCGTACAAAGAACTGCATGCATCCACAAAAGATAAAGTTCTGCATCCGGTGGATCAGCAACTGTGTGATGCACTATCGAATTCCCCACCCAAGGTGTAACTATCACTGCTGACATTTACTGCCAACAACTGAGACATCTTGCAGACGCAGTCTGAGGACAATGACCAGGAAGAATGACTGAAGCGGTGCTACTCCAAGGTAACACCTGCCCGTATTCTGCTAGAACAACAAAAGAACTATACAATAGTTGGGTTTGGACGTCATTCTGCACACACCTTACTCACCTGATTTAAGAGAAACTGAAAAATGGATTAAGTTGCGGGATTTGGCCTGAGAAGTAAGAAGACTCTTAAGCTTCCAGACGTACTGGAACTAACAAACGCAGCTTTTTCACACATCACTGCCAAACACTGGCAGCATATAGAACAGCTTGTCATAAAAGAAGAAGAGAAAATTTTGCACTTGGTTGGCTTCGTGGATTCTGTTGTTGATAGGCTCGTTATCAACGTAGCAGGTGACACTTCCAGAACTGAAATGTATTTCTCGAATTTGGATAAGGAAAGAGACGACTGACTGTAAGTAATAGCTTCAGTGGCTTCAATATTTAACTGTACGGCGAAATCCTTAAATACTCTCTTACGTTACACTCAGCTTACGCAGAAAAATTACCCTGTGGTCAAGTCAGGAATTTTCATAATTCTTGTTTTTAGTTACAATAGTACGTTAGCTAAAAACAATAACACGTTGTGGTTTTTGCCTACTCGTCTAAGGAGTGTATTGTGGGAGATTTGCAGTGTATTGTTTCATGCTGCTTAAAAATTAAACAACATCTGAAGGTGTATTGCTCCTCTGCTCGTCTCGTTTTACGTGTGAACTGCAGCTCGCCATGTAACTGCGGGCTGGCTGTATCAGCTGATCGGCCAGTGCTGTCCAAGTTAAACACTCCGGTAAAGCTGTTGTCCCGTATTACCGCTAAGTCGATGTGCCCATAATGCATAGCACAAAACGTACCCTTATTATCGTACCTGACAGTACTCTAGACAGCTTGACTGCAGTCCCATGTGAAACTGAAATCCAATGAGGTTCCAGCAAATGCGGAAGAACACACAGTGCAATGTTTACATCAGGTTTATTCTTATGATGAGAGGATTATAGCAACTGCAGATGTCGAATGTCGCAAACAGGTGTCCGTGTCGAAAGTTTTCAAAATATGATACCTCGTAAATGACTCCCACTAGAATCCTGTGACAAGCACCACTGACATTCAAATTTACCCAATGTCAGTAGCCATTGTTCCATTTAGAAAAGTGACATTTGCACAAAAAATACACTTTCTATATATTGCTACAATCTGTCGATTGGATAACAATACAAGCACCTGACTACCAATTCATTCTGTGAAAACCACACATCAACAGCACTTTCCATTTCCGCATTATTTGAATGAAAGGCTGCAGTGATTCACCCTGTGTATTTGGTGTCTGTTCCTTCGAACATGACCAAAAAAAACAGACACCACATACATACTGTAACAACTTGATATTAAATTAAAAATATTTATGAAATTTTGACATAATATTTGGCAGTAGCAATTTTTTAGTCTTCTGTCAAAGACTCAGAGAGAAAGTTGGTAATGAGATTCATTGAGTATCTATAGCATAAATTAAAATTATTCTGCCATCATTGTTTGCAAAGTATGTTTTAATAATTTTCAATCTAAAAATGTATTTCCATTTACATTCTGGATGAGAGAAAATTGTTATTCTATTTGCCGTAGCAAATTTTTTAAACAATTTATTGAAATCCCACAATTTCAATTTTGATCATGTTAAAACAATGTAATGAGCAAAATCAATTCCTGTTGTATTTATAGCAGCACTCACCAGTTTTAGCTTGCTAATTAGTTAGTTAATAGTTGTCTATTGGTTAGCTACATGAATCTGCCATAACTGCAAAGCTGTAACATTCCATGTTAAATGGTTGAAATGGCTCTGATCACTATGGGACTTAACATGGGAGGTCATCAGTCCCCTAGAACTTAGAACTACTTAAACCTAACTAACCTAAGGACATCACACACATCCGTGCCCGAGGCAGGATTCGAACCTGCAACTGTAGCAGTCGCACGGTTCCAGACTGTAGCGCCTAGAACCACTCGGTCACTCCGGTCGGCCATTCCGTGTTAATTTTATTCAGAAATGTAATTTTTACTCTGTGATTATTCTATTAAGCATAACAAACTGTGAAACTTAAATACCATACATCAGGCAGTGAAGTGCAGATAAGTAACCCAATCTTGGAGGACAACACTAATAAGGGGAGGTCCCTCGGAGTGAGAGCTATTTTTTTTTTAAACAACTGATACAATGGTGTAGGTTACTTTTGTGAATGTCATTTTAATAATTTTTATGTGTTAACTTTGAATTAATTTCTTCCATTTTTCTCATTTTATGCTTTCGAATATGTCATTTCAATCATGATTTCTATTCCTCATTTTGTTTGAATTCAGTTTTATTTATAATTACTTCTATTGTTTAGACCTTCAGCTGTGTTACTTAGTCCACACGTTTTAAATGTCTGCATGATGATTACAAACGAAACTAGCTCGCTCACATCATGGAACAGCTCCATGCAGTGGACCCTGGGTCATGCCGAGCCAAAACATCGGTTGGTACCAGACTCATTGTGTCGAGAGGATCTCCTGGCTTCACACACTTGGAATAAAACGTGTCACGTAATGGCTCTACTAAGAGCCGTATGGCAAGAAATATCAGACATAGTCTCCAAATTTGCTAACTAAATATTGAAGGACTGAGAACACCAAAATGGAAAACTCTGTCTCAAATTCCACATGAGAGGAACGCTGATGTACTTACTATATAAAGAGGCTTACATAGACTGTAGCTAATCTTCAGGAAAGAGGAAGAATACCAGGATATGAGATACTAGGAGCCGCATACCATCATGCAAACACCTGTGCCACTTATATTCATAGCAAAATAGAAACTGCCTACTATTTCCCTCTGGCCTTGACAATGGGATTCACAATGCCACTATAAAAGTTGAACAGATTTCAATAGCTAATGTTTACAGAACTCCACACAAGCAGTGACCTGCTGAGGTACTATCCCTTTTCCCTCCCAATTCCCTATGTGGAAAATTTCAACAATCATACAATGTGGAAGTACAACACCAATGACAAGAATGGTCTTGCACTTGCTGACTGGGTGGAGAAAAACAGTGCAAGTCTAATATTTGATGTGAAGGACAAGAAAACTTTCAGATCAGCAGCACAGGGCAGAGACTCCAATCCAGATCTCTGCTTCTCAGCTCATAATCAAAACAGTGAACCAGAAAGCATATCCAGAATGGTTCTGTCAGATTTCTCATGTGGTCAACATTGCCCAGTCATATACGAAATAGACATACAAATCTAAATGGAACTTCCATAAGACAAATTGAGAATAGTTTTGTGGAGAACTTGGCAAGGTTCTTTGCAACAGCAAAAAAATTTACACCGTGCAGGTACCACGAAGAATAGATTCACAAACAGAACAAATACTGAAGAATTTTTTGAAATCTACACAAAGACGTAGATTCAAAGTAAGACTTAACAACTCGCTTGCAGATGATAAGGGTAGTAACATAAGCAAACAGAGGAAACAATAATGGACTG
This sequence comes from Schistocerca americana, assembly GCF_021461395.2. NCBI lineage: Eukaryota > Metazoa > Arthropoda > Insecta > Orthoptera > Acrididae > Schistocerca > Schistocerca americana. Next base: position 76,665,115 of record NC_060129.1, on the reverse strand, counting down.
CTTCAAGGAGCAGCACGAGCGGTGATGTTTTTTAACCTCTATGCCTCTAATCTGCCTGAAACGATGTCAACGAAGTTCAGCTATGCCGATGATACGACTGACTATCCAAAACAAACATTTTGAAGATGCTGAAAACATTCTCACCACTGACCTAAATAAATCGTGTGGGTATTTCACTAAATAGCAGGTAATACCCAAACCCCAACAAGACCAAAATCAGCTGTTTTCATCGGAACAACAAAGTGGCTTGACACAAGACGAAAATTCATACAGATAACACAGAATTCTCTTATCAGCAACAACCAAAGTACTTGATGGTTACTCTAGATAGGATCTTACATTTAGAAACATGTATTACATAAAATAAGTTCACACAACAATTCCACTGCGATGCTCTGCAGAGATGAGCATCAGCAGATATGCCAAAAAGCTCTGTACTCGCCTTAGGGAACTCTGCAATGTAGTATTGCACACCAGTGTGGTTACTAGCAAGCACATAAAGAAGGTGGACACCCAACTACGCTGCTATGAAAGTGTGTATCATGGACAAGGAAAAAAAAAAATTCCCGGATTTCCCGGTTGAAAATACACTTTTTCCGTGTTAAGTAACAGTATACTTTTCCTCGGCACTGTAAAATTTATCAATCCTTTGAATGATTATGTTTGTATACACAGACATCGAATTTCCAAGCACTTTAGAAAACAAAACTCAGGGAGGAAAAAAAAACATTTTTGCTAGGTCTTTGATGTGTAGCAACATGTACACTGCATATTTTCATGTTACGAAGTTATAAATTCGAATTCCACCGAACACAGCATGTTACTTTCTGAAGCATTGAAACTGACATTGCGACGCGCTTTTGTAAGCCAGTCATAGCTCAGGTCACGTGATCTCACCAGCTGATGACAGCATAGGACACGTGATGTAGTCAGCCAATAGCAAGATCACTCTTAAGTAGCGTGAACACACAAATAAGAAAAGTTAATGGTTTAAATAAATAAAGGATACATAGTGTTGCCACAAGAAAAACAAAGCTTTCACATATGATATTGGTCTCTAAGATTAACAAGCTGCAAGAGAAGCTAAGCTTACTCATGTAATGTTGACCTTTCTTGTGTATGTTACACTTTAAGATACATCACACAAATGTTCCAGTAAAATTTTTAATAACGACGTACATGTCTGATCTTCTGGGCTCGATTTAAGAAATTCATCGTACATTCTCGCACATAGTTCATCTTGCGTAAAAGGAAATTTACTTGGAAAGTAACACTTTTCAAACCACCATTCGCAATATTTTCCTGTGACCTGGTAGAAATTGGTACATTTCAGCAGTTGCCAGAGAGCGCCAGATAATAGGCGTCACTGCACTAGAGAAGCTACGATGACGCAGGAAGCCCGCATGTTCGTACGTGTAAAACATTAAAAGATCTTGCATTATGTCATAAAAGAAAGAAGACATCAGAGGATACTTCAAGAGCATCGGAAATTCGTGAACCATACTAAAATGCATAATTCGGCTTAAAGTGCACATTCATATGTCCAGATTCAGATGTAAATTTTCTTGAGCGCCAGTACTGTATTATACCATGTTTGGTTCTTTATTATGGCAGAATGCCACACGAGCTGAAAGATGGAAAACGTATGCTTGAAATGCAGTGAACACTTGAAACTAGCCAGCAGTGTGAAATTAAACACTTCATTTCATATCAATTGACTGCCTCAGCGCAAAAGATTAATAAAAGCCAAAGCTCTTTAGCACACCGACAAAAATAACTTCATTGTTCTGCAAGGCGATTAATGCTTGACTGTCAGAAATGTGGAAATAAAACCTGAAACTAATAACATATTTTAGCCTTCTGTAATTATGGGAACGTATTTTAATAAACACAGGTCATGTGGGGACTACCCACCACCCCACTACAACTCAGACTGCTCTGTTCATCAGCCCGGATCTATGATATTTCCGAACCGGGGCAATACTAGACAGTGGCGCCCAGCCACACATCTGTAGCCAGGAGCGGAAGAAGGTACTACTCATATGCGACTCAACTGCGCATGCTCAAGAGCCCACCCGCAACTGCTCAAACGAATCTAATGTAAAAAGCTGTCACGTCACGCTCATCGGAGGCAATTTGTTGTTGGGAAGCATTGCATGGTCTTCCTAAAGCCTTTGACACCCTTTTCTGTTGGCAGATGCTTGTATGAATACTGTGTTTTGTTGTATATGGTGCTTTTCCTTTGCGACTTAACTTTTATTTTCATTCCCCCCCCCCCCCCCCTCGTTGGTTTTTTGTCGCTGCAGTATTATCCTGCAGTAGCGGGATACAGTAATATCCTTTGTAGAGTATTGGTTCTTACCAATCAAAATCACAAAAATTGGACTGAAAGCTAAAACAATGAAAAATTCCCGGAATTCTAAAAAATTCCTGGTTTTCTCCCGGATGAAAATATTCAAGGGCTTTTCCCGGATCTCCCGGGTCGTATACACCCTGTATGAGGATTATAAGTGGCTGTATAAAGACAACCACACTATACTGGTTCCCCACACTTAGCCATACAGCTCCGAAGCTTCAGTGAATGAATACACAAGAGTAATGAGTAATCCGCTACTTCCATCCACAAAGATGCTCCAATTTTGTAAACAGTTCAATTTCACTCTTGAATTTTTTTTATTGAATAGTTTCTGCAAAACCATTCGAGAAAGATTTCAGAGTGTATGCCTCAATTCTGTCATTGCCGACTGGCCGAAAGGTGGCAAACACTTGTCGGCCTCCCCTTCTGCACAAACGAATGAACGAACCCGCCCAGTACTTCGAATGAAAATTCGTCACACCATGTCGGCCACTGTATGCTGCACGTGCTATACAACCCCTATTGGTGTCCAGTAATAGGTCTTTGGATACTTTTCATCAGACTGTGTATTTTGTATTCCTGCATGTTTGGTTAAACACAAAAACTAGACCATAAATAGAGGAAAACAGAACAATTCATATCAAACAAAGGAAAATCCGGGATGGAATAATGACAATATTATGAAAAGGACAGATTGCTACTCATCATACAGCAGGTGTGTGTGTGTGTGTGTGTGTGTGTGTGTGTGTGTGTGTGTGTGCTATTTCAGAAGAAGGCCTTCTGGCCAAAAGCTTGCATGCTTAGTAGTCTTTTTGTTGTGCCCATCCGAGACTCAACATCTACGCTACATGGTGAGGAACAATCTACACTTTTCATAATATTGCCAAAGTAATTTATACAGTTAATAGCCATTCCTACCATTACATTTGGAACCATTTGGTGCAATCAAACACAAATCGGATTACACGATCAAATCTTCCACTGGCACCTAGAATTGTGACCAGCAGACTCACAAGACTGATAAATGAAGTATTATTTGGCAAAAGGTATAAAACTTGCACGAAAGAATGTGTGTTTAACACATGGACCAGTAATACAGTTGTTCTCTTATTCATTATATACATGCAAAGTAGAGTTTCACTGAAGTGATTAAAACACAGCAGAGTGGAACAGCCTGTGACAATGTTCTGAACAATTTGATCACTGCGACTTTTGATACTGGACTGCTGCAATGTGGATACATAAAAAATTACATGGCATTTCCACACATTGACCTTGTCATGCATGCACCCTCTTCCATTCCACTGTGTTTTAACACACTGTAGACACAGCCCCAGTAGAGCTCAGACAGCAGCAGTTAGTCACACAGATGATGCCCAAATTGTGTGCACGCTGTGTTTAAAAATTCACATCTGAGATTGTGCCTTCTGATGGTAGCGGTGTACACTGTGCGACGATGGGTCTCTGCACTGCCTTACCACACAGTTTTGGAACTCTGAACTGTGTGCACTCTGCAAAAGCAAGCTACGTTTTTTGCTCGTGTAGAGCAGACATTGAGTCGCAGACATGGACAATGAAAACACTATTAAAACACTTAAGCTTTTGCCAAAAGCTCCTCTATGTGCTGAATAGTAATACATCACTTTCAAAATATTATTGTTATTCCATCCTGGACTTTACACTATTTGGTTTTGCTGTATGCTCTGTGTCCCATGCTGCGTTCGTCTGCTACCTGCATCTTTGTTGACTGACCTTCATACTCGACACAGTTTTGACACTGAGAATTTTGGCGACAGAAATATTTTCCAATACCCTGGAAGAATAAATTGGTGATTCAGGTTCAGAAAGGGAAGCCGACAAGTCTAATACTGATCCAGATTTCTGTACGGCTGAGTGCTCTGGTAAGCACTAAATAAAAGAAAATAACGTAGTGAAGGATTTGAAATATTGTACCATCCAAATGATACTGCACCAGACATGTCTGTAAAGGGTGTTCTGATTTCAGTAACAGCCAGAAGCAAGAAACATGCTGAAAACAAACATACCAGTGGTAACCAAATTTGGTTACAACTCTGTGTATGCCTGAATGTTTCAAAAGACACCACAATCAGGAAAATTATATGTAAACACAGTGTCTACAAGTCTTTTTTTTTTCCTCTCCAGAATAAAAACATGATTCCATAAAATAGTTTACATTAAGTGCTAAATTTAATATTTCATTGTAAAGATTTTTAATATTAGATACGCCAGGTTTTATCATTTGAAGTAAAACTTCAGACACATTTATTGCACTCACAAAGTAATGATACCAGAAAAAGATGTTAAAAACATCAGCTCAGCAGCCCCATCCAGCATGGTTGAGGCCAGTGACTTCTTGTTGTTGTCTTCAGTCCTGAGACTGGTTTGATGCAGCTCTCCATGCTGCTCTATCCCGTGCAAGCTTCTTCATCTCCCAGTACCTACTGCAGCCTACATCCTTCTGAATCTGTTTAGTGTATTCATCTCTTGGTCTCCCTCTACTATTTTGACCCTCCACACTGCCCTCCAATACTAAATTCCTGATCCCTCGATGTCTCAGAACATGTCCTACCAACCGATCCCTTCTTCTACTCAAGTTATGACACAAGCTCCTCTTCTCCCCAATTCTGTTCAACACCTCCTCATTAGTTACGTGATCTACCCATCTAATCTTCAGCATTCTTCTGTAGCACCACATTTCGAAAGCTTCTATTCTCTTCTTGTCCAAAGTATTTATCGTCCATGTTTCACTTCCATACATGGCTACACTCCATACAAATACTTTCAGAAACGACTTCCTAACACTTAAAATCTATACTCTATGTTACAAAATTTCTCTTCTTCAGAAACACTTTCCTTGCCACTGCCAGTCTACATTTTATATCCTCTCTACTTTGACCATCATCAGTTATTTTGCTCCCCAAATAGCAAAACTCCTTTACTACTTGAAGTGCCTCATTTCCTAATCTAATTCCCTCAGTAGAACCTCACTTAATTCGATTACATTCCATTATCCTCATTTTTCTTTTGTTGATGTTCATTTTATATCCTCCTTTCAAGACACTGTCCATTACGTTCAACTGCTCTTCCAAGTCCTTTGCTGTCTCTGACAGAATTACAATGTCACCGGCCGAACCTCAAAGTTTTTATTTCCTCTCCATGGATTTTAATACCTACTCTGAATTTTTCTTTTGTTTCCTTTACTACTTTCTCAATATACAGATTAATGTGTTAAAATTTCATTGAAAATGCAATAAAATCATCTCGGTTTACAAGCCGCAGCATATCAAATAAAACACTCGAGCTTTCGATAGCTGTCATCACCGTCGTCATCAGGAGGTGTGACACCACTCAGTCCCGTGACAGGATGGAGCTGCTACTAGCTGCCAAACTCACCTTCCACGTATGAGCCACTTCGGTTCTCTCTGGAAGGTTCCAGGCATTGCCATTACAACTATATAAGCAGAACACCTTGCCAGTCCTGGCAGTCATTGATTTCAAATTAAAATGAAACAAGCCCTTAGAACACCTTCTTTCCCGTTAACAATGAGATCGACACCACACCAGTTTCTTCACATTATGACTACATTTCCAAGGTTAGACAAAATCAGATACACAAACACTACCAACTTTGTCAGTGCAAGGAGATATAATCCACACTGTAATTAAACTAATACTATCACATAACAGAAAAATGCCATGTGTCTGTAAAATAATTTCTCTTTTATTTTCGTTTTTATGATCAGAGGAAAAGCAGAATGCGTTATAACTTTTTTGAATGCATTTAAGCACTTCTGCATTTACATTTCTAAATCACATCTGTCACACATCGATTCAAAGACTGATTAATGACCAAATTTGACTAGTTTAATTAAAGACAGAAACGCCAATTATTCTTATGTTTTCAGTTATCTTCTTTATTATATAAATTAAGCACAACTAACCGAATAGCCGTATAATTCCAAGAATCAAAGTTATTGTAACAAAACTGCTGAATCGACTAGTAAATGTGGTATTAACCACATATTCGAAAGAGTCTGTTTTTGTGTGCAAAGAAGAGGAAATTGCTCTGTCAGTTCATCAGCGATGTCAGTGACAGGAGTTAGTAGCTCGTTATGCTTCACAATGTTGCACGGCGAACTGTGTTTTTATAGATTATGATTGAGATACAGTAGTAATGAGAAAATGACCTGGCTTTTGGAGAACAGAACTGGCACTGCAGTTGCCGTGAGTTGAGAAGCTAGTCATCACCGTCACACAACCGACAACCATGCATCTGGAGATAAAGCTGTCAACACTGCAGCCGCCTCCTGTGACTATTATTCAAATACAAATTAATGTTCTTCCCGCTTAACGAGAAAAAGTTGTGTACATTTTATTACAGTCAGTTCGTGTTTGTACTTTGACATTGATACAACAATTATGTACATTGGTATAAATGTGTAACAGCACAGGGCTGATAGGCAATAAAGTCACGTGCCAGAGTTGTTTAACGGAAGAGTTTTGCCTGAAACACTATCTTAAATGACACTTTGACAGACGTAAACTGTAAAATGTAAATGTTGTGTGACTAGGGCCTCCTGTTGGGTAGACCATTCGGCGGTGATTAGGACAACACAACACCCAGTCCCTGAGTGGAGAAAATCTCCGAGCAAGCTGGGAACAAACCCAAGCCCTTGAAAACAGTAACTGTGTGAACTGAAAGTTTTTGTCTACTATTATGCTACTTGGGAACTGATGTTACTTGACACTGACTCTTTAAACATCTTATGGGGACAATATGCCAGGCAGCATAACTCAATTTCCCAGAAACTTCGCTTAGTAGAAGAGGAATCCAAATACATGAACACGTTTCAGCTTATCCACAGACACTCTACCACTTCTGAGGAAATGGCTGTTGAAATTTTCAATGTAATATACATGCCTTTTAGTGGTCGATGTTCGAATCCGATAATTTCTTTTATCTACTCATGACCACAGAAGATTACTACACAAATGTTCCTTACAAGGACACTATGTTAACTGTAAAATTACAGCTGTGTTTCACAATAAGAATGTGTGTGTGTGTGTGTGTGTGTGTGTGTGTGTGTGTGTGTGTGTGTGTGTGTGTGTATTTTCAGAGGTTACAAGCTTTTTAAATTCTCATACTCTTCTATTTCATTCTTAAAGCAATTCTTAATTGTTGCATTATATTCTCAAGTTTACTCTTCAGGAAGATTTTGTGCTTTCCCTCGGATGATACCAACCGTAGAAACATTCGAAACACCAAGAGCATGAGGCAAAGGCAGATTCCCCACAGCAACATCTCTTCGCCTAAATCACACTCGGGAAAGAAATGTTTTTAGCATTGCTGAAGATTCATGTGTTGGCAACAATTTTGTGGCAAACCACACATAATGGATCACTTTTCCAAAAACTGCAACTTGCAGTTGATTATGCATCACAATACATTACAGGAATTTCACAGAAAGCAATTTCAAAAAATTTATTTAACTCATTTATTTTTTTAATTCATTCACCAGACACATTATCAGAAGTAGATCAATAAGGACAATGTTATTTCAATACACACTGGAAAACACTAGTATAATAATTGCATTTCACACACGTGGCAAAAAAGTGTGAAGCTGCAGTGCTAGCCACTATGCTATCAGTTGAGCTGAATGTATTGACACTGAAAGGCATCTAAATTCCATTGAAAACTTTGATGGTCATTTTCTCACAAATGTTTGAGTATCTACGGATAAACCGAGATGCGTGTTCGCTTACTTTGTCTCACCTTCTACTGAGCAAAGTTTCTGGGGGGTTGGTTGGGTTGTTTAGGGGAAGAGACCAAACAGCGAGGTCATCAGTCTCATCGGAGTAGGGAAGGAAGTCGGCCGTGCCCTTCCAAAGGAACCATCTTGGCATTTGCCTGGAGTGATTTAGGGAAATCGCACAAAACCTAAATGAGGACGGCCGGACGCGGGATTGAACCGTCATCATTAGTGAAAAATATTACTTGCAAATACTCTCCTTGTTTGGATAAAATGATTTTTAAAACATTTTAAAGTTACGTATTAATCAGAGAGTTTACGATACTTGTTGAAATCTTAACTGATTTTGATATTGGGTATAGGGTCTACTGTATTTACTCGAATCTAAGCCGCACTTTTTTTCCGGTTTTTGTAATCCAAAAAACTGCCTGTGGCTTAGAATCGAGTGAAAAGTAAGCGGAAGTTCTGAAAAATGTTGGTAGGTGCCTCCACAGCTAACTTCTGCCGTCTAATATATGTAGCGCTACACAGTCATGTTTTGCAGGCACAAAGATAAATACTGCCGCCAAAACCTATGCATCAGTAAAAAAAAAAGGTGGAAGACGAGCTTTATTTCTCTGCCCCAAGTTTCGACCACTGCATTTTCATACATTATCCAATGAAGTAAATACAAATTCCGTATTGTTCATCTTCGAATGTAGCAGCATTTCAATGTACTACGAAAATATGTTCTGAATTTTTTCCTACCTGTGAGACGAGATGGTTGCTAATAGGAACTTTTACGAATTGTAAATCACATGCAGTATTCTCTTCACCAGAAGACTAATACAAATATAAACATTTTGCCACGTATTCTTTCGTGTTTGCTGCTATCTCATTTAAATCCTGTCTGCCTAATAAACTACAAAACTAGAGTGAGACAACAGCAAATGCGGAAGAATATACATATAATGTCATGTTTATATTTGTATTATTGTTATGCCTAATAGTGATACAGTCAGAAATGAAGCACGGCAATTGACTTGATTTTTAAATCTAAGATGACTATAATTTTTGTGCAGAATGTAACATACTAAAGAGGCGTCTGCAAAGATTTTCAGCCGGAGAAAATTTTTCGCTAAACTCTCATTCAGAACATCTTCTATCATACGCAGTCAATTATTTGGTTCTTGTTGATCATTATCAAAGAAAGCAGCAATGTAAGTAACAACAAATAGCAGTCTCTTGCTATTGTTTCGCTATGAGACAATTCATCTTTTTTTTTTATTGTAAGCGGCGACAGTGCGCACAAAAGCAAGCCATGCTGCGAGCAGCAACAGGTCATAAACACTCATTATCAGAATGCGACAAACAATGCATGACACAGTACAATAATGCATTTTTAGCTTAGAGTGGCGTAAACACCTATAAGAAAGAGAACAGCACTTATCAGATCAAAGAAAAATAAGCAATCAATTCAAACCAGACGAAGCACATGAAAAAGGAAGGGTACCCGTATAAATACCAACGGAGTGCCTGACGCATAGCAATGGCTGCCTGGTAAAAGCTTAACTGCTAAGCTTACGACTTGAACCAAACTACTGTAGCTGTATCGTCATTCATTCGACCTAAATTGTGTCTCATATTACAACTGACCAACTTTGTTTCGATTTGGAGGTGCAGCCTAAAACTTTTCTCTCCTCTTGAATTTCGAGTCTCAAATTTCAGGTGTGGCTTAGATTCAGGAAATTTTTTTTCCCTTGATTTCGAGTCTCATTTTTTAGGTGCAGCTTAGATTCGAGTGCAGCTTAAATTTGAGTAAATATGGTATGGACAGCCTAGAAGCTAGTAACATTGAAGTTACATCACATAAAACCTCACTTGCAGTACTAAAAGAATATTCCTCATTAATGGTATTTGATTCGTTTTGTGTCTCTGACCCATTAACTCTAGGACCTTCAGTGTTAAAACTTCAAGGAAAGATAAAAGCTATTGTCCTCAATGGTTGGAGGCTTGCACACTATAACAAAAGTCATTTTTTTTTTTACTTAGATGTCTAAGAGATAATCGATGAAGTGTAATCTCGAAAGATATCTGGACTGACTAAATACAAGTTTGCAGAATTATCCAGTCTACGTAACTGATGCAAATCACTGACAAGTAGTTGTACATATACGACAAATGTAACTAAAACCAGAGCAAACAATTGACACACACAGTCCGGTAGACACACTACTACACGAAACCACCACAAGCTGTCTTTGCATTTGTTAGCTATTACACAACCATCGTACTAATATTCAAAGTTTTACAGGTAAATGAGCTCAATGGGTAGTAGACTGGCTTACTTGCCTCACGATAAAATATCTCAAATTTGTAAAGACTGCGACACGTCGCTCATAAAGTGACCTGTGCGCAACCTCCGCACCTCACCGTACAAGAGACTTATTGGGCTATGCTCTCGGCCTTCTGGCGGGTGCCTTACCTTTTCAGAGAGGTACTGCTCGAATATGCTGTAGGCCGCCTCACGCATGCTGTCGGGCTGCGGGGGCTGGTGTGCCGGGGGCGGAGCGTCACCCGCCTTCCTGCCGCCTCCGGCCACGATGCCCCCGGACGGTGCTGCCGCTCCCGCCACCGTCACGCCAGCTCCCATCTTGTGCAGCTCTAGGTCCGATATCTGCTGCTCGGCCGAGACTCTCCAACCTGAGAGGTTATAGACACACTGCAGGTTACCAACTACGCATCAATCACTGCTTTACTGTAAGGGCAAAGGTGTCATTTGTGGTCTCTGTAGAGTGACAGTGGTGAACAGCAGTTTTGATTGCCCTATGTTTGGGGATGCAGAAAACAGGTGGGGGCAGGGAGTGGGAGGTGTAGCAGGGTAGGAGTGGGAAACACTTCATAGTGTGCCACCTGTGGGAGTGTTAAGGGGGGAAGAGTATATTGGGGGGGTGGGGTGGGGGGGGGTTGCACTACAATGCAGAATTCTCCCAACCCCATGCACTGTGGTATTCTGCTGCCCACGCAATGAACACAATACCCGTGTCTGCACCAATTCCACCCCTGTTCCAAAGCCCTTCCCCCCACAGCTCATACCCCTGTAATAAACATAGCTGCAACACCTGTCCCACACATCCAGCCACTAGTACCTACTCCAGTCCCGTCTCGGGCATCTTCTGTCCCGTCAAAGTAGGGCAACCGGTGAATGCAGTCACACAATCTACCAACCTATCTCCAATCACTGTGTGGCAGTGTGCACTAGCACGACCACTAAGAGCTGTCTTTCCACAAAAATGGCAACTGCAAAACTGTGACCGAGAGCAGAATCGACAGGCCTGTTACCGAGCGTGCTGCTCTACACGGCGTGCTCTATTTCCGACAGCTGCTTTGCGACCCGTTTCTGGTAACAAGTGATGACCTACTCTCCTTTATAACCTTCGATATGGAGCTATTTGTAGATGACAATACCTTCCTAAATTATAACAATCATCTGAATAAGCTAAAAGAGTTTCTTGACAATACGCTGGCCCAAGCATCATATTGGTTTGGCTCAAATGGATTTCTCCTGAATAAGAATGGAACACCAAACACGGTATTTAGTCCAAAGGACAAAGGCTCTTTTAATAATACTGGTTATATAAAAGTTCTTGGGAGTATACTTAGATGACAAACTGTCCTGGGAGCAACACACAAAATACATTAGCATTAAATTGTCTATAGCAGTTTATTAATTAAGATGTCTTATGGAATGTGTAATAGCCAAGTGTTAAACTATACAAAAGGAATCTGCATGAAGTAAAATGTAGAAATAATATTCACAGTCACAACACAAGAAAAAATAAGTCTATATGTATGTCATACCATACACTGCCAAAGACAATAAATAGCTATAAGCTAGTGGGCCATAAACTATTCAATAAATTTCCACAAGTGGCACATCTTCTAAAACATGTTTTTAGGAAAATATTAAATAAATTGCTTGTTGCCAACCCCTTTATGAATTAAGAGCATTTGTCGACTAAGACATGGAATTTTAAGCTAACAACTGACACGCTGTACTGTTCTATTTAGTAATGTAATAATTACACTGTATAAAATATTTGCCTATTGCTGTCCATTCTCATTACCCCCCCATAGCCTCAAACTTTGCTATTCCCCATCTGCCTGTATCTCCTTCCCTGCTCCCACATGTGCCTTCTGTCACCCCCCCCCCCCCCCCCCCACCTCTCCCCTGCACACTGCCTTCACCTTCTCTGTTCCTGCTTTACCTCCCACTCCATATCTCTTCTTCCGTACCTCCACTACCCACCACAGTCGAGATCACTACTCATTGCAGTCAGACTTTGTGCTCATTCCGTAAAAACAGAACCCTTATAGAATCTCTTTGTTGTCTGTTTGTCTGATCATCCATCATCCATGTATCAATCCGAACTCAGGAAGTGATACACACATTACATTCAAATTGATATCAAATACTTAGGTCTATGGTCCCTTTACACTGTAACAAATTTAAGCTTGTAAGTCAATGCAATCAAAAGATACAGCCATTTATGTCACACACTTTGATATCTTGCCAGTATCAATTCCGATCACATGGGAAAAATAATCAAAATTCTCAATTCCCAGGATGGATGAACCATCTACAGACCCACACATCATAAAGTTTGTACGGACCCCACAGTGCGCAGAACCCACTTGCACATACACCCAGGTGTGCACGTAAATGTTTCAATAAAATTTCAGGGTATGAGACGAAGACTGTTTGACAATTTCTGGGCTATGGGTGATACTAATCGCCAAAATAATTACCTGAATGGTTTATGCACGTATAATTCAGTTAACTGCCGATGCCCAAGAGATGGCTCTGGTTCTCAGAAAAGCTGTATTATGAATATCGATTACATGTGAATGGAAACTGTGGAATAGTATGCAAGAAGTTTTTCTTGAATACTTTTGACATTTCTAATGGACGACTTCTCTAGGCTTTTAACAAAAAGCGAGGAAGAAGGTACACCTCACCTTGATGGAAGGGGCAAACATCAGAACAAATTCTCTGTACTGGGAGGTCTGATCAATGATGTAAAGGAACACATGAAAAGCTTTCCAGTTTCCGAGAGCCTTGATGCAAGGAAGGATAATCCCCACAAAAGGTTTTAAATCCTGAGCTGTGTGTGGCCAAAACATAAGATTTGTACAAAGACAAATTCATATCTCAGAATAAAGAAATTGTGGGGGACCACATCTATCGAAAAATCTTTGACAAAGACTTCAATCTGTCATTTCGACCACCACATTAAGGCACTTGCTCTTTTTGTGACAAACTGAGCTTTGAAATGGACACTGCTACCGATGCAGAAGAAAAAAGAAAGCTTCAAAAAGAGGAGCTTCACCTTAGGAGGGCTGAAGCTGCAAGAACAGCAATGGTGACAGACACAGCATGTAGCAAAGAGGCAGATTCCCAGATGTTCATGTTTATCTTTGACCTGCAAAAAGCACTTGAATTTTCTAAACTGACAACAACCATACCATACTACAAAAGAAACACATACGCGTATAATTTTGGATGCCACAATTTAACTGGCAGCAAAATCCCTATGTATTTTTGGGATGAAACATCTGGATCAAGTGGTTCACAGGAAATTGGTACATGTTTATTGAAAAGTATGTCACTTTTCAAAAACAGGTAGTTGCGTACAGTGATACGTGTGCTGGGCAAAACAGGAACATAAACATTGCCCTAACACTAATGAAAGTGACACAATCTCCTCAATTTCATGGTAACATTACTGATTTAAAGTACCTGCTCCCAGGTCACTCATACCTGCCAAATGACAGGGATTTTGACCAGATAGAAAAACAATTAAATGAGAAAGAGTTTGTTTTCCCCAGATATTTTTGAAACAATTAGGAAAACTGGCAGAAAAAATAAATTTGTACGCGCAGGAATGAAGCATTCTGACTTTTTAGCACTGAAACAGTTACAAAATGCAGTGGTAAGAAGGATGCAGAATGAGGAGTATGTTCAATGTAATTGGCTGAAAATAAAATGGATGTGTTTTGAGAGACAGAAGCAACACAAAATGCTCTACAAGAAAACACTGAATGATGACATTGACTTTCACGTACTAAACTTTGCTCCAAAACATAGTAGAGGGAGACCACACGCGTATGGTACTATTGCAGTTTCACAACTTTACCCACACATGAGAAAAGTGCTGAAAAAGAAAAAGCAGGATATGCTTGATCTGCTCCCTTATATTCGAGCTATCAAACATAGTTATTTACTTGCTCTACAAACCAAAAACAGAGGTCTGGAAGAAGAAGAAGAAGAAGAAGAAGAATGTAATCCTTAGTTTTACAGAAACCAATTGACCTGAAACATATCTGACTGTGTAATTCAATTATACATGTGAATTTAATAAGAAGGTGTACATTAAAACTGCAATAAAAATTATTTGCAATGAAAGAATTAACAGGTTTATATACAATGTTCAATTTATTTTATTTCAATAGTGGTACAGCTCTATTACCACCACTTTTCTGCCTATAATGCTGCTGAAATTAATGATCCAAACAAATAGAAAGAAAGGGCTTCAACCAACGTTAATGTGGATAAATCAATATACCAATGCTCACATTCCTTACAGTACAATGAAATTATAGCATTCTTCATTTATTTTCTGTAGTCCACTTTCTTCATCACAATAATGAGCCAATTACACACAAAATTACGTTTACGTCAACATTTATGATAATTATTTTGTCGCACCCCCCCCCCCCCCCCCAATCCTGAATACTGAACTACATTTACAATGTCTATCATACCACTTTCTCTTATCTTTATTAGTTTCTACTACTATCATTGTAACATTTACATGTCTATGCTACACTACACCAAGTTTTCCTACAGCGTCTTCTTGCACTCTCAGTCGGGTGTCCCTTTACAATGGTGGATGAAGCTCCATAGATTGTTATTATTGTAATTGCTTTTTACTAAATTCACAATTGTTTTTATCAGTTATTCTTATCAGTGCACACATCAGTGTTGTTGTAAGTATCAGGGCACCAATACTCACTGGTACGAGTATCACAGAAGTGCCTCATTCTCCCGCTGTGGTGGATGGGCTTACGTAACTCACAGTATCACACCTGTACACCCACGAACACTGAGTAGTACAGTTTGTTTACCGTCAAACATACACCTTAGGCATTGTTGTACAATTCATTCGTCATTTGTATTCGACCACTATTAAATTATGATGCTTACAGCACCATTTATTGTTACAGTTTGTAACTATTTATTTTTGTTCTACCACACGTTTTCCTCCTTCTCCGATAACATCCTGCTGCAATGCGATGTCATTCTGACCAATATTATTTCTACAGTGGTTTGAAAGTTTAACTTTAATTATAATCACCCTGTGTATCACAGATGTTTGAGACTTGCAGAAGTCTCTGGGACCGTGTAGTTTCATTTCGTTACAAAGATAGTAAACACGGTGAATCGCAACTCACCTTCGACATTCAGGTAGAAGAAGAGATAGGCCTGTGCCCCGATGCTGGTCATGTAGTCGATGAAGTAGGAGAGTGCCACGTTGTTCTTGAGCACGACGTCCAGCGGTAGCGAAAAGAGCCGCACCCCGCCGGCTCCCCCAGAGGGCACCAGCCGCCCCCAGTCCAGCTGCGACGGCAGGCCTGCGCAGGGGCGAGTCTGAGCTCGAGACAGTCAGAAGCAGAGGGCGGCGTCAGAGCCGCCGGTCACACACCCATCGCACACACATCAAACACAGACGGGGCCCACAGCAGCATGCCACAACACAGCCGAGTAGCCGGGGGCGGCAGCGGAAACAGTGCACACACAAAATAAGGGGACTGACACCTTCGTGCAAGCAATAGGACACCAGCATTTATATTTCCATTACCTGTAACCAACCTCAGATCTCCAGAATGTATTTCCACTCTGCAGCAGAGTGCACACTGGTTTCAAACTTTCCAGCAGATAGGAATTGTGTGCCAGACCGGGTCACAAACTTCGGACCTTTCCCCTTTTCTGGGCAATGCTCTACAGACTCAGCTGTCTGAGCACGACTCACGACCCACCGGTAGCAGTTACTTCTATAAAATATCTGGGAGTATGCGTGCGGAACGATTTGAAGTGGAATGATCGTATAAAATTTATTATTGGTAAGGCAGGTACCAGATTGAGATTCATTGGGAGAGTCCTTAGAAAATGTAGTCCATCAACAAAGGAGGTGGCTTACAAAACACTCGTTCGACCTATACTCGAGTATTGCTCATCAGTGTGGGATCCGTACCAGGTCGGGTTGACGGAGGAGATAGAGAAGATACAAAGAAGAGTGGCGCATTTTGTCCCAGCGTTCTTTGGTAAGCGTGATAGCATTACGGAGATGTTTAGCAAACTCGAGTGGCAGACTCTGCAAGAGAGGTGCTCTGCATAGCGATGTAGCTTGCTGTCCAGGTTTCGAGAGAGTACGTTTCTGAATGAGGTATCGAATATATTGCTTCACCCTAGTTATACCTCCCGAGGAGATCACGAATCTAAAATTAGAGAGATTCGAGCATGCACGGAGGCTTTCCGGCAGTTGTTCTTCCCGTGAACCATACACTACTGGAACAGGAAAGGGAGGTACTCCGCCACACACCATTGGGTGGCTTGCAGAGTATAGATGTAGACCCGTCTTCGTGGCAAAGGGCACGAGTTCCCGACCTATCCGGCACGCATTTTATCTGCCGGGAAGCTTCAAACCGACGCCCCCTCCTCTGAAAAGTGAAAATGCATTCTGGTAACAATCCCCTAGACCACGATTAAGCAGCGTCTCCACAGTACCCTTTGATCAGGAGTGCTAGTCCAGTATAATATACAAGGAAACATCTGCAAAGTTTGGAAGGTGGGAGAAGGGGTAGTGTCAGAAGTAAAACTTTAGGGCCGGGTCACGCATCGTGCCCAGATAGCTCAGTCGGTAGAACACCTGCTCGGGAAAGCAAAATGTCACAGGCGCAAATCCCAAATCAGCACATAGTTTTAATCTATCAAGAAGATTTAGCATAACATCTACTTCTATGGGTACAGTTCTAATAGATTCCACAACAGTTTCAACACTCAGTGTGAGCTATTTCCAGGTTCACATCAGCAACAAAAAGCAGACAGTGTATGTTACCTTAAAACTTGAAATAGTCTTCACCAAACCAATTATTAGCAAACCGTACAACATATACACAATGCATGCATAACAAAGGTAAATTTCAAGAAACTACAATAGCAATTTTGAAAGTGCAACAATCAGGAATATGCACCACAGCACCAAACATTTACCGAGCAAAAATCGAGGCCCCAGCACGAAAGTCATTTGAGGAAGCACTTTTAAATATACGACACCACTAACTGTTAAATGTGAATGAAGTTCTTTTATCATACTTGTGTCTAACTGCTGTATCTAATTTGCAATCTGTATCCTTATAACATGAGCTATTTTGTTATGGAGAATAAACATTACTCTCTTATGATTTTTGTCTGTGCTCAGTTGGGTCTAATGTTTCTTTTTTTTATTTCCTACTGGTTTCAAAGCAATGGTGACTTCATCTTCAAACACTTTTGTCTTCACTTGGAATGATCAAATTGCAATTTAAGATGAACCTGAAACACAGCATATTTAATCCAACCATTTGCTACAGATACAACTCATCACCTTGTTATTACAAATACAGAATCGTGACTGCTACATAAATGCACATAAATTTATCGACTTTTACATTTAACAAATTATTTCACATGCTTATTATTACAGATGTACTGTCTACCACCATGAACATTATGCAGTAACTGTTTTCAGTTGTAGTTAGTTAATTCTGGAGATATCACGATTTTCAGATATAATTTCATTATCATGTAAAAATACACATGTCAAAATTGAAACCTCAGAACCAACAACTTAGCTTTGTAGACTGGCTGTTCACAATTCTGAAAAAGTGATTCTTTTAGGTCAAATTTCTGAAATTCCGAGATACCACCCTTTTCATACCTTGTAATATTTCGAAATCCCGTTCCAGTAATACTGACATCCAAAATCTTCTGAACATGATAATGTTCTTAGATCTCCAATATTTTGTTTTTTATAGAAAATATTCAAATTTTATAATGAAAAAAATCAGTAATAATGGCAGAAAACCTTTTGCAATCAACATTCATTTTATCATTATAATTGAAATTAGGTCACCATTATTTCAAATATGTTATCAAAACTCATTCAGATTTTAAACTTCTGTTAAATAAATTAAAGATGGCTGCACCCTTAGAAGCCAGGGAAGCTTTGATGAGCATGAAGTCATACATTACGATATAACAAAGCAGCACCTTGTGTTTCTTCATTTGTCACATGAAGTGGTCGGTACTAAAAATCTGGGCTGGTTACCTTTATAATTTCTCCCTTTTTCTTCGCTGATTAATATAGCTTGCTCTTGCAATTGACTGAAAACCATGAAATGAGTCATTGGCACCAAACAGGGAGACTGTAAATGGCCTGACATGAGGTTACATCAGGGCATTGGATTGTGAATTCATGAGAGCACATACTATGTCAGTAATAATAGTGAAAGCCTTTATAAACATTGTAAAGTGTACCACGCAGGAGTAATATAGAAAGTGTCAAGAACAATGTTATTGTAAGGACAACGGATGGTGAGCAAATTAAGAACTGAACCTTTAATTGTGTACATGTCAGTAAACGACCAGTGAGCAGTTATTACAGTGAACATATTTCGAGACTGTATAACTGAATAAATTACAATGCTGTATGTCCGTGTTTAACTGACACGTTTACAACTTCAAACTCCAGGGCACTTCTACGATCTAGATTCACAGTTCGCAGCGACAAATGGAAGACAGAGCAGCTTGGCATGGTAAGGAACACACAATTTGAAAACATTTCAGACTTGCCAATCTTATAATAAACACACCAGGGGATGCTGGAGTACATTAATTTTGCTTACTTGCAGTGGTATTCCACAGCAATCACAGGGCTAATGTATCATAGGGTGAAGCCACAGTTGCTCTGAAGTCAATAGTAAATATAGTACATATGAGGTATATTCAGCGAGTAAGTGTACTGGGACCATAACGGGCCATTGTTGGGGAGGTCCCCTTAACAGAGCGAGCATTGCAGGAACACTTTAGCACAAAACTCACATTGTTACGTCCAGTTGTGTGAAAGATGTCAATTAGAAATGTCACCCAGTTCAAGCCACACACTGTAGTCTGCTTCCTAATCATGGAAGGAATAATACGTACCAAACTTTTTTCGGAAATCAAAATGGTTTATGGTAAAATTGTCGATGACAGAATAAGAGTGTTTAAGTGGTGTATGGAATTTAGTGGAGAGAAGGAACATGTTGATGCCAAACAGAGGCATGGAAGACCTTTTTTGCTGAAAAAAAAAATCAAAGAAAATGTTCCTGAAGACTGCTAATTGACAGGGAATGAAATTTCTGCGATATATACACAAATCTTTAGAGCTGTCTCAAATCACACACTCATAGAAATGCTGATTACTGGTTACTTTGTGCAAGATAGGTTTCAAAACAGCTGACAGGGCAGTACGAGAAAAATTGGGTCAAAAGTCCCCGTGAGTTTCTCGAACACCTCGAATTGGAAGGTGAGGATTTTCTGAGCTCTACTGTGACTGGAGATGAAATGTGGGTGGCACATTACACAGCTGGCAGAAAAAAGCAGGCATCACACCAATTCCCCGCCTGCCAAAAATCTCAAAACCACAATTTCAGACAAAATAGACATCAATGCACAATGATACTGCTCTACTAAAACAAACAAAAGGAGTATTCAAAACAAAAAGAGGGGAAAGCTGACAAGAGGAGTGTGCCCACTGCACGACAACACCCGTCCTCTCACTGTCTTAGCCAATCTTGGACTCACTTGGTTGGGCTGTTCGGAACACCCCCCATATTCCTCTTGACTTGGTGCCTTCATGTTATCGCTTTTTCACCTCCCTGAAGGCACACACGAGTGGAATTAATTTTTCAACTGATGAGCAGGAGGTTCTGAAGTGGAGGAAGGAGCCATCAGGAGAGTTCTTTGAGGAGGGCATAAAGCAGCTTCCACCACACCTCGCCACATGCATTGCACGGGATGGTGATTACGTGGAAAAATTCAACAAGTGTATCAGCAATATCATGTAATTCTTTTCAAATACATTTCTTTCTGTTTCCGAACAGGCCTTGTACATACACACATCAAAAAAAGTTTTGCATTGCGCCGATTCCCAGAACTCCTGAAGAAAGATGTTGACTGTGGATATTGTATCACAGACACAGTCTCTCTGACTGTTCAGAGATGTCACTAAACCTGCCCAAAGAAGTAAACAGCCATGCACGAGCAGTGCCTATTAGACAGAAGGGGTCCGACAGCCAACCAGTTCCAGTCATTACACCAGGAAGAAGGTACACGGCTCGTGTTGTCTGCAGTTCAACCGCGCCTAGACGGTCAATACCGCAGTTCGATCACATCCGCATTGTTGCTTTGTGCCAGGAAGGACTCTCAACAAGGGAAGTGCTCAGGCATCTCGGAATGAACCAAAGCAATGCTGTTTGGACATGGGGAAGATACAGGGAGACAGGAACTGTCGGTGACATGCCTCGCTCAGGCTGCCTGAGGACTGCTGCTGCAGTGGATGACCACTACCTACAGATTACAGCTCAGAGGAACCCTTACAGCAATGCCACTGTGTTGAATAATGCTTTTCGTGCAGCCACAAGACGTCGTGTTACAACTCAAACTGTGCACAATAGGCCGCACGATGCGCAACTTCACTCCCGACGACCACGGTGAGGTCCACCTTTGCAACCACGACACCGTGCAGAGCGGTACACACATGCCGACTGGACCGCTCAGGATTGGCATCACGTTCTCTTCACCGTTGAGTGTTGCATATGCCTTCAACCAGACAATCGTCAGAGACGTGTTTGGAGTGCAGCAAGGTGGAAGTTCCCTGTTGTTTTGGGGTGGCATTTTATGGGGCCAATGTACGCCACTGGTGGTCACGGAAGGTGCCGTAATGGCTGTACGATACGCGAATGCCGTCCTCTGACCGATAGTGCAGCATATTGGGGAGGCATTCGTCTTTGTGGATGACAATTCGTGCCCCCATCAAGCACATCTTGTGAATGACTTCCTTCAGGACAACTACATCGCTCGACTAGAGTGGCCACCATGTTCTCCAGACATGAACCCTATCGAACATGCCTGGGATGGATTGAAAAGGACTGTTTACGGACGGCGTGACACACCAATCACTCCAAGGGATTTATGCTGAATTGCCGTTGAGGAGTGGGACAATCTGGACCAACAGTGCCTCGATGAACTTGTGGATAGTATGCCACAACTAATACATTCTTTTTTCTCATTTTGGTGAGTACCACCTTCTCTCAAAACATTTGACAATTTTTTAAGACACTGCATACCCTAGAGGGGTGGTAACAACACAAAATACAGGCATGCACTCTGATGGCTGTTTTACTTGTTGCAGATAATTCCAACTCTATTTACATACCTCCTGATGGTGGGTAATTATACAAAGGTACATTGACCTCTGACCAACGTGTTCTGGATGTTACACTGCTTTTTTGTCAGGCAGTGCATATATTTCTTTCTGCCTGAATACTACTCATCTCCCTCACCACTAATGAAACAATGGAAAATCCAGGACGCAATAATGACAATATTGTGACAGGAATGGATTGCTACTCACCATATAGTGGAGATATTGAGTCACAGACAGGCGTAACAAAAAGACTGCTGAACAACACACACACACACACACACACACACACACACACACACACACACACACACACACACACACACACGTACCGTCTCGGCTGCTGGGAACAGGCTGCAAACGGCACTGCATGATGGGAGATGCGTGGAGGGGATAATGAGGAGGCTGGGGCAGGGAGGGGGAGGGAGAACAGGGGAGTGGGGGTGGGGAGTGACAGTAAAGTACTGTTTATGGGAGCATACAGGGACAAGGTGAGGAGAAGGTAGGTCAGCTGGTGCAGTCGGGAGGTTAATGGAGGGTGGGGGGAAAGGAGAGAAGTAAGCAGACTGTTGTTGTGTTGGTGGTATAGAGGGCTGAGTAGCGGTAGTGTCAGAACAGGGAACTGGACAGGTGAGTGTAGGTCAATGACTGACCAAGGTTAAGGCTAAGAAAATTATGGGAACACAGGATATATTGCAGGGACAGTTCCCACGTGCGCAGTTCGGAAAAGCTGGCAATAGTAGGAAGAATCCAGATGGCACAGGCTATGAAGCAGTCATTAAAATGAAGAACATGTTGGACAGTGTGCTCAGCAACTGGGTGGTCCAGCTGTTTCTCGGCCAAAGTTTGTCGGTGGCCATTTGTACGAACAGACAACTTGTCGGGTGTCGTGCCCACATGGAACGCAGCACAGTCATTGCAGCTTAGAGTGTAGATCACACAATTGGTTTCTCTGATAGTCCTGCCTTTGATGGCATAGGTGATTAATGTGATTGAACTGGAGTAGGGTGCTGTGGTGGTGGTGTATGGGAAGGTCTTGCACCGAGGTCTGCTTCAGCGATATGAGCCGTGAGGTAATGGGTTGGGAGCAGGAGCTGAGTGGGGATGGACGAGGATACCGTGTAGGTTCGGTGGGCAGCAGAACACCACTATGGAGGGGAGGGAAGGATAGTGGGTAGGATATTCCTCATTTCAAGGCACAACGATAGGTAGTCGAAACCCTGGTGGAGAATATGATTCAGTTTCTGCAGTCTGGGGTGGTACTGAGTCACAAGGGGAATGTTCGAGTGAGAACCTCGGTATATTTCGAGAGGCACTGCATGTCGCTACAGATGCAACAGTCACAGGTGGTTAGGCTTGTTTAGTAGTCACTTGGTTGTGTGCATCTGCGACTTAACATCTTCATTATATGGTGAGTAGGAATCTATCCTTTTCGTAACATTATCGTCACCTCTGATGAATAATTACTTGTCTCCACCCTCATAATATCTTAACACAAACTGGTACAGTGCTTACTATTGTTTGATCTCTGGCCACCTTTCTCTCTCTCTCTCTCTCTCTCTCTCTCTCTCTCTCTCTCTCTCTCTCTCTCTCTCTCTCAGAACTACTATTCTATCTTCGACTCCCCTCACTCTCACTACAGGTGGCTCCCTGGACTCCAAGTTAGCTGCCCTTCATTTTTAACTTTGTCCAACATCTGGCCCTCTCCTCTCCGAGGAAGGAACTGTTAGTTGTGGAAGCTAGGGTAATGTCATCACTTTCGTGCGTGATTGTCAGCAGTATTGCTCATTTCACAATATAAAAGTAGATGCTGGCCAGTTATTCTATCTCATAGCTTGTTAGTCTCCTTGATTGAATTTTCAGTATGTAGTCATCCCATTTCATATCTCCAAACACAGTTAATCCTAACTATAGGATGTCCACGATTAAAGTTCCAGTTTCAAAACACTGTCGAAAGAGAATCACTACACAGAACGATGTCAAATTGGAACAGCATATTATTGATACAGGGAAATGTCACAGAACAAAAACGAAAATTTGACCAAAGTGGTGCCATAAGTGTCAGAATACGCACACTAACAGATACACGGAACAAGGCCATTCTTCAGTTTGCGTCCAAGACACTCGGTACGACTGTCTCCACAAAGGGTCAGATGCTGCAGGTTAAGCTCTACAAGAATGATGACTGGGCACCAATAGTGCTGCACAAGTTCCACACACTCAGGGTACGAAAAAAAGATACTGTTCCAATGTCTGCTAAGGCTCTGGAGAAAATCATTACAAAATTCAAAAAGACGGGTTCTTTCGAAGTGCAAAGTGGCAGAGGGAGGAAAGCAGACAATTTAACGTCTGTGGAATATGTGGCCACAGCACTGCAGCAGGGGCCGAAAGGTGGTGTGCAAACTTGCAGTGCACGGGGACATGCCTGCGAGCACAGTCCATAAAATCCTACAAAACATCCCTCATTGCTATCTGTGCAGAATCACCTATAAGCAGGAGTTGCTTCCTGCTGACCTACAGGCATGACGAATGTTCGCTCTGGAATTTCTCGTTCACTTGGAAATGGACAATGCATGGCAATGGAACATTCTGTGGACAGATTCAGCCTGTTTCAGTGCAGTTCGTAGAACTGCAGAATGTGAGCAGTGGAAAATCCACACGCACATCACACAGCACCACTTCACTCTGCACACGTGACGGTGGTGCAGGTCGACAGTCGTTTATTGTAGGGCCGGCATCTCCTTCCTGACGGATGATTCTTGCAACTAAGTCACAAAATAAGATGTCGATGGCAAAGGCACAGATATTGTGAGCAGGTTTTCTTTTTGTTTTGCACGTGGAATGCTATCTCGAGGGATGATGTCCGTCTTTAACAAAGGACGGCAATTGCAGCAGCTCTGTGAGAGAAAATACATGCTCGGACGCGGAAATAAGTTATCACTCGGATCGCTGGCATTCCTTTAATACCTGCAGACTTCCAAAGTCTAGTTACACAAACAGTGGACACACGTACTGAGAGGGAGAATAATTACTTTGGTTTTTACTTAGACTGTATGTAAAACACTGAACACAGTCACGTAATTCAGTTCACGTACGTGCTGACGAAGAGAGAGTATGTGACGTTTAAGACTTTCCCGACGTAGTAACTGCTTCACCGGTTCACGGGCGTCACGTCGTGGAAGCTGCACAATATTTCGACGAGATCTTCAGGTGCTTCCTGCTGTGTCGCTGCAATGGCTCACCAATATACCCGCCGACTCTCACTAGAAGAGCGCAGGCACCAGGGGTTAAGGATATAATGTCATCGTAGACAGATCGTAGAGCACAGTGACATCCAGTGCCCCCTGGCGTACAAACGGGCCACGGGCTTCTTATTCGTGACACGGGAAAAGCCTGACCGCAAATAGTGGCCCAGCACACGTGCAGGCAGTGCGTCGGCACCTCGTTTAAATGTGCGGACTCTGATTCTCCACCTGTGTCGACTCTCATTCGTCCGTCTGCTGCCGACAATTCCTTAGTGCGAACTTTTGACTGTCCGTCTGTGTCGACTGGGGTTCGTCCGTCTGCACCTGACGGTGCCTCAGTACCACCAGTGCTGGTCCTCGTGCCTTGCCGAGTTGAAATCCCGTGCCTCTGCCGATCAGGTCGTTCCTCGTGTGAATTTTGACTGCTTCTTTAATGACGGAGTCCCAGTACGTGGAAGTGGACGAAAGGATCTCTCTCTCTCCGTAGTTCGTGCCGTGTCCCTTGTCGAGACAGTGTTCGGCCACAGCAGACTTTTCTGACTGACCCAGTCTGGTGTGACGTCTACGTTCGGCACATCTATCCTTAACAGTGTGACACGTCTGCCCAGTGTACAATTTCCCACACTGGCACGGGATTTTATACATCCCTGGTCTCCTTAGACCCAGGTCGTCTTCAGCAGAACCCGGCATAGTTTGCACATGCGCTGGAGAGTGGAACACACATTTTACATCATGTTTTTGGAACAGCCTGCCAATATTAAAGGACACACCACCAACATATGATAGAAAAACCACCCTCTTCGAGTTCTCTGTTTTTTTTCTGGATTTTCTTGAGCTTTCGTGCATGCAGGTTTAAATGCACTATGGATCTGTTTATTGGCAGGCTATTCAAAAAAACATTATGTAAAATGTGTCTTCTGCCCTCCAACGCGTGTACAAACTATGCT
The DNA here is from genome assembly GCF_021461395.2 of Schistocerca americana. Classification (NCBI taxonomy): domain Eukaryota; kingdom Metazoa; phylum Arthropoda; class Insecta; order Orthoptera; family Acrididae; genus Schistocerca; species Schistocerca americana. The sequence continues at coordinate 76,639,246 of NC_060129.1, read as the reverse complement.
GGGTTCTGTTGAAGATGATCTAGGTCTTTGGAGACTAGGGAAATATAAAATCCCATGCCAGTGTGGGGAATCATACACTGGCCAGACTTGTCGCACTGTTAAGGATAGATGTGCCGAACATAGACGTCACAGCAGACTGGGTCAGTCAGAAAAGTCTGCTGTGGCCGAACACTGTCTCGACATAGGAAACAGCACGAACTACGGAAGGACAAAGATCCTTTCATCCACTTCCACCAGCTGGGACTCCATCACGAAGCAGTCAAAATTCGTATAAGTAATGACCTGATCAACAGAGGCACAGGATTTCAACTCGGCAAGGCACGAGGACCAGCACTGGTGGTACTATGGCACCGTCGGCTGCAGACGGACGAATCCCAGTCAACCCAGATGGACAATCAAAGTCCACACATTTAAACAGGTGCTGACACTCTGCCAACATGCGCACTGGACCACTATCTGCAGCCTGTTTGTACGGCAGGGGGCACTGGATGTTGTCATGCTCTACGATTGTGTAAGATTACACAACAGCCTGAACCCTTGGCGCCTGCACTCTCCTAGCGAGTCAGTGTATATATTGGTGAGCTATTGCAGCAACACGTCAGTAAGCACCTGCAGATGATGAGCAGCTGTCTCGTCGAAACACTGTGCAGCTTCCACAACATTATCCGACGTGACGCCTGTGAACTGTTGAAGCGAGAGAGTACACGATTTGTTAACGCACAAGTAACATCATCAGCTCCTTATAAACTGTGATGTAGCAATGACAGGGTGTATACATGGACAAAGAAAAAAAATTCCCGGATTTTTCCCGGTTGAAAATACACTTTCTCCCAGGTGTAATTACACTTTCTCCCGGGTGTAATTCTGCAGATTTTGGTGTTACAAAGGTATAAATTCGAATTTAACCAAACACCGCATGTTACTTTCTGAAGCACAGAAATAGATATAGCGACGCCGTTTTGTAAGCCAGTCATAGCTCATGTCATGTGATCTCGCCAGCTGATGACAGCATAGGACACGTGATGTAGTCAACCAATAGCAAGATCACTCTTAAGTAGCACGAACACAAAAATAAGAAAAGTTCATGGCTTAAATAAATAAAGGATACACAGTGTTGCCACAAGAAAAACAAAGCTTTCACATGTGATATTGGTCTCTAAGATTAATAAGCTGCAAGAGAAGCTAAGCTTCCACATGTAATGTTGATCTTTTTTGCGCATGTTACACTTTAAGATATATCACAGAAATGTGCCAGTAAAATTTTTAATAACGACATAAATGTCTGATCTTCTGGGCTCAAAATTCTTCTAGCTGGTCGTCCTCAAAGAGTTGATTTTTAACTGAGAGTCAAACCCTCTGTGATTTAAGAAATTCATCGTACATTCTCGCACATAGTTCATCTTGTGTAAAAGGAAATTTACTTTGAAAGTAACGCTTTTCAAACCACCATCCGCAATGTTTTCCCGTGACCTGTTAGAAATAGGTTCGTTTCAGCAGTTGCCAGAGAGCACCAGGTAACAGACGCCACCGCTCTTGCGCAGCTACGATGACACAGGAAGGCCATATGTCACAAAAGAAACAAGACATCAGAGGACACTTCAAGTTCATAGGAATTTCATGAACCATACTAAAATGCATACGTGGGCTTATAGTGCACATTCGTATGTAAATTTTCTTGAGTCCCAGTACTGTATTATCTCATGTTTGGTTCTCTATTATGGCATAATGCCATGCGAGCTAGAAGATGGAAAATGTGCAGCCAACAGTTGAAACTAGCCAACAGTGTGAAATTAAACACTTCCTTTCAAATAACTTGACTGCCTCAGCCCAAAAGATTAATAAAAGCCAAATCTTTTTAGCAAAGCGATAAAAATAACTTCACTGTTCTGCAAGTCGATTAATGCTCGACTGTCAGAAAGGTGGAAATAAAACCTGAAAATAACAACATATTTTAGCCTTCTGTACTTATGTGAACTTTAATTCATTTGATAGCTCCCGGGCACAGAAATCCGTTTTGTTTTCATTTGATGTGAGAGTAATAAATGAAGAGGAAACTGCAAAATCACTAAACGTAAACACAGGTCACGTGAAGACTACTCACCTCCCCACCACAACTCACACTGCTTTGTGCATCAGCCCCTGATCTACGATATTTCCGAACCGGGGCAATACTAGATAGTGGCGTCCAGACACACATCCGTAGCCAGAAGCGGGAGAAGGTACTACCCATACGCGAATCAACTGCAAAATGTCAGCAGCTGTCACGTCCCGCTCATCGGAGGCAATTTGTCATTATGAATAATTGCATAGTCTTTCTAAAGCCTTTGACACACTTTGCTGTTGGTAGACGCTTGTATGACCACTATGTTTTGTTGTTGTATATGGCGGATTTCCTTTGCGACTTGAGTTTTATTTTCGTTTTTTTCTTCCTCTTGTTAATGTTTTGTATTATCCTGCAGACGCGGGATACAGTAATATCCTTTGTTGGAGTATTGGTTCTTACCAATCAAAGTCACAAAAATTTAACTGGAAACTAAAACAATGAAACATTCCCGGAATTCTAAAAAATTCACGGGTTTTTCCCGGATCTCCCGGTTGTCCTGGGTCGTATACACCCTGGGTCTAGGACATTCCTGTGCGTAACATTTTGTCTCCTAATGCTGCAGACATCAACAGAGGCTGTAAAGACCAGAATAGTCATTTCAAACTTAAACATGTGCAGCAAGCCAGACTGTTACACACTGTCAAGCCACATTAATGCGACCACCTGCCAAAACCTGAATAACAACCATTTGCTGAGCGGGCTACTGTGAGAGGTACAGGAAGAAAGTAAATGAGGTTCTGGAAGGTACCAACAGGGATAACGACGTGTGCCGAATCCAGTGACACGGCCAGCTGCTTTACATTTCTCGGCTGAGGATCCGTGGCACAAACAGCCCGATCGAGGTGTTCCTACAAACTCTCAACCGGGTTCAAATCCGTGGAATTTCGTTGCCAGGGGAGTACAGTAAACTCATCCCGTGCTCTGTAAACAAAGTATATACACTCTGAGCTGTGTCGTCACACAGCACTGTCGTGCCGAGGAAAAACTACATCTAGGAGTGGACGTGGTCCCCAAAGATAGATGCGTACCCGTATTGACCCACGCGCCCTCCAAAATGACAATATCACCCTGGGAATGCCACAAAAACATTCTCCAGATCGTGAAGCTCCTCAATCTCGCCCGGACCCTTCCGACAATTGTTGCACCGTCCTCGCTTTCAGACATTTCGTGCAGTATGAGATCTGTTCAAAAAATTCTGGAACTTTGTCCACAGGTTTTTTCTACGCTTCCCTTTTACTTATTGTGCACAGCCTCCTACGAAATACTCTCCTCCACAATTGATACACCACTCCCAATGCCGTTTCCACTTCTGGAAGCAGTCTCGCTACCCTTCTTGCTGGAACGCACGAAGCACCGTTTGTGACTTTCCTTCATCTTGTCTACTGTTGCAAATCTTCATCCTTGCAACTCGGTTTTCAACTTCGGAAAGAGAAAAAAAGTCTGCAGGGGCCAGGTCTGGAAAGTACATTGGATGACGCAGCCCAATGATTACATTTGTTGTGCAACAGTCACAGACCAACAGGGACGACTGTGCGGGTGCGTTACCGTGTTCCGAGACCACGAATTGTCTCGCTACACTTTAGACCCTTTCCTTCTCACACGTGTCACAACGTGTCCCGATAGTACCATCGATTAACAGTTTGGCCCTGTGGCACAAATCCGTGATGAACTAATCCTTCAAAGTCAAAGAAAACTATCAGCACAGCTTTGACAATTGACCTGAGCTGACGAGCTTTTTCATCCTGGAAAACCTTTCTCTACCCACTGTGAAGATCGAACCTTGTCTCAACATCATAACTGTGTATCCACGTCTCATCACCAGTTACAAGTTTGTTAAGGAAATTCATTCTCATTTGCACGATCCAATAGCTCTTCACAAATTGCAAAGCCTTTCTGGTCTCTACTTGTGGGCTTGCGGGACGAACTAGGCGGCAACACGATGTGTTCCAAGACGGTCTGTCAGGATTTCACAACACAATCCAACTTAAATGCTGCATTCTTCTGCAATCTCTCGCAGTCAGTCAGTCTTTGATCAGCACACACAATTTCATTGACGTTCCCGACAGGGCCGTCATCTGTAGATGCCAAAGGGCACCCTGAATGAGGATCATCTTTAATTTATGTCCCCTCATTTTTAAACCGTACGAACCATACGTAACACCGAGTACAGCTTAAGCACTCGTCACTGTAGGCTTCCAGCATCACTTGGTGTCTCTCTCTAAAGGGATTCACGAGTTTCACACAAAATTTAATGGAGACAATCTGTGATACACAATGTTCTACTCAATACAGCATTTAACGATAACTAACAGACATACAAAAATGAAACTTCTGGTAGTTACACACTAAATGACTAAACACCGGCACGTGCAGGGATGCCAACTGCATTTCACTCCAATGCATCACTGGCGCGAGATTACGAATGTTTTCGAATTTTTTTAACAGGTCCTGTGTAAACACCACCAGCCATCTGTCACCCAAAAAGGTCACCTGCCATCAAACACCAGACATCCAGTTGCAATAGTGGTGTACTAATTCCAGTCTCTGTTGCTGACGAACGTCAGTCGCCACGGGTGCACAAACGAGGCGCGTGCTGTGGAGGCCTCTATATAGAAACAGCTGCTGAACATTCAATGAGAAGACACTGTTCTTAGCCCTTCTGTTCACCCGGGTGGTCAGTTCCTCAACAGTTGCACATCTACTTGTCTGCACACATCGCTGCAGTTACCATTCACCCAGCACCTACGGCCTGTGGTGCACCACAGTTGTTTCAGCCCCTATTTTGGATACCACCATTTTGCCATGCGAAGTGCACTTTAACCACGACAGTAGACTAAAGGTTTACTAACATCGCCATTTGGAAATGCTTCCACAGCCCCTGGCCAGAAAGCTCACTATTGTGCCCTTCTGGACTTCAGATAAAACATTCCATTCCTGCATTACGACAATGACTGCGCTCATTTCGGGTCCCCGACACGCTTTATATACCCTCCATTGATAGGGTTGCCACGTGCTGTTTGCCAGTAGCTGTTGTACACTGAAATTGAACACTGGTAGTAGTCACATTGATGTGACTGTACCCGCTAAGAAGCCAGGCAACAGCTGGGACACAACATCAGAATTCATTCTAAGACCACATACTCACACTGACATGCATTATGAAGTTTTTAATGCAGAAGAATTGGTGCTGTGTGCTCTAAATATTGCAGTACATCTGAAACTACTTGTAGCTTGTAGTGAAAAAGAACCAGCTACAGGGATAATTTTCGCCCCATTTGTAAAACGTGAGACTGATTGCACTGGCAGGGTGCTAAATGACACGGTATTGACGAAGTGTTAAAAGTGACTATATAGATGAATGCATACACTATGTGATCAAAAGTATCTGGTCACATGGCTGAAAATGACTTACAAGTTCGTGGCATCCTCCATCGGTAATGCTGGAATTCAGTATGGTGTTGGCCCACCCTTACCCTTGGTGACAGCTTCCACTCTTGCAGGTATACGTTCAATCAGGTGCTCGAAGGTTTCTTGGGAAATGGCAACCCATTCTTCACGGAGTGCTGCACTGAGGAGAGGTATCGATGTCGGTCGGTGAGGCCTGGCACGAAGTCGACGTTCCAAAATATCCCAAAAGGTGTTCTGTAGGATTCAGGTCAGGACTCTGTGCATGCCAGTCCATTACAGGGATATTATTGTCGTGTTACCACTCTGTCATAGGCTGTGCATTGCGAACAGGTGCTCGATCGTTTTGAAAGGTGCAATCGCCATCCCCAAATTGCTCTTCAACAGTGGGATGCCAGAATGCTTAAAACATCAATGTAGGCCTGTGCTGTCACAGTGCCACGCAAAACAAGGGGTGCAAACCCCCTCCATGAAAAGCAAGACCACAACATACACCACTGCCTCTGAATTTTAGTGTTGGCACTACACACGCTGGCAGATGACATTCAGCAGGCATTCGCCACACCCACCCCCTGGCATCAGATTGCGACACTGTATATTGTGATTCGTCATTCCTACACATAACATTTTTCCACTGTTCAATCATCCAATGTTCACGCTCCTTACACCGAGCGAGGCATCGTTTGGAATTTACTGGTGCGATTTATGGCTTATGAGCAGCCGCTCGACCGTGAAATCCAAGTTTTCTCACCTCCTGCCTAACTATCACAGTACTTGCAGTGGATCCTGATGCAGTTTGGAATTCCTGTGTGACAGTCTGGATACATGTCTGCCTATTACACATTATGACCCTCTTGAACTGTCGGTGATCTGTCAGCCAACAGACGAGGCACTTTTGTGCTGTACGTGTCCCTTCACGTTTCCACTTCACTCTCATGTCAGAAATAGTGCACCTAGGAATGTTTAGGAGTGTGGAAATGTCATGTACAGATGTATGACCCAAGTGACACCAAATCACCTGACCACGTTTGAAGTCCACGAATTTCATGGAGCACCCCATTCTGCTCTCTCACAATGTCTAATGACTACTGATGTCGCTGATATGGAGTACCTGGCAGCACAATGCACCTAATATGAAAAACATAAGTTTTTGGGGGTGTCCGGATACTTTTGGCCACATAGCATATTTCAACACCATAAAGTATCTATGACTGCCGCTTGCCACAGCAGGGGTGTACAACAATCCCTCAAACATGCGGTCAACTTTAAACAGAAACCATAAGAAGCAGCATTAACAACTAGCTTAAACAACAAAAGACCAAGTAAAGTCTGAGAAACACAGATAAATTGGCAGTAGCAGATCACACAATGAGAGCTACGAACCATAAAATTCACTTCTCTAATCCTACAGTTTTAACAGGATTCAATAATTACTATGCAAAGATATACAGAAAGGACAGAGACACATGTAAGCAGAAAAACAGCTCTAACAGAACTAGTAAAGGATTGAAATTGTACAGGTTCTAGGCTTCAATGCTAAGTAAAGCAACCAGTGCCAACTCTTCCATATTACAAGCTCCACAGCTTCCACTGGTGGGGTTCGTGGTACTGAGCAGCACACTGACAGTGTCACAACCCGACAGTTGCGAGGGTTACAGATCAGAAGTGAGGTGTGTGTACTTGCTTTCAATGCACCGGCAGCAATTACGGTGTCATCTCTAACTCGCTGTCTGCGTACACTCGGATACTCGACTCGCCAATCTCCATCACTGCCCATTTAACAGAAAACTTGTCATTCCAGTCTGTTGTCAGATACAAGATGACTAAACCAGCATAGAAAGGGGAGCGAGTATCGAGTTCAGAATTACAACGGTGGACTCACAGCATTCACACTACGTACAGAACTGTAACTTCCTGGGTGATTAAAAATTGTGCTGGACCAAGACTCAAACTTGTTGTGTTCTGGAAACACATACAAGTGTTTTAGGTATGATAATTATAAGGGCTTCATCACTGACTAACTACTGTAACCCGCATCCTTCTGAATCTGCTTGGTGTACTCATCTCTTGGTCTCCCTCTACGATTTTTACCATCCACACTGCCTTCCAATACTAAATTGGTGATCCCTTGATGCCTCAGAACATGTCCTACCAAACGATCCCTCCTTCTAGTCAAGTTCTGCCACCAACTCTTCTTCTCCCCAATTCTATTCAATACCTCCTCATTACCTCTTCTTCAGAAACACTTTTCTTGCCGTAGCCAGTCTACATTTTATATCCTCTCTACTTCGACCATCATCAGTTATTTTGCTCCCCAAAAAGGAAAACTCATCTACTACTTTAAGTGCCTCATTTCCTAATCTAATTCCCTCAGCATCACCCGACTTAACTCAACTACATTCCATTATCCTCGTTGTGCTTTTGTTGATGTTCATCTTATGTCCTCCTTTCAAGACACTATCCATTCCGATCAGCTGCTCTTCCATATCCTACGCTGTCTCTGCCAGAATTACAATGTTATCAGCAAACCTCAAAGTTTTTATTTCATTTGTTTCCTTTACTGCTTGCTCAGTATACAGATCGAATAACATCGGGGATAGGCTGCAACACTGTCTCACTACCCTTTTCAATCACTGCTTCCCTTTCATGCCCCCCGACTCTTGTAACTGCCATTTGGTTTCTGTACAAATTGTAAATAGCCTTTCGCTCCCTGTATTTTACTCCTGCCACCTTCGTAATTTTTAAGAAAGTATTCGAGTCAACATTGTCAAAAGCCTTCCCTAAGTCCACAAATGCTAGAAATGTAGGTTTGCCTTTCCTCACTCTATCTTCTAAGATGAGTCATTGGGTCAGTATTGCCTCATGTGTTCCAACATTTCTACGGAATCCAAACTGATCTTTACTAAGGTTGGTTTCTACAAGTTTTTCCATTTGTCAGTAAACAATTCGTGTAAGTATTTTGCAGCCGTGACTTATTAAACTGATAGTTCGGTAATTTTCACATCTGTCAACACCTGCCTTCTTTGGGATTGGAATTATTATATCCTCCTTGAAGCCTGAGGGTATTTCACCAGTCTCATATCTTGCTCACCAGATGGCAGAGTTTTGTCAGGACTCGCTCTCCCAAGGCTATCAGGTGGTTCTAATGGAATGTTGTCTACTCCCGGGGCCTTGTTTTGACTCAGGTCTTTCAGTGCTCTGTCAAACTCTTCACGCAGTATCATATCTCCCATTTCATCTTCATCTACATCTTCTTCCATTTCCATAATACTGTCGTCAAGTACATCGCCCTTGTGTAGACCCTCTATATACTCCTTCCACCTTTCTGCTTTCCCTTCTGTGCTTAGGACTGGTTTCCCATCTGAGCTTTTGATATTCATACAGGTGGTTCTCTTGTCTCCAAAGGTCTCTTTAATTTCCCTGTAGGCAGTATCTACCTTACCCCTAGTGAGATATGCCTCTACATGCTTAAATTTGTCCTCTAGCCATTTTGCACTCATTTCTGAGACGTTTGTATTCCCTTTTGTCTGCTTCATTTACTGCATTTTTATATTTTCTCCTTTCATCAATTAAATTCAATATCTCTTCTGTTACCCAAGGATTTCCATCAGCCCTCGGCTTTTTACCTACTTGGTCTTCTGCTGGCTTCAATATTTCATCTCTCAAAGCTACCCATTCTTGTTCTAGTGTATTTCTTTTCCCTATTTCTGTCAAGAATTCCCTAATGATCTCTCTGAGACCCTCTACAACCTCTGGTTGAACACTAGACACATGAAAGAATGTGTATTTTATCTACATGCCCTATTTTTCCACGTAATTTCCATCCTGTTCTATGGCCTTCCTCCAGCGCAAAATGAGGTTGTGTACGCCCAGCACAAAATGAGGGCGTGTACCAATTCTTGTCCTGGTGGTGGAGCCAGTGATTCACTGTGTGAATGACCTCATCGTCCTCAAAATGTCTTCCACGAATGACATCCCTTGATGGCCCAAACAAGTGGAAGTCTGAGGGGGCTAGGTGAGGGCCGTAGGGCGGATGGGGTAACGCTGTCCGACCCTGTCTTGCGATGTGTTCAGCAGTCCTCAGACTTGCGTGGGGCTGAGAGTTACCGTGTTGCAGCAAAACATCTCCCGGGTTGCTGTGGCACCAAAGTTGCCGGAAGCAGGTCTCGAGTTTTGTTAATGTGTCGATATTTGCTTCTGAATTAATGGTGCCACTTCTTGGAATCACATCAATGAGAATCACACCTTCACAGTCCCAGAACACGGTTATCATGACATTGCCAGCGGAAGCATTGCTCTGAATTCTTCTTGTGTGGGGAGTGGGAATGGCGCCATTCCATCGACTGTCATTTCATTTCAGGCTCAAAAGGTGAATCCAGGTTTCATCACCTGTCGCAATCGGGGACAAGGCGGCCTCCCCCTCAGCTTCAAAATGTTGCAACAAATTGAGACTAATGTTTTTTCTGTGCAATTTGTGATCCACCATTAGCCACTGCGGAACCCATCTAGCACACACTTAAGTATCCGAGAGAGTGGATAATTGCATCTATACTTCCGTTGTCGATTGACAGCTGCAGCACCAACTGCCGAGTTTTAATGTGACTGTCCTTGTGAATGACATCAGCAGCTCGCTGCAACACGTCTGGTGCGATAGCTGTGGATGTGCTCCCCGACCGCTGCAAATCGTGGAGCTCCGACAAACCGCCTTCTGATGAATTCACGCTCCGTGCCCAGTGACTAACTGTGCTTCTGTCGACAGCAGATGCTTTGTAGACTTTGTACAAGCATTTGTGAATATTGCCTACAGTTTCTTCCTCTGTAGTGAGAAATTCAATGATGGCAATTTGCTTGTAATGTACATCACCTACAGATGCCATTTTGAAACTGTCCTGCAGCTACGCTATCTGTCAGAAGTGACAGAAACTTGGCGCGCTCACTCGGGAGACTTCAAATAATACATACGTAACGTTTCATATTCGTAGCATTGTTTTCAGCTGAGGGGGCAAAAAAAAAAAAAAAAAAAAAAAAAAAAAAAAAAAAAAAAAAAAAAATTGCTGCGCTTTACTTTCTGGGCAACTCTCGTATCATTTACCAGTCGCTTAGCAATGGATACCGTTTCTCTTTAAACACACACACTTAGTTGTTTAAGTATGCACATAAAGGAATGTATATGTGTACACGTAGAAAAAATTTCGAACTCCACTGTAAATTAATTTATTAAAAAATAATACAAACACTTTGTTTGGACTGGACAAATTTTGTATGTTTCTTGTGCGAAGTGTGGACTGTAGAATCAAACTTTTTCCAGAGGTCACATTTCCTCTTATGGAGCAAATTTGCAATTGCATACAATGCACGACTTAATTTTTGCCTTACACCCTCCACAGTTTGAGATCATCTCATGCCGGGAGTTAGTTATCTTTCCCCGTCAGTGTTACACTAAAAAAAAAAAAGGTTCAAATGGCTCTGAGCACTATGGGACTCAACTGCTCAGGTCATAATTCCCCTAGAACTTAGAACTACTTAAACCTAACTAACCTAAGGACAACACACACATCCATGCCCGAAGCAGGATTCGAACCTGCGACCGTAGCGGTCGCGCGGTTCCAGACTGTAGCGCCAGAACCGCTCGGCCACCAGCGGCCGGCTGTTACACTAAAATGGCAAGCTACTGCACTGAATGTCAACAGTTTACACTCCTGTGTGTTTTAGTAAGAGGAGATCAGTCAACGAGTTGGAAGTGACTTCAGCACCCTGTTGTCAGGTTTTTCAAGCTCTTGCCAATACAGGGTGCCTGTTAAGTCATTCCCCATTTTTAAACAGTTGTAATTTCTTTATTTATGAACAACTTTTCTTATAACTACTTTTTTCTTTAGAAACGGCACTCCTTGAAGTAGTGTCCAACATTTTTTTTTCTTTTGTTTCAGTTGGAAAGTGCTGCCTGTGTCGAGTGTGAAAGAATGGGTCAAAATAGTAGCTTGCTATGAGGTCTGGGGATCTGTGGTGCGAGTACAAAGGTGCTGGAGGGCTGAAAGATAGATCCGTGCAACACTGAATGCAAAAAAATTTAAAAAAATTGCCATTCCAAACCAGTAACAATGGGGAGTGTTGTCAATGCAAAAATATAGGGAAGTCTGTCAACTTGAGGACACCACAGAATATTGACAAAGTTTGTGAAATGTTCATGAGGAGCCATAAGAAATCACTGCACCAAATATCTAGTGGAAGTAGTCTTTCACATTATGGAGTTGGAACAAGTCTTAAGAAAGATCTCATTTTTACATTGTGAAAGCATATTACGTGAAACAATTCTTTTCTGCTGACTGCGGCAGAAGAATAGTGTTTGGAGAAATTTTTTTGGGTTGGAATGATGGTTGGCCTGAACTTTTTGAGAATATTCTGTGGACTGATGAGGCAGTTTTCCATGCTGCATCATTCGAAAACAGGCATAACTGTCATTATTGGGAAGCCAGAAACACACACGAATGTGTTGAAAAAGCACAGGGGCATCCAAAAGTGACAGTATGGCGTGGTATCACGTCACCTGAAATTGTCAATCCTTTCTTTCTGGGGAACAGAATGAATGGCAAAGACACCTAGAAATGCTGCAAGATCGTGTATGGCCAGTAATTTTATAATGGAACAACCGACAGCTTCACTTCATGCTGGACAGAGCTACCGCACAGTTTGCAAGTGACGCCCACCAATGGCTTCACGATCACTTCCCTGGCCGTCAGATTGGAAGATGTGGAGCACACGAATGGCCTGCCCGGAGCCCCGATTTAATGCCTTGCGATTTTTTCTCTGGCAGTTGGCTACGGGGAGGTTTACAAGAGGAAACCGCAGGATGTGGATGAATTGGAAGCAGTAACATCTGTGGCATTGGTCAATGTTCTACTTAACACATTGCATGCAGCAGTATCACATGCATCAGTTCACTAAAAAATGGTTCAAATGGCTCTGAGCACTATGGGACTCAACTGCTGTGGTCATAAGTCCCCTAGAACTTAGAACTACTTAAACCTAACTAACCTAAGGACAGCACACAACACCCAGCCATCACGAGGAGTTCACTAAAAAAGTGTGTAGAGAATGCTGGAGCTTATGTGGAGGTTAAAAATGACAACCTCAAAATGATGTTTTTCACAAAAGGAGTTCTACAAAAATTGGTTCATAAATAAAATAAAATATAACTGTTTAAAAATAGGGAGTGACTCGTCAAACACCCTGTCAGTGGGAAGAATGCCAGCGAGTACAGCAATGATGTAATGGTGGCACCTCCACTTGTACTGTACACAAATCTCAACATTCGACTCTTACTCGCTCTGTTTCTGATCTCTAGCACAGGTACATATAGATAGTTTGACTTGCTAAACTTGTTTGAGTTGAAACTACTAAGTCTTTCTACGTTCCAATGTCTTCAGCAATAGGAGATGAAATGATACAACAGAAAAACATGCCTCAGACAATGGCCTATCGCCAATAAAACAAAAACAAAAAAAATCACCAAAGACCCAAAGTATACCCATCCACAGAATTGAAGCACCTGCCCACTTCCGCAAGCAGAGCACACACAAAAGGCAGCCGGATATCCCTCCACTGGTACAAGCAAACAGGTGAAGCCGCAAGCAGACACCCAAAGCACCACATTTGCAAAGCAGACACAGAAGAGCAGAGCAGCTGAGCCCCTCCGACAGCTACGACACTGACAGCAGAGAGAGAGAGAGAGAGAGAGAGAGAGAGAGAGAGAGAAACACACATAGACAGATAGGCAAATTCAGCTCTCTTGCCGTACCTTCCGGCGAACCCGAGTCCGGGGGGACGGGCACGGGCACGCCCAGGCTCCCGTCCACACTGGCACACGTTGGGGTGCAAACTACCCCATCCGATCCTGCACATGGCCACAACTCTGCTGAATGGCGAGCTGTGTTACTGCTAAGTACTAGACCGTACACTAAAACTACATACTAACGCTACACAGTACACCACGACACCAGCTACACGTAAACACTACCGACACAGCACAAATATCGACAGTTGTAAAGGCCCGATACGTCGAATTATATTACGTACAGTATTATTTATGACAAAAGGAAAAATCGTATCAGAAAACAGTAAGATTACAAGGACACAGAAAGGCTTCAGGAGATGAAATTTCAGTACTGATTACATTTACATACAAAGGTAAACACCAATAGCCCAGTTTTCACAAGTATCAGTTCCTTCCCCAACAGGAGACATGGACAGCTTGGAAAGGAATGAAAGGTCACTTAGGCCCCAATTCAAGAGAGAGGGAAAGCCTGTGTGTGTGTGTGTGTGTGTGTGTGTGTGTGTGTGTGTGTGTGTGTGTGTGTCGATTAGCTTTATATATTACAAAACACCTTCTTTTGAGGAATGTATGAATAAAACAATATTGTATGCTATAGGTAAAATGAATGAGGCAGGACTATTTGAAATAAACTGGCCTTGTGTTTGAGATGATCTGAATCTCCATTTAAATCTGCTTATATACTTCGCAAGCTACCGTACGGTGCAGAGCAGAGGGTATCTTGTACCACTACTAGTCACTTACTTTCCTGTTCCACCTGGAAATAGAGCGAGGAAAAAACGATTGTCTATAAGCCCCCATTAGAACCCTAATTTCTCTCATCTTTGTGGACCAGAAACATATGTTGACAGTAGTAGTAGCACTGTGCAGTTGGTCTCAAGTATCAGTTCTTTAAATTTCTGCAATAGTGACTCGTGAAGAGTATATTTTCTCCCCTGTAGGCATTTCCATTTGAGTTCACAAAGTATTTCTGTAATATTTTCGTGCTTATGAAACCTACCGGTAACAAATCTAACACCTCTGGTGGGGATCCCAAGCACTCGAGCATTACTCGAGAATGGGTCGCACTAGTGTTCTATATACTGTCTTCTCTACAGATGAGTTACACTTTCCCAAAATACTTGCAATAAACAAACTCGAGCATAACTAACAACCTGGAGCGCTCATTCCATTTTGTATAACATTGCAATGCCTAGATTTTTAATTTATGTGACTGTGTCTGTCAGCACATTACTAATGCTGTATTCCAATGTTATAGGACTGTTTTTCCACACTAATTTACATTTTTCTGCATTTAGAAAACTCACATCCATTAGAAATTTTTGTCCAACTCATCTCGTATTCCCCTAGAGTCGGTCAATGACAAAGCCTTCCTGTATACCTGCACACTAGAGCCTCATCAGCAAACAGCTGTAAATTACTCTTCACTCGGTCTGTCAGAACATTTATGCACACAGATAAGAGTGGTCCTCATACACAGCTGTAGGGCACTCCTGATGATACCCTTGTCCCTAACGAACACTTGCTATCGAGGACAACATACTGGGTTCTACTACTCAAAAAGTCTTTGAGCCACTCACTAATCCTTACATTCAGACCTTCGTCAATTGTCTGGGTCAGGGCGCTGTGTAAAACACTTTACGGAAATCTACGAATATGGAACTCGCCTGTTGCCCTACATTCACAGTTCACAGGATATTGCATAAGAAAAGGACAAGCTGAGTTACACACGAGCAATCCTTTCTAAATCCGTGCTGATCTGTCGACAGGAGCTTCCCTGTCTCAATGAAATTTATTGTATTTGAACTTCCAGAATTCTGCAGCAAACAAATGTGAAGGATAAGAGTCCAAAATTATACAGGTCAATTCTTTTACCTTCCTTACATACACGAGTCACCTGTACTTTTTTCCAGTCACTCGGGGCTTTGCCCTAGGCGAGACATTTGCAATAAATGCAAGCTGCGTAAGGGACTTGTGTCACACAGTACTCTCTGTAAAACAGGACTGGGAGTCCATCCGGACCTGGAAACTTACCTGTTTTTGACTTTCTCAGTTACTTCTCTAAGGCAGATATACCTATATGTTCGTCACGCGGGCTCTGTGCTACAGACAATGACTCGTTTGTACGACCTTCCTGTGTGAATGATTTCTTAAATGTGAAAAGTAAATCTTCAGCTTTCCTTTTGACATCACCTGTTTCCACAGCAAACTCATCAATGAATGGCACTTACTGATTTTACGTACAACCAGGATTTTCTTGGGTTCTCACCAAAATCTGGCATTGGGTGTGACAGTGGGAGTTGTATGCTTTGCTTCACACAGTGATGACCTGGCAGATGCACAAATTATTTATTTATTTTTTTTTTTTTTTTTTTTTTTTTTTTTTTTTTTTTTTTTTTTGCCAATAGTGGTACAATCCCTGTTTCCTCAGCAGAGTGGTACATCCCTGTTTCCTCAGCAGTTTCTGAATTTGATTATTAAACCATGGAGAGCCTTTTCCATCCTCAACCCTTTCGCTGCTGTGGGCATGCACACCAGTTATGCTACACCGTTCCCCAGGTGCTGTCGGATGTATAAGTGCTGCTGTTTGGGTTTTCCTACACTGCCACGGATATCTGAAAGCATCCCGAGCCGCCGACCTCTCCCTGCTACAGTCGAGTTACTTCCGTACCTCGGTGAATACAAAAGTTTCGAGTATTTACCACATAATGTATGTGCCTAATTGCATGTTATCATTTTAAATAAAATTTCAGTATCTTCTTTATCTACATTCCATTCACTGTGGTGTACGAGCTAAAATCAACCATACTCAAAATTTACACAAAGCATTTCTACCTCTACAAACTCTAATTTACTTAATTTGATGAAGCACAATAAGTATGAGCGACAATGGAAAGGAATTCAATTCTTTATCGAGTGATGAGATCGGACTGTAGAATGTGCAAGAACATTTTTTTTTTTTTTACCTAATAGTTTTCAAAAAATCAAATGAGAAGTATTTCATATTGGCTGGAATTCCATCTCTCAGCACAGACACCGTCATCTGGTGAAAAGTGTAGATCCAATACAAAAGCTACCTCGCCACGGAATGCAAAGAGCACATTTTTAGCTGTGAAATGGTTAATGAACTTGCTTGGCACACCCATCTCCAGAGCATGATTTACAATCAGTTTAAACTTTGCTGTAATTCTTCCATGTCAGTTGCACTGGAACTAAATGGTGTCAATACAGTGTCTAAATGGGATCCTAATAAATGATTACCTGCTTTTTTCTAGTATAAATACTCTCCTAGACTTTTTGACAGATTTATTAATTTTATTAACCATCACCAGTGTGATGATGATGATTGGTTTGTGGGGCACTCAACTGTGTCATCATCAGTGCCCATACAAAGTCCCAATTTTTACACAGTCCAATTTTTTCACAGTCCAATCTAGCTCTTGTCACGAATGATGATGATGATGAAGATAACACAAACACCCAGTCCCAAGGCAGAGAAAAATCCCCAATCTGGTCAGGAATCGAACCCGGGACCCCATGATGCAGAGACAGCAACCCTAGCCACTAGACCACAAGCTGCGGACCCTCGCCACTATGATGACATCACGATCGCTAATCCCTGGCTCTATAGTGACACTATCAATAAGGTTTGTAGCTACAAATCTGTTTATGCTAATCTGTTTATGAGCCATCTGGAGGAGATCTTCGTAGTCTCCCAAAACACCAAACCCTTAGTCTGATGACATCTTTATGATCTGGACTCATCTCTGCTGGCTCCATCTGCACCTCTGCCCACATTAAACCCACCAACCACCAACAGTACTTGCATTTCTACAGGTGTCATCCCATTCACACAAAAAAAGTCCCTCCCATACAGCCTTGACAGACAGGCAGTATGCCCCAGGAACTAGTCCACAAACAGATTTCCTGTGCCATTTCCCCACACACAACCAATCTCGCCTCCCAAGAACCAGCTACTAAGGAGTGCCCCCTTTGTCACCCAATACCACCCAAGACTGGAACAACTCAACTACATCCTCTGTCAAGGCTTTGATTACTTATCATGCCCTGAAATAAGTGACAGCCTACCCGAGATCCGTCCCACCACTCCTGAAGGGGGGCCCGCCAACCCGCCCAACCTCCACAACATCCTAGGCCTCCCACGGGCTTATCCTACCCATTAAGAGGCCAGTCACCTGTGAAGGCAGCAACGTCTTACACCAACTCTGCTGCAATGATTGTAAAGCTTTTTATATTGGTACGACTACAAACCAGCTGTCAACCAGTAAGAACAGCAACTGTCATACTGTGGCTGAGAGCACAGTAGACCAACCTGTGCACAACATGCAACTGAAGGTACCTAACAGTTTCCACCCCCACATCCACTCATCTCCTCCCTTTTCAAAGTCCATCACAATCTCTTTGTGTGCCACCTCTTCCAACATACCCACCCACCCTTTCCCCTTCCCTGTTCCTCTCATTTTCCACTCTCTGTCCCTCCCCCTCTCCCCGACACACCACCTCCTAATGCTTTGCCTTGCTATCTAGCCCCCGCACACCCTGCCAGGCAGCATTCTGCTCTCCCCTCTCCCATACCCTGCTAACCCGGACCTTTCCCTGCCCCAAAAAAAACTCTGAAACTGATTTGTATTCCTCAAACAATGGAAACTCCCGGTTGGAATATCAACAATATTAGGAAAAGGACAGATTGCTACTCACCGTAAAGATGACGACCTGCTGAGTTGCAGACATGCACAATAAAAAGATGGTTAATATTATAGGTTTCGCCCAAAGCCGTGTTTGGCACAGAAAACCACACACACACACACACACACACACACAAGTAATCTCATGCACACATGACCGACCCTAAGGCCGCTCTGACTGGAATGCAATCTGGAGTGGGACGGGTAAGGGGCAGGGATAGCAGGATACACGTATGACAAGACTGCCAGGTGTAGCATCAGAGGGTGTGGGGTGCGGGAATTCTGAAAGCGGAGGGTGGGTGGGTGGGGGCGGGGGGGGGGGGGGGGGGGGTTGGGGAGCAGCAGGGGGAGAGGACTGGGAAAGGAGAGGCCTGGAACAACTGAACCACATCCTTTAATCATAATACCCTGAAATGAGGGTCATCCTATCTGAAATCCTCACTTAATGTGGTGTTCTGTCGCCCGCCCAACTTACAAAACATTCTAGTCCACACCTACACCCCTGCCACTCCCAGCCCTTGCCACAGGGATCATATCCCTGTGGAAGCCCCAGGCGCAAGACCTGCTCCATCAACTGACATAGCACAACCTATTCCAGTCCTATCACAGGCTTATCCTACACCATCAGAGGCCGGGTTGCCTGTCAAAGTAGCTACATCATATACCAACTCTGCTGCAAATGCTGCGCACCCTTTTATGTTGGTATGACTGCCAACTAGCTGTCCACCAAGATAAACAGCCACTGCCAAACTGTGGCCGAGAATAAAGTAGATCGATTTCTATGGCTGCTTCACAATTCAGGCCATCTGGAGCCTCCCCTCCACCATCAGCTTTTCTGAACTTCACAGATGGGAGTTCTCCTTACAACAAATTCCCTGCTCCCGAAATTATTTTGGCCACAGCTCACACCATCCATCCAACAGTTTCATCTCCCTGTGTCATACCACTACTCCATTTTCATGTGCCTCATGGTGTGCCACCCTCTGCCAACATCCTGCCACCCTCTGCCAACATACCTGCCCATCCTTTCTCCTAACCTGCTCCTCTACTTTTCCCACATGCCAGCTCCCCATGTTGCACCTGGCAGTCTCTGGAAACCCCACTCTTCTCTCCCCACACCTGTACCCTGCTATCAGTCACATTTTTCTGCCGCCCCCTCCCCCTCCAGATGGCTATACATGACAGTCATATTCTGGTCAGAGCAGCCAGTGATAGTGGTGCTGTCTGTGTGCGTGTGTCTGTGTGCGTGTGTGCGTGCGCGCTTTGTTGAGCAAGGTTTTGGCTGAAACCTATAACACGTAAACAGTCTTTTTGTTGTGCCTGTCTGCAAATTGACAGGTCATCTTTACACTGAGTCGCAATCTATGCCTTTCCTGATATTGTTTATTTTTATTCCTGGCATACAAAAAGACGTCAGCACAGTAACTACAGTAGCAACTCAAACTATCGATTGTAAACAGCAAATGCGCATTTGACAGTCAGTTGTGAGTGGGTAGTGTTAACTTGGGGGCATGCAGCCATTGTGTGAAAACACTGTCAGGTCAGAAATCACAATTGAGAGGCATCTCTAATTTGAGTTTTCAAGACATTCTCCGGGAAGAGAAAACTGTACACAAAGCTTGTCCCACACCCCTCAACTCCCGAATGAATACGTCGTTTGCCTGTCAGAACTTGATCGAAATGAAAAACACAAACAATTGTATTCTGGGGGAAAAAAAAGAAAAGTCATTGCAGATGACAACACACACAAAACAACAAAGTTCAGAAATTCACAAGAAGCGTCAACGCGTCGGTGACATAACAGAAATTCGAGCCAACGTCACACACGAGTCGAACATCGCCTGCAGTGCCTCTCCTCGGCCTGTGACCGTATCGGCTGGAATCTAGATGACAGTCAGATGAGTCCTGATTTCAGTTGGTGAAGAGCTGGAGGTAGGGTTCGAGTGTGGCGCAGACCTCGTGAAACCGTAGATCCAGTTTATCAAAAGACACTGCGCAAGCTGGTGGTGGACCCATAATGGTGTATGTTGCAACTGACTGGGTCCTTCAGCCAAACTGAACTACCTGGAGACAATTTTCAGCCAGTGATGGACTTTGAGCTTCAAAACAATGACGAAATTTTTATGTCACAATACTCTGTGCATCACCAAGCCGCAATTGTATGTGATTGGTACGAAAAATGTTTTGGACAGATCAAGTGAATTATTTGGACACCCATATTGTCCACCACGAATCCCATCGAACATTTCTGGGACATAATCTAGAGGTAAGTTCGTGCAAAAAAATCCTGCACCGGCAACACTTTCGCGTTTTTGGATGGCTAACGAGGTAGAGTGGCTCAATATTCCTGCTGCGAATTTTCAGCGACTTGGTGAACCCGTGCCGCATCGAGTTGCCGCACTGTGCTGGGCAGCAGAAGGTCTGACGTGACATTAGAAGGCACCCCCTGACTTCTGTCCCCTCAGTGTAATTCCATTGTCATAAGTTCACTGCTACATATTTTTGATAAACGAAGCATTACCTTTTGATCTATCCTCGTATATGGCTTAATAAAACAACAAAAAGTCAATTATTGATAAAATTATTTAATTGGAGCTTTTGCTTCTCATCCCATACGCTAAGTCTCACCTGACCCGCGGATCTGGGCGATTTTCCCAAAATCTACCCCTTTTCCTAGACCTCTCCAGTCCTTTTCCTTCACCCTTTTTCCTTCCCCTTCAACCCTTCTGCCTTAAGGAGCAGCCATTGGCTCCAAAAGCTTGCCAATCACAACAGTCTTATGTGCGTGTTCAGCAGCTGCTCGGTTTGTAAATGGCTCGATGAGCACAGTCTTTCAATATTGAAAAGAAAATCTTCTGTTGTACACTTTACAAAGCCACGAATTCAATCGAAGATACCTTTCAGTTAGGAAATAGAATTTCCTGGGGACAATTTTATAGACACACGTTTCACACGGATTAACCACATAGACTACATTACAAATAAAACCGAACAATCTATTTATGTTATGAGGTCTGCAGCTGAGACTCAGTGGGGAGCTCCTCCTCCTGTTCTGCTGATAATACACAGAGCACAAACCTTATGGTAAAAGTTAAAAACAGCTCTGTCTCAACTTGACAGTCTTCAATATAGCTGTCTCCTGATAAGTATAGGAGGAATGCAATTCACACCCATTAATGCTTTGTTGACTGAAGCAGTGGACAAGCCTCTTTCAGTGAGAAGACGTCCATTAGCAATGAAGTTCTTACTACCGAAGATACGAGACTCAAGTTACACTTTACATGGTCACCTGTGTCAATTACAGGCAAAGGATCACATCAGTAGTTTAAATCCGAATCAATTTCACTCACGGCAGCTCCTGTTATTAACAGCAGTCACTATTCGAGAGGTTCAACATCGTAACACTACAACTGATGTGGGTATTCCATTTAAATTTGCATTTAGTTGCCAGTCAAGCAATGCCACAACTCATTATTCTAATTTGATAAGGCACTCTTCCTATACTTGGAGGAATGATGTTATGAATGATTTTTGAAGTTGGCACTGTTGGTGTATAAAGGCAGGTCAAAAATGGGATACAATGGTTTGGCTGGCTGTGCTTTTCATGCCCACAGCTATCATAGTGCAAACAATTTATCATCCCATCACACTTCTACACAGCAGAAACAATAGCCATAAAGGAGGCACTATTATTTGGTAGACAAACAGGACATCGTTAACATTGGAATTATTTCAGATTGGAGAAGTGTTATTCAATGCTTGGAACTATGATACAAACAAATATATAGCTGAAATTATCCACACAGTGATGCAAAGCAATGACAAAGGAATTGTGTCTTCTTCCATTTGGACTCTCACTTACTCGGGCATCACATACAATGAACAGGCAGATCAACCTGCGAAGTCAGCAGTTACGGCAGGAATTTTTTATCACTTGAGAGTTCCTAAATCTGCGGATTCAAGAGAAAATTAATATTTATTTTGTTAGAATATTGGATGTTATCTCTATCTAATAAGGTCACAAGGTATGCATTGATACAAGAATCTATCCCCTATAAACCTTGGTTCCAAAACACAAAGTTGTCCAAGGAAATTAATAATTAGTGTAATTCAGATACAGTTCAATGACTGGCATTTTCCAGACTGTCTTCACCAAATAGGAATCTTTGCTTCTCCTTACTGTGAATGTGACAACACCACCTATGCATATCTAAATCTTTCTTTTTTTTTTTTTTTTTTTTTTTTCTTTGTCCAAAGCACAGTATGCACAGACTGGTGTTTATGGAAGACTTAAAGAAAGAAAACGTTCCGTTGCCTTGCGGCTTTGCAAGTATATTTCTTTGGCAATATTTATGATGTATTATATAAGACATGTGAGTGGCTGTATGGTTCTATTTACCAAATGTCAAAGAAACAAAAGAAAAAAATAAACAGGTTGTGGATGATAACTGCTTACAGTGTACCACAGTGGTGTACGGGAAGCTTGCATTTATCGTGAATCTCTCACCCGGCACAAAGTCCCAAGCAAATGAGAAAAAGTGCAGGTGACTTCAGTATATAAGAGAGGCAAAATAATGGATCCAAGAAATTACAGACCAATATCTCTAACTTCTGTTTGCTGCAGAATCCTTGAAAATGTTCTCAGTTCGAATATATTAAACTTTATTGAGAGTGAGAAGCATATGTCCATGAAGCAGCATGGTTTTAGAACGCATTGCTTGTGCGGAACTCAGCTTTTCTTTTCTCACATGATACACTCAGCACCACGGATGAAAGGCAACAGGCAGATTCCATATTTATAGATTTCTCGAAAGCATTTGACACGGTGCCTACTGCAGGCTGTTAACGAAGGTACGAGCATAGCTCACAGATATGTGATCGGCTCGAAGTTTTCTACAATCCAGTATGTTGTCCTCGATGGTGAGCGTTCATCAGAGTCGAGCATATTGTTAGGCATGCCAACTTTCAAAAGTGAAAAATCAGGAGAATTTTAGCGGTGTACTATTGTGAATTACAACACATCCCTGACGATCAAAGTTGCAATAATTCAATAACTGTAACAATTCAATTACATTTGCTTTATTATTTGCATGTAAATACTAAATAATGGACATTACTGAGCCTTTGGACTGCATAATTTATCATTCAACATGCTGAACAATATGAATGATGAGCTCTGCAGGTTTCTTTGGATTCACACACATTCAAATGAAGCACTCTCGAGGGAACTACAGTTCAAAATTACGATCCGAGGAAACAAATTAACGTATATTAGATTTCTGTTTTGACATTAGCACAGTTTTTGCATGAATAAATCACTGTTAAATGATCACAGGTTTTCATTTCACAATGCAACCCACATTTGCATGGCATCTTATCTTTCCCAAATTTAAATCAATTTTATACAGGATGTATATGTTAGGCTTAGCAAATAATCTGAATAGTTTATCGGTCTGAATTTGTCTGATTACGGTAGTTACTTATTCAGCACACCCGTAGCTGACTTAGCCTTCTTCAAAAACTCTGAACTAAATTTCTGCTCAAAGTACTTGCCTTTTTGAACTGATTTTAAAATCAAAAATTTCTCCAAAGACGTTTCTGAAAGCATGGACGTGAACTGAGTTTCGGTCTTTGTAACTGTGCTAAAAATTCTCTCACATTCCGCATTACTATGTGGAATTGACAAAATAGGCATCACCTTTGCAATTTTATCATATTTTTCACCCTGAAACATTTATCTCTCTAGCTTCCCCCTAGGCAGCTTAATTCCCCCTAAATTTAGGGGGAAATCCCCTAACTTGGCAACACTGCCTTTTAGACACAACAATCACTTCACTCGGAACAACTATCGACTACTCCTCGTCCACGATAACTTTGCGATTGCACTGGTGCTACCAGAAGCTGAGGAAATTGGCACTAGTTGAAAGATATTCATTTGCCTCCGAACGCTGCCAACGATAAGTTCCTTACTTCCTCGTAGATACGAAGCGTGAGCTACGCCTACTGCCGCTCCCGACAGCCACCGCACCAATCTACCAAGTTAACATACACAAGCAGCAGCCATACCTAGTCATCCACCAATATAGTGAAGGTGCAGGATTTTCATATTGTAAGGAAAGTATTGAAACTGCTCTGAAAATTGGGAGATCGATCTCCACTGTCGGGAGATCGGGAGGAAGAAGGAAAAATCGGGAGTCTCCCGCTTAAATCGGGAGAGTCGGCACGTCTGCATGCCCCAGGGAAGTGTGACACAACTGCTGTTGTTTACCATATACATAAATGGTTTGGCAGACAGGGTGGGCAGCAATCTGCGGTTGCTTGTTGATGATGATGATGATGATGCAGTTTCTGGTAACATGTCGAAGTTAAGTGAGTTGGAAGATACAAGATGACTTAGACAAAATTTCCAGTTGGTGTGATGAATGACAGGTAGCCCTAAATGTCGAAAAACGTAGCGGATGAGTAGGAAGAACAAAGCTGTAGTGTTCAGATACAGTATTACTAGTGTCCTGCTTAACATAGTCAAGCCATTCAAATACCTGGGTGTAACATTGCAAAGCAATATGAAATGGAACAAGTATGTGTGGAATGTGGTAAGGAAGGCGAATGATCGACACTGGTTTATTGGGAGAATTTAAGGGAAGAGTGGCTCACCTGTAAAGGAGACTGCATACAGAATGCTGGTGCAACCTATTCTTGCATACTGCTGGAGTGTTTGTGGCCCATACGAGGTCGGATAGAAGGAAAACATCCACGCAATTCAGAAGCAGGCTGCCAGGTTTCTTACCGGTAGGGTCGAACAAAACATAAGTGTTATGGAGATGCTTTGGGAACGCAAATGAGAGTCCCTGGATGGAAGGCAACATTCTTTTCAAGAAAAACTATTGAGAAAATTTAAGGAAACAGCATCTGACGCTGACTGCTTAATGATTCTACTGTCACCAACATAGGTAAAACGACTGTCTGTATGCCTCTATATGAGTCCATCACAACACTATATTTGTTATTTCAGATGTAAATCATGGTAGCAAGCGTACGTTTCTCTCAATGTAAATTGTGTTGTTCGATAGCAATGAACACTTAATTACTCAATAATGTTTGAAAAATATAATGTAATAATTCTGGATTACTGATTTAGATATACAAAATGTATTAAACATTGTTTGAGATCCTATAAGAAAGGGCAGCATACCCCTTTCACAACATGACAATGCAAATAAAAATTGTTGAATATTTCAATGAAAATAATCAATTTTTGACAATGTAATGTAATTGCATAGCTAAAAAGTCCCACCAAGGAGAACACAAAAATGTTTAATTTATGCAAGCTTTCTGAGCCAGTAGCTCCTCCTTCCAAAGGAAGAGTCGAAAAAGGGGAAGGAAGAGTCGAAGAAGGGAAAGGAAGAGTCGAAGAAGGGAAAGGAAGAGTCGAAGAAGGGAAAGGAAGAGTCGAAGAAGGGAAAGGAAGAGTCGAAGAAGGGAAAGGAAGAGTCGAAGAAGGGAAAGGAAGAGTCGAAGAAGGGAAAGGAAGAGTCGAAGAAGGGAAAGGAAGAGTCGAAGAAGGGAAAGGAAGAGTCGAAGAAGGGAAAGGAAGAGTCAAAGGGAAAGGAAGAGGGGTGAAGCAAAGGAATGGGGAGGTTTTGAAAAGGGGTACAGTTTGGAATAGTTTGTGCACGAACTGACCTCTTGATTATGCCTATAAATGTTTGATGGGATTCATGTCAGTCAATTTGGATTGCCAAATCATTCACTTGAACTGTCCAGAATGCTTTTCAAACCAATCGTGAACAACTGTGGCCCAGTGAAATGGCATATTGTCATTCCATCACTGTTTGGGAATGTGAATTACACGAATGGCTGCAAATGGTCTGCAAGTAGCCGAACATAACCATTTCCAATCAACAATCAGTTAAGTTGGACAAGAGGACCCAGTCTATTCCATGTAAACACAGCCCACACCATTACGGAACCACCAACAGCTTGCACAGACCCTTGTTGGCAACTTGAGTACACGGCTTCATGGGCCCTACACCACACACTACCACCAGCTCTTACCAATTGAAATTGAAACTCATATGATCAGACAACACTTATGCCTGACATGCTCTCATTTTTTGACTCGGGTTTGAATTACGTATGTTCTGCACAGTCTAATGCATGCACTGCTCTAACACTTTAATGTGTAAAAATTATTGCATGATTACAGTACTTATAATTAACACACGTAATGAGTGCAATCTGTCGTGATCATCAAAAGTGTATAGGGTATTTGTTATTGAAGTCAGTGACTGCTGAAAATGGTGTATCTCATTTGGGACTTAATTGTACTACTACAGTGCGAACTTCTTTGTTAACGATTTACTAAAGCACTGCGCTAAATTTGAACTGTGTCAATTTTGTATAAATGTGAACTGTTTAGTTTGCACTACAATTGAAAACTTCACCACGGCTTTGTAGCTTGGGTCTGTATAACTGCTCTAATAATTGTTCACAGCACAGAAACTTGTAACTGTAATTAATACCTCAACTTGGCAAAGAATGCAGTATGTGTTATAAACATTTTTGAATGCTATCATCCCACATGTATGTGAACTTTCAGCTGAATTACAAGTCAGTACCATCACAATAGAAGGAGGAGCTTAGTGTTTAACGCCCTGTCAACTACGAAGTCATTAGAGAGGGAGCATAAGTTCAGATTAAGAAAGGACAGAGAAGGAAATCAGCCTTGCCTTTCAAAAGAACCATCCTGGCATTTACCTGAAGCGATTTAGGGAAATCACGGAAAACCTAAATCGGGATGGCCAGGTGCGAATTTGAACCGCCGTCCTCCCAAATGCGAGTCTAGTATGCTAACCAATGTGCCACCTCACTCGGTCCATCACAATAGGAACCTCAGGGTAAGGATAATCATACGGAATCGAGAGAAAGGTCATAAGGTTAGACAGGTTCGGACTGTTTACAGGCGCGACCTCCACCAAACTGGCCGTGAACACGGATGGCTGTAGAATAACTGTCCACTATGTAACCACCAGTACGCACTTGCTGAACACGCATTGCAGCATGACACGAGAGACCCCGAGTGCCTAGCTGGTACGCCACACGGGCTATCTGGATCCTCCCCCAGATACTAGTTTTAGTTCTGGATAAGGGAATTTACTTTCAACACATCCAAACATATCAACATCCTTCTGGGCTCAACCATCATTAATATGGCCCTGTCCTCTTTTTTTTCATTACACTACACTCAGTTTTGGAAAGATCATCATCAAAAGTTGGCAGAAATATAAACATTTATTGACATATAAAAGGCATTTTGTATGGCTGACTTAAAAGTTATTTAAAATAACGTTCCAAGTGTAACTTGACTGGGAGGACAGGCAACTAATTTTAGGTACATGCAGAAGTCAAGTACTGAACTCGATATTAATGGTAGCAAGAAAGAAGCAAAAACCAGAAGAGGATTGAGACAGGGGTGCTGTCTATCATCTTACCTATTTAATAAGTTCACATAGGAGACACTGACAACAGTGAAAGAAAAGAAGTCTGGAATCAAAATTGACAGTATACATATTCACTCCACCACATTTGCTGATGACACTGCAACAGTCGCAGACTAGGAGGAGGAGGAGACAAATAAAATGCTTGGCGTCTTAATCGAAATATAACAAAACTAAAAATTAATGACAACAAGACAAATTGCCCTCTCTCAGTGACAATGGAGGAATACAACTGAAGAATGGCGCTGGCAAGGAGTACCTTGCAAAATAAAATGAACATTCTGCTGAAAAAGCACATCAGCCTCCTCATTAAGAAGACCTTTGGAACGAGTTTCCCGACATGCAGACATGAAACATGGACATCAACAAAGCGGAAGGAAGCTCACCTCAAAGCTGCAGAAATCTAGTTCTGGAGAAGAATTACAAGGACTGATTGGACTGACAGAAAAATGAATGACACGGTTGCATGAGAAATAGAAGAGAAGAAAGAACTACAGAAAGCTATGTCAACTTCGACTTCTTCTTCTCCTTTCCCAAGACTGGTTTGATGCAGCTCTTGATGCTTCTCTATCCTGTGTGAGCCTCTTAATCTCCACGTAACTATTGCAACCTACATCCTTCTGAATGTAATTACTGTATTCATCTTTTCATCTCCCTCTACAATTTTTAACCCCCGCACTTTCCTCCAATGCTAAACTGGTGGCTCCTTGATGCTCCAGAATGTGTCCTACCAACCGATCCCTTCTTTTGGTCCAGTAATACAGTAAGTTTCTCTTCTGCCCAATTCTGTTCAGTATTTCCCCATTAGTTACATGATTGGCCCATCTAATTTTCAACATTCTTCTGTAGCACCACATTTTGAAAGCTTCTATTCTCTTATCACCTAAACTGTTTATTGTCCATATTTCAGTTCTGTATATGGCTACACTCCAGACAAATACCTTCAGAAAATACTTCCTAACGCTTACAGCTATATTTCTCTTCCTCAGAAACAATTTTCTTGCCATTGCCAGCGTACATTTTCTATCCCCTCTAATTCAGCCACCATCAATTATTTTGCTGCCCAAAAATCAAAATTCATTTACCACTTTAAGTGTCTCATTTCCTAATCTGATTTCTTTAGCACCACCGATAATGTCCCTACGTAATATAACATTATTGTAATATTCCGGCTGTGAGTACCAGTGATAATGCGCTACTGTAACTGAGACGACAATGCTCTTTGCTGTGTGTGTGTGTGTGTGTGTGTGTGTGTGTGTGAGTGTGCGCGCGCGCGCGGGGGGGGGGGGGGGGGGGGGCGGTTGGCATCTAGCCTTTTTTTGCAATTGTTGGAGATAGGGATGCTATTGAAGGGTATATATATAATGGAAGGAAACATTCCACGTGTCTGTATGTGTGGATGGATATGTGTGTGTGTGTGCGCGAGTGTATACCTGTCCTTTTTTCCCCCTAAGGTAAGTCTTTCCGCTCCCGGGATTGGAATTACTCCTTACCCTCTCCCTTAAAACCCACGTCCTTTCGTCTTCCCCTCTCCTTCCCTCTTTCCTGATGAGGCAACAGTTTGTTGCGAAAGCTTGAATTTTGTGTGTGTGTTTGTGTGTCTATCGACCTGCCAGCGCTTTTGTTCAATATATATATATATATATATATATATATATATATATATATATATATATATATCTTTTTTTTTAATTTTTTTTGAGGGGGGGGGGGGGGGGTGGTCCAGATAAGTTTGCATATAGATGTAATTTGAAGTGTAGGTGTAGAGGAGATACAACTTGTAATCGCAATTATGAAGAATAAAACATCTCTCTCATGAGAAAGAAGGTAAATGTTGTCTACAATCGTTTACAGGATGTTGGATCCCCTGACCTTCATAAAACTATTAGTGTGTTTAGCAATCCAATGCAGAGTAATTTCTTCGCAAATTAACAATACCGGGCGAATCTGCTACCATCACGGTCTGAACGACATGAATTATTTCGTCATCAGCTTGTGTGTTAAAGACATTCCCTAAGCGATCAGTTTGTTAGTAAGAAGATATCATACTGTCACTGTTGTTCAACCTTCTCATTCTGAAAGTGTTTCCAGAAAATCTTATGGCGATTGTGAGTACTTTAGCTGCCACGAGAGACGGAGTGTTCACCACGACTTGTAGCAGTTTTCTCCAACTTTGCCTGGCGCTCTCTGAGAACCAGAGAAACGGAAACCTCCGACAGCCAACTCATCTTGTACCTAACCCAGCCACGAAGAAAACATATTTTACCTATAGTCAAATTTTTTCGCAGATTTTTATATTAGACAGATAAAAAATTTTAAAATCTATGCATCTACGGAAAAAATCAAAAGAGAGTTTAAACGCAGAACCTGTCCTATCTGTGTAAAATGCAAAGTACAACTCACTGGATATGTGACTTGCTACAATTTTCTTTTACAAAACATTGTTGAAGGGGAAACTGTAGGAAAGAAAACAAGGTGACAATGGAAAATGTTCTATATGGGGCAGTCAAATGAAAGAGAAACAGTTGGAAGACAAGTAAGTAAACTGCTTATTGTTTCAAAATCAATCACCATAATGTTAATACACGTATCCCACTGTGTGACACGACGCTCAGTGTCTTCAGGGAAAAATGTTTGCAGGTGTCTACAAAATCGTGATTGTATCCAGGTGGGCAATTCTTCATTTGAAGCAATTGACAGCCACAAATGTCTTTCTTGAGAGCTCCAAAAATATTAAAATCACACAGGGAGAGATAGTGAGTGTACAGAAGATGTGTAAAGGCTTCCCAGTGAAACTTCTCCAGTGCAGTGTAGACAACAAACAGTGTCAGAGCCCCAGAGTATTTGATTATCAAAAGGAGATGGTTGTGACCTATACAACATATCGGTAACCATTACTTCTCAGGAAGCACCTCTGCTTGACCTGGAGTTGAGTGGGCGTTCAGGTAGCACGAGCAGATACACACTGGGGAGGTCACGAGTAGTGGATATCTCAGAGGGGGGTGGGGGGGTGGGGGGGGGGGGGGGGGGGGGGATTTGAAAATTTGGGTCTGGCAGGAGGCGCACCAAGGTAGTCTGTGCAGTTGCAATGATCGGTGAGTCCAGATGGCTCAGTGATCAGTGCATCCCATGTTAAAATCCCTGTCTGGTACAAATTTCCAACTTTCCACATTGATGTAAATATTCCTTTGTGTCTTGATTGATACTCACTATAGGATCAAAACTGTACCTTGTTCTTTTGGATGCATCTGAAAGAGGCACACCACATATACCTTTTATAAAAGTTAATTGAAGTAATCACAGATCCACGGTGTTTTAAACATCCCAATTGCACCAAGCAGGCAACAGCAACCCTATATTGATGAACTGGACATGTGCTGGGACATGACGGGAACTTGTGGATCTGCCCACATCCTACGTACAGTCCAGGGCCGTGGCAAGTATTACAGAAATGCTCTGTGAACTCAAATGGGAATCCCCATGGGCAAGATGATGTTCATTTTTCAAAGCATTATTCAGAAATTATGGTTACCTGACACTGTCAGCCGTATTGGAGCTGATCTCAGAACCTAAACAGAGTTGTTGTTGTTCATCCGGATCGCTTAAAAATATACAATGATTACTCATTTCAGTGAAATTAAATTGCCGTCTTCAGATCATTTGTATATAACTAACTTTTTATTTTACAGGGTCAATTAACTTCACTGACTGTTCACTCTAATTGAAGTACGTAAAAGAACAATTACGGAAAATTCTAACATCAAATCAACATAAAATGCATACAAATTCAAAGTAAACACATCTTAGAGAGAGAACATTTCTATCTCTTGTCAAACAATAAGAGAACAGCTGAGAGAATATTGCATAAGCTGTGTAAAAAAATCCTTTCATGTTGTGTCCTTGTTGACATCTAATGAGAAACTGTTACAAGGCTACCAACAGAATACATTGTGTTTTGTGGTTCCACCAGATGGCAGCATTCTGTTACAACACACGATTGATTACGTCTTCAAACTAGAATGTAAAGAATATTTTTTTAAAAATATTATACATACATATAAAAATCCATAAAAGTAAAAGAGTTATTTATCTGGTTTTCCAAACGTATACATAAAAAAAAGTCATTACAAAAATATTTTTACTGTATCTTATATCTGTGTTATGGTCACTGTTACCAGATACATAAACTGATAAACTATTAATGTTACGATGATAAATCCTTGGTATAGAGAGATTAAAAATCGCTACCACATCATATGAGGTAATGGTAGTACATATTGTGAAATGGTAAAACCACTTTTAACTTTCATTACTTGGCATATTCTAAGAACTTGGTACTACATTGATAGTTTGTTAATATATTCTTACCTGTAACATAATTCTACATGATATTAGGCTGGAAGCTGCTGCAATAGCTTCAAACAGAGCTCACCAGTGTGCTTTATAGATAACTACATGCCACCTCTGGTGTTTTTATGGTTCCACCTTGCAGCCATCGTAACCTAGACCATGGTTCAAATAACAAACTTAATACAATACAATAGACCTCGAGGTAATCAGCATACATCAGCTGATCAGTGCAGACACATTATTATACAAGACTCTACCCCACTCGTAGTAAAGTTACACATCACATCACTGTTTTCCAATTTTTAATCTCTGTATACCAAGTATTAAAACTGAAGAAACTGCAAAAAGGTCAGAATTTAAGGAGGTGGGACCTGGATAAAGAACTGAAAGAACCAGAGGTTGTAGAGAGTTTCAGAGAGGGTATTAAGGAACGATTGACAAGAACGGGGGAAAGAAATACACTAGAAGAAGAATGGTTAGCTTTGAAAGATGAAATAGTGAAGGCAGCAGAGGATCAAGTACGTAAAAAGATAAGAGCTGATAGAAATCCTTGGGTAACAGAAGAGATATTTAATTTAATTGACGAAACGAGAAAACATAAAAATTCAGTAAATGAAGTAAGTGAACAGGAATACTAATGCCTCAAAAATGAGATCAACAGGAAGTGCAAAATGGCTAAGCAGGGGTGGCTAGAGGACAAATGTAAGGATGTAGAAGCATGTATCACTAGCGGTAAGATAGATACTGCCTACAGGAAAATTAGAGAGACCTTTGGAGACGAGAACCGCCTGTATGAACATCAAGAGCTCAGATGGAAAACCAGTTCTAAGCAAAGAAGGGAAAGGAGAAAGATGGCAGAAGTACATAGAGGGTCTGTACAAGGGCGAAGTACTTGGAAGAGCAGTTGAGTGGAATGGACAGGGTCTTGAAAGGAGGATATAAAATGAACATCAATAAAAGCCAATCAATGATAATGGAATGTAGTCGAATTAAATCAGGTGATGCCGAGGGAATTAGGTTAGGAAATGAGACACTTAAAGTAGTAAATCAGTTTTGCTATTTAGGAAGCAAAATAAGTGATGATGGTCGAAGTAGAGAGGAAATAAAATGTAGATTGGCAACGGAAAGTGTTTCTGAAGAAGAGAAATCTGTTAAGATTTAAGTGTCACAAAGCTTTTTCTGAAAGTATTCATATGGAGTGTAGCCACGTATGGATGTAAAGCATGGACAATAAATAGTTTAAACATGAAGAGAATAAAAGCTTTCGAAATGTGGTGCTAAAGAAGAATGCTGAAGATTAGATGGGTAGGTGACATAATTAATGAGGAGGTACTGAATGGAATTGGGGAGCAGAGGAATTTGTGGCACAACTTGACTAGAAGAAGGGATCGGTTGGTAAACACATTCTGAGGCATCAAGGGATGACCAATTTAGTATTGGAGAGAAGCGTGGAGGGTAAAAATCGTAGAGGGAGACCAAGAGATGAATACACTAAGCAGATTCAGAAGGATGTAGGTTGCAGTAATTACTCGGAGATCAAGAAGCTTGCACAGGATAGAGCAGCATGGAGAGCTGCATCAAACCAGTCTCAGGACTGAAGACCACAACAACAACATACCAAGAAGTTATTATCATAACACTAATAATTTACACTTTATGCATCTGGTCAAGGCGATCACAACACTGATATACAACAGCAAAAATATTTTTGTATTTTTTTTTTTTTTTTTTTTTTTTTTGTTTTTTTTTTTGTTTTTATGTATACATTTGGAAAATGTGGTATATAGTGCTTTTACTTTTATGGATTTTTATATGTACAAAGAATATAAAAATACATATAATTCCTATTTCAAAGACATAATCGCACATTATATAAGACTGCTGCCATCTGGAGGCACCTCAAAACAAGATGTATTCCATTAATGCGTCATAACAGTTTCCAAATCAGATGTCACGGAGGACACAACCTGATATCATTTTATACAAGTCTTATGTTTTCTATCTGTAAATATTGTGCACTGTTCGCACAGCAATTCTCTTACTGTGTGATGAGAACGGTACTACAGAATGTCATCTCTGTAAGGTACATTTATGTCAAATTTGCATATATTTTATGCTGATTTGACATTAGAATTTTCCACAGTTGTTCTTTCATGTACATTACAGTTGTGTCCAATTAGTATGTACAGTCAATGAAATATAAAAAATCTGTTCTATACAAATGATCTGAAGATGGCAATTTTGCTGAAACTAGCAACCATTCTGTATTTTTATGCTATCTGGGTGAATAGGAAGAACAACCATATTTACTATTCAGAAAATTTAGAGAACCAGCATCTGAGTCACAATGCAGATCAATTCTACTGTCACCAATAAACATATCACTTCACTTAAGGACTGCAGAGACAAGATAAGAGAAATCGAGGCTTGTACAAAGGCGTATGCTCCATTTGCTAGTGAAACAGAAAAGATAGTGACAGGCAGCAGTGCAAGGTACCCTCTGCTATGTACCATAAGGCAGCCTGCAGAGACTGTTTGTAGACATACACTATCATCTGCGAAAATTGCAACACCAAGAAGGAAATGCATAAATTCAATTAATTTAACACCACAGGTTAGGTACATGACAAGTAACAATGATTACATTTTCAAATCTGTACATGTCCTTTGAGCCATGCTATTCAGCATGTCGTGTGCTGCGATTAGAGCTGCTATACGCTGTGGCATTCAATCAATAAGGTTCTGAGTTCGTCCCTGCGGGATTTCCGTCCACGCAGTTTGTATCCGAGCCCATAAATCCATGACAGGAGTTACTGGAGGACCGTTACGCACCAGGTGCCGACCGACTGTATCCCAGACACGTTCGATGGGCGACACGTCTGGCAAACGTGCAGCCCAGGGAAGTAACGGTACCCGTCGCTCTTCGAAGAAGACCTGTACATTCCTTGCAATATGTAGCCGGGCATTGTCCTGTTGAAATATGGCCTGCAGAAATACCTGAAGCAGGGGGAGTGCCTCAGGCTCCACAACTTCCATTAGGTACCGGCTGCTGTTCAAAGTGCCCGCAATACGTACAAGGCGAGATCGGTTGTTGTAACTGATGGCACCCCAAATCGTCACACCTGGTGTTCGTCCGCTATGCCACTTGTAATGGTTCTTTGTGTACGTGGCCATTACGGCACTCCATCCCCAGTTCTCGATACCAGCAATATCGTACTACTTTTCTGCGAAGTAACAGACATATTTTTGTGACAATATTCACATTTGGTTTTATTAATGTATAGATACTCCGATGTATCGATATATTACAGTGATACGGTTCTTGTGTGTATTCATTTCTGTGAGACTGGCATTATCTTTGACTTACTTGTAACCGTTTTGCCGCGAATGCGCACAGAGCAGTCTTAGTTTCACTTTGCAGAAGTTAAGTTGTTATTTCGCTTTGTAAAAGAACAGTCAAGTCTCATGTTTGGTTAAAGTGGAAATTAAATATATGAAGATGGATACAATACTGTTTTCTTGATGATGTGACAATTAAGAAGAAGTATATGTGAATTTACAAGAAGTTTAATAAAAATGTGGATCGTGAACACCAAGTCAAAAATTATTTCTACAATACCATTGTTCTGATCTGGGATTGCTTGACCATTAAGAATTTCCTGAAAAACGCATTTGTTAGGTCTTCAAATATTGCTAAAATACAGATCGAGACCTTCTAGCAGTCAAACTGGAATCACCCTAGAATCAACAAGATGAGCCATAACAACTTCGACGAAATCTACGTGGGAATCCATTCAAGATAAGTGCCAAAATTAATGACTCTTTTACAGTGACTTCATTATTTCCATTCTGACGATACTATCCACAGTCAATAACTTTGTTGTTGCCCGATAAAGTGAACATATGCTGCATGAGCAACATTATTAATCTGATTTCTAACCTACTTTGCAAGTGGTGGTATTGTTAGACACTCCACAATGCAGCCCTCTAGTTTGTGCTCACCATGGTACTGTAGGAAACCAAGTGGGACTCATTCGAAAAGATTACATGTTGCCACTCAGCAACCCAGTGACGGTGTTCACGTCCCCATTGCAGTCAGAGGAGCTTGTGGCTTCTGGACAATGGAAGCCGACGTAATGGCACGCGTGCAACCAGTACAACCTGCAGCAGACGGCGACAAACCGTCGATGCAGACAAGTTCACACCTGTTGCAGTGATCCAGCAACGAGCCAACAATGTAGGTGGAGCTTTACAGTCCGTATGGGCCGTGCGAATAAGATGACAGTCATCCCGTGCCGTGGTCACGTTCCACGGTAAAGTTCCCGCTGTCACTGCACGTGACCTTCCTCTATCCACTGCTTCCAGACACGCATCACTGTCGTAGCAACGTGCCCTGTGCGAGCCGAAATTTCAACGGGACGAGAACCTCATTTCCCGAAGACCGATCATTCTGCCCCGTTCGAACTCGCTCACGTGCCGACAAAGCTCGCTTTGACGTGGACGGGGCATATTGGCACTCAGTGTATTGTTTCCACATCGTGCGACGGCTATGCACCGACTGCACTAGGCGCAACACCGACCCTGTCGGACCGGCACGAGAGGGCTCTGCTCGGCCTACGTGTACCCCATCTCAGTGCAAAACGTATCGAGTATTGCTTGCACATCTGTTGCCACTTCCACCAAGTGTGGTGCTATTCGGGTAATTCCTTCTCGTTGCTGCACTTTTCACAAACAGCAATGTAGATGAACTTCACTTGTTAAAAGTGATCTAAAATGAACTGATAAGGTGGAATCAGTATTACCATAGAGTCGGATTTGTTGGGTAAATTCTGGCAAATAACAACCCATTGCAAACAAAATCACATACAAGATGCTACTGTGAGCAATCCTACAGTACCGTTCCAGTCATCAGCGTTCTCACCCAGTGGGCGCAACAGTCATCGAAACGATTCAGTGGTGCGCAGTTAGGGTCGTAACAGATTGGTACAGCTAACATAAAACTGTGACAGACGCCCAGGGAACTACACTGGGAACAAACGAAAATAGTTAAACTTCTAATGAAACTCTTTTGAGTTCATTTCGAAGCATAGAGTTGAAGACAGACTGCAACAATTCTGCTGCCTCCACAGAATGCTTCAGATTGCAATTATGCGAAAGAGTTTTTATTATTATTATAATTATTAATATTTTAAATTATGGAGCTGCAAAATTGCTTTGGTTGAAGGCTCAGCAATTAGTACAGACTTCACTGTTGTTCCTGTTTCTTGTCACAACTGCATTCACATACTCAGATTCGTGGTGACAAGCTTTGGAAGGCATTGCTCATTTTAAAACTATTACCAGAGTCCAACTGTGTCCAAGAGCACTAGGTGATTTAACAAAGTAGTAACAAATATTCATAGTGAACATTTACACACTTGTGTATACACAAAGCGGTGGCCACAACAGCTTGCTGCCCTTTTTCAGCATCTGCTTCAAAGTACAGTGCCGGTAAAACTTATAAATATTGTAAACCAGATATTGGGAGGGAAAAAAATAAAGAAAGACTTGGGTTAGATAGAGCAGCAATCAGTCGTAGAATTAAGTTGCTTTGATATGACATTTATAGTCACAACGCAGATCAGATTTTGACCTGTGTCAGGTCATTACCAATGCTAAAACAAATACAAGAGTATATATTACAATGTGATTTACAAAAGTTATAAGTCCATCACATCGTCATCTTTTAATGTTAACATTACATACCAGTGTGGAATTGTAGCAGTTGTTCGTGCTCAAGTGAATGCTTACACAGTTCAACCATTACTGTCGTAAAATTATATGTTGGTTTCACAGTACACATCGGTTTTGCGTATGGCGCCCTCTATGAGCTGCGCCTGAAGTTTACAGTTTTTCAATAGTTGGCATGAATCAATAAAGTTTACTGGTGAAATTGAGGTAAATGGTTCCATAAATTTTCTAGATTTATCAATCCAGAGAAAGAATGGTAGGCACACATTTGGTATCTTTCGCAAAAAAACATGCACAGATGGTATTTTAGACTATGCATCAAACCATCCCATTCAACATAAAAAGGCGTTTTTTAATTTTGCCATTAATCGTGTATTTGGCACTCAGTTGTCACAAGAAGAACATGACAATGAAATGGCAACTATAAGATACATCGTTAAAGTGAATAATTATCCTCACACATTTGTCGATATAATTTATAGGAATGTACAGAAAAAATATGGTAATGAGATAAATACCTTGATACCAAAAGAAAGTACAAAATTTGTCACCTTGCCTTATTATGGGAAAATGAGCATGAGAATTGCATCGATTTTCAGAAAATACAAAGTGAAAGTAGCCTTTGGAACAACAAATAATTTAGGATGTATCTTACAACATACTGTAGATGTAAAAAATGTACTTGATTCATCTGGGGGTTTATAAAACTGATTGTCCTGAGTGTGGAGCATGTTACGTAGGTCAGACAGGGAGGAGACTGGAAACTAAGTTTAAGGAACATGTTGCTCTAGAAAGAAAAGACACAGCAGAGAAATCAAGTCTGGCTGCACATTTATTGTCAAGTAAACATAGATTGCCAATGTTAACGTCAAATGTAATGTCGCTACATAGAGGCGAGAAGGGTGGACTCCTCGATCTTCTTGAGGAGATGGAGATCTTTTGCCACCAAAGAAATGCTAAGTGTAACCTGATCAATGATCAGGTCATAATGAAAAATGCCCATTTCTGGGAATTGTTTGAAAACTGCCTACTTGAGAGCAGTGCAAAATTCGACCCAGGGGGTCTCAAAGACCTCACGCCATTACGTAGCAGCCACTTGCATAAGATCTAAACGAGTACCACTTTCATAACACTATATTTACATAACTTATTGCATTAGAATAACACACAAACTCATGAGGGTAACTATTAGAAACAATTAATACGTAAAACTGTCATTTTCCAAAATAAGTGTTCAAAAGATCACGCTTTATCATATTGTTCTTATTTCTCGGACACTAAGTACGACATGTTGAAATGATGCTTACAAGTGCTTCTAGTGCCAACAAAGTGCATTTTGTAAATAAAGCTCACGTTATATCTTTTGTCAAGTAACAACTAATTAAGTTAAGACAGGTCCCAACACGACAAAATATTCAATACTTCCTATAACGTACTTTACGTACCCATATCAGTTTTATAGTTAATTTTAGCCCATGAGGCGTGAACTGTCACTGTTACGTGCTTTAGTAATTTTAAACATCCAGCACATTACACACATGAGAAAAAGTAAGAATTGTAATTTTACATAGTTTTACTCATAATAATTTCATGTTACTACTTAGTTACTATACAACATAAATATTACAAAAAATGTTGTCAAAACTGTATACTTCAGGTGCAGCTCACAGAGGGCACCATACATAAAACCTATGTGTACTGTGAAACCAATATATAATTTTACGACAGTAATGGTTGAACTGTGTAAGCATTCACTTGAGCACGAACAACTGCTACAATTCCGCACTGGTATGTAATGTTAACATTAAAAAGACGACGATTTGATGGACTTATAACCTGTGTAAATCACATTGTAATATATACTCCTGTATTTGTTTTAGCATTGATAATGACCTGACACAGGTCGAAATCTGATCTGCGTTGTGACTATAAATGTCATATTAAAGCAACTTAATTCTACGACTGATTGCTGCTCTATCTAACCCAATATAACCACAGTCATTGCGTGCACCCACCCCACGGAGGGCAACTTGATAAAGAAAAACTTATTTTTACTTAAAGCAGCAATGCATTTCATTCATGAGAGAACTGCAGTTTCCCGTGCTGTACAGCAACTAATAACGGGGTGGCAGGCTCCGACCACTGTGTGGAGCTACAGGTCATTCCTCAGACTCTGGTTAGTGGCTTATTGTAGACAACTTAGAAAGTGTTTATGCTGCAGCCTCACAGCTGACACTTCAGCGGTCTCTCGGGCACTTCGTTTCTTGTTGGAAACCTTTATCTACCACTATTCACATCGCTATTGGATTACTTGCAGTGTGTGAAGCAAGAACAATGTTCCGTTCTTCATCTGTGGTTTGTTCGTGCCAAAAATGTGGTTATTTGCAGAAGAGGAGGCACGGGTGCACACTTCAAACGTACCCTGTCCACACTGCTCACAATTTCACCAGTTTCAGCAACAGCTAAGAAATTATGTGCAGCACTTTTTCCGACAGCTCTGAATGTCCCCAAGGGGCCTCACAAACGCACTAAATTTATTGCTCGATAATACTGTGCCAATACATTGTACAAAAGGGCACAATGCTACTGGAAAGTCAGTACTCTGCCTTCATAGCGAACATGTCAGTGCTCAGTAATGCAGAATTAGATTGTATTCCAATTGCAACTGCTATGTGCTGGAGAAAGAAAAGTCAGAGGAAATGGTGACAGATGAAGAAATGGCTCAGAAGGTGTTCTATGTCCGACCATACTGACATGCTAAGAGAACTTGCTGCTGAGCCACAAAACTGTCACAATTTTTTAGGGATGAACATGGAATCCCAAAAAATTGGTAAACTTCGTTACATCTTATGCAAAGATACAAAAGAAGATATTGTTTAATTGGATAGATAAAAAATCTACTCACCAAGCGGCAGCAGAACACACACATAAAAGATTTTTATAATTGGCAAGCTTTCAGAGCCAGTGGCTTCTTCTTTAGGCAGAAGGGTTGAAGGGGAAGGAAGAAGGGCGAAGGAAAAGGACTGGAGAGGTCTAGGGAAATGGGATGAGTCGTTCCTTCTCATCCCATACGGTAAGTCTCTTCCGACCCGCAGTTCTGGGTGACTTTCCCAAAATCTACCCATTTTCCTAGACATCTCCAGTCCTTTTCCTTCACTCCTCTTCCTTCTCCTTCAATCCTTTTGCTGGAAAGAGGAGCCACTGGCTCCGAAAGCTTGCCAATTATGAAAGTCTTATGTGTGTGTTCTGCCACCACTTGGTGAGTAAATTTTTTATCTATCCAATTAAATAATGTCTGCTTGTGTCTGTGTATGTGCGGATGGATGTGTGTGTGTGTGTGTGTGTGTGCGCGTGCGAGCGTGCGCGCGCGCGAGAGAGAGAGTGTATACCTGTCCTTTTTTCCCCCTAAGGTAAGTCTTTCCACTCCCGGGATTGGAATGACTCCTTACCCTCTCCCTTAAAACCCACATCCTTTCATCTTTCCCTCTCCTTCCCTCTTTCCTGATGAAGCAACCATTTGTTGCGAAAGCTTGAATTTTGTGTGTATGTTTGTGTTTGTTTGTGTGTCTATCGACCTGCCAGCGCTTTTGTTTGGTAAGTCTCATCATCTTTGTTTTTAGATACACAATTACATAATTTCATCAATAATTGATTGTTTTCATTGTTATAAAAGAATATATTCTTCATATACTTGTCAGATTTCATTTTCCACACTGCTCGAAGTGATCTATAAGCCTGAAAAGACTAAGGTACATTATTGCAGAGGATGGATAAGGTAGTGCCATTATGTATTTCTGCAATAAAAAGATAAAGCTTCTGAAACGAACAAATAAGCAGTTCCAGTTTTATTTTCCCACACTGAAACACTGATTTCGAATGTTTCTACTGAAAATTACTCAATAAGTATTAAATATGTGATCGAACTATTACGCTGAATGCACCTGTCTTTCCTGGTGTGACCATATTCATACAGTGTCACTATATCACTTGTTTGCATGTTCAGAGATCGTGGAATCTCAACAGAAAGTGCCATGTATTGCACAGTATCACCCTTATGTGGTACAATACATGGCACAAGACACTGAACAAGGGCCAATATTTTAAACCTCTGCAGTAT
Source organism: Schistocerca americana (assembly GCF_021461395.2). Classification (NCBI taxonomy): domain Eukaryota; kingdom Metazoa; phylum Arthropoda; class Insecta; order Orthoptera; family Acrididae; genus Schistocerca; species Schistocerca americana. Next base: position 76,597,509 of record NC_060129.1, on the reverse strand, counting down.
CCTTCAATGTATTGCACAAACCATCAATTCCCTTTTCCAATACTCATTATTGCACAATAAATATTACAAGTGTGAGGAGCCCTTAACAAACTTCCAGTTTATATTACATATCATTGAACCACTGTAGTTTATGACATGCAGATCGTAATTACTGTTCAAGAGTGATTTGTAAGCCTGCTCACTATCAGGTAATTTTTTGTCGCTTTTTACCCATACCTTCTTCGCATACTTTATTATAAACAACAAAAATAATCAATTTTTGGCAATATAATGTAGTAATTGTATAGATGAGAAAATCTACTCTCAAAGCAACAGCAGAAGACACACACATAAAAGGAGGTCGTACATATGCAAGCCTTCGGCAACAGGATTGAAGGGGAAGGAAGAGGAGTGAAGGAAAAGGACTGGAGAGATTTAGGAAAAGGATCAGACTTTGGAAAAGTCGTCCAGAACCACAGTTCAGGGGAGACTTACTGGATGGGATGAGAAGGATTTTGATTGACTGCTTTTGTTGATTTTCATGCTGATACTCTATTGGAAAAAAAATGAAATCATACATTAGGTGAAATAGAGGAACTAATTTCCAAAAGGTATTACAAAAGGTATTACATGTCATATTGTCCAATATCAAGCTATTATCTGTAGGACTCTGGTCCCATGTAGCTTTGCATTCAATAATGGTTAAATAAGTGCCTGTTTCAAAGTGACGCTTATAGCTCTCATAAGATTACTCTTTGCATATGGTGAACTTTGGTAGGATACTGGGAAAATGTGAATGATCAATAAAGGAGATTGCTTACAAGATACTTAAGTGATGTGTCCTTGAATGCAGCTGAAGTGTGACGGACCCGTATCAAATAAGACAATCAGCCAAATAAGTCAATCAGCTGACATTGAAAGTACACAATGAAGGGCAGCCCCCATTTCCACAAGTTTGCTCATGCGAGAGCACCACTGAAATGTAGGAAAACCTGAACTGAAAAATGCTAGAAGCCTGACACAAAGTATATCTCAAAAGACTACTTACAACATTTCAGCTACCAGAACTGAGTGAGTACTCTAGAAATATAGTACAGATCACTACTCCTAAATCTTCCAGTGATCATAAGATAAGATTAATCTAATTACAATTTGTACAGTGGTATTTCAGAAGTCATTTCTCCCCACACACTATATCCTAATATACGGTACAACAAGAAATACCCCCTGCCACGCACTTTGCAGTAGATTGCAGAGTATGGATGTAGCTGTAGATGGAAATGTAGATGTAGGTGTACATTGTACAAGAAACTGTGTAGCGAGTAGAAGTCAAACACAGCACTGCTAAAATGACATCCAAGCAGCCAGTCATAGGTCAAGTTTCAGCACGTCCACTGACGGTCACGGCAAGAAACACGAGACAGGTCGATATCCCCACCTGGTAATGATCGTAGCGACGGATAGGGTAAGCGACAGTGGTGCAGGTTAAATAAGCTGGGAAGACCCAGTGGGCACATTTCACCATCACCCGACCGTACAGGTGGGTAGCGAAGTGGCACCATAAATGCACCTTTAGAAGCAGTCTCTGAAAGAAACTCACTGCAGCAGTTAGCACCCGCAATTTTTCCAGTGCCTGAGACCAATAAAAATTATGTCCGAGATGCGGTCTTTCTTAACACGAGGCCTGTCTAAATAGTATCCAACCTTCGTCCAGAAAAAATATTTTCTATTAGACCATAAACCCCTTCAAAGTAGGCCCCTTGTGCTTGCACAAACTTAGCCCACCGATCCTTCCACTGCTGGAAATCCCTCTGGAAGTCTTCTTTTGGAATGGTGTATAGCTCCATTGCCGTGTTCTGCATTCTTTTTTTTCTACTCTCAAAACTGAATCCTTTCAGTTGGGTCTCCAATTTTGGAAACAATCAGAAGTTTCAAGGAGCAATTTCTGGATAGTAGGGAGGTTGGTGAATGTCTGTAATTCCATGTTTGACCACAAAATTTTGGATCAAGTGGGACGAATGAGCAGGGGCATTGTCGTTATACAGTTGCCAGTTTTCCACCATCCACACGTCTGGTGTTTTGCGCTGAACTGCGTCACGGAGTCGCCAGAAAACAGGTACTCCTTTGTCACTGTTTGTCCTTCCAGTGCATATTCGTGATGCACAATTCCACGGACATCAAAGAAAACAGTCAGCATCACCTTTATTTTGCTTCACACCTGCCGTACTTTCTTAGGCCTTGCACACTTGGGATGCTTCCATTGCGATGACTGTCTTTTTATTTCTGGGTCGTAGCCGTGCACCTGTGACTATCTCTAGTTATCACGGTGTTCGGGAAACCAAGGATCAGTGTCGGTCGTGTTCAGAAGGTCCCGCGCAACGTCAAAACGGAGGTCTTTTTGTTCCGGTGACAACAACTCGGGCACGAATTTCGCAGTCACTCGATGCGTGTTCAAATCATCACGCAAAATTCCATGTGCAGAATCTTTACTCACTCCAACCTCTCGAGCAATCTCCCACGCTGTCAAATGACAATCAGCGATCACCAAATATTGCATCCTCTCAACAACAGCTGCACTCTGATCAGTTCGGGGCCTGCCAGAACGCTGGTCACTCTCCGCCGATGTGTGGCCATTTTTGAATCGGTTGAACCACTCCTTAGTTTGTGTTACACCCACCGCATCTTCTCCGTACACCTGCTGAATCTTACGAATTGTTTCGCTTTGAGAATCACTAAGCTTTTAACAAAATTTGATGCAGTACCTCTGCTCAGCACATTCAGTCATCTCGAAAGAATCTGTAATCCGACGAACACTCAGTGACCGACAGGCAGTGACTGATACGCTGGAAGGCGGGGACAAAATTCACGTGTGCACATAAAGGTCTCTTCCTTTACTGTATACAGTGGTGCCATGCTATCGCATTTATTCGCAATATTATGGACCATATTGGGAAAGTTCTGACAAAGTTTCAATTTGAAACAATCTTTCGACCCACCAGGAAGATTAGTGAGTGTTTGAGATCGGTGAAAGACGCTCGACACCCCTTAGCAATTCCTGCGGTGTATATAATTCCGTGTAGCTGTGATAAGGTTTATACTGGAACAACAAAAAGAAGTGTCAATACCCACTTAACCGAACACAAAAGGAAATGTCGACTGGGACATACCGACAAATCAGCTGTAGCAGAAGACATTTTTAAAGACGGTGATCCTGAAATAAAATTTAGTGAGACGAGTGTGCTAGCCAGGACATCGCATTATTATGCACGCATGTACAGAGAAGCTATAGATATTCAGAAACACCACAATAATTTTAATAGAGAAGAGGAAGGCTTACAGTTAGATAAGATGTGGCGGTCAACTTTGCACCAACGATGCGATAATCAATTACTTTCAATTGAGAATAATAACGTTAATCAGAGATAGAATTACAGTCAGCCCCACGTGATATATGGTGGTGCCCTCTATGCGCTCCGTGGCCTGATAGCCAGCTGTCATCTCACCTCGGAAGATGTTGCCTGCAGTTGGCAACATAACGTTACGAATAAGAAATAGCTTTACAGACTGACCACGGCTGCTCGGCCCGGAAGTTTTAACTAACGATATCAGACATGTTTCTGCACTGCTGCCAACTTACGTATGGATGTCAATCACAAAAACTGAAAGTTTTGCAGGTCTACATGACCTACCACAACATCAGTTCACTGTGAAGTGACACTGTCAAGTCTATTTAACCCTCCAGCCATGGGCAACGTGAATGCGTGTTCAGCTCTCTCCAGACAATTTCGTGGACCCAGTTGTTACAGCATCGGACGAAATTTCTGCTCTGTTTGCACGTCGTAAATAGAAATTTACCTGTCTTAATACTTCCTGATGCTCTGGTTCATTGTAGGCCGCTATTTTTCTGTTGTTCTCTAACATTAGAGGCCACAACTTTTCTGTCTTAAGCATGAGGAGTCATGTTATACACATTCTCTAGTCTCACTCACTTATTAACTTCTCACACCAGTAGTTTTGTAACATGTATTCCCGAGTTTGTGTATGGAACCCTGCTTCAAGGTACATAATACACAGGAAAATTATCAGTGAGTTTCTTCTGCTTTTGTAACACTGAACACAAATTTTGCGTTTTGCTCATGATTTATGTAAAATATCAATTAAAATCAACTCTAAATTAAGTTTCAGATTTTCTTATTACAACACTTTAATTCTAACCTTACAACTATTCTAATCATCGAATAAAACTTCACTGTGATTTTGTACGGAAAAATTAGAAAATCGTCAGCAGTAAAGGCATCCCTTCCCCAATAACTGTTAGAGATGTGAGGTGACAAAATGAGGTAGAAAACATGTATATTAGTACATAATTAAGTTGCCTGTAGGCTAGCACTATTTAATTTATTTTAACATTAACTTAAAGAGTTTTTATGTTGCATATATACATACTTTAGCTCACTATTATTTCCACAGCCCTGCGAGTCATCTTAGCAGTACAAAATGTACAAAATTTTTAGCAAATTTAAAATGACAGAGAATCAAAGTGTTAAGTTTCTCATCTCAAAGGAATTTTCTTTGCCGATTCTAAACCTGGCGTTAGATTTTGAGATTTTTTCGAAGTTATTTACTTGAAAATGGAGGTTCTCTCTATGAACAATGTGATGAAACAGTACATGCAAGGAGTTAATAATAATTGTCACCCAAGAGCAGCTGCTGAATCAAAGAGAATTAATCTTGGAAGTGGATTTCTTAGTTTTTATGCAGAACAACACTGAGCTCAAGCAATTTTTGTAAGTGAGAGATGTTGGTCTATTCTAGGGAAAAAATTGGACTTAAGAAATATGAATGTGTAAGAATTGTGGTTTGGTTTTCTCCCAGATGGAGTTGAAAGAGGACCAAAACTTTTGTATATCAAGAGTAACATATGTGATAACGTTACAAAATAGTAAAAACTGCATACTAGGTTTATTTTATTTACTTACATGCGAAAATTTTTTTAAAAGTTATATTTTTATTGAGTAATAAATTTTAAATGACATGCATTAATTTTTGTTTTAATAAAGGTCCACCTCAACTCATAATTAATTAGTCAAGTAGACTGAAATTTTATACATTTTTTATTATGTCTAGAAACAATGAAACAATTTTCTTGTGAGTGCACTTTTGTGTCCAATGAATCACTGCAAGTACGATCTATGAAAAGCCCCACAAAACTGTACTGTGTGCTTGACAAAATGCAGGTGGGCTGTGATTACAGTACAATCTACAGCACCTTCATGACAATGTTTGAAGCAGATTCTAATGCAACTGTTATTTCATATAATGTACACACGATCAGGGTCAGTGTTAATTTCTTGTTTCTATCTTACTGCAAAAGACAGAGTTCACAATAATGCAGCAACCAGGGAAGACGATTGCCAAATTACACCTACATCTATACAACTACTCTGTAATTCACAATTAGGTGCTTGGCACAGGGTTCATCAAAATGCCTTCCTGCTTTTTATTACCATTCCACTCTCGAACAGCACATGGAGAAAGCAAATCATTCTGTGTAAGCTTTGATTTCTCTTATTTTATTACGTATATCATTTCTCCCTATGTAGGTGGGTGCCAACAAAATCGTTTCACATTCTGAGGACAAATATGGTGATCGAAATTTTGTGAAAAAATCTCACCTCAGGGAAATACATCTATTTTTTGATAACTGCCAGCCCAACTCGTATGTCATATCCATCACGTTGTCCCCACTATTTCACAATAATACACAATCAGCTGCCGTTCTTTGAACCTTTTTGGTGTCCTCTGTCAATCCTAAAAGATGTGGATCCCATACTGGGCAGCAGTACTCCAGAAAAGGGTAGACAAGCCTATTTTAAGCAGGCTCTTTAGTAGGGCAGTTGCATTTTCTAAGCATTCTGCCAATAAATCACCGTCTTTGGTTTGCTTTCTCCAAACATTATATATGTGATCAATTTAAGTTATTCATAATTGTAATCCCTAAGTGTTTAGCTGAGTTTACAACCTTTATATTTGTGTGATTTATCGTGTAAATGAAATTTAGAGGGGTTCCTTTTAGTACCTGTGTGGATGCCTTCACACTTTTCATCATTCAGTTGATTGCCACTTTTAACACCAAACTGATATCTTGTCTAAGTCATTTTGCAATTAGATTTGATCTTCTGATGACTTTTCTAAATGGCAAATGGCATCATCATCTGGAAAGAAATCTTGGAAGGAAGAAAAAAATTGTCTCCTAAATCTTTTATATAGACTAGGAACAGCAGAGTGCATACAACACTTCCTTGGGGAATGCCTGATATCACTTCCATTCTACTCAATGACTTTCCATCAATTATTACAAACTGCAGCTTTTCTGATAGGAAAACACGAATCCATTAACACAACTGACACGATACTTCACAGGCATGCAGTCTTGATCAAAGGCCACTTATGAGGAATTGCACCAAGAGCCTTCTAGATACCTAGAAATACAGAATCAATTTGAACTCCTCTGTTGACAGCACTCATTACTTCGTGACAATAAAGAGCTAGTTGTTGTTTCATAAGAACAATATTTTCTGAAACCGCACTGAGTATTTGTCAATCGACCATTTCCTCTGAAGTAATTCATAAGGTTTGAACACTGTACACGTTGCAAAATCCTACTACAAATAAATGTCCGTCAGTGATACAGATCTGTAATTCAGGATGTGACCTGTGCAACTTTCCAGTCTGTATGTACATACCTTTCACAGAACAAGCAATTGTATGTGATTGCTAAATATGGAGTTATTGTATCAGCAAACTCAGAAAGGAATCTAATTGATACAGTATCTGTCCTGGAGTGATTTAAGTCGCTTCATTTCACTGGAGACATCTACTTCAGACTTACTCACATTGGCAGCTAACACTGTCTTCCCTAGCTCTGATGGACGGATGCACAACGTAACAGCTACAACACTTCCGAATTTGTAATGTTTTCGGCAGGGACGAGATAATGTCTTGTGCAGTCTTTAGACCCATCAGTGGTGTCTGCTGCAGTACTGTCCAGAAAAAAACAGCTGCAGATCTTCCCATTAGTTAGTTTTCAGGCTAAAACCAATAAACCACACGCCACAGTCAGAGGAACGGGGCAGAGAGTATGTGGCATCAGAGGCGTCATCTCCCGTACTACTACCCACTTAACACGAGAAGTGCATATCCTGGCCCAATCTGTTGCAAGGTATGCAATGTTGCCAAACACCACCCCCCCCCCCCCCACCCAGTTCCCAAACACAGGCACCAGAGTGTGACACACACAGCAGCAGTAGACTCACCGGCCGAATCTGAGTCGGCACCGTCTTTGAGGCGTTGGAGGCGCGCGTCGACAACCTTCCGCAGGTACTGCAGGGAGCTCAGCTGCTGCTTCACCCACGTGTCGTCCTCCCCGCCAGAGTCGCGAGACCTCTGTGGGAAACCACACGTGTTATTCTCAAATTTTTCTCAGCGTAATTAGCAGACAGGAATGCACAAAACAGGACTCTGACATTGTTCTTTTTTATTTTAAAAAATAGAAAATAGTAAAAAGTTAAAAATTCAAAAGCACCTAATATTTACTTTATAGCATTAAGCACCATTTACAGTTTATTCGTACGAGGAAATGTCAACTGTACCTTGTATTTTAAGGAGAAAAAAGCAAACTTGCAAGATACCCACCCCACAAACTGACCCTGTATGAAAATTTGGGCCATAATTCTGAGAGTATGAAGATATGACCTCCCAAAAGTACAGGTTTTAAACTCTTGTGCACACTGGTTGTCTGTCATTCACTCTGCCTCCTGCAACCAATCTAGCATGAAGTAGTATGCAGAGAAGTGAGAACCAGAACCTGCTATTTACGAGGTATTGAAGGTGAGGGAAGAGGAAGGGAGAGGTGGACACGTATTTTGTTAGAGAACATGTTATTCTACGTTAATAACAATAATAATAATAATAAGAAGAAGAAGAAGACGTAGTAAGTCAACTACATGCACACATATGCTGAATATTATTTTAACAATATTCGATCAGTATTATTTTAACAATATTCTAGTGTTGATATTTTGCTGTTCTATAAATGCATCAAAATCTAAGCAAATAAACCTAAGGAACTAAAGAATTATTATAAAATGAAGTTAATGAATTTTGATTTACAGTTTAATCATGCCAATCAAGTTGAAGAATAGCACAGATCCTGCAAGTGTACTTCACATTAACAGCGCAGCTTTAGAAGCTGTACTTTCAGGAGGTCATAGTTGTGTGCTCTCAGAACTATGGCCCAAATTTTCACAAGGGATTGGCCAATATCTTGCAAGTGTGCTTTTTACCTGTTTAAAATATGAAGCCAAGTTGGAGCTGCTGTTATTTTCAAAAACCTTAGTCTGTTTGAAAAGTAGTAGCCAAAATCAGACTCCTTGTAAATATAATCAAAACAAAACTAAATAAAATTAGAAAGAGGTATCAAAACAGAGAAATCATCATCTAATATCAAACTAGGTACAATGTAACAGTGTGTTACAGAAGTTATCTGCTTTTCCTTTGCTGCACTCAAGAGCTGTGCTATAGGATATTGCTGTAAGCTTGCTTTCTGATAGTTCCAGGTTGTGATATTTAAGAAAAATACTAGCACAGCGTTTCCCAATAATTTTGTGTCTGAGAATGTGATCAATGTTATTTCTGTATGCCACTTGTATGGCTGGTCTTCACAAGCCGTTACAAGTAAGCATAAAGAAAGAAACTCTCATAGTAAGACAATAGTAAACCAGGTCTTCATGAACTTTACCCAACATTGAAATTATAGGTTGGCTGATCTCTCTCTCTCTCTCTCTCTCTCTCTCTCTCTCTCTCTCTCTCCCCCCGATCCCTCTTATCCTAACATACATCACACTTTGCTTTGGACAACCTCATAAATGTTGTTTTCAGAATGTGTAGCTGCTTACTGAGCATCTTTCAACCCATCATCTTTTTCTGAACGGCATTGACAGCTTTTGTCATTTTAGATGAACTCCACTTTCTTTGATAAATATTTCCCATTATCCTCGTGGAATCAACAAGAGAACCCCAAGAGAATAATAATGTGTACTAATATAGGCAGACTCTAAATGCTGAAAAAATAAGTGGTCTGGTTTAGGCACCTGAAAGGGGTTCAATTTACACAACTATAGCCTAAATTTTGTTAAACCAATAAACTGTTAAACAGTATACATTTTTGATCAAACAACTGGACGAAACAGTTTAATCATAAACACTAACCGTAAACATTCCTATTCAAGAACACACATGGTCTGAAACGCTTACTCTTCAACGAGAAATAATGAAAAATATGGCATTCTGTAAAACCTTTATGGCTGTCAAAACAAGTAACAGTGAACTAATAAGCAACTGGTGAAGTGGGCAATTTGTGCATTCTGCTAGAGAGAGGCAGCAGTCTACGGATCAGGAAAATGCAGATCAAAGAGAACAGGGGCGGTGGGATCTGCTTTACAGGAGTCCAGCTAAGGGTGCTTTCCTCTATTCCTTGACCTTTCAGGATTGCAGCCACATGACATCTTGTCATGATATTTTGGCTGATGACCAGGTAGCTATCTTTAGGTAAGTTTCATGCTGGTGATTGCCGCTATATGTCCAAAAATTGGCACAGTGGCACACATGCATAGGTTACTATTGCACAACCACCCACTGTGAGGTTTAGCACCCTCTGTCAAACGTTGCTCCATCTGAGCCGCACATGCAATAGTGTTATTACATGCACACCCTCTGTCAAACTGCTGACACATGGAGTTTGAATTCAGTGGTAAAATTAACTATCACTAGATGAGGCATTAGGGGTGAAAGTGTGTGTTTGTGAGAAAATGAAGAAACAACTGTGCCACACGTCTCATGCCGATGAAAGCAGCCATTGCAATTAATATGGTTATCCGAACAAACTTCCACAGGTTTCTCAATAACTAATACCAAAAGGATCTCAATTCTGACCAAGCCTTTCACAGCAAAACAAGTCAAAGAATGACTCGTGCACTGTGAGCGTCAGGTGTGGTTGATCGTGTTCAGAGCCTATTCCGTGTACTGTGCATGTGGTCTGGACAGTGTGGGTTTTCCCACAGTGACACAGTATTCTGTAGACTCCAGCCTTCCGAAAACCCGGATCACCCTTTCCTGAGCTAAGCAGAACACAGGTCTTTGCAGGTAACAAAAATATTACTTTATCATAATGTGTTCTCTTTGTTGTTCACATGTGAAGACAATGACAAAATTTTACTACTAATGTCACGTCTAGTGCCACATAGATCTCTCTCTCTCTCTCTCTCTCTCTCTCTCTCTCTCTCTCTCTCTCTCTCTCTCACCACTTGTATGAATATCAAGAGCTCAGATGGAAATCCAGTTCTAAGAAAAGAAGGCAAATTAGAAAGGTGGAAGGAATATATAGAGGGTCTATACAATGGCGATGTACTTGAGGACAATATTATGGAAATGGAAGAGGATGTAGATGAAGACGAAACGGGAGATACGATACTGCGTGAAGAGTCTGACAGAGCACTGAAAGACCTGAGTCGAAACAAGACCCCGGAAGTAGACAACATTCCATTAGAACTACTGACGGCCTTGGGAGAACCAGTCCTGACAAAACTCTACCATCTGGTGAGCTAGATGTATGAGACAGGCGAAATACCCTCAGTCTTCAAGAAGAATATAATAATTCCAATCCCAAAGAAAGCACGTGTTGACAGATGTGGAAATTACCGAACTATCAGTTTAATAAATCACAGCTGCAAAATACTAACACGGATTCTTTACAGACGAATGGAAAAACTGGTAGAAGGCAACCTTGAGGAAGATCAGTTTGGATTCCATAGAAATATTGGTACACGTGAGGCAATACTGACCTTACGACTTATCTTAGAAGAAAGATTAAGGAAAGGAAAACCTATGTTTCTAGCATTTGTAGACTTAGAGGAAGCTTTTGACAATGTTGACTGGAATACTCTCTTTCAAATTCTAAAGGTGGCAGGGGTAAAATACAGGGAGCGAAAGGCTATCTACAATTTGTATAGAAACCAGATGGCAGTTATAAGAGTCGAGGGGCATGAAAGGAAAGCAGTGGTTGGGAAGGGAGTGAGACAGGGTTATAGCCTCTCCCCGATGTTGTTCAATCTGTATATTGAGCAAGCAGTAAAAGAAAAAAAAGAAAAATTCGGAGTAGGAATTAAAATCCATGGAGAAGAAATAAAAACTTTGATGTTCACCCATGACATTGTAATTGTGTCAGCAAAGGACCTGGAAGAGCAGCTGAACGACATGGACAGTGTCTTGAAAGGACGATATAAGATGAACATCAACAAAAACAAAACGAGGATAATGGAATGTACTCGAATTAAGTCGGGAGATGCAGAGCGTATTAGATTAGGAAATGAGACACTTAAAGTAGTAAAGCAGTTTTGCTATTTGGGGAGCAAAATAACTGATGATGGTCGAAGTAGGGAGGATATAAAATGTAGACTGGCAATGGCAAGGAAAGCGTTTCTGAAGAAGAGAAATTTGTTAATATCGAGTATAGATGTAAGTGGCAGGAAATCTTTTCTGAAAGTATTTGTATGGAGTGTAGTGACTTATGGAAGTGAAACGTGGACGATAAATAGTTTAGACAAGAAGAGAATAGAAGCTTTCAAAATGTGGTGCTACAGAAGAATGCTGAAGATTAGATGGGTAGATCACATAACTAATGAGGAGGTGTTGAATAGGATTGGTGAGAAGAGAAGTTTGTGGCACAACTTGACTAGAAGAAGGGATCGGTTGGTAGGGCATATTCTGAGGCATCAAGGGATCACCAATTTAGTACTGGAGGGCAGTGTGGAGGGTAAAAATCGTAGAGGGAGACCAAGAGATGAATACACTGAAAAGATTCATAAGGATGTAGGCTGCAGTAGGTACTGGGAGATGAAGAAGCTTGCACAGGATAGAGTAGCAAGGAGAGCCGCATAAAACCAGTCTCAGGACTGAAGACCACAACAACAATAACAGGACTGAAGACACAACAACAACTCTCTCTCTCTCTCTCTCTCTCTCTCTCTCCCTCCCTCCCTCCCTCTCCCCCCCCCCCCTTATTTTTTTTTTAAATTTGTGTACCCTACCCCTGAATTTTAGCTCCACTGGCTTTCAATCTGACATAGGGTGTGTTCACAATAACACTATTATGCGCATGCCTGCGTGCCTCACGTACGCAACATTTGCCAGTGGACGCTGAACTCGACAGCAGGCTGTCGTGCAGCAGTAAACAGTGTGCGTGTGCCAATCTTTCAGTATAAACACTATGACATTCACTAGCAATCTCTAGTGTAAAACTCACCTGAAGGCGGATAGCCCATTGTCATCCAAAATATTGTCACAAGAAATTAATGACATCCAGCAGCCGCACTCCTGTAACCTAGTCATATTAGTCACACTTTGATGGCAGTGGTGCACTAAGGTCTAGAGAGAGAGAGAGAGAGAGAGAGAGAGAGAGAGAGAGAGAGAGAGAGAGAGTTCTACCCATGTGGTGGTGGTGGTGGTGGTGGTTGTTTTGTACATCAGTCAAAATCATAGTAACCAGTGCCCCTATGAATACTGAACAACATGAATGTGGTTACACTGAGTAAAATACAGAAATAGCAAAAGCTACAGAAGATGAATTTAGCATACACAGACACTCATACAAAACTGAAAACGGCTTACGCAGGCTATGTCCTTAGCTTACTACTAAAATATGGTTACCAGAGCAGAAGAGCCACACAACAATGAACGAAGAAATGGTAGTTGTGTGATCACTTGACATAATAACTAGATGAACCGGGCACCCTCTGCACACACTAAAATCTCCTGTCTAGAAGTTCAGGTAGGTCAGATGCGACTCTCTCAACTGAGAGAGAACTCTTCCTGTTTAGTTCCATGCTTTTATTTTTCTCCAACATTTCCTACCATTACCTAACTGACGGTCCCTTAAGCCATCAGGATGTCTCGTCAACTGATCCTTCTTTTGGTCAAGTTGTGCCATCATTTCTTTTCTCCCCAATACTATTCATTACTGGCTCTTTATTTACATGACCTACTAACCTAATCTTCAGCATTCTCCTGTAGTATCACATCTCAAAAGCTTCTGTTCTCTTCTCGCTTTAACTGTTTATCGAACACATTTCACTGCCGTAGAAGACTACAATCCAGATAAACGACTTCATAAACGACTTTCTAACATACATTTATATAAGACTAGCTAAACATCTGAGCTTCACCACAGAAGTTCAAGAAAGGACTCTACATAGCACTGCTTTTTAGGGTTCTGGTACTCAATCGATTAAAACAGAACCCTTATAAGATCACTTTCTCAGTACATTCATTTTTCATGGCTAAAAGTCAAATATAAATAAAAGTTATCCAAATAAGCACAGCAAATGCATTAAATATTTTATATGCAAAGCAAAATCAATAAATCTGTAGATGCTAGCCAAGTAAACTCAATTTTATTTTGTTGTCATAAAGATAAGAATGCTGGTTTTAATTATGTCAGTGATGTAAACTTTTTAAAAATTTCTGTTGTTAAGGTAAAACAAATTAACAGTGCCATCTAGTGGTTATTAGGTGTGCTACAATACTAACAGTGCCATCTGTCACTAAGGTTAACATCTGCATTAGTAAACTTAAGAAGACACCTAAAACTTTAAGTTAAGATATCTTCTTTTTTCCGTGATCCAATATTTATGAAATAAAGCCTATGCATTGCCCCAAACTACACTCTAGTTACATACTAAAAACCCCATGAAAATCATTTAGAAGATTTGGATTTTAGCATGTTCAAACAGATAAGACAGGTACACAGAACAGTTTTAGAGTTTTATTATTAGTATAAATGTTTTATTTCTTTGGAAAATCCAGGAGGGAATGTAACAATACGAGAGAAGGAAAGGAGTAGCAACTTTCCTTCGCTCGTATTGTTTTATTTCTTTTTTTCCCCAGTAGTGCCCTTCTATCATCTCACTGCATTTTATATCCCCTCTATTTTGGCCAGCAGTTTTTTGCTGGCCATACAGCACAACTCATTTACTACGTTTAGTGTCTCATTTCTGATTTAATGTGACTATATTTAACAATGTCTGTTTTACTTTTGTTGATGTTCACCTTATAACCTGTTTTGAAGAGACTAGTGATTCTGTTCTGCTACTCTTCCCATTCCTTTGCAGGCTCTGAAAGATTCACACAGTGTTACCAGCAAACCTCAAAGTATTTATTTCTTCTCCCTGAACTTACATTCCATTTCCAAATCTCTCCTTGTGCTGCCTTCTCCACATTCAGAATGAATAAATTCTGGGCTATCCACAATAAATACAGGAGAGTATTTCTGCCTCTGGAGGTCACACCTTGTTCTGCTGTTTTAGCACAGCTGCTCCAACAAAGCTTGTTAAATACTGAACTGCTGCTTCTGGGTGTAATATTTTCAATTTGAGTTAGTGCACAACTGTTTGGAAAGAAACTGAACAACATTTTCCAAAAAGTCAACACTACTCTACAATATGTAAAACATTTATTTCTCAAAAAACATCGCCACTCAGTCACATTTTCCAGGAAATAAAAAGACATTCTGCATGGGATAATCTAGTGAGGAGGGTTATGGATTATTTTTTTAAACAATCTACTACCACATGTAAATATTTGTACATCTTGTGATTCTTCAGTTTCTCCCAGCATATTTCTTGCTCGAACAGTCCACGGGTGTACTACTGGTCCATAGTGTCCAACGGGCACAATATTTCGGCGATCAGACGTGTCGTCATTGTCAGGTGCACTGCGCAGTTCGTCAGTGCACCTGACGATAGCGACATGTCTGATCGCCGAAATATTGTGCCCGTTGGACACTATGGACCAGTAGTACACCCGTGGACTGTTCGAGCATTTGTACATTTTGTTCGATAACATCAGACCAGTACAAAAGACTGCAGGCATTTTTATAAGCGAAAAAGAAGTATTGTTTCTGAAATAAATGGTAATAACTTGAAAAATAAAAAGTAGTAAATTGGTTTTAGTATCCTCTGATGAATTAAGAAACTTAATTTTACTACAGATCAGTTTTAAACTGATAACATTATAGGACCCATTCTTGCTATCCTTTGCCAGGGGTTCTTAGTAACAAAAGATATTAATCCCGTTTGGCTCACAATTTTTGCCACAGAACAAGTTACATTTCAGTCGTGCAGTGTGTTGGTATGTGTAACTTCAATTTCTTTATGTTACCTAGTTTCTTCTCACTTAATTTCACACAGTATTGTGGATAAGCCCAAGCACATGCTAACAACGGACAGTTGATTGTCGAAAGCAAGCATTTTTTAAATATAAACAGAAGTCCATCAATTGAATTCTTTCGACACTAGTTGACAACAAAGAGATATGCTTACACATGCGCCGCCTGTGGCAAAGGCATACAGACATTCGATTCGATTATTGATGTATTTTTGGCAGCGGTGACACCATGATGACTTCTCTGCAGTTTAATTACCCCAAGAGCCAGATTCCATGCTTTGTCCAAATTAAAAACATCATCTTTATTTATTAAATTATTAGCTAATCTAATCTCTATAACTTCCTTGAAGACAAAATCCCAAAAGGAAGAGGTGGATTTTAAAATCTTCACATCACTGTAGTTCATGGAATGCCCTGCATCAATACAATGTCTGGTCGCAGCTGACTTGACTGGCTTTGACAAGCATGTGAATCTTCGATGTTCCACACACCTCTCATGAACAGTGTGTGTTGTTTGACCTATTCATAACTTCTCACAATTTCCACAAAGAATCTGCTACACACCCGTGTTACAAAGCAATAAATTTTCTTATACAGAACCGAGTAAAGTTGCAATCTTCATGGGAGGCCGGAAAATCACCTTAACATAGTGTTTCTCGAGAAAATGGCCTATCTTCGAGGAAAGAGCACACACACACACACACACACACGGCAAAAATGCACTTGATCTGAAGGAATTACTACCTTAGGCTGTATTCTCGAGAAACACTGTGTTAGGATGATCTTCTGGCCTCCCATGAAGATTACAGCTTTACTACGTTCTGTAAAGGATGATCTATTGCTTCGTAACACAGGTGTGTATCAGATTCTTTGTGGAAATTACGAGAAGTCGTACACTGGTCAAACAACTGGTCATCATGAGAGATGTGCGGAAAATGAAATATACACACGGTTATCACAGCCAGACAAGTCAGCTGGGGCCTTTAAAATCCACCTCTTCCTTCTGTAATTCTGTCTCCAAGGAAGCTATAGAGATTAGATTAGCTAATACTCTAATAAAGAGAGATAATTATTTTAATCTGGACACAGCATGATATCTGGTTCTTGGGGTAATTAAACTCCAGAGAAGTCATCTCGGTGTCACCGCCACCGAACACATATCGATAAGCGAGTCGAATATCTGTACACCTTTGGTACAGGTGGCGTATGTGTAAGTGTATCTCTTTGCCGCCAACTAGTGTCTGTGATCCACAGGAGAGGTACTGCTGTGGTGGAGCATATAACGCTGCGCTTGGCATCTTGTCAGTCTTGCAACTCACTCTGAGGATGGCCGGAGGATACACGGCTGAAATATCAGTGGAAGAAATTTTATTTGTACAATTGCACACCCAAAATTTAATTAACTATTCATTACGCCACGAGAAGTTGAAAATTCAATGTTTCATTTTGTTTCCTTCCTGCATCTGTGGCTTAAGCTGAAAGACTGTTTAGCACATTGGGAAGGATGAAGAATACTGTAAAACTCACAATGACAGAAAATAGTTTACCAGATTTAGGAGTACCTGTTAGAAATTGAATAGCGCGCTCTGGATGCCTGCTGCTCGGTAGGCACATACATCTACAAATGACAAAGTACTTACCAGCTGTGCAATCTCCCTCACAACAATCTCCCTCGTCGCCGTCAGCTCGTCGCGGTTGTCGGTGACGCGGAGCGCAGTGAGGAAGGCTTCACTCGTCAGTGGGATCTCCTTACACTGCAAACAAACACAGTGCTGTGTCCTCAATACCGTTTTATACAGTTAGGCACGGATACGCTTTCTCCTTCTGAACAAAAATACGGGAGAACAGCGATCCTCGTCAGCTCGAGATTCTGGTGAATCCTTCCAAACCGTTGTTTCCAAGTTAACAACATCAAAGTGGGAAAAGGTTTTGAGAATTTTAAAGGTAAATATTTTTAGAAACAATACAATTACTTTGAAACTTTCTGACAGATTAAAAGTGTGTGCCAATCTGGGACTCAAACCCAAAACCTCATGTTTCGCAGGCAAGCATTCCACCTGAGAACAACTTGTGACCTGCCCTCATAGCTTTATTTCCACCAGTACCTCATCTCCTATCTTTTGAACTTCACAAACGTTCTCCGTCATAGCCTGCACGACTAGCACTCCACGAGAAGTGGACACTGCTGAGAAATGGCTTAGTTACAGCCTAGGTAGTAAAATGGTCTGTTACAAATAACGTTTTTCCATTTTCTTATTTTTGTAAAAATTAAAAGGTGGGCCTCATCTTATTGGACTGACAGTTAGCAAACACCCTGCAGCGGAATAGATGGTGCACTTGTCCCAATAATGAACTAGTTTTTTGGCAAGTGCTCCACTGACTGAGCAACCCAACCACAGCTCACAACCCATCCTTAAAGCTTTATTTTTCTGCCGGGTCATTCAGTGTCCCGCCATCCGGGCCGGACACCCATTATCTAGTCGTGAACTGTGATTTTGTGTACTGCTTTTGTATCTAATGTCAAGAACTTTTGCCAATTTTTATTGTTTATAAACATTCTGGTGGTAGCAATTGCTGGAAGTTTGATGCAATGTGTTACTTCAAAGCATACAATTACTACCCAAGAGACATTGACAACGTAAGTACAAATATCAATACCCAAATTGAACAAAAACTGCAGTACATGAAACAAAATTACACTTATAAATTATAGGGCAACTTGTACATTACATGCCATATGAACACTTTCTTACCTCTGTCATAACCAAATTAACTCAATTTAAAAATACATAGCATTTTATTCATAATATTTAAGCTTCGTGTCAAAAGCCAATATTGTCAACACTGCACAAAATGCTGGTGCTGCAATCTGCTTTCAAGTTCATTCGGAACTACACATGTAACAAGACACTTTGATGCTTGGCTAATATTTTTTTGTACGAGAACCATTTTTCTTCCACCAACTTTGAGGATTCTTCACTTAGAGAATAAGTACGGCCCGTTGCTGTGGTGGTATCAACTTTTCACAGAATATGAGAGAAAGAAACATCACAAACATCATTATCAGGCCAATAGAAAGATGGGGATGATTCATGAGGATGCATGAACCTTACTGTAACACCTCCTCCTTTACAATTCACCTTCTCAACAATTCCCAAATACCAAGAAGAGTCATATGCACATGCAACAGCAGTTGGGCTGCACAGTGCATTCTGGCATTAGTGGTGGACGTGCATCTGAGAAATCATGCAAGATACTAAAATCTGTATCACAGCTCAGCCTTTTTGCTCCAATCTTGTTTGGTGATACTGGTACAATGTGATGCATAGATCATGTCCCAGGAATTGTTTTTGCACTTGTGAAGCACTGAGGAAGATAATGTCTGTTTTTTACCATTTCATCTTTTCAAACAAAGAAAATTGTAATTCCTTGCAGGTACTCGTGACAGAAATCAAATACCTGTGAAGCTTCAAGTATTTGATCTTTATAAACTCTTTGCAAACTTGTTTTTGTGACAAGTCTTTTAACAGTGCCAGCCAATACCATCACAGGGAGATTTGTCATGGCTCGTAGAAAAAAGGACCAGCTGCAATTTATGTTGAAGTCATGTTCATGGTAGCAGATATTTCTGAAATTCTTACAATTTTTATATTGTGCAGCACAACCATCAGAGAAATATTCAACATACACACACAAGATGAATTTCTGAAAATTCACACTTTAAAAAATTCAATACAGTCTTCTGAGTCTGGTACACCAAGGCAACATCATGAGAAACAATACAAATACTTTTTGCTTGCAACTGTTTGTCCTTTTTGTAATACACAGGGTGTTACAAAAAGGTACCGCCAAACTTTCAGGAAACATTCCTCACACACAAAGAAAGAAAATATGTTATGTGGACACGTGTCCGGAAACGCTTCATTTCCATGTTGGAGCTCATTTTATTACTTCTCTTTAAATCACATTAATCACGGAATGGAAACACACAGCAACAGAATGTACCAGCATGACTTCAAACACTTTGTTACAGGAAATGTTCAAAATGTCCTCCGTTAGCGAGCATACATGCATCCACCCTCCGTCGCACGGAATCCCTGATGCGCTGATGCAGCCCTGGAGAATGGCGTATTGTATCACAGCCATCCACAATACGAGCACAAAGAGTCTCTACATTTGGTACCGGGGTTGCGTAGACAAGAGCTTTCAAATGCCCCCATAAATGAAAGTCAAGAGGGTTGAGGTCAGGAGAGCGTGTAGGCCACGGAATTGGTCCACCTCTACTAATCCGTCGGTCACCGAATCTGTTGTTGAGAAGCGTACGAACACTTCGACTGAAATGTGCAGGAGCTCCGTCGTGCATGAACCACATGTTGTGTCGTACTTGTACAGGCACGTGATCTAGCAGCACAGGTAGAGTATCCCGTATGAAATCGTGATAATGTGCTCCATTGAGCGTAGCTGGAAGAACATGGAGCCCAATCGAGACATCACCGAGAATGTCTGCCCAAATGTTCACAGAAAATCTGTGTTGATGACATGATTGCACAATTGCGTGCGGATTCTCGTCAGCCCACACATGTCGATTGTGAAAATTTACAATTTGATCACATCAGAATGAAGCCTCATCCATAAAGAGAACATTTGCACTGAAATGAGGATTGACACATTGTCGGATGAACCGTTCGCAGAAGTGTACCCGTGGAGGCCAATCAGCTGCTGATAGTGCCTGCACACGCTGTACGTGGTACGGAAACAACTGGTTCTCCCATAGCACTCTCCATACAGTGACGTGGTCAACGTTACCTTGTACAGCAGCAACTTCTCTTACGCTGACATTAGGGTTATCGTCAACTGCACGAAGAATTGCCTCATCCATTGCACGTGTCCTCGTCATTCTAGGTCTTCCCCAGTCGCGAGTCGTAGGCTGGAATGTTCCGTGCTCCCTAAGACGCCGATCAATTGCTTCGAACGTCTTCCTGTCGGGACACCTTCGTTCTGGAAATCTGTCTCGATACAAACGTACCGCGGCACGGCTATTGCCCCGTGCTAATCCATACATCAAATGGGCATCTGCCAGCTCCGCATTTGTAAACATTGCACTGACTGTAAAACCACATTCGTGATGAACACTAACCTGTTGATGCTACGTACTGATGTGCTCGATGCTAGTACTGTAGAGCAATGAGTCGCATGTCAACACAAGCACCGAAGTCAACATTGCCTTCCTTCAATTGGGCCAACTGGCGGTGAATCCAGGAAGTACAGTACATACTGACGAAACTAAATTGAGCTCTAACGTGGAAATCAAGCGTTTCCGGACACATGTCTACATAACATCTTTTCTTTATTTGTGTGTGAGGAATGTTTCCTGAAAGTTTGGCTGTAACTTTTTGTAACACCCTGTATATGGACAGTGTGAAGAGTGCAGCTGCCGTTGTTCCAATGGTTTCAGATAATCAGACTGTGATTGAGAAATAAAAGAGTGTGGAGTAAGTTTTTCAATTTTCTTAATTAGTGTGTAACAGAGTTCTGATAGAGAAATTATTTGAACAGTTAAAGTCATTCTGTGAGTTGATACCCATTGACTGTACTGAACCACCTCATCAGGGTCATATAGTCTTCATTTCATTTTCTAAGTGGGTTTGAAGCAATGAACTGGTGGGGCATTTTTCACACAGACGAAGCATACAGGGTCGGTTATTTATATAACATGTTGTTATTTTAAGTAAATCTTGGTATGTTTCTTTAACAGAAATGGAATTTAGAAGCAATTTAACGTTTTGGTGGTAAATGCACACACTTATGGTGTGTGTTCCTGAAGAGCCTGTAACTATACACTGTTTTGGTTGAAAAGAAGCAAATTTTGAGAATCCTACTTTGTCTTCAGGATAATAATTTTTTTTTTTTAAATAGAGAGAATACAGTTCAGTTAAATTACTTAAAACAGGACACTTTTGTTCAAAGGTTTTTTTGCTGGTGCTCATTTTGTCTTTTCTCGGGCATTATTCTTCTGTATCCAAATAAAAACACACTACTTTTTGCACTGTACCATATGGCAATGTCTCCCCTCTTTCTTGCTCAGCCATCGATAAAATACCCTTCTCCATTAAAAGAGCTCTAGCCTGTCATACCAAATATTCAGAAATGCGAAATTTGGAACTGACTTTCTGTCGAGACCAAGTTGCCGCCACAAGAGTAAGTAACTGAAGTTTTTCACGGTTATTTGCATATTCAATTTTCTGTTTGATTCTGTACATGAGCTCATCATAATGTTTTGCCTCTTCTTCCAGTTCTGTTAAATCACTGTCAGGGATGGTGCTTGCGTCAGCAGCCAGCTCAACTTGATACGTATGTGAAGTTTCACTTTTCAGAGCCCCAGTTCGTTTGGCTGCTGCATACCGTCTATTGCGAGCAACTGAATGCAGCTTTGCAGGAGATACTCCTAAGCTAGTTAAGCTAGTATTGAGCAGAGATTTTTCAGTAGTCTGCACCCTCACATTACTGTCATTGATATAGTCTGGTGATGAGTCGCCACTTGCTTGTTTTTCATTTATAAATTTGATACAGGTTGGGCACATTTTCTCCCCAGGAATAATGCTAAAGCCTCTCATTTTGAAGGTCTTTGCCTTTTCTAAACTAATTTCATACAGTCCAGATGAAACAGTTCGTTTATGGCACTTGAAGGGATCACAGTAAATTTTCTTATGTAGAGAGAATCTGTGCAGGTACCTGTCTTTGTGTTTAACACACACACACACACACACACACGCACGCACGCACGCACGCACGCACACACACACACACACACACACACACACACACAACACTTAAATCACAGTATGAATGACTGTTGCTTCGCCATGGTAAAAGTTCTTGTTCTTCACTTGTCAGTTCATTCACACAAGTCAGGGCATTATCACATATATCTTGCAGATACCGTCCAAGAGAACTGTGCCTACTTGTACTTTCCATACTGCTTCAGTCATAAAACCAATATTTGTCAATAATAATCCAAAAGTCCAAAATATGATTGGTGTAACCTAAAAAGTAATTAAATAATAATAAAAAGTCATTCTATCCCTTGTTTCGTTACAAAAGTATTTCACATTATAACCGTAACATTAGGGGACTTACTTTTGCTTTGGAATGAATAGTTAAAAACTGCAACAATTGAATTTTTAGCCAATAACTGACTTTGGGTACAATTCAGTATAAGAGCTCAGAACTGCATGCTCAGTGAACACGAGGCAAAACAAAGGAACTGGGTGATGTAGTACATAGAGTGACAATAAAACAGTGTTCTCAGATATGATTTGTGCCTAGGGAAATCCAGGGAAGCCAACTTCAGCAATTTACTGGTGCCACGGTAGTCATGAATTAGCAAATTCAATATTTCTTTTACAATAACATTGCTTTTCACACTTCCCATTATTTCTACAACCTGATTCTTATTCTGAGACATAATGGAATATTTATAATGATACTGTAAATTTTTCAAAGGTATCTATGAGTCGGCAATACCTTAAAAATTTATGATGTCCATGCATGGATTTTGCTTAAAAGAAATTATTTACTATTTTTTTCTGAGATGCAGATGATCGATATTTGCTACAAGAAGCATGACTAAAAAAAATATAAACCTCCCTCCTTAACTAAAAGAAAATTCAAGCTTCCACAGCAAAAACTCTAGGAACTATTGCATTTTTAAAATATAAAGGAGCTCGTCTATGAAAGCCTGAATTCCTGAATCTATACAACTTCTTTTTACTGCAAGTGAAAAAGTAATTGAGCTGCAACATTTACATTTTGGAAATGTGAATATATCTAGGTAAACTTCCACCACCCAAAATTTCAAGGATTTGCTTCACAATGGCTGTCATTTCCTAAAATTTCTGGATGATTTGACATGGAATGACCCCGCCAGTACCTCACCTCCTACCTCCAGAACGTTTCAGAAGCTCTCCTGTGGATCTTGCAGGACTAGCACTCCTGCAAGAAAGGATATTGCGGAGACATAGCTTTGCTACAGCCTGGGAAATGTTTCCACAAATTTTATCTGTCAGGAAGTTTCATATCAGTGCACACACCGCTACAAGGAAAAATTTCACTCTGGAAGTCTTTGTCTTGTTATCTGAGCCACTTTTCCACAAATTCTTTGACCAACTCATTGCTGTCGAGTTTTTTTCACTTACTGCCTTCTCGACTGGACCCAAGTTAGATCAAACGTTAAAATTCTGTTTAGAAAAGGGTCAACTTCCCTTTCATAGTGTTATTTCAGATCTGTACACCGTCTTTTGCTGTTGCATTAACTCTTTTTGGACACATCTTTTACTCTTTTTTCTGTAGTCGGGTTTGTTACTGATAACATTATGAACTGTGAAAACATTTATTGCAACTGGTTTTGCTACACTGAAGTGCCGAAAAAACTGGTATAGGCACGCAAATTCAAATACAGAGAGATGTAAACAGGCAGAATACGGCACTGCAATCGGCAACGCCTATGTATGATGACAAGTGTCTGGCACAGTTGTTGGTTCGGTTACTGCTGTTACAATGGCAGGTTATCGAGATTTTTTAAGTGAGTTTGAACGTGGTGTTACAGTCGGCGCATGAGCGATGGGACACACCATCTCCGAGGTAGCAATGAAGTGGAGATTTTCCCATACGGCCATTTTACGAGTGTACCGTGAATATCAGGAATCCAGTAAAACATCAACTCTCTGACATCACTGCGGCTAAAAAAAGATCCTGCAAGAACAGCACCGACAACAACTGAAGAGAATCGTTAAATGTGACAGAAGTGCAACCCTTCTGCAAAATTGCTGCACATTTCAATACTGGGCCATCAACAAGTGTCAGTGTGAGAACCATTCAACGAAACATCATCAATATGGGCTTTCAGAGCCGAAGACCCACTCGTGTACCCTTGATAATAGTAAGAGACAAAGCTTTATGCCTCGCCTGAGCCTGTCAACATCGACATTGGACTGTTGGTGTTGGAAACATGTTGACTCGTCAGACGAGCCTTGCTTCAAATTGTATTGAGCTGATGGACATGTATGGTTATGGAGACAACCTCATGAATCCGTGGACCCTGCATGTCAGCAGGGGACTGTTCAAGCTGGTGGAGGCTCTGTAATGGTGTGGGGTATGTGCAGTTGGAGTGATATGGGACCCCTGATAAGTCTAGGTAGCAATTTGACAGGTGACAGGTACGTAAGTATCCTGTCTGATCACCTGCATCCATTCGAGTGCATTGTGCATTTCGACGGACTTGGGAAATTCCAGCAGGACAACGTGACAACCCACACATCCCGAATTGCTACAGAGTGGCTCCAGGAACACTCTTCTGAGTTTAAACACTTCCACTGGCCACCAAACTCTCCAGATATGAACATTATTGAGCATATCTGGGATGCCTTGCAACTTGCTGTTCTGAAGAGATCGCCACCCCCTCGTACTCTTAGGGATTTATGGACAGTCCTGCAGGGTGCACGGTGTCAATCAGCTCCAGCACTACTTCAAACATTAGCCAATTTCATGCCACGTCATATTGCGGCACTTCTCCATGCTCCCAAGGTGCCCTACACAATATTAGGCAGGTGTGCCAGTTTCTTTTGCTCCTCAGTGTATTTCATTGCTGCGCTAGATAGGGCATTTCGTCGCTCAATGAGGGTAAGAATCTCGTAGTTGAGACAGACTAGTCCCATCAGTCCACTGAAAAGGTTTGGTTTACATAATGTGGAATGGTGAAAAATTTAACCTAAGTGGTCTGGGTTCATCACTGAACAGCACGACCAAGCAAGAAAAAGTAATTTTAGATCATAGAACCTTCAATTCCACACAGGCCACCAAGGAAACACAACCAGCAATCGAGTAAGTAAGTAAACGTTGCGAATCAGAATGAACGGCCACAGCCAAACTGCGGCCAAGAGCAGAGCTTTTGGGGAAGGAGACCAGACAGCGAGGTCATTGGTGTCATCGGATTGGGGAAGGGCGAGGAAGGAAGTCGGCTGTGCCCTTTGAAAGGAACCATCCCGGCACAAGAGCAGAGCTGACAGCAGGTATCAGAACACGCTGGTGGCTGCTTCACAACCCACAGCATTTATAGGTGTTTCCCCCACCACCGGGAGCTCCGAGCTAAGCAGATGCGAGTTGTCGTCACATCCTTCGATCCCACGAACCTCCCAGACTTGTTCTCCACGAACCCCCTACCCCTGCCCCTGCCCCTGCCCCAAACCCACAACCACCACTCTTCACCCATCCCACAATGGCGTCCTCTTCCTCGCAGTCTCCCATTCCTACACGTCACTGTTATCACTCTCTTGAGTTCTTACTCTGTACACTGCTATGCTATATGCGAAAACGTATATCCGAAATACAGTGAACCTAAAACATATGCAACTGGAATCATTATTTCCTGTCAGGGAGACTGTAGTTTGCAATTCCTGATGGGAAGCCACTTAGTGAAACTGAAATTACATCGGGTGTTCACCAAGGAAGTGTATAGACACCTGCTCTTCTTAATCTACACAAATGATTTAGGACACCATTTCAACAGGACTCTTAGAATGTTTGCTGATGATGCTTTTGTTTGAGGTACAGTAAAGTAATCAAAGGCTCAAACCAAATTACAAGGGTCATCCTGAAAGTAAAGGCTTC
The DNA here is from genome assembly GCF_021461395.2 of Schistocerca americana. NCBI lineage: Eukaryota > Metazoa > Arthropoda > Insecta > Orthoptera > Acrididae > Schistocerca > Schistocerca americana. The sequence continues at coordinate 76,571,586 of NC_060129.1, read as the reverse complement.
TATTTTTTTGCGGAGACTTTGGATGTCCGCACCTCATGTCCCCGGTTAAGCAGTAACGCTTGAACCATCCTCTTTCACTTGCAGGCTGTTTCTTTGTTCTATGGCAGTTGGTGCCAGCAGAGAAGTGTTCCAAAATGGAGTCCGATGCGGATGCGCGTATAAAACAACAATGCAAGATTGAATTCCTGAGCCGATTGAAATCCGCTGACACCTGCTAAAGGTGTACGGAGACAATACAATAGATGTGAGCAATATGAGGTGACGGGTACAGCATTTCCGAGATGGTGAAAAGGGTGTGCGTGAGACGCCAAGGCCCGGTCGACCCTACACAGCTGTCATCCCTTGCAACGAAGAATATCTCGATTAACTTGTCTGTGGTGATCGGTGGATAATGCAGAGAATTGCGTACAAATCTGAATGTCAGCTGTAATTCTTTGGAAACAATTTCGGAACATCTCTGTTATCACAAAGACTGTGCAAGATGGGCCCCGCGGACGCTTACAGAAGAACCAAAAACTCATCGATAGGAAATTTGTCAGGACCCGCTGGGCCATTACGAAGCTAAAGGTGACAATTTCCCGAATAGCATCGTCACCGGAGACGAAACGTGGTGTCACCATTACGAGCCAGAATCCAAAAGACAGTCCACAGAATAGCACTAGAATTTTAATTAATATTGTGTTTATACTGGTTGCTGGTGAGGAGGAAAGTTAGTTATTAGTATTTTATTCATGATCTCATTCATAAGCACCCATATCACAGTCATCACAGTCGCTCAAGAAAGTTATAACTAAGCTTTACTTGTTTAATCAGAATCGGACGATGACTCTCCATGTCCGTAGTCTCGATGATTCGAAGCGATCTGCAATCCTGTGTAAATAAAATGTCTTGGTTTTCTTGTGTTGCGTAGTCAGTCGGGAAACCTCAGATCAAGCGGAAAGTTTGCTTTGATAGAATTTAGTTACCCGATGAAATAATGGAGCTCTTGGATCTAATAATTGCAGGTTCGTTTCCAATTAATCAGAAGTCCCCTTCTGATTACCAACGAAATGACACATCCGTGGAAATTTCCAATTAGAGAATACATATATAATGAAATTCCTTACACACCTGTGATGTAAATGCTCAGTATATATTCTCTTGATTAGCAAACAATATATTTCCAATCTCTTTCTTCCAGTAATCTCAATAGCAAAATTACAATTATTCAATGCGGTTATTCGGCACGGAGAAGATCCTTGAAGTCCTCTCAACACACACCAGAGAGAATATTACAAAGAGTAATTATGCGCTCATGGAATAGTAATAGTACTGTACTACTTTGCGCATCGATTCTGCGAGTATATAGATGGTCAAGTAGGAAACGTAACTCACTCATAGAATTGTGCAGGGATAATTAGTAGAATATAAAGAGATATTACAGCATCATGCAAATTCTCTGTCAAATAAGAAATTTGAGAGACAGCCATCTGCGGGCAAATTAATGTGCACAGTCTTCTGTGATAGCCAGGATATGGTTCTTTTGGGAGTCCAGGAGCCTGGAGAAACTGTCAATTCAGCACGCTACAAGACGACACTGACTAAGCAGAAAGCCCGAATTTCCAGGTGAGGGCAGTGAAGGAGACCGACTTTCAGCTGGGACATGATAAACGCCAGGCCCCACACCACTTTTGCGACCACACAACTCATTACAAAATTTGGCTGGACTGTGTTACCACATCCACCATACAGACCCGATTTTTCTCTTTCAGACTTCCATCTCTTTGAGCCTCTGAAAGATGGACTACGTGGCTAACATTTTCAATACTCAGATGCTGTTGTCAAAGGTGTAAGGAAGTTTTACTGGCTGGTGAGTGTTCATTGAAGATGAGGCTAACATCAGGAGTGGCACAGGGAAGTGGGTACAACCACTTTTGTTCTCTATGTCTGTACCTCACACATAAAAATAGCAATTGGTAACTGTTTGCTGATGACTCTGCAGTGTACATGAAAGTGCTATCACTGAGTGACTGTTGGAGAAACAGAATGACTCGGACAGAATTTGTATTTGCTGTGAAGAATGGCAGAAATGTGGAAAAGTGTAAGTCAAACCAGATGAGGAGGGAAAAGAATCCTGCCACATTTGATCACAGTATTAGTGGTACACATCTCCACAGAGTCATGTCAGCGTACTATTGCAAAGTGTTTAACGTCAGTTGAAGGAAAGGCAAATGCTCGAAAACAGTTTACTGGGAGAATTTTAGCAAAGTGTACCTCATCTAAAATGGTGACAACATACAGAACACTTGCATGACCCATTCTTGAATACTGCTCCAGTGTTTGGGATGCCTGCCAGGTCAGATTAAGGAAAGACATTGAAGTATTTTGGAGGTGTGCTACTAGATTTGCAAATGTTAAGTTCAATCAACACATGAGCATTATGGAGACATTCCACAAACCTAAACGAGAGTATCTCAAAAGAAGAAAACATTCTTCATCAGAAATAATACTGAGAAAGTTTACAGAACCAGCATTTGAGACAGCCTGCTGAATGATTCTACTGCCAATACGTTGGGTCTCACATAAGGACTACAAAGACAAGACAAGAGATATCTGGGCTCATACAGATAGACATTCTTTCCTCACGTCAGCTGTGAGTGGAGCAAGGAAGCAAATAGGTACCAGTGGTACAAGGCACCCTTTGCCACACACTGTACGGTTGCACGAAGAGTTGGCTGTAGATGTAGGCTAGATGCCACGTATCTCCCACTACTGGTGCTACAATGAGCGCAACGAGGCCCACATTCCTAACCCATACGGTGAATTGTGTGTTAAAAAAGAAACTGAACTTTTGAAATAGTGTGCCAACTGGCAGAGGAAGTGCACTGGAGTTAATGAGCACACGTAGCAGCAGCTTTAGACGACAAATTACTGTTTGCAGCGTTTTGCTCTGACTGTTAGTAAGAGAGTTACAGTTATTTAAGTGAGTACCCGCACAAGCTGCTCATCACATTGGTGCCAAAGTGATACGGAAACAGCTTGAAGAACAGCATCTGTATGTGAAGTTTTTCTACAAACTTGGCAAAACTTCCATAGAGACACTGGATGTGTTTGACCAAGCAGACAGGCGGGACTGTGAGATGCACTCAGTGCTCTGGCTGGCTCAAGCTTTTTCAACAGGGTAAATGTCGGTCGATGACAATAACGAGCCTGCATCGCTTTTCACATCGACAGGTGAACGTGTCGAGCGAGTTCACGCTGTGATTCGTGAAAATTAATCGTCCAGCTGTTCAAACGATTGCTGAAAGTGAGCAGCATTTTAGGCCTGAATCGTGAGAAAACTGGACTTAGATGTTGCATCATGACAATGCACTGGCTCACACACCTTTCCTCGTCTGCAGCTATCTGGCAGAACATCACACTGCTTTTGTGCCTCATCCACTGTATTCAACGGACATAGACCCAGCGGACTTTTTACTGTTTTCCAAACCAACCACGTTGAAAGGATATCATTTCCAAACCACAGAGGTAGTTCAGGACAATGTTACCAGAGACCTGCATGCCTCCCAGAAAATGTGTTCCAGGAGGCATTCTGGATGTGGAAGAAACAATAGGAAAGGCATTATCCAAGTAGATGGGACTATTTTGAGAGGAGGTGATGCTTCAAATGTTGTACAATTAGCAATAAATGTGTTTTTGAATACATGTTGTAAATGTACTGCCTCTCCTTCCCACCAATCAGCCATCTTTCCCCAATCCTCCCCCCCCCCCTCCCCTCCTCCACTTCCGTGCTGCCCCTATTCCATTTCCACCCATTCCACTCCTCTCATCACAGGCATCTCCTACACAATCAAACACAGTAAGCAGCCACATGATCCACCAACTTCACTGCAACCACCATGTGGCATTTTGCACTGACATGACAGCTAATGTGTCGTCTGTCCACATAAATGGCCAGTCACATATCTAAGAACGTATTCTGTATACCCGGATGTTGTTATTTTTGTGGCAGAAATGATGGAACGATGCCCAAACAGCGAGGTGTACCTACGTTTTTCTCCAAAACATAAAAAACATAGTAGCAACAAAGCACACGATCCCCTTACGAGGCCTCACACTCTCTGGTAAGTCAAAACCTCCACTTGTGCATACGGTGAAGGAGGCATACCAGCACATGCTACCTGGCAATTTCCATCAATACCAGTGTTGCCGATACTGATAAGCACTAACTGAATCGATAAAGAAGACTCATCGTTAAGGAGATACTATGTTGCGAGACAGTACGGCAGACCCCGAACAATATTGCAGACACTCTTTGTAGACGGTCTCATACTGCAGTATGGAAGGTTACGACACAATATCAAGAAGCAATGCAGTGAAAGCATTTGACGTTAACAATTTCAGCAGACAAACAACTGACAGGATACGCACGGCAATCTTACCACCACCAGAGTGGTAGTGCAGCCACTGGTCGTGTTTAACCATCCGAGGAACTAAAACAGGGATGATGTGGGATGGCACGCTCCCCAAGAACAGGAGTGGTCTCCCCTGCTAACTGCAGAGAACTGGAAAGGCTGATTCTATTGTAACACTCCCCACAGTGTCCTAGGAAACAGCTGGGTGTGCCTAGGATCCGGAGAGCTGTAGAGTGCATTGTGGAATATGGCAGAGAAAAACTGGTGCTATTACCATTTATAATCTGTTTCGATTAATTGTAGCATATACTGGCGACAGAAGAGAAACAAGTTGTACAGCAACAAGAGTCGTAGACATAGCTAGGTACGGTGGTTGTAGTAGTCTTCGCTTAAGTAGAAATAGTAATGTTACTGTGAAGTAGTATTCTGTTAGGTGTAATAATGCATATTGTCTTTTTATTTGGCAATGAATGGGGAAAAACTACTGTTCTTACTGATAATTTGCCCAAGGCAAAAATGTAACCTATACTACTACATAAAGACAACTGGTTGTTTAATACTGTTACCAAAAATCTCTACAAGTTCTTTACTTCAAACTTTTACACTATACTCTTTATAAACACTGAAATAAAACAACCCCCTTGTTTTACATTCCTTTTTTGATACTCTAATAAAATATTCTCCGAAGAGGCAATTTACTGAAATTTTTATAATTCCAATTGTATCTAGTATACCTGCACAAAATGAGTGATTTCTTATAATACATTAAATTTCATAAGATTTATTATTTCATTTGTTTACGTGTATGTTATATTTGCCCAATATAAGCTAGAATTATTTTGCATTCACTAATTAAGCCATAATTAAGAAAAATTATGTTGGCATTGATGTTTTTCACTATTTTTTATAATGTGATATATATCTTATGTAAAACTCTTTTATATTGTATATGCCAGACAGGTCATAAAATACGAAAGGTTTCTTGTATATTTCTTCATAATAACTTTGAACTTTTAATCGTTAGTTTTATAAATTTGCACTTGTGTCGCATGTCAGTGTAATAATCTAATTCTTGTACTACAATGATTTTGTGACTATGTAGTCTGTTATGTGGAGTGGGCTCCCACCAAGAATAAGTGGTGCAGCTTGTCATTAATAAACCACTCTGAAATGACTTGGTACCTGGATTATTTCATGGAAATCTAACTAGATCCAGTTTGCAGATGAAATGGACCGGGACAACGACTACGGCAGCAGTGGCAGGAAGCAGATTACTCTGAGTTACACCGAACTGAGATATGTATAAGCAATGAACTAAACTTTATATGTCACTGCAGAACTAATTACTAAAGTGTAATGTTTGGAAACTGTTCTAGCAGTCAACATATGTATTTGTCTCAGAGTTATGTTTGAGTGGTGGAGACCCATCTTTGATCATATATTATTGATATCATTGGAATAGAAGTCTAACAATAAGCTTTTCAAATTCTCTGTTTACTCAAATGATCGTTCAGTGATTATTTTTGTTGTATTTTTGAGCAATAAACAACCTGTTGCATGACAATAAGTGGCATTTCCATTTTTAAACAACTGTCACATGACGACAGAAGACTGCCTTCTTTATTATCGGCCAGCCTGTTCCAAGTAAATCGGAAACAAACTCAGTTTTCTGGTGTTAATCAGTGTGTTAAATGCCACTGGAGTAAGTTAAAATAAATCTGTAAAAAAGGAGATGGAAAAGCAAAAGAAACATGTTGGCATTAAAACAAAAATTAGAATTAATTGAAAGACTCAGAAGGGGGAAATTGCTGCCAAACTATGTGGCTGCAACAAAGAAAATGTTGCAATGATAAGAGTGCAGTTTCATTTTCTTTCTTGGATTAACTTTTAACTACAGTACCAGAGCGTTTAAACCATTTGACAAACTGTTTCTCTCACGAATTTTTTTCTCCTTGTATATAATTTTAAACAAAAAACTGTATACAGAACTGTATGATGTTTTGTTTTCTTTCTCGCAGTTAGTTTGAAGAGAAAATGACAAAGTTGTATTTATGGCTTATCGACTTCTGATTACAATACAACTGCTACTGAATTTCAATAGTCCAAAATTTTGTAATCCTGTTCGTTCTAAGATTACAACCGTGCAAAATACTGTCACTGAAGCTACCACCCTCACAGACCCAGGAGATGGAGAGATGTCTCTCATTCCCTTTATACCAAATATCCCAATCGATTTATTCATTCATTTTAAGCAACTTCAGTTTCCAGTCAAGGTCTCATTGGCAGTGACAATAAACAAGACTCGAGGTTAGAGAGAGAAGGAGGGCAGGGGGAGGGGGGGGGGGGGGGGGGGGGAGGGGGGGGGGGGGAGAGAGAGAGAGAGAGAAAGGGAAGCCAGAAATAGACAGAGAGAAGGAGAGATGAAAAGGGGGGCGGGGGTGCAGGAGGAAGAGGAAGCAGACCGGGGGGGGGGGGGGGGGGGGGGGGGGGGGTGCAGGAGATCAGGATGGATATCCAATTCACATTTAGCAAATGCAATGCACTGCCGGATTCACTAGTAAATAAACCAAACTAAAACAGAAACAGTCTGCAGAATGGCACTGGGTCAAATGCTCTCTAGAAATCTACGAGTACTGAACATGAGGTCTGCTCAAAAAATTCCAGAGCTTTGTCCACAACATTTTCTTACACTTACCTTTTACTTATTGTGCATTGTCTCCTTGAAAATACACTCATCCACAATCGATACGCTGCTCCCAATGCCATCAGAAGCAGTCTAGGTTTGTGCAAAGCGCCATCTGCGAATTTTCTTTTAATTCGTCTATTGTTCCATATCTTCACATTTTCGAGGGAATTTTCAACTTTGGAAACAAAAAAGGTCCTCAGGGGCCAGGTTTGTAGAGGTACGGAGGGCGAGGCATCACAGTGATTTCATTTTCTGTGCGACAGTCACACACCAACAGGGACAAATGTGTGGATGAGCTATTGTGATGCAAGAGCCGTTAATTGTCTCGCCACATTTCAGGCAGTTTTCTTCTCACATTTTCTCGCAAGCATCGCATTCCTTTTTTATAGTACCATTGATTAACAGTTTGTACCTGTTGAGGCGTAGTGCCGTATAACGAACCTGCCTTGGAGGCAGTTAAATGGGAGATGTGTCTCAGAGCTGGACAGTGACGCGAGACTGGACGCGCACGTAGTTTATGTATCAGCCGATAGAGGACAGTATTGGATAGGGAGACTGTGAAGTTAGTTTCGATTGTGCCCACTAGAGTGCACTGAAGTCATAGAATGTTTTTCGTAAACTGTTCTAGTATTAGAATGTTTTTCACAAACTGTTCTAATATTTTCATAAAGTGTTATTATGTCTTTTTGTGTATGTAAAATGTTATATTTCGAAGTAGTATGGATATGGACAAGGGGGATTTTTGTAGAATAGATTTGTAAAGTAAGTTTATGGTAAAGGGAAAGTTAAGTCAGGTATGAATAACAATAGTAAATAACTTTATGCATAAGCAAAACTTGAGCATATTAGATAATTACGTCGGTAAAAAGTGCAGTCGTTAGGTTTACTATTTTGCGATTGGTTATTGATGAAAAGTGTGGATTGATGCGGAAGAATGTTGTTTTGCTATTGGCTGTTGAGTAAACTGACCAATGGTAAAGCAATATTCTTCGCGCGCCTTTCTCTGCTGGTAGAGAAGACTTAGAGTATTCTAGAGAGGAGTCGAAGGCTATTCGTGAAATAGATCGGACGTGTGTAGTAGTAGTTCCGATGTAAAAGGTAAGTTGCAGGATCTAGTTGTGTTTCATACATCAAAAGTGTGGTAAAGTGACGGCATAATGATTCTGATGTGGGTGTAGAAATTTCGGAATTTATAAGTGAATTTTGTGACAAGAAAAGATATATATTCCACGTGGCGTATTGAGCAGGTCGGTGGCTAAAAACTGTGACTGCATTTGGTACTGACAGACTTAATATTTAGCGAGCATTATCGATCTAAAACAATCAGTATTTTTGTAGTTATTACGTTTTCGGGAAATGCAACACCATAAACTTGCTAACATAGGTGAAAGGGATTGTGAGTGACTGTGTTAAGAGTAGCACGGGCTTGGCAGTGATACTTGTTAACCTAAGTTTCAGAATATATTAATTGAGGACAAAATTTCCAACCATTCATTTCATACAAGAACTTTCTCCGAAACGTAGATTAGTGACTTTAATTGCAGCCTGGTTCACGTCGAAGTACAGTAGGTTTCACACAGCTTTCCTACTGATGATGTGCTGACACAATGCTCACAGGTAGGTGCAGGTCCGTCGTAAAGGGATGGAACGAACCGCGCCGCCACACTGTGGCACCAACTGACAATGAACTAATCCTTCAAATTCAAAGAAAACTATCAGCGTGGCTTTGACATTTGACCTGACCTGACCTGGACAACCTTTCTGGACCCCCTGCGAAGATTGAACTTTGGTTTCAACATCATAACCGTAGACCCTTGTCTCATCAGTCATCAGTTACGATTCTCTTAAGGAACATCTTGTTCTCAATCGTGCGATCCGAAAGCTCTTCATAAATTGCGAGGCGAACGTCTTTCTGGTCTTGATTCATGATGCAACTGATATGTTACATTCTTTTGCAATCTCTCTGACAGTCTGTCTGTGACTGGCACGCACCATTTCACTGACATTTCTGACACGAGTGTCGTCGGTATATGTGAAAGGGCAGTCTGAACGAGGATCATCTTTAACTTCCACTCGGCCGTTTTAAACCGTGTGAACCGTTTGTAACATCGAGTGCGGCTTAAGCACTCATCACCATTGGCTTCCTGCATCATTTGGTGTGTGTAGCTATAAAGGTTTCCTTGAGTTTCATCCAAAATTTAAAGCAAATGCATTGCCCCTCTTACTCTGTCATCTTGAAATTTGCAAACTGTGCAACACAGCATTCTACTCAATAAAGCACTGAAAAATAACTAAGAGACATACAACAATGAAACTTCTGGCTGTTACACATTAAGCACAGGCATGTGCAATGGTGCCAACTGCATTTCGCTCCAACATACCACTGGCACGAAATTACAACTGTTCCCGAATTTCTCGAACAGACCACATATGCCTGTTGCTGCCTGTCCACTGTTCTTAGGACATTGTGTGAGGAAAACGTGAGAGGAGTCTCGCAATAGTGACTCTCTCTAAATCTGTCTCAATCTGTGGAAAGCAGCTGCAGCTGACGACTGCAAGCGAATGCAGCAGATGCCGCCCACTCACCACGAGCCAGACGATGATCTGGTTTATGTAGTCCGGGTCGGAGAACAGCGCAAACAGCGGCAGCAGGACAGAGGAGACGAGCAGCTCGCGCAGCAGGAAGCGCAGCGCCTTGCACTGGAAGTCCTCGGGCGGCAGCAGCAGGAACATCACCACCTCCGACAGGTCGCGCAAGAACTCTGTGCGAACAGCAGAAAACAGATCGGTACAGATGCCAAAATCTTACCGAGTGTCGCAGGCTTAAACTCAAAATGTACAGGAAATATTGAATTTCTTTCCTGCCAAAATAAATACACTTCTCAAAATCCAGAAAATAATTTCACTCGATTTAACGGAAGACTGACTTTCAAACTCCGTACCACTAAGAAATTTATAAAGCAAATTATTTTTGCAATACAGTCTGCCAGTGTCACTACCTAACAGCATTATACCTGACCCCAACTAACTGCTCGAGCAGTTTATGCCACAACTCGAGAAATGTTGGGATCTTTTCAAACTTTCTATCACCTCACAGTTTAGTGACTTCTGTCAGTAATACCTCAATGCTATGTCTCAGTGCTATTAATGTACTACAGAGTTTAATAGTAAAACAAATTGCAGAACCTTCTATGATGCACGTCATACATATAAACAGCATCCAATACATAAATACATAATCACAGTCACAATTTTCTCTAATTCTCGAGATTTCACTAATCTTGCAAGATCGTGACACCTGTAGGTAGACACTCTGTGACGGGTCTTATTGCTGAAATACATGGTGTTTCAAAATGAATATACGGGTTTTAAGACTTTGTAGCATTTATTACATTCAACTTACAATTATAAATAATACATCACATGAAAGAGCAACTCAAGCAGTTTTGTTTTTGTACCCATACACAAAGGGAAGAGAGAGGAAAGAGCCAAGAGGGACTGAACAACATGTCGAACAAGTGAGAGCCTTTCACGCGTACCCTCAAGGTATCAGTTCGGAAGGGTAGTCATGAATTAGCAGTTCCAGTGACACCATATTCACACACAAGCTGACTCAACACGACTTTTACATTTAGGGATTCATAACAGACCTTGTGTATGTGTCTCCACTACCCACTGAGCCACCCAACTTAAGAAACAGAATCATTGTAACAATTATACCAGACCCCACTGAGCGGGGTCAGGAAGAACTCCCATACCGACTATGTCAGACGAATGGTGGTCACATTGAACTCTTGTAAGAAAAACTGTTTCAGCTGCTCTTTCATTCTATGTATTATTTACAATTGTAGGTTGAATGTAATAAATGCTACAGAGCCTTAGTACCTGTACATTCATTTTGAAATGCCCTGCATAAACCAGTGGTCGCAGTTACAATTAAGTTTTGTATCATTCTATTATTATTATTATTATTATTATTATTATTATTACTGTGTGACACACACACACACACACACACACAAACTAGCACACATTTCATCTTTGCACATGTATCATCAAGTATCAACAGCCAGATGTCTTCAGGGGGGTAGGACATCAGACGGGCTGACTTGGAGCAGGAGAGGCACCACAGGACATTTTAATTTCCACTATCTATACTTTTACAAATAAATTCATAAAACTTTGCCAGAATGACCAGAAAGGATTCACACTCATAGCAATGGAAGTTCAAAAAAGTAACAAATTTTTTTAACATGTGAAATTTCATCATTTTTTCACTTACTATTGGCTGCATTTGTTGCTATAGGTACACTTTTCTTCATAAGTAAGAGAGATTCTTCAATGAATTTTGCACAACATGCAAACCATACTTAAGGGTGTATGAAACTCTAGAATTTATTTAATTTATGAAAAACTGAATCAGCTGTTACATTTTAAACTTCATGTTTAGAAAAAAAACTCGAATTTTATAGTTAATTATCTCAATTTTTAACACAGTTTTTAATAGATTTGGAAACTTCTAGAGTTTCATACACCTGTAAGTATGGTTTGTATGCTGTGCAAAATTCATCGAAGAATCTCTCTTACTTATGAAGAAAAGTGTACCTATAGCAACAAATGCAGCCAATAGTAAGTGAAAAAATGATGAAATTCCACATGCTAAAAAAATTTATTTTGTTATTTCTTTGAACTTCCACTGCTATGAGTATGAATCCTGAATCCTTTCTGGTCATACTGGCAAAGATTTATGGATTTATTTGTAAAAGTATAGATAGTGGAAATTAAAATGTCCTGTGGTGCCTCTCCTGCTCCAAGTCGCCCCATCTGACGTCCTACCTCCCTTAACTGGTAAAGCATATTTTTTTGGTGGCCATGAATAAAATAACAGGGAAGAACGTTAAGTGAATATCACCATTTTCATATAACTAACATGATTCAAGCAACTCTTCCCATAAAATTTGTACGAAGGCACAAATGTTGTGTGTTCCATATCGAACTGGCATTTGGGACGACATCTCATGGGATCACACTGTGATGTAACTAATATGTTTACATCCAATCTAAATATTTTACGCAAATCATGGGTGTATGCTTATGTAACAGATTCAACACGTATCATAGTATGGCTGGAAAAAAAAAAAAAAAAACAGCTTCCATGAACGTTCACACAACACAATATGCAAATTCCTCTCAGCCGCTTCTCACTGTAAATAACCAACCAAAAGATACTGACACTGTTTTCAAATTCCTGGGTCTGTGGGTTCAAGAGAGCCTGAAATGGAATACACAAACAGGAAAGGTAAATGCCAGAATTAGTACTGGCTGTTATGCATTGAGTGTACTGAAATCATGTGCTAGCCTGAAAATAGTAACCAGCGCATACAACGCTTACATACAAGCCCCCCTAAAAAATTGTGTGATATTCTGGGGAAATTCTCAAACTGCCCTGAGCACATTCAAAATCCAGAAGAGAGCAATGAGGATTATTACTGGGAGCAAGCCCAGAGACTCCTCCAAACCCATCTTCAGAAAGTTGGAAATCCTTACACTGCCTTGCCTATACAATTTCGAGACTATAAAATTTTTCAGAAACCACATAGTGCCAACTGACTCCAGAGTCGTATAAAATAATGAAATACATAAACAAAACACCAGGAGGAACTCAAATCTGCATGTTTTACGTACAAACACTCAACTGTGTAAAAAGGGAGCTTTCCACATGGGCCTCCAACTGTTCAACACTCTTCCCACTAGTATTAAGTCCATCAAAGACAACATAAAATTTAGCAAAGCTGTGAAGCCATATTTGTTGTGCCACTGTTTTTACTCTATAAATGAATACCTAGAACAGTAGTCTTACTATTTATGTTAAATTGAAAACATTGAGCAATGGAGTGAAGGAAACTTAACCAATCTTTGCAATATAACATTAGGATACTACACGTTAATATATGTTAACAATGTTAAATGATATATTCCGACATATGTAACACACTGCGTACCATCAGATCACATGGAATAAATAAATAAAATACAAAATTACACACAAGATGTACATGTTTAGCTCATGTTACAGCACTCCTCTTGTGAAACTAAGTACATACCATGATCTAACTGGACAGATGAAAAATCTACCCACCAAGCAGGTGAAAACATACATATGAAGGTCAAGGGAATTTATAAGCTTCCAGAACCAGTGGCTCCTACTTCTGGCAGAAAGGTTGAAGTTGTAGGAAGAGGGATGAAGGGAACGGGCTGATGAGGTTTAGAAAATGAATAGAATCATGGAAAAGTTGCCCAAAACTGCGTGTTAGGGAAGACTTAACCAACAGGATGAGAAAAGAAGACAGACTGACTGGAGACTGCACTAGAAAGATTTGTAAACCTGAGAGCTTACAGGTGGAAGACAGGATAATAAGCAAGATAGAGATTACTAACAAAACATCGTGCCAGAGTTAGTAACAGCCAAAACCTAAGTGCATTGTATGTGGAGGAGGTGAGGAGCAGGGAAAGTAGACAGGTCACACAATAAAAGATACAGAAAACTAAAAGGAAGAAAAGAGCAGGAATAGTTACTCAGAAAAAATGCTGAGATTGAAGAAATTAATGTAAGTTAAGTCAAGGTGCGTGGCAAGAACCGAAGACACGTTTTAATACCACTTCCTAAGATCGTGTCCTGAAATGAGGTTCATTCTGCCTGAAATTTCTCCCACTGTACCTCAAATAGCTCTGCACGACTACCACCGAGTTATCAGTTATAATGAATGGGCATAGATACAGGGTGTATACTGGCAACACACAGTATCATATTGCAGATGATGGTCTACAACATGATAGTCACGACCTCAGTGGCAGTTCACCACACCTACCAACTGGATTCTGTCGTCCTGATGCAGTGTTTTAGAACTGTGCACATGGGAACTGGCATTATAACATGTCCTTGGCTCTCACCACCCACCTGGCCTCAATTTACATTAATTCTTCAGTTTCAGCATTACTTCTCAGTAAACCATTCCCCCATCCTCTCCTGTCTGCCATGTGAAATCCACTTAGTTTTCCACTCTTATTAACCTTTGCATGATGATTTGTCAGCTCTCTCCGTCTCGATTATGATGCTATCTTCCACCACCTAAAGTATCCAAATCTCGTCTGGTGCAGTCCCAATCAGTCGAGTCTTTCCTTATCCAAGAAGCCTTCCCCAACCTCGGATTTTGGGCGATTTTTCCAAGCTCTCCCCATCCTGTAAACCTTGCCAGTCCTTTTCCTTCATCACTCATCCTATCCCTTCAACCTTTCCACCAGAACGAGGAGACACTGGCTCTGAAAGCTTGCAAATTTCCTTACCCTTGCAGTGAATTAAGGATGCAAATCACAACTGGTAATATGAGAGTTGCAGAAGCTGGTAGTCTGAAATTGTGATCGTATTTTGAAATGCATCCCTCAAACACATGTAGAGCACTTTGTAATCTTGTGTATTTATCTGCAAGAAATTCCCAAATCCCACTCAAGAAGATTGTGACCATCTCTTTATAATTTCTAAAAGGGCTAAATCTCTTTCTCACCAGTGGAAATCTGTTTACCAGTCTCCTGTATAATCTGAGTGTCCAAACAAATAATATATTTTGTCCACCACACAGAGAATCATGTTTGTATCTACTTGTGACTCAAGGAAAGCAGAACACCAAATAGTCGAGTTCATCTGCTATATACCTGCACAACGTTTATAAGTAAATGAAGTAAAGCTGCATCACAACAGTGTTTTACTCTACACATAAATACTTGGAAACCACAGGTTTTGTACAAATGTTTTTTCCTGTGCAGTTGCTCAGAAACTACTGCCGTCAATTGATCTCACTTACGTGACATGCATGTCCCTAACCAGTTATTCAATTGGGGAAAGGGGAGTTACAGTGTAATAAGGAATCTGAACGACATTTCATTTCTGGTGAGTCTCCATATCATTCAAAATGGAATGCTAGGTTAAAAGGCAGAGTGAAAAAAGTGACCCAGCTGGGATTCGCTCCTACAATATTTCAGTTTCTAGCCAAATAATCTTCTATCACCATACAACAGTGTAAATTCCAGGCTGGAATGTAACTATATTATGAAAAGAATAGTTGCTACTCATCATATAGCAGAGATGATGAGTCACAGATAGGCACGACAAAAAGACTGTCAGAAAATGGTCTTTTGGCCAGCTAGGTCTTTGTCGGACATAGTACATGTGCACACACATGCACTCACGCAACGCAACTATCACACAATGACCGCAGAGCGACTCAGCATCTCCGCTATATGGTGAGTGGCAACTGCCACCACTATACCATCACACCAGACATGAATTTTATCATGCTTTCTGCTGTCTGAAGACCAACATTGCTCTCTCGACTGTTCATCCCCCCCCCCCCCCCCCCACACACACACACACACACACACACACACACACACACACACACACACACACACACACACACACACAATATATTGGGTATTGGATCGAGAAAAAAATTTCTGATAGCAAACTATGGTCGTCGACGTTTAATTAAAAATGACTAATTTTTTTTATATCCATACATATGGTACTGTGTGAAAATACTTATTGCAAATTTGTTCAAACACAATTTCATTCTGGCTGCTCCTGTCTTTCATAAAATTGTCAAATTTTAAGCAGTGGTTGAGGCTAGTTCATAGTTTCTCATATACCGAGTCAATTGTCACGTGATTGTTCTAGCTGGCTCAATACCGTATCAAGAGCTGTGGCATACTGGAAAATCTCAAGTCCTTTACGATGCAAGTATCATCTGCGCAGTGCTACTACCTAGGTGTGTCACATTGCACTGGTACACATTTTAATAGTGGTTTAAAACTGAGTCACTGACATCGCATCACCTTTTTTGATGTGCATCGTGAACAGCAATATTCCGTGTTCTAATATTTTGGCTGTTAACTGTACACCCATGTCTAAGGCAGATCAGCAACTGAATAAAAATCCCTTGACATAATTATATGGTGTAAAACGGTGAGCATCAGTTATGACAGTTGACATCCTACTGTCAGTCATGGATAAAACTAAAACAGAACAAATGAACAGCACTTACGAATTACTATTCTCTCTCTTCTTCTACACTTCACAGTTTAGCGCTGAGCATGTTCCGTCTTTCACAAATTTTCTGTCCATATCTTCCAAGCTCTTCCAACATGCCAGTTTATAAGCTATGACTAAACAGAGAGATCATTTACTGTCAATCACTGGTAAGTGATCATACAGGTGTTGCAATATTTAGTTATTCTGCTTTCCATTGGCTCCACTTTTTGTTGTTGTTGCACTATTTTTCTTGTAGGTGCTCAGAATTCACTCCCATGAAGATATGCTGCAAGAGGCTTTGTTTCTATAAAATGTTACTCTTGCTTCAGGTCTGATCTCATTTTTAAATACATTACGGATAGTGCCACTTTGTATCTACATTTTAAGTACGGTCTCCACTAATCTGACATTCCAAATAAATGGAGGATACACATGTTATAAAATCACATTATTCATAACCATTTTGGATTGGAGCAGATCTTAAGCGCAGAAAACCATCACTTGGTTTTGAAAATTTCATCATCATATTGTTTACAAAGCTAATTCAGATGGTTAAGTGCACATTGTAATGTCTCTTCTTCTCCTCCTCCTCCTCCTCCTCCTCCTCACAGTATCAAGACATCATCTGCGTAAAGTAGAAAATTTAACATGGTTTCTTTTGATATTTTAATATATTTTGTACATGTTGCCATTTAGGATGACATCCATGAAGATATTGGTATGAGTGGTTGATACTGGCCACAACTGCCATACTCATTTAATAAAATTTAGTCTGTTCTTGTTTCACCTATATTTGTTATAGTTTTTGATCCTTTGTACAGGCTTCTTATAGCCTTTACTAATTTGCTTTGCTATCCACTGCTCTCCATTACAGTCATTTTTTTTCTGTTCTCACTGTCGAATGTTTTATCCAAATACATATGACGTATGGTGGGATCATGAAAGATACCTTTGATCAAAGGCAGAGCCACGTGTGAAAGCACCCACGTGAGCTACCAACTGACCTGCCTACACTGTGATGCATTCTATGTAGGAATGACCAGCAACAAACTGTCCATTCGCATGAATGGACACAGGCAGACAGTGTTTGTTGGTAATGATGATCACCCTGTGGCTAAACATGCCTTGGTGCACGGCCAGCACATCTTGGTGCAGTGTTACACCGTCCGGGTTATCTAGATACTTCCCGCTAACACCAACCTATCCGAACTCCGGAGATGGGAACTTGCTCTTCAATATATCCTCTCTTCCCGTTATCCACCAGGCCTCAAACTCCGCTAATTTCAAGTTGCCGCCACTCATACCTCACCTGTCATTCAACAACATCTTTGCCTCTGCACTTCTGCCTCGACTGACATCTCTGCCCAAACTCTTTGTCTTTAAATATGTCTCCTTGTGTCTGTATATGTGTGGATGGATATGTGTGTGTGTGCGCGCGCGAGTGTATACCCGTCCTTTTTTCCCCCTAAGGTAAGACTTTCCGCTCCCGGGATTGGAATGACTCCTTACCCTCTCCCTTAAAACCCACATCCTTTCATCTTTCCCCTCCTTCCCTCTTTCCTGATGAGGCAACAGTTTGTTGCTTGAATTTTGTGTGTATGTTTGTGTGTCTGTCGACCTGCCAGCACTTTCATTTGGTAAGTCACATCATCTTTGTTTTTTATATCTAAAAAGAAAGATGATGAAACTTACCAAACAAAAGCGCTGGCAGGTCGATAGACACACAAACAAACACAAACATACACACAAAATTCTAGCTTTCGCAACCTATGGTTGCCTCGTCAGGAAAGAGGGAAGGAGAAGGAAAGACAAAAGGATATGGGTTTTAAGGGAGAGGGTAAGGAGTCATTCCAATCCCGGGAGCGGAAAGACTTACCTTAGGGGGAAAAAAGGACAGGTATACACTCGCACACACACACATATCCATCCACACATGATGTGTGGATGGATATGTGTGTGTGTGCGAGTGTATACCTGTCCTTTTTTCCCCCTAAGGTAAGTCTTTCCGCTCCCGGGATTGGAATGACTCCTTACCCTCTCCCTTAAAACCCATATCCTTTTGTCTTTCCTTCTCCTTCCCTCTTTCCTGACGAGGCAACCATAGGTTGCGAAAGCTAGAATTTTGTGTGTATGTTTGTGTGTCTATCGACCTGCCAGCGCTTTTGTTTGGTAAGTTTCATCATCTTTCTTTTTAGATATATTTTTCCCACGTGGAATGTTTCCCTCTATTATATTCATATCATCTTTGTTTTTTTTATATATATATATAAAAATAGAGGGAAACATTCCACGTAGGAAAAATATATCTAAAAACGAAGATGATGTGACTAACCAAATGAATGTGCTGGCAGGTTGACAGACACACACACAAACACAAACATACACACAAAATTCAAGCTTTCGCAACAAACTGTTGCCTAATGGCCAGCTTCACACGTCCATCCACATCAAACCCACCAACAAGCAACAGCACCTCCATTACGACAGCTGCCACCCATTCCACATCAAACGGTCCCTTCCCTACAGCCTAGGTCTTCGTGGCAAACGAATCTGCTATAGTCCGGAATCCCTGATCATTACACCAACAACCTGACAACAGCTTTCGCATCCCCCAACTACCCTCCCGACCTGGTACAGAAGCAAATAACCAGAGCCACTTCCTCATCCTCTCAAACCCAGAACCTCCCCACGGAAGAACCACAAAAGTGCCCCACCTGTGACAGGACACTTTCCAGGACTGGATCAGATTCTGAATGTGGCTCTCCAGCAGGGATACGACTTCCTCAAATCCTGCCCTGAAATGAGATCCATCCTTCATGAAATCCTACCCACTCCACCAAGAGTGTCTATCCGCCGTCCACCTAACCTTCGTAACCTCTCGGTTCATCCCTATGAAATCCCAAAACCACCTAACCTACCCTCTGGCTCCTACCCTTGAAACCGCCGCTGGTGTAAAACCTGTCCCGTGCACCCTCCCACCACCACCTACTCCAGTCCTGTAACCCGGAAGGTGTACACGATCAAAGGCAGAGCCACGTGATTTACCAACTGACCTGCCTACACTGTGAAGCTTTCTATGTGGGAATGACCAGCAACAAACTATCCATTCGCATGAATGGACACAGGCAGGCAGCGTTTGTTGGTAATAATGATCACCCTGTGGCTAGACATGCCTCGGTGCACGACCAGCACATCTTGGCACAGTGTTACACCGTCCGGGTTATCTGGATACTTCCCACTAACACCAACCTGTCAGAACTCCGGAGATGGGAACTTGCCCTTCAGTATATCCTCTCTTCTCATTATCCGCCAGGCCTCAATCTCCGCTAATTTCAATTTGCCGCCGCTCATACCTCACCTGTCATTCAACAACATCTTTGCCTCTGCACTTCTGCCTCGACTGACATCTCTGCCCAAACTCTTTGTCTTTAAATATGTCTGCTTGTGTCTATATATGTGTGGATGGATATGTGTGTGTGTGCGCGCGCGAGTGTATACCCGTCCTTTTTTCCCCCTAGGGTAAGTCTTTCCGCTCCCGGGATTGGATTGACTCCTTACCCTCTCCCTTAAAACCCACATCCTTTCGTCTTTCCCTCTCCTTCCCTCTTTCCTGATGAAGCAACCGTGGGTTGCGAAAGCTAGAAATTTGTGTGTGTGTTTGTGTGTCTTTTATTGTGTCTATCTACCAACGCTTTCTCGTTTGGTAAGTCACAGCATTTTTTAATATATTTTTCCCATGTCGATGTTTCTTTCTATTATATATCTAAAAACAAAGATGATGTAACTCACCAAACGAAAGCGTTGGTATGTTGATAGAGGAGGTTTTCTATCAACATACCAACACTTTAGTTTGGTAAGTTACATCATCTTTGTTTTTAGATATATTTTTCCCACGTGGAATGTTTCCCTCTCATTAGA
The DNA here is from genome assembly GCF_021461395.2 of Schistocerca americana. Classification (NCBI taxonomy): domain Eukaryota; kingdom Metazoa; phylum Arthropoda; class Insecta; order Orthoptera; family Acrididae; genus Schistocerca; species Schistocerca americana. The sequence continues at coordinate 76,551,503 of NC_060129.1, read as the reverse complement.
GAAAATATATACTGTGATGACACAGTTGAAATGTCTAGCTCCTTGAAGAGGTGCCTCCATGACATCTACGGATAAACACCACATACTATTATTCTTACTGCTCACTTCTGTGGAATCAATACTTTCTAAGTGATGAGTTACCCCAGAAAATTATTCCATACAATATTACTCAGTGGAAATACGCAAAATATGTCAGCTGGTTGATATGTTTGTTTCCAAGATTAGCAATGACATGAAGAGCAAACAAAGCTGAACTTAATTGTTTTACATCAATATCTACATCCAAAAATTTGTTGCATTCTATCCTACTTACTGATTCCGGTTTATGTGATACATCACCCGTTGGTATGGCTATTTCTTGTACAGCTACCTAATAATTCTTTGGAAAATATCATGTACTAACTCTTCTGTTGCTTCCTCTCTAATAGGATTTATTATAACACTAGTATCATCTGCAAAAAGTATCACTTGTCCTTGTAGAATGTTAAAGTCACAAGTATGTACTCAACATTGAACCCTGTGGTACTTCTTTTGTGATTTTACTTCAGCCACTAAAATTTTCCACCTTCCTGACACTGTATGAATTATTCAGCACAACCTTTTACATTCAGCACAATTCAAACAAGCTGTGTAGAAAACCATCACTTCCATAAAACTCGAGTTTTCCTACATGCGTAACATGATCCACATAATCAAAGGCTTTGGAGAGATCACAAAAAATACCAAGTAACTCTTGCGCAGCTACCATGACTTAGGAAGCCTGTATGCACGGACGTGTAAAACATTAAAAGATCGTACCTTATGTCATAAAATAAACAAGACATCAGAGAATACTCCAAGAGCATCGAAATTTCGTGAACCATACTAAAATGCATAATCCAGCTTCAAGTGCACATTCGTATGTCCACATTCGGATGCAAAGTTTCTTGGAATATCAGTACTCTTATTATCTCAAGTTTGGTTCTTCATTATGACATTATGTCATACATGTCAGAAGATGAAAACGTGCACTTGAAATGCAACAAACAGTTGAAACTAACCTTTGTTTCAAATGCAACAAACAGTTGAAACTAACCTTTGTTTCAAATAAACTGACTGCCTAAGCAGAAAATATTAATAAAAGCCAAATTTCTTTAGCCAACCGACAAAAATAACTTTACCAATTGGCGACTCCGTAGAGTGCTGTGTGCACAACGACCATATACGTGAAATTAGAAGGAAGGTCAGCGTTGGCCATAATATTGATGGTTTATTGACAGCACTGATGATGTTCACTATGTGCTTCAGAATCAATTTTGCTGTCAATAAACCATCAATATAACGGCCAACGCTAACCTTCCTTCTAAAAATAACTTCATTGTTCCGCAAGGCGAATAATATTTGACTGTCATAAAGGTGAAAATAAAATAAAATCTGAAACTAATAAAATATTTTAGCCTTCCGCTAATTATGTGGATCTATTTTAATTCACTTGGTAGTTCCCGGCCACAGAAATTTGTGTTTTTATTTGACGTGAGAGCAATAAATGAAGAGGAAACAGCAAAATCACTAAACGTAATCACAGGTCACATGGAGACTACCCACCTCCCCACCACAACTCAGACTGCTCTGTGTAACAGTCCCGGATCTACATTATTTATGAACTGGGGCAATAGTAGATACTGGGGCCCTCTGGTCCCCTCCCTCGAGTGTTTGAGGTAGGACGCCAAAAATGGTAAAAAATCGACTTTTCAAAAATATGTTCATTTTGTACCGCACATCTTTCTGAAGAATATGATACACAAAATGTAAGTGTTCGAGGAGATGTTATTTGGTCTTAAGTGTGCGAAAGTGCAGTGCCACACCTCTTCACACAGCATTCTTCTATCACATGTCACTGTATTTCGCTCTGTAGAATTCAAACATGTAATTTTGTAATGGATGTCATCAAACTGTATTCACGACAGCTGAAATTAAAATGTCCTGTGGTGCCTCTCTTGCTACCAGTCGGGTGGTTTGACATCCTGCCCTAACTTTTTTTTTATTTAATAACCCTATCAATTATGAGAGTTTAAAAAAAAAGACAAGAAAGACAGTAAACATTTCTTCATTCCTTAAGTCTGAGCATTTTTTTCTCACTAATCTTGCTACAGCTTTACATGGCGTGCTTTCCTTTCTGCAAAAGAATCTGTTACCCCATAAAAGTTCGTCAAACATTTTGCTACGTGAAAAAACAAAATGTCTGTGTCTAATATTGAAGAAGCTGTTAATACAAATAGTACCCAAGACTGGTGTGGTTTCTCGATCCGATTACGTCTATTTTGTCACTGACTGCTAGATAAAAAGAAATAGGCCTGTCTAATATTGCAGCAATTGTAATGTAACACACATCAAATAAATGAGGCTGTTTTCACACAAATGGTCATTTTTATAATACGACAGAATATAATTCACAAAGTACCCATACCAAATGCCTGTTAGACCTACTACGAGCAAAAAGTGTTAGGTTAGGAAATACTTTCACATTTCATTCACACGCTCCGGCTTCTCAAGCACGAGATCGAAAAGTAATAGCAGTCATAGAAGCAGCAGCAGCAGCAGTAATAGTACGAAATTTTTATATAAATTTGGAATCGTCATATTCTTCCACAATTTGTATGATGTTTCCGTTTATTCTCCTTTCTCATTCTAACAAACAATCTTGTCATCACTAATTCTGTAACATTCCTGCCAGTGTCAGAACTTATTCTCCGATTAGGCGTTATTATGAGTTCGTAGAAGGCGTTTTCCACACTACTCCCAGAATAAAACTTAAGTGGCTGCTAGCTGGGGACTTTACAACTGGCACTTACTATTGTAGCGAACTGGTCAAAAATTTTTTGTCTGTTTCTTACCTGTTAGTCATTTATTTCTGCTCTGGTAATCTGAATCTATGGATATTGCTAGTTATTATAACAACGTAGATCATTCGCAAACCCAGTCAACCACATAAACAACTGGCTATTGGTATTATCTCGTTCAGCTTTATTCCGCTCAGATCGTGTAACTGCGTCCCCTTTTGTCTGCAGGTACATTTATTTCTAGATGTGACAGGGTTTCCTCTGGCAGATACATCACTAAATCGTTTATTTCAGAAACCACCTAAGTGACACTTTTAAGAAAATGGAGATTTCGATGGGATATTACTATTTGGAGACAAATACATTGTTTACTGCAGAAACAGCCTATGTTCCATATAAGAATTGCTATTAGAGAGCTGTGTAAATAATGTGTTTATTTCAGAAAGAATCCAAGCACCATCACTCAGGTTCTTTCTGCAGTAAATTTATTCTACAACTCATGGCAGTTGGTGGCCCTGTTAGGATTACGTGTTTCATGACTGTTCTTTTGTTTTAGTCTGTTGTTGTTGTTATGGTAATAAACATGGGGTGATAAAGTGTGTTTTTGTAGTGAAAATATAGGTGTATTTAGTGGTTATTAAGTAGTGTGCATTTCTTAAACCATGTCTGACAGTTCATACAATGAACCTAATCCTACGCGTAAATGTGGAAAGAGACATGGAGACAAATACAATTGGAACATTGTCCGGAAAGCTAGAATGCAAGGACTGAGGTACATGTCCCACAAAGGAAAAGAGGTCGCCCAGAAAGCCCCACCGAGCATTGTAAACTGAAAGTGTAACTGTAAATGTTATTCAAAACTTACTGAAGAATCTATACAGGCACTCTGGAATAACTTTTATTCTTTGAAGAGTGAAAACACGCAAGACAACTACTTGCAAACATTGGCTGAGGTTATGCCAGTAAAATTTAGGCATAAAACCCCTAACATAGAAGAACAAGGTCAAGATGAGATTCAAGAAAACGCTGACATGCCTATTTATGAATTATGTAACAACAAAAAATCACACTCCTGTAAATACAATTTAAAACTGAATGGTGTTCCAACTCAAGTATGTAGAAATGTTTTCTTGCAAGTTTTTGGGATTTCTGACAGCAAAATTAAGAGAATCAATAAATGTTCTGTCCTTAACAAAGGCCCAGTGGAGAGGAGGGGGAAGTCAAGAAGTGAAAACTGTGTATCAGGTGAAATTTGTGTACGCATTCATAAATGAATTGAGATGTTTGATGTGAAAGTCACCCATCATAGAGGCAAAGCTAAAAATACCTCGAGACATGACTTGAGGTTGTAAAATGTACTATATGTTCATTCTACATTATCCTCATCTACAAGACAGAGTTAAGTATAGTTTCTACTACAAATACTTCAAAGAGACCTTCTCATATTCGATTGGTAGGCAACAAGTTGATGTCAGTGGGAAGTATCCAGATCACCAGTACGGTGTAACACTGTGCCGAGATGTGCTGACCGTGCACCGAGGCATGTTTAGCCACAGGGTGATCCTCATTACCAACAAACACTGTCTGCCTGTGTCCATTCATGCGAATGGACAGTTTGTTGCTGGTCATTCCCACACAGAATGCATCACAGTGTAGGCAGGTCAGTTGGTAAATCACATGGGTGCTTTTACACGTGGCTCTGCCTTTGATCGTGTACACCTTCCGGGTTACAGGACCGGAGTAGGTGGTGGTGGGAGGGTGCACGGGACAGGTTTTACAGCGGGGGCGGTTACGAGGATAGAAGCCAGAGGGTAGGGAAGGTGGTTTGGTGATTTCATAGGGATGAACCAAGAGGTTACGAAGGTTAGGTGGACGGCGGAAAGACACTCTTGGTGGAGTGGGGAGGATTTCGTGAAGGGCGGATCTCATTTCAGGGCAGGATTTGAGGAAGTCGTATCCCTGCTGCAGAGCCACATTCAGAGTCTGATCCAGTCCTGGAAAGTATCCTGTCACAACAAGTGGGGCACTTCTGGGGTTCTTCTGTGGGACGTTCTGGGTTTGAGGGGATGAGGAGGTGGCACTGGTTATTTGCTTCTGTACCAGCTCGGGAGGGCAGTTGCGGGATGCGAAAGCTGTTTTCACGTTGTTGGTGTAAAGGTTCAGGGATTCGGGACTGGAGCAGATTCGTTTGCCACGAAGACCTAGGCTGTAGGGAAGGGACTGTTTGATATGGAATGGGTGGCAGCTGTCATAATAGAGGTATTGTTGCTTGTTGGTGGGTTTGATGTGGACGGATGTGTGAAGCTGGCCGTTGGACAGATGGATTTCAACGTCAAGGAAAGTGACATGGGATTTGGAGTAGGACCTGGTGAATCTGATGGAACCAAAGGAGTTGAGATTGGATAGGAAATTCTGAAGTTCTTCTTCCCTGTGAGTCCAGATCATGAAGATGTCATCAATAAATCTGTACCAAATTTTGGGTTGGCGGCCTGGGTAAGCAAGAAGGCTTCCTCTAAGCGACCCATAAATAGGTTGGCATACGTGGGGGCCATCCTGGTACCCATGGCTATTCCCTTTAATTGTTGGTATGTCGGGCCTTCGAAAGTGAAGAAGTTGTGAGTCAGCATGAAGATGGCTAAGGTGATGAGGAAAGAGGTTTTAGGTAGGGTGGCAGGTGATCGGCGTGAAAGGAAGTGCTCCATCCCAGCGAGGCCCTGGACGTGCGGGATATTTGTGTGTAAGGAAGTGGCATCAATGGTTACAAGGATGGTTTCCGGGGGTAACAGATTGGGTAAGGATTCCAGGCGTCCGAGAAAGTGGTTGGTGTCTTTGATGAAGGATGGGAGACTGCATGTAATGGGTTGAAGGTGTTGATCTACGTAGGCAGAGATACGTTCTGTGGGGGCTTGGTAACCAGCTACAATGGGGCAGCCGGGATGATTGGGTTTGTGAATTTTAGGAAGTAGGTAGAAGGTAGGGGTGCGGGGTGTCGGTGGGGTCAGGAGGTTGATGGAGTCAGGTGAAAGGTTTTGCAGGGGGCCTAAGGTTCTGAGGATTCCTTGAAGCTCCGCCTGGACATCGGGAATGGGATTACCTTGACAAACTTTGTATGTAGTGTTGTCTGAAAGCTGACGCAGTCCCTCAGCCACATACTCCCGACTATCATGTACCACGGTCGTGGAACCCTTGTCCGCCGGAAGAATGACGATGGATCGGTCAGCCTTCAGATCACGGATAGCCTGGGCTTCAGCAGTGGTGATGTTGGGAGTAGGATTAAGGTTTTTCAAGAAGGATTGAGAGGCAAGACTGGAAGTGAGAAATTCCTGGAAGGTTTGGAGAGGGTGATTTTTAGGAAGAGGAGGTGGGTCCCGCTGTGATGGAGGACGGAACTGTTCCAGGCAGGGTTCAATTTGGATAGTGTCTTGGGGAGTTGGATCGTTAGGAGTAGGATTAGGATTATTTTTCTTCGTGCCAAAGTGATATTTCCAGCAGAGACTACGAGTGTAGGACAGTAAATCTTTGATGAGGGCTGTTTGGTTGAATCTGGGAGTAGGGCTGAAGGTGAGGCCTTTGGATAGGACAGAGGTTTCGGACTGGTAGAGAGTTTTGGAGGAAAGTTAGCTACTGAATTGGGGTGTTGTGGTTACAGATTGTGTTGACTAGAATTTTGAGGTTTTGGGGGGAGTGGAGCTGGAAATGGGAGATTGAGTAGATCGGAGAGACTGGGTCTGTGTGCAATGAGAGGAGGTTGAGGTTTGCTGGAAAGGTTGTGGATAAATATATGGGAAGATTTATATTTTTATTTTTGTTTTTATCCAATGGCCAGCTTCACACATCCGTCGAAATCAAACCCACCAACAAGCAACAGTACCTCCATTATGACAGCTGCCACTCATTCCATATCAAACAGTCCCTTCCCTACAGCCTAGGTCTTCATGGCAAACGAATCTGCTCCAGTCCCGAATCCCTGAACCATTACACCAACAACGTGAAAAAAGCTTTCGCATCCCGACCTGGTACAGAAGTAAATTACCAAAGCCACCTCCTCATCCCCTCAAACCCAGAACCTCCCACAGAAGAATTCCAAAAGTGCCCCACTTGTGACAGGATACTTTCCGGGACTGGATCAGACTCTGAATGTGGCTCTCCAGCAGGGATACGACTTCCTCAAATCCTGGCCTGAAATGAGATCCGTCCTTCATGAAATCCTCCCCACTCCACCAAGGGTGTCTTTCTGCCGTCCACCTAACCTTCGTAACCTCTCGGTTCATCCCTATGAAATCCCAAAACCACCTTACCTACCCACTGGCTCCTACCCTCGAAACCTCGCCCGGTGTAAAACCTGTCCCGTGTACCCTCCCACCACCACCTACTCCAGTCCTGTAACCCGGAAGGTGTACACGATCAAAGGCAGAGCCACGTGATTTACCAACTGACCTGCCTACACTGTGAAGCTTTCTATGTGGGAATGACCAGCAACAAACTATCCATTCGCATGAATGGACACAGGCAGGCAGCGTTTGTTGGTAATGATGATCACCTTGTGGCTAGACATGCCACGGTGCACGACCAGCACATCTTGGCACAGTGTTACACCGTCCGGGTTATCTGGATACTTCCCACTAACACCAACCTGTCAGAACTCCGGAGATGGGAACTTGCCCTTCAGTATATCCTCTCTTCTCGTTATCCACCAGGCCTCAATCTCTGCTAATTTCAATTTGCCGCCGCTCATACCTCACCTGTCATTCAACAACATCTTTGCCTCTGCACTTCTGCCTCGACTGACATCTCTGCCCAAACTCTTTGCCTTTACAAATGTCTGCTTGTGTCTGTGTATGTGCGGATGGATATGTGTGCGTGTGCGTGTGCACAAGCGCGCGCGAGCGTATACCTGTCCTTTTTTCCCCCTAAGGTAAGTCTTTCCGCTCCCAGGATTGGAACGACTCCTTACCCTCTCCCTTAAAACCCACACCCTTTCGTCTTTCCCTCTCCTTCCCTCTTTCCTGATGAAGCAACCGTTTGTTGCGAAAGCTTGAATTGTGTGTGTATGTTTGTGTGTCTATCGACCTGCCAGCACTTTCGTTTGGCATGTCACATCATCTTTGTTTTTAGATATGTTTTTACCATGTGGAATGTTTCCCTCTATTATATCATTAATTTGAACCCGACAATTACATTTGTTATTCTCACTGTTGCATTTCGAAATCTTTCCTGTCATCTTATTTTCTCCTTCTGTTTTTGCAAGTAGTTTCACTTTGTATTCACTTTCTCCTCTTTACCGAATCTAACATACAATTTTATCCCGTCTATATATACTCAATAATACGTAACCCACTTCCAAACCATAACCAAAAAATTTTTTTCCGCTTTCAACACTACCGCTGCTATAAAATCCACCGTTTCCAGTTCACAAACAGTTCCTTTCAGCTATTAAACAGCCATTTCGGCTAGTTCTAATAACTTTCACTTTTTTTCCATTTCCGTTTGTCCCACATCACTAGCCACTTCCCACAGGTTTTAACGTCATTATTTCTTCGTCAGACAATTGTTAGCCTCATTTTCACAATCTGCCACCACAAAACCACTCCTTTCAATACATTTACACGCAGTTTTCTCGAAATTTTCCCAAATTGCTCCACCCTTTAACGTGTTTTGGCGGCAACACAATCACCTAACCTTTGTGCACATCATTGTCTACCAACCCTAGTTCACCACAGGATCAACATAGCCCAGCTATAACCAACACTTTTTCGCCTTTTTTCACACCAGATCTCCAGTTGCTTTCTAGTTCACCTGTATCTCTCCCCATATATTTTTATTGTCATTTCCATTTCAGCCTCATGTTACACTTTCCACCTTCTAATACCAGGTCACCCTCACAACATCCCAACAAGGACCCATTAAATTTTATTTACATTCCATCCGCAAACATGTCTTTGCCCTAGCCAGATTACACTCCCATATTATATTTTCTCAGGCTTGTCTGACATTTGACATTACCCCCAAAGGCCTCACACTTAAAGTTCCCATCTCTGGCTGTAATCCTTCTTTCCATCAGTCCCTATACCAGTTACAAACTGCACAATCCATAGCCTCACCTGCCTAATCCTTCACCTTTACATCGAGTCAGCCAATGAACACACCCGTCAACTCCTATCCCTAATTAAAGTCCTCAATCTTTTCTCTCCCACATCCACACCGGCTGTTCAGAGCATGCTCCTACAGGCCAACTGCAAATTAGAACAGCATGCCACCCTCCACCTCAAAAAACTATCCAATCTCCTGGTTCCCACCTCCGGAAAGGCAACTCACTCATCCTTCACAACCTTTCCAGCAAACCTCAACCTCCTCTCATTCCACACAGACCCAGTCTCTCCCATCTACTCAATCTCCCACTTCCAGCTCCACTCCCCGCAAAACCTCAAAATTCCAATCAACACAATCTGGAACCACAACACCCTATTTCAGTAGTTAACCTTTCCTCCAAACCTCTCTCCCAATCCGAAACCTCTGTCCTATCCAAAGGCCTCACCTTCAGCCCCACTCCCAGATTCAACCAAACACCCCTCGTCAAAGATTTACTGTCCTACACTCGTACTCTCTGCTGGAAATATCACTTTGCCACGAAGAAAAATAATCCTACTCCTAATGATCCAACTCCCCAAGACACTATCCAAATTGAACCCTGCCTGGAACAGTTCCGTCCTCCGTCACAGCGGGACCCACCTCCTCTTCCTAAAAATCACCCTCTCCAAACCTTCCAGGAATTTCTCACTTCCAGTCTTGCCTCTCAATCCTTCTTGAAAAACCTTAATCCTACTCCCAACATCACCACTGCTGAAGCCCAGGCTATCCGTGATCTGAAGGCTGACCGATCCATCGTCATTCTTCCGGCGGACAAGGGTTCCACAACCGTGGTACATGATAGTCGGGAGTATGTGGCTGAGGGACTGCGTCAGCTTTCAGACAACACTACATACAAAGTTTGTCAAGGTAATCCCATTCCCGATGTCCAGGCAGAGCTTCAAGGAATCCTCAGAACCTTAGGCCCCCTGCAAAACCTTTCACCTGACTCCATCAACCTCCTGACCCCACCGACACCCCGCACCCCTACCTTCTACCTACTTCCTAAAATTCACAAACCCAATCATCCCGGCTGCCCCATTGTAGCTGGTTACCAAGCCCCCACAGAACGTATCTCTGCCTACGTAGATCAACACCTTCAACCCATTACATGCAGTCTCCCATCCTTCATCAAAGACACCAACCACTTTCTCGGACGCCTGGAATCCTTACCCAATCTGTTACCCCCGGAAACCATCCTTGTAACCATTGATGCCACTTCCTTACACACAAATATCCCGCACGTCCAGGGCCTCGCTGGGATGGAGCACTTCCTTTCACGCCGATCACCTGCCACCCTACCTAAAACCTCTTTCCTCATCACCTTAGCCATCTTCATGCTGACTCACAACTTCTTCACTTTCGAAGGCCCGACATACCAACAATTAAAGGGAATAGCCATGGGTACCAGGATGGCCCCCACGTATGCCAACCTATTTATGGGTCGCTTAGAGGAAGCCTTCTTGCTTACCCAGGCCGCCAACCCAAAATTTGGTACAGATTTATTGATGACATCTTCATGATCTGGACTCACAGGGAAGAAGAACTTCAGAATTTCCTATCCAATCTCAACTCCTTTGGTTCCATCAGATTCACCAGGTCCTACTCCAAATCCCATGTCACTTTCCTTGACGTTGAAATCCATCTGTCCAACGGCCAGCTTCACACATCCGTCCACATCAAACCCACCAACAAGCAACAATACCTCTATTATGACAGCTGCCACCCATTCCATATCAAACAGTCCCTTCCCTACAGCCTAGGTCTTCGTGGCAAACGAATCTGCTCCAGTCCCGAATCCCTGAACCTTTACACCAACAACGTGAAAACAGCTTTCGCATCCCCCAACTACCCTCCCGAGCTGGTACAGAAGCAAATAACCAGTGCCACCTCCTCATCCCCTCAAACCCAGAACGTCCCACAGAAGAACCACAAAAGTGCCCCACTTGTGACAGGATACTTTCCGGGACTGGATCAGACTCTGAATGTGGCTCTCCAGCAGGGATACGACTTCCTCAAATCCTGCCCTGAAATGAGATCCGCCCTTCACGAAATCCTCCCCACTCCACCAAGGGTGTCTTTCCGCCGTCCACCTAACCTTCGTAACCTCTTGGTTCATCCCTATGAAATCCCCAAACCACCTCCCCTACCCTCTGGCTTCTATCCTCGTAACCGCCGCCGGTGTAAAACCTGTCCCGTGCACCCTCCCACCACCACCTACTCCGGTCCTGTAACCCGGAAGGTGTACACGATCAAAGGCAGAGCCACGTGATTTACCAACTAACCTGCCTACACTGTGAAGCTTTCTATGTGGGAATGACCAGCAACAAACCGTCCATTCGCATGAATGGACACAGGCAGACAGTGTTTGTTGGAAATGAGGATCACCCTGTGGCTAAACATGCCTCGGTGCATGGCCAGCACATCTCGGCACAGTGTTACATCGTCCGAGGTATCTGGATATTTCCCACTAACACCTACCTATCAGAACTCCGGGGATGGGAACTTGCCCTTCAGTATATCCTCTCTTCCCATTACCCACCAGGCCTCAACCTCCACAAAGCTCCAGATGAAGTCTGTTCTATGCTGCTACATTACTATGACACTGAAATTCCATCAAATGTCAAGCACGTCATATTGTTTTGTGATGGGCTAACGGCCCAAAATAAGAATCACACATTTGGGTGATTCTTATCGAATCTCTGTGACAGAAGTCGGTTTGAGACAATTATACATAACTTTCAGTCCATGAACACTCTTTTTGGCCATATGACAGGGATTTTGGAAGTATTAAACAGCTCTTCAGGAAGGTGAATGAAATTTACACTCCACATCAGTATTCTGCACTCATGTTTAGGGCAAGTGCATCCCGACGTTTTTTCTGTTTATCATCTTACCTCGGATGATGATTTAAATTTTAAATGTTGGTGGCCTACGCCATACAAGAAAACTACAAACTCTGATGAAACATCAGGCAGGGATGTACCCAGAGAACATAAGGAGTCATTCGGAGTATCTAGCAACAAACAGTTTCTGTACTCTAAAGATACTCAAGGAGAAGTTGTGGCAAAGGCGTTTATTGGAGGATTTTCATCTACTTTCACTCTATTGAAAACTGACAGCCCACCTGAACTACCTTCTGAGAAGGCTTATCCCTTGGGAAAGGTACATTTATTACAGTAATGTTATTACTCAGATGTCAAGTTAGTGAGCAAGTAAAACCAATATTTCATAGCATTACAAAGACTTACTGGGTTTTGCACAACTTAATTTTTGATTTTTGGTTCCAATTAAAAAACCTTTATGAGCTGATAAAATTAATGGGCTACATAGTTGGTTATGAAGAATTTTGACAGCATCATTAAATGGCCAATAACCGAGAACGAAATGGTCGAAGACATGCCAGAGGCTGAATAAAGCCAGAAAGGCATTTACTGTACAAATTTGTATTTTGTGGGTCACTAATGTGTGCCTGTTACATTTTTATAAATAGTGTGGTGTTATTTACTTAATCTTTCATCTTAAAACATGCAAAGATTAATCAATTTACCTGTCTGTTTCTATATTATTGCTACAGGAATTATTAGGAAAAGTGGTTTATTTCAGAAACACAGAAACAACCTAAGTGCAATATTTAAAAAAATTGTTTATAGCATAGTAAATTTCTTTAAAATTATTTTGTGTTTTGTACATATTTCTAGCACCTTAAAGGTTCGTTCAAAAATATTAGAAAGAGATCAGACTTCAACTTACAATGCTACTCAGTTTTTCTTTTTAAATTTCCCAACAACCTGAAAAGCGTACTTACGTGGTTTCTGCAATAAGCGATACACTTACACTATGTACGCAATCAAAAATGAACTGATTATTCATTCAGAAATCAACTTAGAATGTGTTCAAAAATCAACAAGGATATGCTTAAAAATCAAATGAATAATCGATAGACCAACATGCCCTGGATGCTAGGCACTTTGTAAAAGAAGATTTTTCCCTCAAGAATATGAATTTGGAACCCCCCCACAAATCGAAGCCCAGAGCATATATCCCTGATTGTTATGATAGTGCCATCCAAAACAAGGAGTGCAAGCCCCCTCCACAAAAAACATGACCACACCATAACACCACCGCCTCTGAATTTTACTGTTGGCACTACACACACTGGCAGATGACATTTGCCGGGCATTCGCCATATCCACACCCTGCTATTGGATCGCCACATTGTGGAGCACGATTCGCCACTCCACACAACTTTTTCCACTGTTCAGTCATCCAATGTTTACACTCATTACACTGAGTGAGGTGTCATTAGGCATTTACCGGCGTGATGTGTGGCTTATGAGCAGCCGCTCAACCACGAAATCCAAGTTTTCTCACCTCCCTTCTAACTGTCATAGTATTTGCAGTGGATTCTGATGCAGTTTGGAATTCCTGTGTTGTGGTCTGGATAGATGTCTGCCTATTATACATTACAACCCTCTTCAACAGTCGGGGGTCTCTGTCAGTCAACACACGAGGTCGGGCTGTACGCTTTTGTGCCGTGTTTCCCTTCACGTTTCCACTTCACTATCACAATCAAAAACAGTGGACCTACGGATGTTTAGGAGTGTAGAAATCTTGCATACAGATGTAAGACAAGTGACACCCTATCACTGGACCACATTTGAAGTCCGTGAGTTCCGCGGGCACTGCAGTCTGTTCTCTCACGATGTCTAATGACTACTGAGGTTGCTGATATCGAGTACCTGGCAGTAGGCGGCGGCACAATGCACCTAATATGAAAAACATATGTTTTTGGGTGTGTCCGGATACTTTTGATCACAGAGTGTCACTTCTAAGCAGATCATTACAGACCCTGCAACCGCTACTGGTATTCATGTGTATATCAAAACCATTTTCCAGTTATTAAATCAAGTTGGTTTGTATGCTCAGCAGCCTGCCAAATGCATCCCATTTCAACCACACTGTCGCCAAGAAAGAGTTCTTTGAGGTAGGGAGCCTACACGATTATGATGACATTCTGTTTGTGGGGCGCTCAACTGCAGTCATCAGCACCCGTACGAAGTCCTAATTTTTATGCAGTCCATTTTTTTCACAATCCAATGCCAATGCCACTGCCACAAATAATGATGAGGATGAAATGATGAGGACAACACAAACACCCAGTCTCCAGGCAGAGAAAATCCCCAACCCGGCCAGGAATCGAACCCGGGAGCCGCGATCCGGAGGCAGCAACACAAGCCACTAGACCACGAGCTACGGAATGGTCGGACTGGGTCAAGGACAGTGGTCCAGAGGGATGTCCTGTGACAAATATCGCTTGAGTGTGGGAAGTGATTCTAGCCACCAGTTAATGTGGGGGGATAGGGGAATACGTTACACACCACAGAATATTGACGGACCATTGTACGTTTACGTGAGGTACTGTTAGAGCTGAGCAGTATTGCATGGAGATTATTTTGTATCCTCCCTGCCATTTAGGGGCTGGCACGTCCTGACTTCTGTCTGTGGATGACAATGCCTGCCCACAAAGGGCTGCTGATGTGTCACACACTAGAAAGTGAGGATACCGTGTGTGCGGAAAGGTCTGTGTACTCCTTGAACGCAAACCCTACAGAACGCACCTCTGATGATGCTCTCGGTAGATGCATCTCTCGATGGACAGTCCCTCCCTGAAATGTACGAGAACTGAAAATGCCTCGCAAGACGAGTGAGACAATATCCTACCCGATGGGTCCTGAACAGTTTCACAGGCAGCACAAACAACACATGCAAAAAGGGTCATTAGTGCCTGATGAGGGCATATTCCTTGCTAACAAGGGAACCTCCCCATCGCACCCCCCTCAGATTTAATTATAAGTTGGCACAATGGATAGGCCTTGAAAAACTCAACACAGCTCACTCGAGAAAACAGGATGAAGTTGTGTGGCACTATGAAAGAAATAAGCAAAATATACAAACTGAGTAGTCCATGCGCAAGATAGGCAACATCAAGGATAATGTGAGCTCAGGAGCGCCGTGGTCAGCGAGAGCAGCTGTGGAACAAGAGGTCCTTGGTTCAAGTCTTCCCTCGAGTGAAAAGTTTAATTTTTTATTTTCAGACAATTATTTTGTGAATCTCCACAGGTTCACAGAGTAGTATTGTTTACGTGATCGTGTGTCAATTATCAAAGTTCAGGCACTCACACATAATCAACTTCGCTCTCCAAAATTCCAGGACATGTTCAGATTTGCTTGGACATATGCAGGATTTGACGGTCTACACACGGAAAAATTTGAAAGCGTTAAAAACATATGTTTTGACAGAGCACAGGGAAAACTGTGCGACTGTGAAACTGTTGTAGTTTATGTGACAAACTCTTATGTTCTCATCACTTTTTTGGGAGTGATTATCACATCCATAAGAAAACGTAAATCGGGCAAGGTAGAAAATCTTTTTACCCATTCGCCAAGCGTACAATTTAGGTGGGTCGACAACATATTCCTGTCCTGTGACGCACATGACGTCACCAGTGTCGTATAGAATATATCAGACGTGGTTTCCTGTGGAGGAATCGGTTGACCTATGACCTTGCGATCATATGTTTTCGGTTCCTGTTGGAGAGGCACGTCCTTTCGTCTACAAATCGCACGGTTTTGCGGTGCGGTCGCGAAACACAGACACTAAACTTATTACAGTGAACAGAGGCGTCAATGACCGAACGGACAGATCATAACTTTGCAAAAATAAAGAAAGTAAACTTTTCACTTGAGAGAAGACTTGAACCAAGAACTTCTCGTTCCGCAGGTGCTCGCGCTAACCACGGGACCACAGCGCTCCTGAGCTCACATTATCCTTGATGTACCCTATCTTGTGCGTGGACTACTCAGTTTGTATATTTTGCTTATTTTTTTTTTTTTTTTTTTTCATAGTTCCACACAACTTCTTCCTGTTTTCTCGATTGATCTGTGTTCCGTTTTTCGAGGCCTATCCACTGTGCCAACTTATAACTAAATTCGGGGGGGGGGGGGGGGGGGGGGGATGTGGAGGTTCCCTTGTAAGTGTCCGATATCATCCTTTGTGTGTTATCCTGCTTTCCAGTACGGTGAAAACTGTACCATTTTTTGTTATAAATACAATGCTTCATCTTGTATTATGTACGTACTTTGTTTTGTGTCACCCACCACTGCCTGTGATTATCCCCATCGAAAAATGTCTCTGTTCCTTAGAAACTGCCAAGCAGTGTAATTGTTCGGTGACAATCACCTGCTCTGAAGAGCATATACTGCCACTTTTGGGGAAGTATTTTGTCACAAATAATATTAGTCAGTATTTGTTAACATTCTACAGATGGTCAACCGGCCCAACTTTTGCCCAGGTGAGTGTAGGAAACCATCTATGAACTACATTCAGATTGCCTAGCAGAACTGATAGGAATACTACAGACTGCTTTCGCTTGGAAAGAAAGTGTGAATAATTCAGTCAATAAGGAAAACTACAGAGTGTACCAATTTCTTCATTCAATTGCTCTCACAGACTGTTGTCACTCAAAAGGATTTAAAGAATAACTATTTAACCACTACATGAAACTATTATCAATGCAGTTGACTGTTTTCATTGGCTTATTAATGTGGACTGGTTTCACTCAAAATAATTAACCGGTAGTTCAGTTCATTCGTAAAACCATAACCGAACGAGTCGACCGTTCTCCGGCAACTCACCGAATCGATCATTTTCACTCGTCTGTTCCTATCGCTACTCTGCAATCTGGCGAGTGGCACTTAACACAACGTCACAGAAGGTGAAACGGTAAAGTATCAGAGGCACGGTGACTCACGCTTCTCGTACTCCGGGTCGGTGCAGACGAGGTCGCGGCACAGGTCGCCCCCCTCCATGGTGACCTCCAGGTCGAAGAAGAGCGGCTCCAGCTCCGGCTGCGGATGCGGATGCGACTGCGGGTGCTGCTGGGGGGAGTGCGATCCACTGCCGGAGCCCCCGGCCTGTGGGGTCGCGTTCGCGCCCAACGACACCGACGAGCCGGTGCGGCGGTGGCCGTGTTGGTGCTGGGAAGGCGGCACCTGTGGCAGCCGAGCGGACCATCACTCTCCCTCGTATCTGCTTATTAGTGAAATTAAGGTAACAGTGGGTTACCGATTTAAATTTGTGATTGGACTGGGGATTTCTAGGTAGGTGGCACAAAGTGTGTTATCTCAGACGGCTGTCTGTTTTTACAGTTGCATAAATAACTACAGGTACCTTCCATTATTTTTTTTATTTTTTTTTTTTTTTAGGGTGCACAACCTCAGTGGTCATTAGCGCCCAGACTAAATTATGAATGCACTGCGAGGCACAATGTTAAAACAGCAACTAAAAAGGACAACACTATAAAATGCACATTAACAGGCAAGGGATTAAAAGAAAACAGCATAATCATATGTCTTTAGACAGGGTCGTCAAGTGGATAAAATGAAGTAAAATGAAGAACGCGAGCAGCTGATCCTGTGTCATCGGCTAAAATGTCATCCAGAGTACACGGCAGGCCAAGATCAACGCGCAGTGTATTAAAATTCGGACAGGACATTAAAACGTGGCGGACCGTCAGCTATTGCCCACATGGGCAGAACGGTGCTGGCGCAGCCGTCAGCAGATGGCGGTGGCTGAACCGGCAGTGTCCAATTCGTAACCGGGCCAAAACGACCTCCTCCCGCCGAGAAGGGCACGAAGAGGTCGTCCGAGCCGTGGGGAGAGGTTTCGAGGCCCGAAGCTCGTTTTCAGTAAGTGTAACCCAATCGGCACGCCACTGCGATAAAATGCACTGACAAATGACCCCGCTAAAATCAGACGAAGGCACATGACAAGAAGCTGTCCGAGGCCGGAGGACCGCAGCCTCGGCCGCAGCATCTGCAGCTCCGTTCCCAGGGATACCGACACGGCCCAGAACCCACATAAAGGTAACCGGAGAACCGTCGTCCACCAGCTGCTGAAGAGAGCGTCGGATCCGGTGCACGAAATGGTGAACCAGAGACGGATCACTGAGGCTCTGGATGGCGCTCAGGGAATTAGAGTTTATTCTGTGTGTCTAACAGTGTGTCGCAAATGTCCAGAAATACTTTAAAAAATTTATTGTTGCCAAATAAGTAGCAATAAAAAGTAGCAACATACACGATTCAAAAGAGTAAACTTTCAAGTTATTTTTCTCATTGCACACATGACGCCTAATTCCACGTAGGGTCACTAGGTGGTACTGTATTCGACACGGTGCTTTCTGCAGCTGAGAAGGCTTTCTGTGTGCTACAATTTGATGAAACGAAGAGTGCAATGGATGTCCAATGAAAATTCAGGATGAAGTACAGGAAAGTAGCACCAACCAGAAAGGCAATCTACAGTTGGCACGTAGTGTTCATTGAAAAGGGGTATTTGCACAACAGAAGTGGTTGGCCAGGGACGAATGCAAGTGACATTGAAAGAATAAGAGAGCTCTCACGAGGAGTCCGACAAAATCTCTACGCGGAGCTTCACGTGAATCGAAAATGTCAGTGACGACCGTGTGGGGTGTTTTGCGTAAAAATTAAACACGAAACCGTACAGATTATAATTAGTGCAGAAGTTATATCCTAAAGACGAAGACCGGCAATTCGAGTTTTACTGTACGCTGCAGGTGAAAGATGACAGTTTTCGTGAATTCGATAATTTTTTTAAGATGAGGCAACATTTCAATCAAATGGCACAGTAATTGGGCACAATTGTAGGATTCGGAGAACGGAGAACAGAAAACACGCATAACACTGTTGAAAACAAGTGAAATTCTCTGAAGGTCGATGTTTTATGTGCCGTGTCTCTCAAAAAACTTTATGGGTCTTTCTTCTTTGAAGAACCTACTGATACTGGAGTGTACTTCCTTCAGATGTAGCTGAACTGGTTTATGCCGCTGCTGCAAACAGAATCAAAGCACTTCGTCCTTCAGTTAGATGGTGCACCCACACATTTTGACCGTGCTGTTAGGATATATCTGAACACAGTGCTACCCAATCGTCAGATTGGTCGTGGTGGAGCAACAGACCAATGTGTGCTAAAATGTACTCCTAGGTCCCTGCATATCACCCTTGTGATTTGTTTTTATGTCCCTGCATATCACCCCTGCGATTTGTTTTTATGAAGTTATGTAAAGGATCTGTATGTACTGTGTGATGTTGTGCAATAGAAAAGGATAACTGAACCAATGACAGCCACAGTCTCTAAAGACACCCTGGCCCTCGTACAGCAAGACTTCGATTATTGTGTCGACGTTTGTAGGATCACACGTGGTTCCCACATTGAGTGGACATGAAGTAAAGATTGCTGAAAAAACTTGGAAGTTTAGTCTCTCACATCATGTGTAATTTTATTTTGTAACGCCACTCATTCAGCAAAAATAAAGTTTTTAAAGTGTTCCCAGACTTTGAAACATGCTGTGTATTAATTAGACCTGGTATACAATATTAATAGCAACCTCAGACTATTTGTAGACTATACATTTTCCTGTAATGATGTGTTGTCTGGAAAAATCTGCAAAATTACACAGTCAAACTTTGACAGGATTTCAAAATGGAGCATACATTGGCAGCTCACTTTAAATGTAAAACTGAGCACTTCCAGAAACGCAGAAATTACAGTATCAATGAGTCACAATTAAAACTGGTCAACTTGTACAAATACCTGGATGTAAAAATGTGTAGGGATATGAAATAAAACTGTCAGACAGGCTCAGTAATAAGTACAGCAGGTGGCAAACTTTGGTTCACTGGTAGGTTACTTGGAAAATGCAGTCGGTCTACAAAGGAGATTGCTTACATAACACTTATGCAGCCCATTGTAGAATACTGCTCAAGCGTGTGGGACCTTTGCCAAATATGGCGCAAGAGCACAAAGCAATGCACAATAATTTTTTTTTTCCTCCCCTTGTATTGCAGCTGGAATGTTGAAATTTCAAAACAATACGGTTTGAATGAAACTTCCTGGCAGATTAAAACTGTATGACAGACTGAGGCTTGAACTCGGGACCTTGAAACATTCCCCAGGCTGTGTCACCGCAATAGCCTTTCTTCCAGGAGAGCTTCTGTGAAGTTTGGAAGGTAGGAGATGAGATATTGGCAGATTTAAAGCTGTGAGGACGGGGCGTGAGTCGTGCTCGGGTGGCTCAAATGGTAGAGCACTTGCCCGCAAAAGGCAAAGGTCCCGAGTTCGAGTCTCGGTCCGGCACACAGTTTTAATTTGCCAGGAAATTTCATATCGGCAGACACTCTGCTGCCATTCTGATACGGTTTGAAGTTTGTGCTACAAAGGGTATTTTCTTTTCACATATATCTCTAGGGCTGTAGTTTGATATTTGTGGCCCAAGGAGTATAAACTGAGTGACATTCACAGGGACAGGCGTGGCGCGTATAGGGTCAACTGTATGGAATGTAGCAACGTCTCCAGGTGGTGTGCATTCTTCTAAGAGGGCCGTGTCAACCGTAGTCATTTGCCACACTGTAGGCAGCCGGGAATGCTGCAACCTAGCAAAACGGTGGAGCCATCGAGGCAGCAGTTTCGAATGACTGGCATTTGCAACTGCAAATCTTATCACAGCAATTCAATATTTCCTACGATGCAGTGTACGATACTGTTCGTGTCACATTGAAATTTTGTGAAATTAGTGCTCACTGGGTGCCTAAGTACTGACGGACAACCACAAGGGCCAGCAAACGATAACAAAACGTTAACAGGCTCGACCCACTTAATGTGTTATGCCACAGGCGGGCACGACTTTTTGAAAGGAAACGTCACTGGTGAAGAGTCGTGAGCATACCACTATGTGCCTGAAACTGGCCGGGCCTATACGGAATGGAAACGTGCCAGTTCTCCAGTATGAAAAAAATTGAAAGTGGCTCAATCTACTAGGGAAGTGCCTGTGGTAGTGTTCTGGGATACGCATGATGTGTTATTGGTGGACTTCATGAAAATGAGCACTGTGAATGCTGCAGCCTGCACTAAAATTTTGATTAAGTTGCATCCTGTCCTCCGTGACAAATGCCAAAACATTAGTGTCGAAAGTGTCAAACTTCTCTGTGACAATGCTCGCCCCCACGTTGACATTTGTGAGAAAATTACGAAATTTGGATGGGAGGTGTGCCAGCATTCACTATAAAGTCCAGACTTTGTACCGTCAAATTTCATCTGTTTGGTTCCGTGAAGAAACTATTCGCTGGCCAACACTTTGTGACAAATGCGGAAGCGAAATCAGCAGTCTGCAGATGACTGTACTCCAACCAAATGGACTTCTAGGAACAAGGCATCCTAAAACTGGTACTGCACTGGGAGAAATGTGTCGAATACAAATGGTGGCTTTGACAAAAAGTAGGTAAAAGATGTAAGCTCATTTGTAATTTTTGTTTGGTTAGCTATTAAACTTTTTGATAGCAAAATTATTGCACGTTACCATTCCTTATAATACTAGCAGGGGATACTGAATGTATACAAAGAAGGCAACACCTATGGCCACAGGATGAACCTGGTCTAGCAGATGCCCGAAAATACATGCAAACAGTCCTGTGGGAATCTACTTAAACAGTTTCCAGAACCAGCATCAAGTCAGGCATACAGGAATATTCCAGGCACGCCAGACGAGAGGGGCAAATATCTGCCGAGGAGAATATTATGTCGGTGTGATAGCAGTAGTTCGGCATCTTCTGCATACCAAATCTCAACTGGGCTAGTGTACGTAACAGGCACCAGTGAGCAAATAGATGCCATGATGGTGGATTGTACTTAGATGATGTAAGACGGACGGACATGCATATGCATAAACGAAACACCTACAGTCTAGTTTCAAATGGACGAGGGACCGGTACAAACAGAGGAGGCTGGTCCGATCCGCTCTCCAGGAAGTACTGCTGAGGGCGACTGGGTACAGCAGACGGCCCAGCAAATGGAAGAGTGGCAGGTCCAAGATGTAAAGACGGTGGAAGAAACCCATTGTGCCAAAAGGAAATTCATACAAATGAGTTTATCAGTGGAAAATCGAAAGCCACCGTCGATACTCCACGAGTTAAGACAATCCCGATATCGCTGAAGACTCCACTCGATGAAACAAGTCTGTGGAGAACTGCAATAGCCCGCAAAATCGTCAACGAAAAGGGAGCCAAAGATGCCTCGTGGAAGGCAGGCCATTATATGGTTAATGGCAATAGGACAGAGGACAACGTTTGGGACAGAATGCTGAGGCACACCATTTTCCTGGATAAGTGTCCGACAAGGCAGAACCCAAACGTACCTTGAAAAATTTGTCTTTTAAAAATTCCTGAACGAAGTGGGGCAGGTGGCCCCAGAGCCCCACGTGTAAAGAGTACAGAGGATACCAGTCTTCCAGCAGGTGTAGTAGGCTTTCTCCAGATCAAAAACCGTGGCCACAGTTTGGAATTTCCCAGAAAACTGTTTGTAACCTGGGTCCACAAAGTCTACTGTAGAACTGTGTGCCAGAAATCCACATTACGCAGTGGTTAGTACATTGTGAGACTCGAGCCACCGTACCAGTCAGGCGTGAGTCGTATGTTCAATCGCCTCGCAAACACAGCCGGTGAGAGAAATGGGGTGGTAGCTAGAAGGAAGGTGTTTGTCCTTACTGGGCTCAGCTGTGGATATGACAGCGGCTCCACCCGTGTTATCTGCCCAGATGCAATTGTACGTATGAAGGAGAAAGTGCTTGCCCACAAGAGAAAGGTGCTGTGACATCTGAATGTGAAAATCTTCTGGCCCTGGTGCAGAAAAGTGGGATGAAGTGAGAGCACGCTCCAGCTCCTACATAGTAAAGGTGACATTGCAGCATCCATGACTCTGAGAGGGACCGGGTCGTGACACAGTAAAGGTGAACCGCGTTTGTCAAAGGTCGCCAGGGAGGAGTAAAGCCTCCAGTTGGACTTTGAAAGCTGCCAATTTTGTTTACATGTAGGTAGGATATATATTGGCCACGACATCTTGGTAGATGATTGTTGCAGTGTCTTTGTGTTTATGGGTTGCATTTTTTCATATGACTTGTGAAGCCAATGGCAGCACGGCACCTCTTGCCGCAATTGTCACAAGTGTATCTGGCTGCTGAGGCAGGAGCGGTGGTAGCATTGCAAAGCTTTTTCTGCCTTAATCTGTCTAACAAGCCTTAATCTGCCTAACAAGCCTTCATCATGCTTCAACATTCCAGATGATATATCATCATGCCACTCTGGTCTCACGCTAGCCCGTACCTCCCATCTGTTTGTGTCGATTCCAAAGCTCTCCATATCTCGTTTACAAGAGTCCTTGAACCTCAATACAGGACGTCCTACAGGTCTTTTGGCTATAGAGATCTCTCCAAGCATCACCTCACGTGGTAATCTGTCAGGATCCATACGGTGGACGTGTCCCAGCCAGCGGAGTCGTCTCTGCTTCAAGATAGTTGAAATACTGTTGCAGTTTTAGATAGCACTGCTTCGTTGGTCACTCGGTCCTTTCACGTTACTCCGAGGATGGATCTCAGGCACCACACGTGGAAAGCATTAAGGCGACATTCTTGTTTGGCATAGGTAGTCCATGTTTCCGATGCATACAAAACGGTGCTGAGGACGCAAGTTTGATATACAAGAATTTTGGTGGTCAAAGAGAGTTTGTTGTTTTTCCAAACACGTGTAGAGGGTTTGCCAAAAGTTGTCGCTGCTCTTCCAAAGCGAGCATCAATTTCCTTGTCAACAGACATGTTTGATTCTATAGTAGATCCAAGATAGCAGAAGTTATCTACGACTTGCAGAGTAGTGGCATCTAGTGTGATATTCGGCTTTGTGTTAGTACCCTGAACCATAATTACGGTCTTACTGCTGTTTACACTCATCAAGAATAGGTGGCGTGCGTGACTAAATCTTGATACTAGCTAGCTCTTGCAGCTCTTCTGCGGAGTTCGCAACAATTGCAGCATCATCAGCATACAGGAGTTCACGAGCGACTATCTCTTAGCGCTTTGTCTTACTCTTCAGAAGACTGACATTGAAAAGGCTTCCATCTTTCCTAGTATGCAGATGTACTCCAACATTGCAATTCTCGAAAGCCACTTGGAGCAGACCCGAGAGGAAAATTCCAAAAAGTGTAGGTACCAACACACAGCCTTGTCTTACGCCACAGTTCATGCTGAATGGTTTAGATGTACTGCCATCGAAGATTACACAGCAACGCATATTGTCGTGAAAAGATCTTAATAAAGACAGCAAAGTTGGGGGACATCCAATTTTTTCCAGTATGCTGTAATTGTAACAACTATAGAGGAATATCTCTCTTGAGCGTTGCTGGAAAAGTGTATGCGAGGATAATCCTGAAGAGACTGGAAACCTTGGCAGCTCGGATCTACCCTGAGTCACAGTGTGGATTTCGAACTGGCAGATCCACAAGTGACACGATATTCACCTTGCACCAACTACAAGAGAAGTGCTGCGAACACAGAGTGCCATTATATGTGGCTTTTGTTGACCTCAACAAAGCCTTTGACACCGTCAGTAGGGAGGGGCTCTACAGTAGGTAGGATAGGAGTCGGCAAATAGATAGCACACAGGAAATGGTGTCAGAGAGAACGGACCACTCGAGATGGTGGGCAAGCTGGTCAGTGAAGAATGAGAGCTCCAAATGGGAATAGGTGTGTGTGTGGGGTTTTAAAGGAACGTGGGTGCTCAAGTATTAAGGCAGATGAGGTTAAGTCGATTGAGGTCAGCCGAGAGGGCACCTCTGGGACAGACTCACAAAGAGCTGTAAAATGGGATGGTGTGCATTAAAGTCACCGAGCAGCAAAAAGGGATGAGGGGGTTGCCCAATAAGCAGGAGGAAGTCTGCCCTGCTGACACCAAATGACAGACGCATGTAGACGGTACAAAGGGAAAAGGTGAAGCAAGGAAGGAAAATAATAACTGCAGCAGCTAGCAGCCATGTGTTCAGTGAGACGGTTTGACTACGATCATCATCCCGTACGAACAGTGCAACTCTCACTTAAGACGGAATGTTGTCCTCGTGGGGAATGTCAGAGGGTACCAGAAAGAAATGAGAGAGATCAAAGCAGTCGTGAGGATGCAATTTTGCACCATTCCCGTAAGCAGTTTTAAGCACTACAATAGTTTCTGCGGCCGATTTCCCCAAAAGGACGCGACATTTCGTAGCCACACGTTGCTCTCGACAATGTGCCGTACGTTTTCACCAAAATGGAAAAAGTTGTTTTACTAAAAAATTCTCAAGGGCGAATCGATGCACTCACAGCAACACAATTTCACACACTGACTCAGGTGGTGTGACCATCACAGACACCTGCTCGAACAATGGGTTCCCCCACTCCCTCTCCCCAACGCAACCCAAGTCCCGTTAATTTTGGTCCGCCCTCGTATTTGTTCACACAGATCGAGGTTTTGGAAGTATACACTACCTGACGAAAAGTCCCCAACATCCTTATGTAATATAGAACTGACCACTAAGTGTCACAGGAGGTGGACCCACCAGTACAAAAGCAGGCAGAAAATACTGCGTTGTCAGTAGACAAGCGTAACAACAGAATGGTTTTGGTCAGCAGAGCTCACACCAAACCTCCAGGTGTCAAACACTCAGCTTGCTACCAAACGTTGTATGTCAATAGAGTATCAACCAAAGCTCCGATTTAGTTCGAACTATGTGCTGCCATCCAGGAGAATGGGTGTATAAATTAATTAAATGTAACACCAGAACTAAGAAGCACATCAAAAGGATAATTGTGGGTACATGTTGCTTCCACGAGGAAGTCAGTAGAGCGTTAGATCATTGTACTAAACATTCCAGATTTGAACCACGATGACATCAATTTTTTTTACTATTTTATGTGTGAAACTGTTATATGGGCAACGTGTTTATGACATGTAAAAGAGCTATTTGGAGTTTACAGCAATGTACTCTTGGCAGTCAACTTTCTTTTCATTTCTTTGAAAGTAGTTAACCTATAGAGCACATTTGTAGTTTTACAGAATATACAATCAGAATATAAAAATAAAGAAACAATTGCTTCACAGATGTTGAAGTAATAGTATTTATAATAATTAATAATAGGGTCATTCCACGTGAAGTGTGAAGTGTCCTAGGGCTCCCATCTCAGCCATCTTCAGTTCTGATTAAATTTGTACAGGATGTACCTGAGGGCCCAAGATAAACTTACGCAAAGTTTCAGGCTCACCTGTAACTTGGTTGTGGTGCTCGAGCCATTTTTGTGAAGGCCACTTTTACAGAGACAAAAAAGTCATGAAGAAATCGTCAAGTTTGGCATTCCACTGTTCCTAATGTAAATGAGCTAGACTCTTGCTTCTGGGTATACTGATACAGACTTGTGTGCCCTACACACAAATGTTGCAACTGGAGTTCAAAAAGCAGTGCATTTGGCATAATCTCAGTCCAAAGTGGGCAGCGAATCATATTGCGAGAAATTTGCCCCATAGTTTAACGAGGCATAAGCAGTGGAGAAAGTGCGCTATGGACCTGGTCTTTTGCCAAACTACTGTCTGTCTGGGTGTTTAGTATATCAAGAATTTTGGCTTGGCTTGTGTGTAATTACTGTGCTACCATCCTGTAAATTTGCTAAGAAACATGAATGTATCAAAATATACCTGTGTTCAAAATCATGTATCTCAAAATGGACACCTACCACATTACATTCATTTAGCACCATTCAACAGAGCACATTTCATTCCATTACAAAAACTTATTTTCATTCTGGTGTATCTTGGTAAGGTGCAAAAATGTTGCCTAAAATTTGGAATTTTGTTGATTATGTCCTCATTGTTTAAATAATCATTTTGCTGTTTATTCGGTGATTTTAAACCTGTTTGTGACAGGTTCACTGCAAAATTTAACTTTACTAGAGACTGCTGCATAATTTTTGGGAAGCTGAATGCTTATTAATTTTATTTCTTTTCTTTTTTTGACTCGACAATTTAATTTTAGTGTCTGAAGCATATCAAGTTGTTGCTAAAATGGAAGAACAAAATCAAGTTAATGTATGCAGTTTTGGAAATACTGATTCCCCATGCCATTTAATGACATACAGTGCCTTAAAAGGACTGGAAGCTGTAAAGCAACTTTCCTTAGAAGAACAAGAATTACTTATTAGAGAGTGGTTTACACTCTACTGAAAATAGTCAACTGTGCTTCCATCATGAAGCTTTACTCCTAAAAAGATATGAATTTTTCCAAAGATCATGATGTAACCCATTTGGCAAGAAAAATCACACTGCACGAAAAAGCTTGTGCTCAATCAACATAGAAACAGCAGACCTACTGAAAAGGATAACCGTTTCTGATATTAAACCAGGCCAAAAAATGTGCCCTTCCTGTAGAAAAGAATTTGATACACTGAAACATTCACAAATGGACGTTACATATCAGTCAGATGAACATGATGAGACTAATGTTGGTCACAATTTGAATACAAATTTAACATCTGTTGGAATATCACCATTAAAATTTCAATGAATTGATGTAAGGGATACAAAAGGATATGCAAAGTGCAAAATACATCAAGTTGAAGGTGGAATTAAGAAAATTGCAGAAGTGGGAGGACTTGATCCCAGTGACTTGGAGCAACTATCCACAAGCAAGCAATGCTTGACTTGTTCAGATTACATTGAGCTGATCCAAGAATTGAAAGAAAAATTACATGAATCAAATAATAACGAGAAAATTCAAATTTTGACCTTAGTTCCCCAAAGCTGGTGCACCAAAAAGACTATGGAAGAATTTGGTGTTTCAGAAAGAATGGTAAAGTTAAAAGCTGAACAGGGAATATTGGCAAAGTCCAAAGGTAAATGTGGGGAAAAAGCTTTCTGAGGATGCGAAGGCAAGAGTCACAGAACACTTTTATGATGAAGAGTTTAGTCAGATTTGTCCAGGAAAAAAGGACTGTATTACTGTTCGGGTAGATGGAGAAAAGGTTAAAAAACAGATATGCTTATTACTGAGCAACTTAAAAGAAATGTTTGCTGCATACCGCAATAAAAATGGACCGGAAATTGGATTTTTCAAATTTTGTGAATTAAGGCCAAAGTGGTGTGTGACTGTAGGCACAGCTGGTTCACATTTAGTCTGTGTCTGCACAATACATCAAAATGTGAAACAAATGTTGGCGCATAGCCCAATAAAATAAGATTACAAAATTTTATTGAGCAATATTGTCTGTAATTTGGAAAAAAAGGATTGCACGCTTCATTGCTGTGAAGTATGTCCAGAAACAGAAGCTCTAAATGAATATTTGGAAAGTGCTTTTGCAGAAATTGCTCCAGAGGATAGAATTCAGTTCAAACAATGGGCTCAGACTGATAGAGATACACTTGAAACCAGAGAAATGACAGTTGAAGAATTCATTGAACTATTAGTTACAAAACTGTCAGCCCTTTCTACTCACCACTACATTGCAAAGCATCAGAGCAAGCATTTGCAGTTCACTAAAGAAGGTCTCAAACCAGGAGAATTGATTATATTAATGGATTTCACAGAAAACTACTCCTTTGTTGTCCAAGACGCAGTGCAAGGATTCCGTTGGGAAAATAGTCAAGCTACAATACATCCATTTGTAATTTACTACAAAGGTAATGAAGACCTAAAGAGTGTCAGCTACTGTATAATCAGAGATTGCCTCTGGCATGACACAGTTGCAGTGCACGTGTTTTTAACGTACTTGATCAAATCCCCTAAGTGCATTTTTAAAGAAATTAAGCATATTCATTATTTTCGCGATGGTTCTGCAGCACAGTACAAAAATTTTAAGAGCTTCCTAAATCTTTGCCGTCATCAAAAATATTTTGGCATTACTGCAGGATGAAATTTTTTCGGAACAAGCCATGGGAAATCACCACGTGATGGAATTGGGGACACATTTAAGTGTTTAGCGTCAAGAACTAGCCTTTAAAGCCCAACTGATAACCAAATCTGAATACCAACTGATCTATTTCAATATCGCACAAAAAATGTTCGTGGCATTGAATTTATTTATATTAAAAAAGAAATTATTGAAGATGCAAAAATTGATCAAGAGAAACATTTTGGGGATTGATGTACAGTGTCTGGTACAAGAGACCATCACCATTTTGTGCCAATTGATGAAAAGGGACTTAAGATTCACAGAGTATCAAACGATACATTGTCCTTTGTAGCAAATGTTAACCGACATGCTGAAGTTGCTACTGAACATGTTACCATTAATGAACTACAGCCTGGCCAGTATTTTGCTTGCATTTATGATGGGAAATGGTGGATAGGAAGTATCTGTGAAGTTTCATGTGAAGAAAAAGATGCCTCGATTAATTTCATGCATCCTCACGGATGCTGCTCAATCGTTTCATTGGCCTACTAGAAGAGACATATGTTGGATCATAGAACAACAGATAATTTCAGTCATACCATTCCCAGCTGCTTCAATGATGGGGCAGCAATACAGTTTGCCGGAAGCAATAGTTTGGACACCAGCAAAAAAATCTAAAACATTCAACAATTGAAGAATTATTACGGCTTGGGAACCACAGAGAGACCCAAAAAAGGCCTGGGAACCTGCGAGATACCCACATTCAGACTTGGGAACCTGCTAGATATTTGCACTCCGGCTTGGGAACCTGCTACACACCCACTTTCAGGTTTGGGAACTTGCAGTAAAGAAACCCCCGTGGCTGACCTTGCACAGCTATCGGGTGTGGCCCCTTGGCGATGGGGCAACCACAGACCAACACAAGGATTTTCCGAATTACCAGAAAAGTCAATAGTTTAGGTGAATTTTTTGCACTTTATCCAAAGAGACACTAAAATGAAAATAAGTTTTTTCTAATGTGCTCTGTTGAATGGTGTTAATGAATGTAATGTGGTAGGTGTCCATTTTAAGATACATGACTTTGAACACGGGTATATTTTGATACATTCATGTTTCTTAGCAAATTTACAGGATGGTAGCACAGTAATTAAACACACAAGCCAGGCCAAAATTCTTGATATACTAAACACCTAGACAGACAGTAGTTTGGCAAAAGACCAGGTCCATAGCACACTTTCTCCACTGCTTATGCCTCGTTGAACTATGGGGCAAATTTCTCGCAACATGATTCGCTGCCCACTATGAACTGAGATTATGCCAAATGCACTGCTTTTTGAACTCTAGTTGCAACATTTGTGTGAAGGGCACACAAGTCTGTATCAGTATACCCAGAAGCAAGAGTCTAGCTCTTTTACATTAGGAACAGTGGAATCCAAACTTGACGATTTCTTCACGACTTTTTTGTCTCTGTAAAAGTGGTCTTCACGAAAATGGCTCTAGCACCACAACAAAGTTACAGGTGAGCCTGAAACTTTGCATAAGTTTATGTTGGTCCCTCAGGTACATCCTGTACAAATTTCATCAAAATTTATGATGGTCGAGCTGGGATCATCTAAACTGGGACACTTGACGGAATGACCCAGTATACAAAATAATAAGATCAATAATAAGTACATATTAATGTTCAGCTAATGATGCGAAAGCAGACTGCAAAAGAAACATTGCTACAAACTCCGAAAAGTCCTTTTACATGTCAGGAAAATGTCCTCCCATATAACAGTTTCACATGTAAACAGTTAAAAAAAAATTGTCACCAGTCGGGTTTGAACGCTGGACCTTCAGTAAGAAAGCCTAACACTCAACCTTCTCACCCACGCAACAGCTACTCTGTAATAACTCTGGTATGCTTTTCCTGCCCTCTGTAGCTCTGGTGACACTTTTAGTTACTGTTTACCCACTTTCTACTGGATGACAGCACACAGTACTAACTAAATCGGTGTTTTGATTGATACTCTATTGTTATATACGTACCGATCTCGGTGTCTGATGTCTGGAGGTTCGGGTGTAAGCAACCTCGGATGTGGACTAGGCATTCTATGTCACCCTGTTAACAAAGCCTTTAAGGACATTTAAACCCTCATAAAGCTACCCACGTCATCTGCTGGCAACGTGAGTCTGAGGCTGAAATGCGGAGGAACGACCACAGCTACAAGACCGGGCCGACCTCGTGTACTGACGGACAGCAAAAGTTGACCTCTGTGGAGGGTGGTTGTAAAAACAGAATAAACAAATAAATAAAATAATAAGAAATCATGTGAAATCAGTGGAAGGAATCACTCACAAGTTCCAAAGCGCCAGCAGCCTCTAGTCAATGCTAAGCGACACTTGCAGTGTAAAGGGCAACGCCACTCGATAGCGGATGACTGGAAACAAATGATTTAGAGCTATGAATCACTCGGCACCTTGTGGCAATCTGATGGAAGGGTTCAGTGAATGCACAGAGAACATTACCAGCCATTATGCGTAGTGCCGGTAGGGAAGTACAGAGAAGGTGCGTTATAGTATTTGGGAAATTTTCACAGTTTGGGTATGGACCTCTTACTGCATATAAGACAACAGTGCAAGTGGAAGGAAATTCACACGCTTCACAGCGTTGTTTACTGCGTACAGTATAGAGGAACAGGAGACAAAGACTGGTTGTCTGACAATGGCGATGCACCCTACATAAAGCAGGATCCGTGAGGCATTAATTTGTGGACAGCAACATTCCTGGAATTGACTGGCCTGGCCAGAGTCCTGATCTAGGACAACTTCACTCCAAACCTCAGTGTGAGACATCAGTACCTTCTCTACTCTCCAATTAAAATTACTGGATATTTGACATCTGTTACTTGCCACTATAGTGTTGCCACATCCGCTGCCAAGTACCGCTCAGTTGTATGTGACACACAAACACAGCAAGTCACTTCATAAATGCTGTTAATGTGTAACACAGAGCAACATTGGAAGTGGCCACCGCGAGGTATGTCGGACATGGGAGATGCTACGTCAACAGCTGACTTCGAGTGACCGATGACTGAACGGTGCCAAATGACACATTTTGTAGCCTTGAATTTAAACTCTGGTCCGAAGCTAACCACAACCTCAAAGTGTGCAATCCGAGACAGAACTGAAATGATGATCACTTTCTTCGTGGCAATTAAAGTTAACCTCTGTAACAGAAAAAATTAAGTTTCAATGCTAAAAGCAAACTGTAATTTCACGCTTTCAATGGTTACTTGAAATTATCCTCACACTACCTACATGAGCTGCAGAATTACAAACTGAGGATCAGTCCTCATAGGCACTTGGTTGCAGATTATGGCAATAATGGTAGATTCCAAACAAGAACAGAATGATATAAAGAAAAATAAGAGAAAATAAAGTCAATATAATTATGAAAATGGCGTAACAAAGAAATAAAAACACAAAAAATTCATTTAAAACAAGTAAGTGGATTAAAAAATTAACAAACATTTTTTGATTAGGTTTAGAAATCAAAAAAATAAAATTTCAATACATTTGGTGAGATTCCAAACTTATGACCTTCTACATATCAATGTCTATACACTAACCATCCAATTACACCACAACATTGGATTAAATTGTTATATTTATGACTCAGGTGGCCCAGCTGTAATGAAGAACTGCATCCTTCAAAAATTCGGCCTCACGCAATGTCATGCAAACATTATCTAATGTAAGCTGATACGTGTACGAGGCTCACGCCAAAAGAAATGCACACTATTTTTGTAAAAATACAGTTTTCATTCTGCATATGTGAAAGTCTTACAGTGTGTAGATACATCCTTCCCACTTACTTTCAAACTTAGTTCAACCTGTTCCCATGAGTGGCGCTGTCACAGCATGTCTTCAAGATGGCTGCTACACTTGACGTTTGTCAGAAGCAAGGTACTGTCACAGAATTCCTGTGCTGTGAAAATGGGACAGTGGGAAACATCCACAAGAGGTTGAAAAAAGTGTACGGAGATGCTGCTGTCGATCACAGTACAGTTAGTCGGTGGGCGAGCAGGTTACGTGATGAAAGCGGGCACGGCAGTATTGAGGATTGCCCTCGCAGCAGCAGGCCTCGTACTGCACGCACTCCAGACAATGTGCAGAGAGTTAACGAATTGGTGACTGCTGACAGACGCATCACAGTGAATGAACTGTCATGCTACGTTGGGACAGGGGAAGGAAGTGTTTGCGGAATACTGAAAGTGTTGGCGTTAAAAAAGGTTTGTGCCAGGTGGGTTCCCAGGATGTTGACTGTGGCTCACATAGAAACAAGAAAAACAGTATGCAGCGAACTTTTGCAACAGTACGAGATTGGTGGAGATGAATTTCTTGGAAGGATTGTGACAGGTGATGAAACATGGCTCCATCATTTTTCACCAGAGACGAAGAGGCAATCAATGGAGTGGCATCATGCAAATTCACTCAAGAAAAATAATTCAAAACCACACCTTCTGCTGGAAAAGTTATGGATACGGTGTTTTTCGATTCTGAATGACTCTTGCTTGTGGACATCGTGCCAAGTGGAACCACCATAAATTCTGATGCATATGCAACAATACTGAAGAAACTTCAAGCTTGACTGACAACATTGGCAAAAGCAGGATGTTTTGCCATTTCACGACAATGCACGGCCACATGTCAGTCAAAAAACCGTGGAAGCGATCACAAAACTCGGATGGACAACACTGAAACACCCACCATACAGTCCTGACCTGGCTCCATGTGACTATCACCTCTTTGGGAAACTGAAAGACACTCTTCATGGAACAAGGTTTGAAGATAATGACTCCCTTGTGCACGCTGCCAAACAGTGGCTCCAACAGGTCGGTCCAGAATTTTACGGTGTGGGTATCAAGCGCTGGTTCCAAGATGCCGTAAGGCAGTTGAGAGGGATGGAAATTATGTGGAGAAATGAAAATATTGTTACTAAAGGATGTATCTACACACTGTAAAACTTTCAAATATGTAGTATAAAAGATAGATTTAAAAAAAACAAATAGTGTGCAATTCTTTTGGAGGGACCCTCGTATATGTGACGCTGAACCGCGTCTTGTCCAGAAGTATGTAGTACTGTTTTGTTAGCGCTGTGTAAGAAATGTGTGTGTTTCACTGTGTGTGTGTGTGTGTGTGTGTGTGTGTGTGTGTGTGTGTGTGTGTGTGTGTGAGAGAGAGGGGGGGGGGGGGGGGCGGGGGCGCAGTCATTTTTGAAAAATATCTCTGGATTAGAAGGTATACAATCTATGAAGCATGTCTTTCATGTCTGAAGATGCCACATTGTTTATTATTTGTTTGGTAGCCATCAATAGCGAACGTTGTGAGTGGACTTGTGAAAATGCAGAAAACTGGTCATCATCATGTTATACAATTTTTTAAGGCCTCAGCACAACCAATATTAAAGGTGAGCTAGATTATACTTTGGGAGAGTCTGCTCCTTCAGTGACAACAGTAAAATATTGGGTAGGCGAGTTTAAATGAGGCCGTACGAGCTGCCAAGACGAGTACCGCAGTGGTTGACCAAATGAGGTGATGACCCGAGAAACGGTGAAGAAAATCCGCTTGATGATCGTCGACAAAGTGTGTGAGCTAGCAGACATAGTAGGCATTTCAAAAATTGTGGTACATCGCATATTATCCGAAAATCTGGACGTGAGAAAACTGTGTGCAAGGTCTCTTCACACTCGAGCAAAACCACGTGTTGTGAAGATGTTTCAATTGACTATTTAGTGAAGATGTTTCAATTGACTATTTAGTGAAGTTTCGCAGCAACAAAGCCGATTTTTTTGCGCCGTTTCATATCTGTGGATGAAGCGTGGGTCCACCCCGAGACAAAAGAACAATCAAAACTATAGACACAAATTGGAGAACAGACTCCAAAAAAAGTGAAGACAGTTTCATCTGCAGGCCATGTCACGGCGTCAGTTTTTTGAGATGCGCTTGGGATAATTTTCATTGACTACCTCAAAAAAGAATAAAATATCAACAGCGAGTATTATCTGAACTTAATGCAACATTTGGATGAAGAAAGCAAGCAAAAAAAATGTGTTGTTTCTTCAGGACAATGCACAAGCTCAATGCTAGCAATGGCCAAAATTAATTAATTAAAGTTTGAATTGCTAACTCATGCGCCCTATTTACCAGATTTGGCCCCCTCAGATTATCTTCTATTCCCAATCTTGGAAAAAATGACTTGGTGGTCAAAGATTTTCAACAAATGAAGACATAAAAAGTGATGTCAGTAGTTAATGGCTATTTTGAGGAGTTAGGCAGTTTTCATTATAAAAAGGGTATTGAACTTATTGAAAATTACTGGGAAAAGTGTACAGAGCTGAAAGGAGATTATGCTGAAAAATGAATACTTTTTTTTTCCAAAATTTCCGTGTTTTATCTGTTGGGTTGAGTACTTATGGGACCACTCTCGTACATGTTTAATAGTCATTTTGTAGTGCCTGTCTCTGACTCAACACCTCTGCTACATGGCGAACAGCAATCTATCCTTTCCATAATATTGTCATTAACAATTCAAAGAGTATGGCAGTAAAAGTAATTATTCGTTTTCGTTTGTTGCTTTTCCTGAAATTTACACTTTTTTGGATCAGTCTGCTGGAAAGTGAAAAGTGTAAAAAGGGGGTTTTTACTGTAGTTGTGTAATTCGTAATAGTTTTAAGCAAATTCGTAAGAGTTTTAAGTAAATTCAGCTCCCGAGGGAAGATTCTGCCTTCATTTAACAACAGTTTTGTACGAGAGGTCAAGCTGTTGTACCGAAAGGTGTTCACACACCGGCGAGGCGCCCCCAGATTTAGAGGCCGCGTCGCCACCGCCACCTCCACCGGGCAGTGATGTCAGCGACACCGGCTCCGAGCCCACGCCAGACGGCGGTGGCGGCTGCTGCTGCTGCTTGGCTTTGCCACGCGCCTGCCGGAAGAGGCGCAGGTGCGACGCCGCGTCGTCCACCAGGCGCGTCGTAAGGTACGGGATCCAGTCCACCTCCTTCACCCTGTACAGTGAGACACAGTCATTTCAGGTCGAGGAGGAGAGCTGACACCTGACAGAATGAGGAATTGCTGGGTCGACAAGAAACTGAAAAACGCTTTTGATGAAATTGGCTATAGCAGTTGAATGAAGTCACAAGAAGCAGGATCCATTATACTGGCATTGCCTATCACAGAGCAATGTCCAGCTATCCTACTTGTTCTTGTAACACTCTCGATGACAATATTTTTTTTTTTTTGTTAGTAATACGTACGTGGTGTACCAGGAGGAACTGTCAATACTCAGGGATATGAAAAGAACGATGATTCGAAGCAGAAAAGTCCAATAAACAAGGGCTCCAAAATGCATATCGTAGAGCTCTGAGCACATGTGCATCCTTGCTACTACGAAACAAATCTCTTCTACTGAAGGAGTGCTCATACATTGATGAGCCAAAACTTTATGACTACCTGCTTAATAGTCTGTTTGTCCATCTTTGGAATCAAATAAATCACTGATTCTGCATATCAGAGACCCAACAGTTTGTTGGCAGGTTTGTGGAGGTATCTGGCATTACACTTTTACGCACAGGTCACGTAATTTGCGTACACAATGGGTCGCCGATTTGCTTACGCGGTAATGATGCCCGATAGCAACACAGATGGGTTCCGTAGGATTTACATCGGGTGAATCTGGTCACCGAGACATCAACACGAGTTCACTATAAAGCATCGCAAACTACTGTAGCATGGTTGCAGCTCCGGGACAGGACAATTATAGTGCTGAAAGATGGCATCGCCATGGGGGAAGACATCTGGCATGTTGGGATGCAGGTGGTTCGTAAGTGTCAGTGTGTCTTCAATTTCTACCACAGGTCATATGCATGTGCAGGAGAAAGTCTCCCAGAGCATAATACTGCATCCTCGATGCACTGCACATTTCCAGCTGCCGTTCTCCTCGATGATGGCATTTGTGGAGATGACCGGCAACATAGGGTATAAAAAAAATGTGATTCACCTGAAGAGCTGACATTTCCACTGATCCGACAGTCGACTCCCAATGGTTCAGTGCCAATTGCTGACAAAGTGGCCGGGTCAACATGCGAACACGTAGGGGTGGTCTGCCATGGAGCTCAACATTCGACCCTGTACGATGAACGGTGTGCTCCGAAACACTTGTGTGTGTACCAGCTTTTGTGCTCTTTCAGCAGAGATACCACCGTCTATTCTACTTTACAGAGCAGATCAGCTTCCAACCCCACATTCTGTACAGAGTCGTGGACATCCAACCATTCAGTGCCTGGTAGTAGTTTCACTGTCCTCCTACCTCTTCCCATAGATGCTCAAGACGGCAACATGTCGACATTCGACCAGCTTCGGCACTTTTGAGATATGCGTTCTAGGCTCTGTATAATAATAAACTTGCCTCTGTCAAAGTCGCTTATCTCAATGGATTTCCCCATTTGCAGCCCATATCCTCACTAGGGTGACCCACTGCCTGTGTCTGCTCCGCTTACACACTTTTGTTGCTGCGTCACATGCCCACAACACCACCAGGCAGCGTCCAGTGTTGAGATGGGCAATGGCCATAATGTTTTGGCTAATCAGTGCAGGTCTTAAGGTATGTATGTTCACCAGAGTTTTTTTGCTACGAATCGTTGTTCCTGGCTTATCCCCGAATACTGATCCATCCTACGACGCAGTGTACACACACACACACACACACACACACACACACACACACACACACACAAAATAACTACATTCGAAAAGGCTTTCATAAAAATTTATTATCGCAGGATAATTTATGAATAACTGATGATAATCGTACAGTCTTTAACCCATTACTGGTCATTGTTCCTTTTTTGGAACGCGTAAATTTTACTTATTTCTACGTAAGCAATGGAGTTTTTAGCCTTTATTGTTACACTTGTAGGATCAACTAACTGCTATAATGCCTGTAAATGTAAAATAAATAACTTTTTTCTAAGTGCTTCACGTCAGGAAAATTATAAACTTGCCGATTTTTTGTTCTCGTACTTGGCAGCACTGTATGTCTGCTGGTAGTTCCTGGACGACAATGAGCTGTGATTTAGTAGTCTGGGCGTGTTTGTTATGAACATATGGATGTCCATGTAAGATTAAGTATACCTCAGATTTTTTCAAGTAAGTGCAATATCGATATATTTTATGCGTCCCAATAATGGGACAATGGCATGTTACACTATCATTTATTGTTGATGTGCCCTATTCTTGTATACACGTATTATACAGAGAAGAATTGCATTTTACTTTCTTTATATGTGATTTTTTTTTTCATGTTCTATTGGAATTTTAAGATTCCAACAGGATAAAAATATGCCGCGTGGACGTACACTCGAAGAAATTCTAGCAGAACTAGCGAACCATCAAGAGAGTGACGATGAAGATGATGATGTAGAATTGGCGATTATTCCACCTGATGCAGATGTAATAACAGATGAAGAAGACATTGACAAAAATTGTTGAACAATGAGGCTGTTGTACAAGATGTAGACGGTACTTTAGAGAGAAGCTCTCACTTTTGGATGTCCGACAGAGAATAGTGATGTTTTACCCATCAAAGAAAACATGATCAGTACCAAAACGCAGAGGACCACAAGGAAGCAAATTGATTGGAGGATGGGTGAGCACAGATGTACGACTAGATCCAGGAAATCATTTCATTGTGTCAAGTAAAACACAGAAGAGATGTGCTTATTGCAAGGGGGGGGCGGGGGGTTGCAATGTTGGTGTACACGACAGTGTTTTGCTTCATTTCATACTGAATAGACATTCAATAATACTAAAACATTCTTTATTTATTGTTTGTGTTGTTTCTTACAATATTATGCATGGAGAGTAAGGTTGTGAATTTGGGTAGCGCATTTGGCCAATGTCCCAAAAATGGGACGGTCTGTAGTTTTTGTTCTAATAAACTGAAAATTTTCAAAACAACTTTTTATTCAATTAATCACTCAATGTAATGTATTTATGCATAAACGTTTGGAAAAAATGATCCGATAGAGTTTTGGCCAGTAATGGGTTAAAGAAATACATGTACACCATACAAATATAAATTCTCAATGTTGCAAAAAGGTCTCTTCTGAATTGTTGCAGCTGATTTAAAAGCTCTTCTTGTTCTCCGCTTTTCAACAACCTAAAGTTTTACTACTTCCAAAAACTTTGTATATCAAAAGTTACTGTTCCAATCTTAAAATCGAATTATGTAATTCAGTACCATGGCTTTGTAAGCTGATTTTTCTGTTTCCAAAAATGGCAATGGTCACTAAAATAACCTATTGGTTTATTAATTATTCCAATTAGGCAATTTCACTTTACTGAGAATTCTTAGCAAATTTAGGGAATCCCATTTCACAATGATGTGCACTCCTATAAAATAGCACACACAATTTTGCCATTTTCTAATTATACTGCTGTTTGTTAACCAAACTTATATCACTGCCTATCGTGTCTCCATTCAGTGAAATTTTCCTGACTTTTGTATTAATATTTGAAATGTAAAGCCTCATTTACACTAGGGGCAACATCTTGCAACATTGTGGTACGGAACACTACGTACCGCAACCTACAGTGTCACACTAGTCTTGTGACAAAAGCAACAATGTGCATCATGTCGCAAGCTGTTGCAGTGTGTTGCAGCTAGCTCCTGTGTTCCGTGGATTCCTGTGCAGCATCACTAAATCTGAAACACAGACTGTTCTGACAAAGTACTCAAATTTACTGAGGACTACTGGCAATCTGAGGTGCAGTGGTACATGTGTGAAACAACTATAAAAATACCCAAATAAAAAGAGATCTTATACAGAACCTCAGAATAAACTGTGCAATTGACATGAGCACTGTAAAGAAGAAGTTAAAGGATCTGTGAAGTACATTTTATCGAGAACACTACCAATAAAAGAAGCGGCTCGACACCTAATATGACTGACAGGAAATGGTTCACATATAAATCGTTAAAAATTCATTTTTGACATGACAGGACCATGTCCAGGAAGGCCAGCTTAATTGCTACATGGCTCAATATTTCACTAACTATACATATTTTATAATATTAAGGATACATGTGCAGACTACGGAAGTACACCAATCGATGGTCACAAAATTATCAATAAGTATATCTGTGAGTTGGGAAATTTATTTTGTTTATGGAAAATCTTTTTTCTTAATTTGTTGTTATCAACAGGTTACATATAACACCTTCTATCATGTGCATTCGAATAAGTATACGACCAATAGATGGAAAAAAACTAATAGTAGTTTGAAAATTCATTCTACTACAATAGATCACACAAACAAGTTATTTCCGAGCAAAGTAACTAAAAAGTTTGAGTCCACTGGCATACCTATTTATTTATGTAAATTATATCTAAACACAAAGATGATGTGACTTATCAAACAAAAGTGCTGGCAGTTCGATAGACACACAAACAAACACAAACATACACACAAAATTCAAGCTTTCACAACCAACGGTTGCTTCATCAGGAAAGAGGGAAGGAGAGGGAAAGACGAAAGGATGTGGGTTTTAAGGGAGAGGGTAAGGAGTCATTCCAATCCCGGGAGCGGAAAGACTTACCTTAGGGGGAAAAAAGGAGGACAGGTATACACTCGCGCGCGCGCGCACGCGCGCACCCACGCACGCACGCACGCACGCACGCACACACACACACACACACACACACACACACACACACACACACACACACACACACACACACACACACACACACAAGCAGACATTTGTAAAGGCAAAGAGTTTGGGCAGAGATGTCAGTCAAGGAGGAAGTACTGATATCTCTGCCCAAACTCTTTGCCTTTACAAATGTCTGCTTGTGTGTGTGTGTGTGTGTGTGTGTGTGTGTGTGTGTGTGTGTGTGTGCGCGCGCACGAGTGTATACCTGTCCTCCTTTTTTCCCCCTAAGGTAAGTCTTTCCGCTCCCAGGATTGGAATGACTCTTTACCCTCTCCCTTAAAACCCACATCCTTTCGCCTTTCCCTCTCCTTCCCTCTTTCCTGATGAAGCAACCGTTTGTTGCGAAAGCTTGAATTTTGTGTGTATGTTTGTGTTTGTTTGTGTGTCTATCGACCTGCCAGCACTTTCATTTGGAAGGTCACATCATCTTTGTTTTTAGATATATTTTTCCCACGTGCAATGTTTCCCTCTATTATATTCATATTTATGTAAATTAATATACATCACTCTGATATTATTGATATATATTGCCATTCAACCTTTCCTTGTGGTGGTATAAAATATTCCTTGAGCTCTTGTTGTACTAGCTGTGTATCACTGGAAGCTCTTCAAGGTATCTTTGCTAAATTGCTTAAATCTGTATACCATGTAACTAGAGACTCTCCAGTTCCCAAGTATAGTTGCACTATTATCCAAGTCTTCTGTATCAAAACTCAGTGGAGGCAAATAAATTTTTCTTGAAGTTGCACTCTGCCTTAAAAAATTGTGTAGATTGCACAAGCTTTTGTTAGTTTTCCAGCTTTCTCTACTTCAAGCAACACATGCTTCCCAAAACTATTAAAACAGAGGAAAATATTCCAAATGCATTTTCAACAATATGTCTCCCTCAAGAAAGTTGGTAATTAAATATTGTTGCCTGTGGCTTCAGCAATTCTCCAGGATATGGTTTCAAGGTATTCATTGTCAACCTTAACATTACATCTGCTATTAAAACAATGGGAGAGATTCTCTGGGAAGAGTTTTTAATTTACTGTCAGTTAATGCTTTATGGAAATATTCTTGAAAACTCCTCTATCGGATATGAGGTCCTGGCATCCAACATGTACATACTGAAAGCAATAATTTGTTTCTACAATTGCCATAAGCATAGCGCTAAATTTTTTTTAGTTAATGCATTCACTTCCAATCTTGGAAGGACACATTATTTCTACTTGTTTGCCACCTATCAATCCTATACACTGAGGGAAGTTCCATTTCAATTCAAAATTCTGGCACCATTCTTCCATTCTTCGGTAACATTTGGAATCAGAAAAGTAAAGCATAATCATCTTTTTCCCCTTTTTTCAGAATGATGACACAGAAGACACTGCACTAAATGTTGGTGATGAAGTGCTCCAACACTAACTACTGTATTTTACGGACTGCTAGATGCACTTCTTTCTTTGAAAAATTGCCTACAAAATTCAGGTGTCTCTTATACTCAAAATTAACATAAAAATGACCAGTGTTTGATTTAAAATTTCCACAAGTGTTAAAAATGGCCAAA
Organism: Schistocerca americana; assembly: GCF_021461395.2. Taxonomy (NCBI): domain Eukaryota; kingdom Metazoa; phylum Arthropoda; class Insecta; order Orthoptera; family Acrididae; genus Schistocerca; species Schistocerca americana. Next base: position 76,509,444 of record NC_060129.1, on the reverse strand, counting down.
TATTTCACACTGCGAGAAACTCACTCTATCTGGCAACTGTGAATTCAACTGGCAGCAGCAGTGCACTGATGTGATCATTTTGAGTTGCAGGGATTCACAAGCTTGCCGACACTGTCTCCCTCCTGCCCTCCCTGCTATCACAAATCCAGAAGAGTGGCTAGCCCATGATGCATCACTGCAGTCTGCAGTGCTGCTGAATTTCTACATCTACACCTACATTCATACTCCGCAAGCCACCTGACGGTGTGTGGCGGAGGGTACCTTGAGTACCTCTGTCGGTTCTCCCTTCTATTCCAGTCTCATATTGTTCGTGGGAAGAAGGACTGTCGGTATGCCTCTGTGTGGGCTCTAATCTCTCTGATATTATCCTCACGGTCTCTTCACGAGATATACGTAGGAGGGAGCAATATACTGCTCGACTCTTCGGTGAAGGTATGTCCTCGAAACTTTAACAAAAGCCCATACCGAGCTACTGAGCGTCTCTCCTGCAGAGTCTTCCACTGGAGTTTATCTCTCATCTCCGTAACGCTTTCACGATTACTAAATGATCCTGTAACGAAGCGCGGTGCTCTCCGTTGGATCTTCTCTCTCTCTTCTATCAACCCTATCTGGTACGGATCCCACACTGCTGAGCAGTATTCGAGCAGTGGGCGAACAAGCGTACTGTAACCTACTTCCTTTGTTTTCGGATTGCAATTCCTTAGGATTCTTGCAATCAATCTGTCTGGCATCTGCTTTACCAACAATTAACTTTATATGATCATTCCATTTTAAATCACTCCTAATGCGTACTCCCAGATAATTTATGGAATTAACTGCTTCCAGTTGCTGACCTGATATTTTGTAGCTAAATGATATGGGATCTATCTTTCTATGTATTCGCAGCACATTAAACTTGTCTACATGGAGATTCAATTGCCATTCCCTGCACCGTGCATCAATTCGCTGCAGATCCTCCTGCATTTCAGTACAATTTTCCACTGTTACAACATCTCGATATACCACAGCATCATCCGCAAAAAGCCTCAGTGAACTTCCGATGTCATCCACAAGGTCATTTATGTATATTGTGAATAGCAACGGTCCTATGACACTCCCCTGCGCCACACCTGAAATCACTCTTACTTCGGAGGACTTCTCTCCATTAAGAATGACATGCTGCGTTCTACTATCTAGGAACTCTTCAATCCAATCACACAATTGGTCTGATAGTCCATATGCTCTTACTTTGTTCATTAAACGACTGTGGGGAACTGTATCGAACACCTTGCAGAAGTCAAGAAACACGGCATCTACCTGTGAATCCGTGTCTATGGCCCTCTGAGTCTTGTGGACGAATAGCGCGAGCTGGGTTTCACACGACCGTCTTTTTCGAAACCCGTGCTGATTCCTACAGAGTAGATTTCTAGTCTCCAGAAAAGTCATTATACTCGAACATAATACGTGTTCCAAAATTCTACAACTGATCGACGTTAGAGATATAGGTCTATAGTTCTGCACATCTGTTCGACGTCCCTTCTTGAAAACGGTGATGACCTGTGCCCTTTTCCAATCCTTTGGAACGCTATGCTCTTCTAGAGACCTACGGTACACCGCTGCAAGAAGGGGGGCAAGTTCCTTCGCGTACTCTTTCAATTGTAGCCTGCCCCATACAAATATCTTTTATTTATTTATTTATTTATTTCTGTTACGAATGAACAAAGTAAGAGCATATGGACTATCAGACCAATTGTGTGATTGAATTGAAAGTGATTTGTGTTATCAGTAACAGTGCAATATTTTTGTTAGTAGCTAGTTTCGTAACAGAAAAAAAATAAATAAATAAATAAAAGATATTTGTATGGGGCAGGTTACAATTGAAAGTAATAGCATATGTAGAAGAACAGAGCAGATGAACAGCCTTTCAGCCCTCTACCGACAGAAAAAGCCCAATTCACAACTGGCAGACTAGTAAAAAAAGAGGAAGTCTGAGTGTGCAAATAGAGGACTAAATGCAAAATCGCCAAAAGTATAAGACGACGTACTGAAATGGATTCGTGGACACCATCAAAGTGGCACTGGAATTAATACAAAAATGATTCAAATACATGCTCGTAAGTTAGCGCTACAGCGGAACTTAGACTTTAAGGATGGAGCTGGTTGCTGCTACAGGTTTATGAAGTGTCACATGAACCAAAATCTAAATGTCAGAAAATGCCACAAGAGTATGAAGAGAATATATTATTTTTCCATCGCTTTATTATTTGACATCGGAAGAAAACTAGTGTGGAACTAAGCCAAATAGCAAATATGGATGAAACTCCTCCAATATCTGATGTGCCGAGAGACTGAACTGTCGCAATTAAAGTTGCTAAAAGCTACACTGTTGTCCTTTCGTGTTGTGCTGAAGGTACTAAACTTAATTCAATGATTATTTTCAAGCACAAACAATGCCAAAAGCTTCTGAAATACCGCCAGGTATTGTTGCTCACATACGTGACTAGGGTTGGATGGACGAGGCTGGTATGAAATTATGGATTAACGGAGTGTGTGGGAGAAGGAAATGTGCTTTACCGAAAAACAGTTCTCTTCTTGTGCTAGATCGGTTTAGCAGTCATTTGCAAAATTCTGTGAAAGACAAATTGAGACAGGGAAATACAGAGTTTGCTGTTATTCTGGATGGACTTACTTCAGAATTGAAACCTCTTGATGTCTTGCCCTCCTATTCCCAACCGTATGTGAAATGCTTCTTTGGAAATGGGTTGTTCAAATTGGCATTGGGTTAATTCAAAAAACAAAGTCATACCAACATGACACTACTACTCAAATCAGAATCCATTGTTGCAATAACTGTCCCCCTGAAGATAACTATCAAATTGTTTGTATGTACAATGAGATTGATGAATTCATTGAAGTTCGTGCCAACAAAGAAGTGCTCCAGCAATATTTGTTACTTAAGCAATAATTTTTACATAGATAAAGGGAATATTCTGTAATAATTATTCTTAATTTGGCTTGTAAGTTAGTTTCATTGTAAGAAAATGAAATTATTTTTTCTTTTTTTAATGAAGCTAGTAATGCATATTGCTTGCTTATGCTTTATATAATTCTGTAACACTTATGAAGTAGGTTCACATACTTCTGGCACTATGAGGGAAATAGTAGAATCGTCGTCATTATTGTTGTCTTCAGTCCAGAGACCAGTTTGATGCAGCTCTCCATGCTACTCTATCCTGTGCAAGTTTCTTCATCTCCCAGTACCTACCCCTACACCTACATCCTTCTCAATCTGCTTAGTGTAGTCATCTCTTGGTCTCCCTCTACGATTTTTACCCTCCACGCTGCCCTCCAATACTAAATTGGTGATCCCTAGATGCCTCAGAACATGTCCTACCAACTGATCCCTTCTTCTACTCACTTTGCACCACAAATTCCTCTTCCTCCCATTTCCATTCTGTACCTCCTCATCAGGTACGTGATCGACCGTCTAATTCTCAGCATTCTTCTGTAATTCTCAGCATTCTTCTGTAGCACGACATTTCGAAAGCTTCTGTTCTCTTCTAGTCTAAACTATTTATCGTCCATGTTTCACTTCCACACACAGCTACACTCCACACAAATACTTTCAGAAAAGACTTCCTGACATGTAAATCTACACTCGATAATAACAAATTTCTCTTCTTCAGAAACAATTTCCTTGTCACAGCCAGTCCACATTTTATGTCCCCTCTAGTTTGACCATCATCAGTTATTTCACTCATCTACTATTTTCAGTGTCTCATTTCCCAATCTAATTCCCTCAGCATCATCTGATTTAATTCGACTACATTCCATTATGCTCATTTTGCTTTTGATCTTATATCCTCTTTTCAAGACAATGTCCATTCTGTTCAACTGCTCTTCCATGTCCTTTGCTGTGTCTGACAGAATTACAAAGTCATCTGCAAACCTAAAAGTTTTTAAATCTTCACCATGGATTTTAATTCCTACTCTGAATCTTTCTTTTCTTTCCTTTACTGCTTGCTCAACGTACAGATTGCGTAACATTGGGGATAGGCTACAATGCTGTCTCACTCCCTTCCCAACCACTGCTTCCCTTTCATGTCCCTCAACTCTCATAACTGCCATCTGGCTTCTGTACAAATTGTAAATAGCCTTTCACTTCATGTATTTGACCCCTGCCACCTTCAGATTTTGAAAGAGAGTATTCCAGTCAACATTGTCAAAAGCTTTCTCTAAGTCTACAAATGGTAGTAATTTAGGTTTGCCTTGCCTTAATTTATCTTCTAAGATGAGTCATAGGTTCAGTATTGCCTCACGTGTTCTAACATTTCTATGGAATCCAAACTGATCCTCCACAAGGTTGGCTTCTACCAGTTTATCCCATTCGTCTGTAAAGAATTCGTGTTAGTATTTTTGCAACCACGACTTATTAAACTGATGGTTCAGTAATTTTCACACCTGTGAACACCTGTTTTCTTTTGGATTGGAATTATTATATTCTTCTTGAAGTCTGAGGGTATTTCTTCTAACGGAATGCTGTCTACTTCCGGGGTCTTTCAGTGGTCTGTCAAACTCTTCACGCAGTATTGTATCTCCCATTTCATCTTCATCCACGTCCCCTTCCTTTTCCATAATATTACCCAAAGTACATCGCCCTTCTATATACCCTATACATACTCCTTCAACCTTTCTGCTTTCGTTTACCATCTGAGCTCTGGATATTCGTACAAGTGATTCTCCTTTCTCCAAAGGTCTCTAATTTTCCTGTAGATGGCACCTATCTTTCCGCTAATGATATGTGCCTCTACATTCTTACATTTGTCCTCTAGCCATCCCTGCTTAGCCATTTTGCACTTCCCGTCGATCTCATTTTTGAGACGTTTGTATTCCTCTTTGCCCGCTTCATTTACTGCTATTGAATTCCAGTCCCCCATGACTATTAAATCTTCATCTACCTTTACTATCTAAATAATTTCTTTTATCTCATCATACATTTCATCAATTTCTTAATCATCTGCAGAGCTAGTTGGCATATAAACTCGTACTACTGTCGTAGGCGTGGGCTTCATGTCTATCTTGGCCACAATAATGTGTTCACTATGCTGTTTGTAGTAGCCTAACCACACTCCTATTTTTTATTCATTATTAAACCTACTCCTGCATTACCCCTATTTGATTTTGTATTTATAACCCTGTATTCACCTGACCACAAGTCTCGTTCCTCCTGACACCAAACTTCACTAATTCCCACTATATCTAACTTCAACCTATCCATTTCCATTTTTAAATTTTCTAACCTACCTCCCCGATTAAGGGATCTGACATTCCACGCTCCGATCCATAGAACGCCAGTTTTCTTTCTCCTGATAATGACATTCTCTTGAGTAGTCCCCGCCCAGAGATCCGAGTGGGGGACTATTTTACCTCTGGAATATTTTACCCAAGAGGACGCCATCATCATTTAACGATACAGTAAAGCTGCATGCCCTCAGGAAAATTTACTGCTGTAGTTTTCCCTTGCTTTCAGCCGTTCGCAGTACCAGCACAGCAAGGCCATTTTGGTTAGTGTTACAAGGCCAGATCAGTCAATCATCCAGACCGTTGCCCCTGGAACTACTAGAAAGGCTGCTGCCCCTTTTCAGAAACCACACATTTGTCTGGCCTCTTGACAGATAACCCTCCGTCATGGTTGTACCTACGGTACAGCTATCTGTATCGCCAAGGCATGCTATGCCCCCCCCCCCTATGGCAAAGTCTATGGTTCATGAGGGGGGGGGGGGGGCGGTATTCATAGTAGAATATGATACTCTAAGTAAGTACATTAGTGACTTACACAAATCCCCTGCAGCTAGAAATTGCAATGTGCTAGCCAGATAGTTGGTGAAATACTGTCTTGGTAGTTGGTATTTTTCTTTAGAATAAGAGTAGTAGTTAACTGCAGTAAATAATTAAAGTCTTCATTGGACATTCTCATAAAATTACTAAATGCAGCAGCATCATCTGCTGCTAAATCTCTTAGCATACTATTCTTCTTTGAATGTTCTGCTCTTTCACCGTATTTTTCTTTTCTCTTGATTTTCATTTTTATTGTTAGCTACATGTTCAATGAGCAACTACTTTTGCAATTACTTGATCACCCATTCTTCTGCAAGCCTTACTCAGTGTGGCACAGATTCTGTTGCTTTGGTATGTATGAACCTGGCATAGGCTGCAAGATGATGCCTTTTGTAGCGTGCTACTAGACAATGCATACCACTTTTACATAGTGTGCCACTATGTCGCAAGATGCTGCCCCAGTGTAAATGAGGCTTCATAGCTGTTTTTCCAACATACTGTAATTCCCTGTATTATGAGCATCTGTAAGTAGGTGTGGCAAACATATCTTTAATCAGTCATTGGTTGACTATCATAATGTGAATAATTATCTGGAAGAGAGCTTTTAGATATTATGTAGTCAGTGCCCAGTAGACAGTCATTGCTATGTAATCCAGATGTAAACATCATATGCCAAGAGTAAATTTTATAATGTGGTTTTAAGTGATGTAGCATACTGATATTTATAAAATATGGGAGCTTCTGTATGTTACAATGCTGATCAACAAGAAGGGGACATTGTGTGTCAATAAATGTGAAGAGACCAAAAATCAACTGTGGCAGTGTTATGTACAGGGTGTACGTAAAGTTCAGGAACACCTTCAATTATTTATTGCACAAGGAGCAAACATTCTACAGATATCATACATATGTCAATCTGGAGAGAAACCCTGAAAGTTTGTTTTTCATGTATACCGCTACAGCATAGTCCGGTAATTTGGCAGTAGTTAGTGCTAGTCGCAAACGTGGTGAGTTCAGGTGTGGAGTGAGCTTTGTTGGAGTTTGACAAAAACAAGTGTGCTACAGCTGTTCAATGGATGTTTAAAACCAAGTATGGTAACAAGCCACCAACAAGGAAGGCCATTTACCACTGGCACAACAAATTCATTACAAGGGGTTTCTTGTGCCTGGCAGAGAGAAGCAGACGTCCCAGTGTGATTGGAGTGAATGTGGAGCGCATATGAGAGACATTCGTAAGAAATCAGTGCATCGTGCATTCTGCGAACTCGAAATAGCTCCAATGACAGTGTGGAAAGTCCTGCAACAGAAGCTGTCTATGAAACCATTCAGATTGGAGCTAGTGCAGAAGCTCAATGAAGACGACAAAGACAAGCATTTTGAGTTTTGTTCGCAGTTGCAACAATTGAATGAGGATGGGGATGGCATTGTCGATCGCTGAATTTTTAGCGATGAAGCCACTTTTCACACTAATGGGAAAGTGAACAGGCATAACTGTCAAATTTGGGGTACAAAGCATCCACACAAAAGCATTGAAAGGTAAATGTTTTTTGTGCCTTGTCACGTCGAAAAATGCACGGGCCATTCTTCTTCGCCGAGAGCACTGTCACTGGATATTCCTACTCGCAAATGTTGCAGCAATGGCTGATGCCTCAAATGCAATCAGACTCTCCGTTCATCTTTCAGCAGGATGGGGCTCCAACCCACTTTCATGATGATGTTCGTGGGTACCTGAACACGGAGCTGCCACATCGATGGATGGACCTTGCTACAGAAGAGGACAGCTATTTCACGAAATGGCCTCCCCGATCACCAGATCTTACTCCGTGCGACTTTTTTCTGTGGGGCCACATTGAAGATCTGGTGTATGTACCGCCTCTACCACATGATGTAGCAGAGCTCCGGGAGAGAATACGGGAAGCAACTGCCACAGTTGATGATACCATGCTGGGAAGGGTATGGCAAGAATTTGATTACCATATTGACGTCTGCCGGGTCACTCACGGTTCGCATATTGAATGCTTGGAGGGGGGGGGACTCTCAGAGTTTCTCTTCAAAATGCAATATGTATGACATCTGTACAATGCTTAGTTTTTGTGCAATAAATAATTGAAAGTGTTCCTGAACTTTATGTACATCCTGTATTTTATTTAACAGGTGTTTTTCATATCCATTAACAGAAAGAGGATGATAAAAGAAGACATGTTATGAGAATTCAGAGACAATTTTCAGGTCAGCCAAGCTACAAACAGAAGAGGCAGGTACCAAACTACTGGTGTTGCCACAGGCTTGTTGCTATCACATCACACACTGTCTAAAAGCTGATTCCCTCACACTGAGCTGTGACTAGAAGTCATTTGCTAACTGCCACCTTAAACACAGAACCACACAGGGGAGTCCCCTCACCGACCCAAGGACAGCACCCACTTTCACAATGTCGTAGCACATACTGTAGGGATACGAGTTCTGTTTGGCCATTAGTTTGGAGGGTCCAGCAGCCACAACTAGCCATTATTGTTAAAAAAGTTATGATTATTGAAATTGCGTCCCATGATGTCCCATCATTTTGACTGGTGGGGGTTGCGTTTACGATGTTTAAACATGTCAGAAGCCGGAGTCCGATGGTCTCATGAGCAACAGGTCAGGAGTTATTAGTGCCTTGTTGAAATTTGGTTGTAACTGAGAAAGTCTCTGGATTAACAGCAAAGAATACCAAATTTGGTACGAGGGTGTACACTGGCACTATATTGGAGGCGTTGGTGTCATCTGGTGATCAGAGTAGCAGGTTTTGGGTTATTTGTACTTGTTTCCATTTTGATCATATCATAGTAAGTTATCTAGTATCAGTTTTCATCAAGAGTCAAAATTATTAACGGCATTGTGCAAGGCAGATCAAATATGGAATATGTACGAACTCTGAAGTCTTTCAGGCCAATAAAACCAGACTAAGAAATTTATGAAGGACCTCGCGTAAGTTGTGAAGACAAAATTTCGTCACTTAGAAATAGCTAAAATATGCCAGTGAACTTTAACATTCACAAGTGTACTGGACTTACATTTTTGATGGGGTTGCATTGTGTCAGGACTTCAATAATTCGTATTGCTGTGTTTGTGTGCACTGTAAACATTTTCACATACATTCCATTTGATGTTATCAAGAACCACACAGTAGTAGAAACAAATTCTGAACGTAACGTACGTGTGTGTGTGTGTGTGTGTGTGTGTGTGTGTGTGTGTGTGTGTGTGTGTGTGTGTGTAAAGTGAGTAAACGTTTTTTGAACTTTTACTATTTTTCATTTTCCGATTTTGAGATGTTAGGCTTTTAATTCATTTTATATTCAGTTCTTCCAAGAAAGAACAGGTGCATTCTATAGAAGAATGTATGAACTATTCAGTCATAAAATGTGTTGCCCTTTGGAATCCTGATTCATTACCTGCACCCTGCTCAATGAATTTTAGTGCAAGTGTGAATGTCATGGCTAGACGCAGTGTTCTGCCATTTTTTCCTATCGCATTGCCATAAGTTACGCAGTATACATCTCATGTCTTTGGGGCACTGAAGATAAACTGAGAGACAGAATGAACATTAATAAAAATCGAACTGCACATCTGCAACATGCTTTCTTCTATTGGCTCTTAATATCTATAATCACATTTGTTGTAAAAACTATATCACTTGGCACAACATTTAAAATTTAAACTTTAATGTATTATCAACATGTGTTTCTTAATTATGTCTAGCACTAACAATTAAACAATGGCATTAACTAAGCAAACTTTGAATAAATTTCCAAAGTTAATTTTTTAGGCGAAACATCAAAAACTTTCCAAATTAAAAAAGGAATGAGGTAGAGGATTGGGCTGTCTCCATTATTATTCAACTGCATTTGGAAAAAGTAGTCTGAGAATGAAAAAAGAACAAAAGAAGAGGGAATAAATAAAATGGAAATTTAGCGAGAACCTTTAAACCGACTGCTTGCTTATATTTTGCTGACGATTAAGCGATCTTAGCAGAGAAGAAAAAATAAAGTTAGAGGATTTAAGTACTTGGGAGAAATAATCCAGCCAAATGCTGTGGACAAGATTAATAGAGCCAGAAAAATGGAGATGTCTTTCAACTTAACATAGAACACGTACAATTAAAAAAATCCTTATCCATTACTACAAAATTGAAGCATTACAATGTGGCGATTAAAACCAAGTATGTGTTTGCCTCAAGATACCTCACAACAAGCACAGCTAAACACTTAAATAATTTGGCAAATAAAGAAAGAAGGATAATTGAAAAACAAATTGTGTACAGAGTACGAAAATGGGATTTGAAAACTGAGAAGCAACAAAATGGTGTATGAAAAAACTGAGAATAAAATAGATATAGATACAATGAGGAAGCAGAAGATTACAACTTATAGCCACTTAAAAAGACTGTATAACAACTGACTGACAATAAATATTCAACCTCTTTGAGAAATATCCAAAAACCAAAATGTCTTAGTTTATATGATATGACAGGAGTTGGGGATAACAGATCGAGTCACAGTAGACAGATATGAATTCAGTGAAAAGTTTGTAACGTCTAGTAAGAAACAAAAGCAACACATTATGTAGTAACGAGAAAATTATATGTATCATATTGTGTTATTGTATAAAATTATGTATTTTTTTTATTATTTATTTTTGAGAATATCTGCGTCGGCGAGTAATGAAACCGCCACAGACGATAAATGACGAACAAAGATTAAAATAAGTAACTCGTATATAATACGTGACGAACATCAATTTCTTTGTCTTCTTCATCTGGGAGTCGAGCGAGTAAGATATCCTGTGTCGTAGTAGTGAACGATAGTGTAGCATTCTTTTGTCGAGACTAAGAGATGTACGCCATTACGTGTGAATTCATAAAGGTGTGTAACAATTGAAATATTTAAATGTTTTAATAGAGTTATGTAAATGTTAAAGCTTGCTTGCCTATTATCCCATCCTGTTGAGACATTTTTCAGTTATATAAATATTATCTGTGGTGCTGAGCTGCGTGGCGAACGAAAGAGCCGCTGCCGCGGCGTATTCAAACGACTTCCAATATAGTCTATCATACCGCAAGGAAGTCGTAAAGTAACAGTAAAATAATATTATTTCTTTTAGCTTCCAGACTTGCAGTGCAGATCTGCAGATTTTATGATGTGTTGCAGGTTGACGCGGGCTGCTGATAGTATATAACTCACAGTACAAATAAGTTAATGTACCGTCAAAATCTAATAGGAATCTTGCTGTGCTCCGTTCTGGTCTGGCAAACTTTATGGTGAAAACGTATTTTTTTAATAGTCTTATGTTCTTGTGCTAGTCGTGGTATTGAATGGTGTTTTACCGAGAAACAAAATCCACTGCAAAATTTTGTTGTTGAACGATCATACGAACTGTAACATCAGTGTTCATAACCAAGTAATTTCAATTTTCAATAACTATAAAGTAGGGAAGATATGTTGATTTTTAGAATGAGTTACAGTCACGAAAAAACGTTCCTTTAATTGTAGACCAGATACAGAACAATAAGATCTCATTATATATATTTTGCTTTGTTAAAAGGTAATGATGATAAAGAAATTCAAAGCACGGCATTATTAACAGATATTTCGCGGCTCTTTTCGTATATGCGATATTAAAAAACGCGAAAAGTTACAAAATCTTAATGGTTTTCCCAGAAGAAAACCTTAAAGGAGAGAGGTGTGACATGGAAAGAAGAAAGAAGAAAGAAGAAAGAAGAGGAAGAGGAATGCAAACGTATTTGGAAGCCAAAAAAAGAAAATTATACAATGTCATAAATCAGCTGTTACACATGAAACCGAGTTGGCCTAATAATAATAATAATAATAATAATAATAATAATAATAATATGTGACAGATGTGACAGAGCTACTACATGAGTTCGGTCTGGAGCACACATGCCCAGCATCCTCTTATGTGTTTCTGTGTGTTGCCGAGATGTTGGCTTACGATAACCAAATACATTTGTGGAGGTATGCGACATCAATTACCTAGCTAGATTGTTCGAAGATGAAACCTTGATGCTTCAAAGACAATGGTCACTGGTGGAGGAGAATAGCAAACACAGCTGGTTGCAGACAAAATAATAGAATATGCTGTTTTTATTCTCCATAATAAAATTAGATTTAAACATATACCACCAAAAAGGTGACTTAAAATACATTTTGCTGCAACTACATCTACATCCACATACTGAACACCACTGTAAAGTGTGTGACAGATGGTACTTCCCACTGAACCATTCTATTTCATTCACGTATGGAGTGCAGGACGAATGACTGCTTAATTGTCTCTGCACATGCTATAATCACTCCAATCTCCTCTTTGCAATTTGTGATCCACACAGGAGTGATACATAGGGAGTTGTACAGGTAGAGGCAAATAAAAATAGCCTGGATACAGGATACAAAGAAACACATCAGGGAAATGGAAATAAAGCGGTAACCTCATTATAGCAGATGTTGAAAGTGACCACCATTCAATTCTTGGCACTTTTGGACACTAGGTAGCAAGTTGCTGAAGGCAGATCAATGCTGGAGTGCTGGAAGTGCTGCAGTCTCATCTGAAATGTTGTGCTGCAGTTCTTGAAGACTGTGAGGGTTGTTACAAGAGATCTTAGACTTGAGGCCTCCCCTCACGAAGTAATCACATACTGACAGATCAAGTGACCTCGGTGTCCAATTAGGGCCGCGACCTGACTGACCTCTGCTGACAACTCTGTCAGTCGTAAAGATTATGTCAAGTGCTCCGAAGTTTGGCCGGCTTTGCGGGCAGTTGCTCCATCCTGTTGGAAGAAATGTAGGTCGTTCACTCCTCTGTTAAAGCTGCCACAAGTGGTTCAAAATGTTGGCAACGTAATGCGTCGAAGCCAGCGTCTGATGAAAGGAGATGGGACCGATAACGCAACGTGCACACACTGCACTGCATCTGATAGTGCAACGGTGCTCCGTGGAAGTTATGCAGATTCTCCGCCGATTCATTGAGTTGACATACCCACTTGTGTGCAACCGGGCTCCACCAGACAAAGAACAGATCTGTCCAAGCTGTTCACAAAACTGAATGTGCCGAGGCGAACCTGCTAGTTTTTAATGCATAGATAACAGACACTCTGTAGCGATGAACGGTGTAGGGCCAGTCTGACCATTCGTCCGCACAACTGACATGACATACCGGTCTCTTGCAGCGGGTGTCAGTTTGATTTGGTAGGGCTGAGAAGCATTTTCTTGTGAACTGCAGCCACATTTTCTGATGTGTGGGCACATTTCAAATTATTATTTTTTTTATTTTTTATTTATTTATTTATTTATTTATTTATTTTTTACCAATCTTGTCTGACCCCGTTTTCAGACTAAGCATTGCATGGCACTATTTGCTGGCACTTTGACACCTTTAAACTTCAAACAAACTGACCACACTAATTCTACAGCCTTTGTTGTCATGCAACTTTCCACAATGAACACCCTCTGCTCTGCTGTCAATATCATCATCCCCTTTGCACTGTTCCACTGACATTGACACAGCCCCCACTATGCTCTCAACCACTGTGAATCATGTGGCAGGCGTACATGAGGTGTGCGCATCACAGGGTGTGGTTACATCTACATCTACATCCATACTCCGCAAGCCACCTGAGGTGTGTGGCAGAGGGTACCTTGAGTACCTCTATCAGTTCTCCCTTCTATTCCAGTCTCGTATTGTTCGTGGAAAGAAAGATTCTCAGTATGCCTCTGTGTGAGCTCTAATCTCTACGATTTTATCCTCGTGGTCTCTTCGCGAGATATACGTAGCAGGCAGCAATATACTGCTTTACTCCTCGATGAAGGTATTTTCTCGAAACTTCAACAACAGTCCGTACCGAACTACTGAGTGTCTCTCTTGCAGAGTCTTCCACTGGAGTTTATCTATCATCTCCGTAATGCTTTCACGATTACCAAATGATCCTGTAATGAAGTGCGCTGCTCTCCATCGAATCTTCTCTATCTCTTCTATCGACCCTATCTGGTACGGATCCCACACTGCTGAGCAATATTCGAGCAGTGGGCGAACAAGTGTAATGTAACCTACTTCCTTTGTTTTCGGACTGCATTTCTTTAGGATTCTACCAATGAATCTCAGGCTGGCATCTGCTTTACCGACGATTAATTTTATATGGTCATTCCATTTTAAATCACTCCTAATGCCTACTACCAGATAATTTATGGAATTAACTGCTTCCAGTTGCTGACCTGCTATTTTGTAGCTAAATGATAAAGGATCTTTCTTTCTATGTATTCGCAGCACATTGCACTTGTCTACATTGAGATTCAATTGCCATTCCCTGCACCATGCGTCAGTTCGTTGCTGATCCTCCTGCATTTCACTACAATTTTTCATTGTTACAACCTCTCGATATATCACAGCGTCATCCGCAGAAAGCCTCAGTGAACTTACAATGTTATCCACAAGGTCATTTATATATATTGTGAATAGCAACGGGCCTACGACACTCCCCTGTGGCACACCTGAAATCTCTCTTACTTCGGAAGACTTCTCTTCGTTGAGAATGACATGCTGCATTCTGTTATCTAGGAACTCGTACATTAACATCCAATCGTATGGGCCACTTTCATTTCCACCACACTATTGTATATTCCTCGATTCGTTACCCAAACTCACTAAGTAGGCTTCCGTGGGACAGCTTGGTCTGTCTTCAAGTGTTTGCCAGTTCAGTTCTTCTTACAAACAAAATTATTTTTAAATCTGAATTTTAATTGCCCATTTGATAGGGCACTCTCAGATTAATGAAGTGAGATATTTGTTTTATTGATACAGATTATGAGGGTCAGTAAAACACAAAGAATAAACAGAAATCCGGCAGCAACTCAGTAACTCTGCATGCTCAGTGGAAGCAGTCTGGCGGGCCAGGGCAGTCACATCGCTGCTGGAATACTGGTTATCCTTTGAGTTTTACTGTCTCTACACAGGTACTGATAAAACAAATATCGCAATAGATTAATTTGGGTGCACTCTACTGAATGAGTACACAAAATTCCACTTTAGAAGCTAGTTTCATTGTTAACGGGAAACAAACTGATGCTTTCCATCGACACTCTGCGACGCATAAACGACTTAGTGAGTACTATCTGTTTGGGCCGATTCTAACTACACAATGCAAAACCAAAATTACACGTTATCATATGAGAAGGAGCAAGGGGTTGTGATAAAAATTATAACCGAAATTTGGGTCACAAATACTGAAAGGTTTTTCCAAGAGTGATTGTTTTATGTGTAAACTTCAGCCACTGAGAGTCAATAAACTTTGATTGTATTTTGAAAGAGGATGCCAAGGTGAAAACTACAAAAATGTCAATATAGTGGTTCTATCAAGGGGAAAATCCCATAACACATACTTAACAACTGCAGGAATTATATATGACTTTATTAATAAAGTAATTCTCTCACATGTCACACACAAACTGATGCCTTTGTATTGAGTTGCATACATAAAATGTTTGACTTTGTTAGCAATTTTGAATTACAGTCACTGCAATTTTTCTAAATTTTAACTAGAAAGAGTGAATTTTCTTCAATAGTAGCATACGACTTACGCAACTAAACAATGTCTGAAGGTAAGTTTACACAGCCATAAAAATTGCATGCCGATAGCAATGTATTTCAGCAACATTGTCTGGCAACACTGCGGCCACACGAATTGTAGCCACATGTACTGCAACAATACAGGCCACTACCGCCAGCAAATATTTGCAGCAAGACATTTCCGGCCCAAATGTGTTTACAGAGGGACCACATTATTGCGTATTGCCACAAAATAGACAAACAAGGAACTGAGTGCGACTCTACTGCTTCTACAACATACAAGGAATCAAGTTAGAAAGAATGAGAAAAAATTCACTTCGTGGATGCATTATTTTTTAAATAAGCAAAATGCTTTAGAAAATTAAACTAATGAACTGATAACAGTTCCCGAATTTTACCAGAATATCATAACAATTTTGTATTTCTCATACAAGCAATTGGTCCAGTAACTGTTAAAACTGATACAAAAATGAGAGAGCGTATACCAATCAAAAGCCAGCTGGCGATCATCCTTTGGTTTTTAGCTACTGCTGATTTGTACAGAAGTTTAATGTACGTCTCTGAATTGATCAATAAACCTCTTGTCCCCATAGGTATGCAATGCTTCCTACTTCAGACATGCCTCGAGAAAGATGAAACACATGGCAGAAAATGCAAATCGTGTGGATTCCTATGTGACTTTATTGCCTCAGATTAGGCACAGGTTTGAAGACGTTGCAATTTTTTGTACGTTTCACGAAGTACGATTCTGAGCTCAATGGCAACTTCTTACTGTTTTTTCATACTGCAGTCTGTGTAGCCATTACCATCAACACCCCATAACTGACAGTAGATTAATCACATTTATGAAATTTTTGTTTGTCCAGTTTTCCATGACTGTAAATGACAACATCCCAACAACTAAGAAGACAGATGGCTACATGTACACACACAGACTTTCAAAGAAAAGTGAAAGGGCATTGTTTTCATTCAGACACGCAATTGCAGCACTGCTGGTGTGGCCAAGTAGGAAACAAAGGTGAGAGGGAAGTGTCTACAGACAACAATAGAGGTAAACATTTTCCAGGCTCTGTGAACATCACTGGCAATCCCACGGCAATGTGTCAGCAATTACTCACAAAAGCTTGCAAAATCAGCATACTGCCCAGTCATACTGCAAAATTGTCGTCTACTTCAGCCACAATGTAACAATGTTGATGGCGACGCTACTGCCGTGAAATATAAGATAAGATATGGCCCATATAAATATGCCTTAATGTTTAACACGTCTCACTTTTTACATCTACATCCATCTACATCAATTCTCTGCAAACCACTGCGACGTGCATGGCAAAGGATGTCCCATTGTACCAGCTAGTAGGGTTTCTTCCTGTTCCATTCACATATGGAGCACAGGACGAATGATTGATTGAATGCTTCTGTGCATGCAGTAATTACTCTAATCTTCACAATCCCTATGTGAGCAATACATTGCAGTTGCAGTACATTTCTAGAGTCATCATTTATAGCTGATTCTTGAAACTTTAACAAATTTTCTCAGGGAAGTTTACATCTATCTTCACGAGTCTTCCAGTTCAGTCCTTCAGTACCATTGTGACACTCTCCCACAGACCAAACAAACCTGTGGCCATTCATGCCACCCTTCTCTGTACACGTTCAATATCGCTTGTTAGTCCCATTTGGTACAGGTCCCACACACTTGAGCAATATTCTAGGATGGATTTGTAAGCGTCTCTTTTGTAGACTGATTGCACTTCTCCAGTTTTCTAGCAATAAACCGAAATCTGCCACCTGCTTGACTCACGACTGCACCTACGCAATCATGCCATTTCATATCCCTACGAAGCGTTACACACGAGTCTTTGTATGAGTTGTCCAATTCCAAATGTGACTCAGTGATACTATAGTCATAGGCTACCACATTTTTTCATTTTGTGGAGTGCAGAATTTTACATTTTTGAACATTTAAGCAAGTTGCCAATCTCTGCATGTCTGAAAACTTATCAAGATCTAACTGAACATTTATGCAGCTACTTTCAGACAGAACTTCATTTTAGATAACTGCATCATCTGCAAAGAGTCTGAGGTTTCTGCTGGAAAGTGAAATAATTTGTAAATTATAGATTTTACAGGTTCCATTGTGAAACTAACAAGATAATGAAAATTTTATATTTTAATCCTTTCTACTCAATTTAGTAGATAGCACAATTTTGTTGATGCTAGAAACACACAATAGGTGGTATCACCAGTGCATTGTTTCTCGATTTGAACTGAGTGTGTGTGTGTGTGTGTGTGTGTGTGTGTGTGTGTGTGTGAGGGGGGGGGGGGGGGGGGGGAGAGCACTATCCTGCTATCCTGAGTGCTAGCTGTCTGTACAATCATACAAGGTTACCCAGATGAAGTAACTACACAATCCATTTAAGAGAAACTCCTTTCACATTCACTGGATGATACTGCATTTGTACCTAAAGTGTGCTCGAGAGGAAGTAGTATAATTGAGAACTTATTTTCCTGAAGATAGTGACAGAAACCATGAGTTCCTTCTGTTTCATTAAAGTGAAATTTGCAGGCCAACTTCCTAATTCCAGCTTCACCAAATATCAGATGCTTCCAGGAGTTTCTGGCCAATACTCGCAATCTAAAATCTTTGTGTATTCAGGCAAATCGACATCATCTCCTTGATGCAGACACCTTCCAACTGCTCCTTTCTGAATTTTATAAAAGTCCCTGCTGGAATATGCCAACTCAGACAAATTCCTAGGTGTAACACTTTATAGGAATATGAAATGGAATGATCATATAGGTGCAGTCACGGGTAAAGCAGGTGATCGATTTTGATTTACTGGCATAATACTGAGGAGGTGGAATCAGTCTACAAAGAAGAAGACTGTTTGCCAAACATTCGTGTGAACTGTTATGGAATATTGCTCAGTTGTTTGGGAGCCATGCCAGATAGGACTAACAGGGGAGATTAAACGTATACAGAAGGGGGCAGCTCGAATGGTCACAGGTTTGTTTGATCTGTGGGAGACTGTCACAGAGATACAGAAGGCACTGAACTGGAAGACTCTTGAAGATAGATGTAAACCATCCTGAGAAAGCCTGTTGACAAAGATTCAAGAACTGACTTTAGATGGCCCTAGGAATATACAAAAACTCCCTACATGTCACTCACATAGGGATCGTGAGGATAAGATCGGAATAATAACCGCAAGCACAGAGGCATTCAAACAATCACTCTTGCCGTGCTCCATATGTAAATGGAACGGGATGAGACCCTGATAACTTGTACAGTGGGACATACTGTCTGCCAGGTACATCACGGTTTGCAGAGTATGGATGTTGATGTAGAAATCTTCTGAAGCTCTTGGGTATTACCTTAAATGACAATGAGTCATGTCCTCTCTTAATATTTAGCATTTGAATAAGATTGCAAAATTTATTCCTGCTACAGAGGGAGATATGGTACTTACTTTGAATGAATACCGTATTTACTCGAATCTAAGCCGCACTCAAATGTACGCCACACCTGAAAAATGAGACTCGAAATTAAGGAAAAAAAATTTTCCCAAATCTAAGCCGCACCTGAAATTTGAGACTTGAAATTCAAGGGGAGAGATAAGTTTTAGGCCGCACCTCCAAATCATAACAAAGTTGGTCCACTGTAATATGAGACACAATTTAGGTCAAATGAATGACGATACAGCTACAGTAGTTTGGTTTGAGCCGTAAGCTTAGCAGTTAAGCTTTACCAGGTAGCCATTGCTGTGCGTCAGGTGCTCCGTCCGTATTTATACGGGTACCCTTCCTTTTTCACGTGCTTCGTCTGGTTTGAATTGATTGCTTACTTTTCTTTGATCTGATAAGTGCCGTTCTCTATGTTATAGGTGTTTACATCACTTTAAGCTGAAAATGCATTACTGTACTGTGTCATGCACTGTTTGTCGCATTCTGATAATGAGTGCTTACGGCCTGTTACCGCTCGCGGCACGGCTTGCTTTTGTGCGCTCTGCCACCGCTTTTTTAAAAAAAAAAAAAAAAGAGATAGCAGCAAACACGAAAGAATACCCCCAAAAAGTCTTGCCAGTCGGATTTTCGTAGTACACTGAAATGCTGCTACATTCGAAGATGAACAATATGGAATTTGTATTTCCTTCGTTGGATAATGTATGAAAATGCAGTGCTCGAAACTCAGGGCGGAGAAAAAAAGCTCGTCTTCCACCTTTTTTTAAATGTATTTACTGATGCAGAGGTTTTGGCACCAGTATTTATCTTTGTGCCTGCAAAGCACGATTGTGTAGCGCCTACATATATTTGACGGCAGAAGTTAGTTGTGGCGGCACCTACCAACATTTTTCAGAACTTCCCCTTACTTTACACCCGATTCTAAACCGCAGGCGGTTTTTTGGATTACAAAAACCGGAAAAAAAGTGCAGCTTAGATTTGAGGAAATACGGTAACAATTCATTTCAACAATTACTCAATTTAGATTTATTTTTAAAGGTCTTACGAAGAGCTTGAGGAAAAGCAACAAACGTCAGAGGGAAGTGGGCGGGGAGGGGGGGGGGGGGGGGGGGGGGGGGGGGGGGGTTGTGAGTAGAACCAGACGATTTGCCATTTGTGTGGAAAAATTGTACTGTAACTGGCCCCGGTAGTACGAGACATAACCTGTACCCCAGACTGTGAGGCGACTCGCAGGGAAGAAGAGGCAGGTGCGGAGCGAGCAGGGACACTACAGTAGACACACACACAGACAGACCCACCTGCCAGCGAAGTTGACGGCGAGGCGCTGGGCTGTGCGGCGCACCTCACGCGGGAACTCGTCGTCGGCGCTCAGGCGGTTGTACCAGGGCTGCAGGTAGTCCCGCAGCACCAGCGCCAGCACCTCCTGCAGCGTCTCGTCCACCGCCTGCGCGCCCGTTATGCGCCTGTCCAGCCGGGGAGGCTCCCTCTGCGCCGCCTGCGACGCCGACACCACCTGCGGCGGCAGAACGGCGGTGACGAGACGAACTTTTCGTTCGGCAAAGGAACGGAGCTATTTCCCGGACCGGGACTCTAGCGTGGAGACTGCCGAGACGTAGTGACACGGGACAGTTGCACTTGCTATAATTCTACTCCTTAAAGAGTAGTTCTTACGAGTCAGCCACAACTCTACGACACCATTTTGAAAACTGAATATAAACTGCAGATCAATAATCTTTTATTGTATACACGTAAAGTAGTGTAAAAAAAAAAAAAAAAAATTACTTTATCATCAGAGGCCACCCTCACCCAATGCTGTCATGGAACCAATGGTGTTTATCTTTTACACCACTGTAAGTGTTCTGAAACTGGTCATGTACACAGTAGAAGATTGTGGATTAAGCAACTGTCCTGCAGTTTTTTTCATTTTTTGAAACAAACTTTACAAAATCTACCCCTTAAACTAAGAGTATTTTCTCCATTACAGTAAATCCTCAGTAATCAGAGCTCGGACAATCCGAGTCTCTGTTTAATCCGAGGTGGTAGACAGATGACTACTACATTAAGAAAGAAATCACAGATAAAATCGAAAATACACAAGATGAGGGTGTGACTAGTGGCCGAGTTGCTTGGGCATTAATTGCTTACAATCGTGCCCGCTTTAGCCACTATTAGTGTTTTACCTGCCGCCAGTCTAGCTGGTGCCTACTCGGGCCCACTGTTGTGCAGTGCTTAATCTCTCTCTCTCTCTCTCTCTCTCTCTCTCTCTCTCTCACACACACACACACACACACACACACACACACACACACACACACACACACACAAAAATCACAGTTTCAATACAGTAGAGCGTCGATTATCCGAATGTCGGTCAACTGAACGACCGCTTAACCGAACTGTGTACTTGCTCACACCTGTTACTCTCCCACCCTACCGTCCATCATCCCCTTCACTCCCAAACCAAGTTTCCCACAGTAGTCGCCGCACTGGCCACCGCTGCTTCTAATGGGGCCTTCACGAGGCGCTGCTGACCGGCCAAGCAGCCAGTCGCCGTGTTTCAACAATCGGCACACTTCTGTCGGCTCGGCACTGGCAGTAGAAGTAGCCGCAGTATCAAAGCTGTTCACAGCAACAGCTGCGCCAGCTTAGAGTTGGGGCGTGCCGCTCCGCGCAGTTTGAAGGATTCCGCACCCCTGAGAATAGCTTCTCAAGGTGCAAACATTCACCTTCTGTTCTGTGTTACGACCACTTGTGTGCTGCTGCGTGAAGAAGTGAACTTGACGATACAAAATGCTTAAACGTAAATGTGGTGTCCTTTCTATGAGGGACAAGTACGAGATTATTAAAAGGTTAGAAGAAGGTGAATCTGCAACCACTTTATCCAAAGAGTACAAGGTGGGAAAGTAGACAATTACGGATATAAAAAACAAAAGACGAGCATAGCGAATTTATAGCAAATTTATAGCTATGCTTGATTCTACTGATGGATCAACAAGCCGTAAAACTATGGAGCTCGCCACTAACACAGATCTAGATGATGCTGTTTACAAGTGGTTTACACAAAAGAGATCGGAAGGAGAACCTCCTTATTACAGCCCATGGATCAAGGCGTTATTGAGACTTTCAAACGATATTACAGGAAAGAATTGTTGCGTAAGTTATTGTTAGAAAGAGAAGAGGATGGAGAAGAAAGTCTCTTAAGAAATCATAAGAATATTGACTTGAAAGATGCGTCCTACATGATCAGCGCAGCATGGAATAGTGTAAAGGAAGAGAATTTGAAGAAAGCCTGGAATAAAATTTTTGGACACAGAAGAAAATTCACAAAGTACGATTGAAAATGACGAACAGAATGATATGTCCGAAATTCTCGGTATGCTAAAGGAAATAGATTGCCGCGAATGTGATGAAGAAGACGTTCACGAATGGATGAATATCGATGATGCAGATCCAGGACACCATATCATGCAGGACAGCGAGATTGTAAACGTCGTCACTGATAAAGATGACGCCGCCAGCATCTCATCAATCAGTGCTCCAGAAAGTGAAGATGAAAGTATACCAACAGCTTCTGAGGCGTTCACTTGTTTAGATACTGCCTTGTGATGGTTTGAAGCCCAAGATGAAAGTGACCAGTTTCAGATATCAGTAATGAAAAAAGTACGTGACTTAGCTGCTCGTAAGTGTGTAGGCTTGCTTAGACACACCAAAATAAAGGATTTTTTTAAACATTAATTTTGTATACTGTGTGTATTGTTCATGCAAAATGCGTATGTAATATGTATACATTTTTGTTTAAAAAACTGTGCCACATACTATATATTCCTACTGAAGTTGCCTTTGCATGTTACTTTGTAATACTAAAAGAGATGCCTGTTTTCATGACTAAATTTACTGTACAGTACTTCTTTTTGGCATATAAACATGTACAGTTCGATTATCCGAACAAACCAGTTTACTGATACCCATGTCCCCCAATTACTTCGGATAATCGACGCTCTACTGTATTTGAAAACTTGTACTAAAGGTTACAACGAGAAATAATAATATTATGAAGGGATACATTGCTACTCACCATATAGCACACATGTTGAGTTGCAGACAGAGACCAAAAAGACAATGAAACAAGTACGCTTTTGGCCAGAAAGACCTTCACCTGAATTAGCCGACACCTTATATGTGAAATCTTAAAATGTTTCATAGTCTTTTTGTAGTGTCTGTCTACATCTCAACATCTCTGCTAGTGAGCAGCAAACTATTCTTTTGATAATAGTGCCATTATTCTTTCCTGAACGTTCCATGTTTTATTCATTTCTCAACATAGTCACTCTGGTGAGAAAACATATTTTTGATGCATATAAGCAGGGTGAAGTGATGAATGAAAACTTGTACCAAGGCCAGGAGTCAAACCAGAGTATCTCGCTCGCTCGGCAGACGTGCTAAACACTACTCCACCCTGGCACATAGGTTCTGCAAACTGCACAGACTATGCTAGCAGGCCTCCCTCCTCAACCTAAATTCCCATTCGCCCCTCAGCCCACTCGGTATTTCCCATAAAATCGCAAAGTTTTGCAGTGGCTTTCCAAGTGTATCCGAACACCACCTCAGGGTGGAACGAAACGGGGGATCCTGCCTGAAACCCAGACATACGTGTATTAACCAAAATTGAGTACCAGAGATGTCTTCCGTAGGGTGGCGCAGTAGTTGGCGTATTTGCCCAGTGAACAGGAGAGCCGTGTTCATATCCCGGCCTCCGTACAACTTTTCTTTCGTCACTTCAGTCTGCTGATATAAACCATAGCTGTGTGAGACTCGAAAACGTCTCTGGTGCCATACAGTTTCATTTTACAGGGTGTATATGTGGACAAAGAAAAACAATTCCCAGATTTCCCGGTTAAAAATACATTCTCCCGGGTAAAAATACACTTTGTCCGAGTTAAATGACAGTATACTCTTCCTCGGCACTGTAAAACTCATCAATCCTTAGAATGTTTATGGTTTTATATACCGACTTAGAATTTCCCAGCACTCTAGACAATGAAACTCCCAGGAGAGGGGGTGGGGGATTGGGGGGGGGGGGGGGGCATGTACGTTGCATATTTTTGTATTACGAAGGCATAAATTCTAATTCCAACAAACACTGCATGTTACTTTCTGAAGCACTGAAATTGAGATTGCGATGGGCTTTTGTAAGGCAGCCATAGCTCGTGTCACTTGATCTCGCCCGCTGATGACAGCATAGAGCACGTGATGTAGTCAGCCAACAGCGAGATCACTCTTAACTAGAGCGAACACACAAATAAGAAAAGTTCATGGTTTGAATTAAGATACATCACACAAATGTGCCAGTAAAATTTTTAATAACGACATAAATGTGTGATCTGGGCTGGAAATTCTTCTAAATGGTTGTCCTCAAAGAGTTGATTTTTAAATGGAGTCGAACGCTTTGTGATTTAAGAAACTCATCGTACATAGTTCATCTTGCACAAAAGGAAATTTGCTTCGAATGTAACGCTTTTCAAACCACCATTCGCAATATTTTCTCACGACCTGTTAGAAATAGGTTCATTTCAGCAGTTGCAAGAGAGAGCCAGATAACAGGCGTCACCTCGTTTGCGCAGCTACGATGACGCAGGAAGGCTGTATGTTCGTACGTGTAAAAGATCTCATATTATGTCATAAAAGAAACAAGACATCAGAGGATACTACAAGAGCATCGGAAATTCGTGAACCACACTAAAATGCATAATTCGGCTTAAAGTGCACATTCATATGTCCATATTCGGATGTAAATTTTCTTGGAGTACCAGTACTGTATTATTTCATGTTTGGTTCTTTATTATGGTATAATGCCATACATGCACTTGAAATGTAGCGAACAGTCGAAACCCGCCAAGAGTGTGAAATTAAACACTTCGTTTCAAATAAACTGACTGCCTCAGCAGAAAAGATTAAAAGCCAAATCTCTTCAGCAAACTGACAAAAATAACTTCATTGTTCTGCAAGGCGATTAATGCTTGACTATCAGAAAAGTGGAAATAAAATCTGAAACTAATAACATATTTTAGCCTTCTGTTACTAAGCGAACGAATTTTAAATTCATTTGATAGCTCCCGGCCACAAAAATCCGTTTCATCATCATTTAACGTGAGAGCAATAAACGAAGACGAAACAACAACAATACTGAACGTAAACACGGGTCATGTGGAGACGACCCACCTCCCCACCACAATTCGGACTGCTCTGTGCATCAGCCCCAGATTTACTATATTTCCGAACCGGGACAATATTACGTAGTGGCGCCCAGCCACACTTCTGTAACCAGAAGTGGGACAAGATATTACTCATACGCGACTAAACTGCACTTGCACAAAAGCCCACCCGCAACTGCTCAAACGACTCTAAATAGTCGTCACGTCACGTTCATTGGAGGCAATGTGTTGTTATGAAGCATTGCATAGTCTTCCTAAGCCTTCGGCACACTGTGCTGTTGGCAGACGCTTGTATGAGCACTGCTTTTTTGTTGTATACGGGGCATTTCCTTTGCAACTTAAGTTTTATTATCGTTTTTTTCCCCTCATTTATTATTCTGCAGTAGCAGGACACAGTAATATCTTTTGTTTGAGTATTGGTTCTTACCAGTCAAATTCACAAAAATTTAACTGAAAACCAAAACATTGAAAAATTCCCGGGATTATAAAAAATTCCCAGGTTTTTCCCAGTTTTCTCCTGGATGAAAAAATTCCCGGGTTTATCCCGGATCTCCTGGGTCGTATACATCCTGTTTTAACATATTTCTCCAAACGAGAGACCAGTTTGTCGATACTGTTGTGGTAGAATGTTCCGCTTGGTCAATGGAGCCACAAGCTAACTTCCGCTTGCACCGCTTCCTCACTCTTGTAGTACAGTACTCAAAGGTAGTGATGAATTTTTGGAAACAGCTCAAAATCCTATAGAGCCAAGTCAGGACTATTATGTTGTTTGACGACAATGAGCCCCAGACTTCTGTTGCAGTGCTCATGTGTGGTCTGGCACTGTCATGCTGAAGGACACAGTGCTCCACGTACGAACAATTACACACTAAAAACCGCACACTGTTTACTGTTTCTCATGCACTGACACAGTAGTGTTATTCGCTGCCACTTCACACGTTACAATTCAGAGCACTCTAGTGGCAGAGGGCTGCAACTCGCATCAGCAAAGCAGCAAAGTTGGCCGAGTAGTATGTACGACACACAGTATACTTCAACCAATACTGAGTACACAATAAAATACTCGTAGGCATTACTTTTCAGCCGACCCTCGTACAAGTTCGATGGCATTTTGCGTGAAGAAGTCCGACAAAAGTGTGCCTGGATCTGTAGACAAACAGTTCACGGCTTTTGCAGTACAATAATGCACCTGCTCATACGCTGTTGCCTGCTCCTAAACTTCTGGCAAAAAAATTATACTGTAACACTGCCCCAACCCTCATTTTCTTTACACATGGCTGCATGTGACACTCTTCTGTCCCCAAAAATATTGAAAAGGGCTATCATTTTACAGGCACGTATGAGACTAGACTAAAACGTATCATTGAGTGAGCTAAAGAGCTACCCCACATATTGAGTTCCAAGAGTATTTCAGGGATCAGAAAAAGCACTGGCATAGACGGTTAATGTCTACTGGTGACTGTTCTGAAGGGCATAACATTGACGTAGCTGAATAAATAAATTTCTTTACTGATACAAACATTCCTGTTATTGTTCGAACTCACCTCGTATACCTGATCCTCAAATAATAACAGGCAAAATGTACAAAACTTGGGGCTAGAGCTGGTGGTGGTAGGGGTAGTGACAGATCTTTATTAAACAAATATTTACTGACAGTAATTAAATTTCAAAAAGTGTATTCAAATCGTGAGTTAATACTTTTGCCACTTGAATATATCAATGTGAGGGTTGGAACTTTAATAGTGGCAACTATTTGTTTACAGCGCGTACAAAATAGATATGCATTTCAAAGTTTTAATGACCTTCAAAGTAGTCGTCAGCATTGCGTATAAACCGTTGCCAGCGATGTGGAAGTTGTAGGATACACTTTGCAGTGCCAGCTGTGTCGACAGTTCAAGCAGTGCGTTCTATTGCCTGACAAATTTGTAGCAGTTCTTAAGAAAATGCCGTGAAGTGTTTCCTTCAGTTTAGAAATCGAGTTGAACTCACGAGGGCTTACGTCAGGGGAGTGCAGTATGTGCTATAGCACTTAGCAGCCCCATCAGTCAAACAAATCAGTAACAGCTTGAATCCACACGCTGTCCTGTAAAATGATGTTCAGATCCTGCAGAAAGTGTCATCACTGCTGTCTCTAAGCTGGTCGAAGGCTGTGTTCCAAAAATGAACGGCACAGAGAAAGAAGTGGTGACACTTTCTGCAGGACCTGGCCATCATTTTGCAGGACATTACGTACAGTGCAAGCTGTTACTGATTCGCTTGACTGATGGGGCTGCTAAGTGCTGTACCACCTACTGCACTCCCCTGACTTAAGCCCTCGTGAGTTCAACTCTATTTCCAAACTGAAGGAAACACTTCACGGCATTTGCTTCAGAACTGCTATAGATTCGTCAGGCAATAGACCGTGCCGCTCGAACTGTCAATACAACTGGCATTGCTGAGAGTATCCTCCGACTTCCACATCACTAGCAATGGATTATACGTATTGTTGGTGACTGCTTTGAAAGTCGCACTACAACTTTGAAACACTTATCTATTTTGTATGAGCTGTAAATAAATAGTTGCCACCTTAAAGTTCCAACACTTGTACTTTTAGTAAAATGGTTCAAAAATGGCTCTGAGCACAATGGGACTTAACTGCAATGGTCATCAGTTCCCTAGAACTTAGAACTACTTAAACCTAACTAACCTAAGGACATCACACACATCCGTGCCCGAGGCAGGATTCGAACCTGCGACCGTAGTGGTCGCGCGGTTCCGGACTGTAGCGCCTAGAACTGCTCGGCCACTCCGGCCAGCAGTAAAATGGTGTAAGTTAATTTGTGAACATTAAAGAGCATAATTACACAGAAAGGCTTAAACAGCTCTATTTTTATAAGATACAAGGGCATCGACACAATTGGTGACACACCCACTCCCTCGCACACTACAGACTCACCCTGGAGAGCCCTGGCCGGATGTCGTGCGAACGTCTCCTGTACAGGTCCGCCGTGTACTTGAGCGTCGCCTCCCAGTGCAGCAGGTAGAGCAGTGTGAGGCCTCTGCAACACGGAGCACGGCACACGTTATGCACTGAAAGCCACTGTACATCTCAGATTACAGGTTTGGCCGGCTTTGCGTTCGTCAAAGATCACACGACACTTGCAGGTAACATTCTATCAATGGTGCATGTTCGGAAAGTAAGTGCACTTTGACTATAACAGCTTTTTTATTTACGTTTTTAGGGTTGGCAACATTGAATGGTAGAGGGGATCCCCTGACCAGAAATAGCATCACAGGAGTATGTAAACTCATGTTGTTGTGTCCAGCTGTGAGAAAATGCCTGTAAGAAATCCCACCAAGTACGAGCCATGTGCTGTGAATCATCATCTACTTGCTGAAGGAATAACACATATCAAAATTTTTCCTCAGAATAAAACAGTTTACAGTGAAGGTGTTATGAACAGAATTAGACTGCTTAATAAGTGGTGTAGGGAATTTACTGGAGGCAGAACAAATCTTTATGACAAACAGATGAGGCGAGGACCTTCCATTTTGACTGATGAGTCAGCGCAAAAAATGGCGGAAACGGTTACTGGAGACTGCGCATTAACAGTGGATGAAATTTCTGCACGAAGGCCGCCGACTGAAAGTGGGTGAAATTTCTGCAACGTCTTCTCAACTCTCCAAAACACACATAAACGATACATTCACAGAAATGTTGGGATACGAGAAATTGTGGGTAAAGTAGGTCCCAAGGCAGCAGACAGAGCAGCACGAGACTAATCAGATCAGTAGTGCCTGCGAGTTTCTCTAGTGACCTGAATTGGAAGGTGAGGATTTTGTGAGATCTAGTTTGATTTGAGATGAAATGCAGGTAGCTCATTACACACTCGTGACAGACAGACAGTTGTTGCAGTGGTGATACACAAATTCCCCATCTGATAAAAAATTCAAAACCACAATTTCCAGCAAAGAAGTATGGCCTCGGTGTTTTGGTCGAATTTGTGCCTCAGTGAGGGATATTGTTAAGAGCCTAAAAAAAACTCAAAAGGAGCATTCATAACACAAGGAGGGGAATGCTGACTAGAGGAGTGTGCTTGTTGCACGATGGCAACCCGTCCTCGCACAGCCTCAGGCACTGAGGTGCTCTCGGATGCATTTAGTTGCGATGTTTTGAACTATTCCTCAAAATTTCCTCTTCTTGGCATTTTCATATTATCACCTTTTAACCTCCCTGAAACCATACAAGTGAGTCAGGGAGGAGAAGGGTAACAGGTGGTGGGGGAATGTAAAGTACTGTTGTGAGAATACAGGGATGAGGTGGAGAGAGGGTGGGGCAGCTAGGTGAGGTGCAATTGGGAGCAAGTCAGGGAGAGATGGGGGAGGAGTGGGGGATGGAGAGAAGTAAAATGTGTGTAGGTGGAATAGAGGTTTGTGTAGTACTGGAATGGAAGGGGCTGATAGGCGAGGATAATGACTAGCAAAGGCTGAGGCCAGTAGTGTTATGGAAACACTGGATATATTGCAGGGAGAGTTCCCACCTGCACAATTCAGAAAAGCTGGAGTTGGTAGGGAGGATTCAGATGGCACGGGCTGTGTAGCAGTCATTGAAATGAAGAATGTCGTGTTGGAGAGCATGCTCAACAACAGGGTGGTCCAGTTGTTTCTCGGCCACAGTTTGTCAGTGGCCATTCGTGCGGACAGACACCTTGTTGGTTGTCACGCCCACATAGAATGCAGTAAAGTGGCTACAGCTTCGCTTGAAGATCACAGGAATGATTTCACAGGTAGCCCTGCCTTTGATGGGATCAGTCACGTTAGTGACCGGAATGCAGTAGGTGGTGGCAGGAGGAATGTATGGGATAGGTCTTGCATCTATGTCTATTACACGGATATGAGCTGTGAAGCAAGGTATTGGGAGCAGCAGTTGTGCAGGGATGGATGAGGATATCTTGTAGTTTCAGTGGGTGGAGGAATACCACCCTGAGAGGAGTGGGAAGGATTTTCCACGGATTGAATATTTCTAGACATGCACGGCTTTGTATTGATGTTACAGGTGGTCACTTTCAACATCATCTGTAAATGTCTTTTACACTGTAAATAAATGGGAAGTCCATCGCAGCTCTTCATTTCTGTAATTTCACAGCATTTCCTTTACACTTACATGAACTACTTTTATCCACACGACCCTGTAGATGGGTAAATATTATGTACTATCCCAAACTCAGCATTAATGTAGTATAGAAGAGAGTGAAGTATCCTGCCATAAAAATCTTTGACTATCTGGTCAGTGATATCAAGAATTTAATAAACAGTAAAATTAACTTCAAACACAAACTAAAATCTTATCTGTTTGACAACTGTTGATACTTCATAGAAGAATTTATGAATGTGTAACGATACTGTGGTGAGAGAGAGAGAGAGAGAGAGAGAGAGAGAGAGAGAGAGAGAGAGAGAGAGAGAGGGAGGGATACACACTGTTTACAGGTAAAACATTTCACCAAAAAATAATGTAAATGGTCACGAGAATGTTACCACACTTTTTTGTTGAAAAAGCACAATACTACTGTAAAACTGATTTCTTTCACATCATAGTGGATGGTCACAATTATGATCCACCAAATATGCAAAAAATTCACCGACTTTGGGACGTGCACATCCTTACAATCAGCTGCTAATGCATTTACTTGCTAATGGTATTTGTGGTTAATGTGTAGTTCTTGGGGTTTTCAGTTCAGTTCACTGGTTTGTTCGATGCAGCTGACCGCGCTACTCTAACCTGCACAAACCTCTTCACTTGTGCATATCTCCTGCAGTTTACACCCATCTGAACCTGCTTACCGTATTCGGGCTTGGCCTCCCTCTACAATCCCCCGCCACCTCCACTTCTCTCCATTACCAAGTAGACAATTACTTGTCTGACAACGTGTCCTTGCAACCAATCACTCCACTTGTGGTTGCCATACATATGGTCATTTGTTAAATTCAAATCTGTAGAACACAGATAAATTGGCTGCAAGTGTCAGAAAAAGTCACTGGATGTGGTAACACACTTCTGTTTTCATTACCGAGTTCATTTGCAAGAATAAACCTTAAAATATTACATATTAACTGAAAGTAACTGTACTGTATATCACTATGTTCCAAGTAAATTCCTTCCTTCTTTTCCAGTATTCTAAATCCAGCCAATGTCTGTTCAGATCTAGTATGGTACATATCCAACGTTCACAGAAAACCAATCATAGCTGCATACAGGCTATTATTACGATGGGGTCACCTTCCAAATGCATTTTAAATCTACTGCCAGCTCCACCCCCCTTCCCCCTCCTCCACCTCTGGAGGAATCCGGGTACCCCTTCTATCTGTACTCTAGCATTCATCATCATAGAGTCAAATGTGACATCACTTTTCAAAATGTTTGTAGAGTTGTTCAAAATTTAATGTTTCTGTAGTCTCACTGGACAAACTGAAGGGCTACAGTTACCTGCGTAACAGTGTGGAGCTTCATACTCAAACTGCAAGTATAAGATTAAAAATATTAACAACTTTAAATGGAGTGGAAGATATGTAATTCTTAAAGTAAAAAACAGGCTGGATATAATTAAACTTTTGCTACTTGAGAGGTCCTCCATGAAACACTGAGTAATTACACAACAATGAAACTTTGTGGGAACAAGTGTAAGAACATGTGAAAAAGAAATAACCCATAAACTAATGACATTTGTTAATTGTGTACCATCTTTACAGTTCAGATAACAAGCATTGCTCAATCTAGTAACCACCTGCACCCACGATGGCCTGGAAATGCGCTAGAGATACCATTTCCAAGTTGCAGCAGCACTTTTCGAACTGTGGAGCACAGAATGCTCAACTGCTGTGGCACAGCTCACACACTGCTCGAATATCGCACACTGCATCCCTCATTCTCAGTCGTCGCAGCAGTAACTTCAACAATTTGTGGCACAATCGGCCGTCAGACTCTTCTGGGAGCAATTCCCAAATCGTCAGTTAATTCTTTAACTTACGAATTACGTTCTTCACCTCCAGTGCAGAAAGAGAACTTTGTAAGCCTTTAATGCATCGAAACTCGGAAAGAGCACCAGCAATATTATAAGAGGCATTCAAATGAAACCCCAGTCAATGGTGTAAAGTAACTGGTGTAAAGTAACTGGTGTAAAGTAACTGGTGTAAAGTAACTGGTGTAAAGTAACTGGTGTAAAGTAACTGGTGTAAAGTAACTGGTGTAAAGTAACTGGTGTAAAGTAACTGGTGTAAAGTAACTGGTGTAAAGTAACTGGTGTAAAGTAACTGGTGTAAAGTAACTGGTGTAAAGTAACTGGTGTAAAGTAACTGGTGTAAAGTAACTGGTGTAAAGTAACTGGTGTAAAGTAACTGGTGTAAAGTAACTGGTGTAAAGTAACTGGTGTAAAGTAACTGGTGTAAAGTAACTGGTGTAAAGTAACTGGCGTAAAGTAACTGGTGTAAAGTAACTGGTGTAAAGTAACTAGTGTAAAGTAACGATAATGATTTAATTAACTCAAAAATTTAGTTATACACAGTACACATACTCAAAAATAGTTGCCAAAACTGTTGACACATTTATCCCATTGCGACACTAGGCAGTCGATTCCATCCTTGAAACTAGTAGACTGCTGCCAGATTCAGGCCTGGTCCCACTCACACATCTTGTTGTCTGTTGCGAATCGATGTCTGAGAATAGCTTGTTTTATAGGTCCAAACACATGAAAGTCACACGGCAAAAGGTCGGGACTGTACGGTGGATGTTCCCGTGTTTCCCACCTAAACTGCTAAAATGTTGTCTTCACCGCATTGCCCGTGTGTGGGCTGGCATTATCATGCAGGAGGATAACACCATTGGACAACATGCCTTGGCATTTTGACTCAACGGCTCATGTAAAGTTCTGTAAAGTGGCTAGATAAAGCTGGGTATTGATGGCGGTTCCCTGTTCCAGGAACTCGACAAGCAGTGGGCTCTTGTGGGTGGGGGGCTTCGCACATCGTGACCTTATCAGAACTGATGCGCACACCCTTTGATTTCTTTGGAGGTGGTGAAGTCGCATGTTTCCACTGCTTGCTCTGAAGCTTGCTTTCTGGTTCAAAATGGTGACACCATGTTTCGTCACCTGTGACAACAGATGACAGAAAGCCATATTGACATATTCCTCCTCACGAGAACATTGCAAAGACTCAAATACAGCGCCATTCGAGTATTGCAGTGTTCGACGGTCAGTCGGTGGGGAACCCGCTGTGCACAGATTTTTAAAAAGTTCAAGTGTCGGTGCATTACGGTGTGGGCAGTGCCCGTGCTAATACCCAGTAATGGATGGATCTTCTCCCCGGTGATTCTGCGGTTGTCCGAGACTAAGGCATTCACTTCTGCAACCATTTCCTGTGTGATGACACGATGAGCCTGCCTGAACAGGACAAGCATTGTCTCCCAGTGACTCGCACCCCTCAACGACTCGTTTGCACCGTTCCACAACACTTGAACGACTCACACTGTACTCACTGTACACAGCCTTCATCCGACGATACATTTAATGGCCTCCAACTCCCTCTGCCAAAAAAAATTGAAACGCTCCTCACCGTTCCTGCGTACTCGGCTGCATGTTCGGTTGTGGACGATAACTTGTGTGACCACCACCTCTTCAGCGTGAAAGCACACTGGCGCTACGCAACATCAAACGGTGCGCACGCACCAGCCTCTCTACCAATATTTACGTGGTGCCACCGTACGTGTAAGGCAAAGACAGATGCCGTGACCAGGATTCATTTGAATGACCCTCATACTTTCGTTTTGATAAAACAGCTTTACGGGTAGAGCCCCGCTCACCTCGTATAGGCCTATGTTGACTGTCTGCAACTGTAATGTACAATTATGCTCGTGTTTGAACACTACATCACTGTACCACTAATACCGGCACCTAACTGCAAGTTTGACATCAATGCAAATGTCGCAGTGCCCAGTCTGAACGTCATTCCTACAAAGTTTGGTACCCATATCGTAAATAGTTCTCCATTTACACTGCCTAAAGTAGCTATAGTATAATTTTTTACAACCCTGTACACTAAAAGCAAGCAATATTTTGAAGTGAAACAGGGCTGACAGTGTCGACCTATAGATGCAGATCACGTGTGTACATCCGGCCGCAAGTGCACGCAAAGCAGCCATATGAGACATCAGTTAAGAGAAGCTGCTAATAAAAAAAGTTTCACCTGGGAGAAAAAGGAACCCCAATGAGGGGGGAAAAATGAAGAGATATCGTAAATGATCTTAAAGCAGCATAGCGTATATGAAACAATTTTCCTACTTCCAGGAGGAAGGAATAATTTGACAAATTATTCCAAGATGAGGAATCACTAGAAGCAGCTACCCAGGTGACCAAAATGAACAATCAAATTATGTTGCTTGGTGATTTCTGGTCCTAACTTTTCATATCTTACCACTGGTGACATCCTCAATGGCTGACAGAAGCAGTAGTTAATTCTCAGACTTAATCAACTTCAGTAAAGCAAACTGCTTGTACACGAGAGTGCAATGGGCTGGTCGCACCACCATTGGACTTCGTCCAAATATTGCGTGGCGTTGCACAGACGTTAGTTACAGAGCTTGTAGTGGGAAAGATTTGGCACTCTTTGCTTTGTTTAGCACTGAAGCTCACACAACTTGCCTAATTTCAATCCTCCTCCCTTTTCATTAAAGTTGTTATTGAATAATCAAGTTTAAGTAATGTAAATGAAAGAACTTCTGCTGGTTCCAGGTATCTATATGCCCTCAGAGATGTCTTCAAAATATGCAGCCATGTCACATTCTGTGAAAGTGAAGATAAAAAATGCTATATGCCCCACTGTCCTTTATTCTTCATAATACTGGACACTACCTAAAAGGGAGATACGGAAGATATTAACATTTTAAAGAAAGCCAATGCGAAGCTTTTGGGGCCTGGTGAGAGAGAGAGAAATACTTGGGAGAACAAGAAAGAATAATGGACTTATGAGATGATGAACCAGCCCTATGTTTCACAATATCAAAGTAAAAGACCACTCCAATTGGCAGGCCACAGACCTGGTTTTCTAAGCAAGCTTTCATTCTCGACATCTATATATAAAAGACCCTGGGTGGGGTAAGAAACAGAGGAAAAGACAACAGGAAGAAATATTTGAAAGCTCTGAATGTAGTCAGTTGGGGTGAAATGGCAACAGACAGAATGCAGTGGATATATTGTTGATGCAGCACGTGGTTGACAACGCCAATGACCATCTTAATATATAAGTAAGTAAGAAAGAATTTATATGGACTCTGTACATCATAGCATAGTAGTGACTGGGTTTTGGTAAAACCCACAGTATAGAAGAAATTAATTTGGCTGTTCCCTCGTCCCAGTGCACGATCTGCTACTGCTGACTTATCCATGTTTCTAGACGACATTTGTTCCTCAAGTTTCGTATCAACATTTCTTTTTGCAGTTCCTATGTACACTTTATCACATTTGCAATTAATTATATGCACTACTCATGTGGCAAGCAGTAGTCACGTGCCATTTGCAGTGTTAAAATATCCCCATCCTTATTGTCAGTTTAAACATTGTGTCGATCGATAAGTCATCTTCTTAGCACCCTGCTGAAGAAAACTGATCTTTTTTTTTTACGAATGGGAGGAAAAGTTTTTCCTTCTGCTGGTTCTTTTTTGCCAGTAGCTCCAGATCTTTTATCCCCATTTATCTTTTTGTCAGAACAGCCATTTCGTCTAAAAGTAAACCTTGAATGATCAAGTTCTTACCCCAAGTAATGTAGCTGACAGATTCTTGTAGTCTAGTCCACCAATGTCTCTATTACTGATTTTTCTTTGCTCGGGAAACTGATTGGAATTTTCGAGAAAGGTATCTGTCCACATAAGTGGCCCCTCCGTCGATGTTGAGCCCAAGTGTTCCGTCATTTTTTTGTGTATCTGTACAGCCAAAAATGAAATTTGACCCTCATTCTCTTCTCCGTAGCGAACTTAAAGAGTCAACATAATTCAGGAATGCTGAAAATTCACAATTTGACTTTGACGCTCTTGCTTGCAGTAGCTGCGTTTGCAGACTAAATTACCAGATTTCATGTCCACCTATTATGCAAACAACTATTTTTTATATACACGCAAACATGTTTCAGCACCTGTGTGCTATTGTCTGTGGGTACTACTCACTCAGTTCTGTAAAATGTAGACTACTTAAAACTTTTTAAATTCTTTCCAGCCTGCAGTCCTGGTACATGTTGTGAGGACCATTAAATGTATAGTAAGCCAAAATGCTGCTACATTTAGACACTTTTTTAATAAAATGTTATTTTCGGTTGCTATAAGCTTATGACTATGACTACTGCTTGCCACATCAGTAGTATATATGATTAACTGCAAATGTGATAAAGTGTATGTAGGAACTGCTGATAATTTAGATGACCTTCAACAACTCGTCAACATAGTAGTAGATTGCAGCAGTACTCTAGATCTGAATATTAACATCGAAAGACTAATTTTATGATTGTCACACAAGAGTCCGACTCATTTAAAGATGCAAATCTACAATTTAACGGGCTGTAATACTAAGAGTCAACAAGTTTAAATGCCTTGAAAGCTGGCTTTGTGAAGAAGGCAGGCGAACAGACTTGGAAATAAAATGTCACATAGAGAACGCCCAAAACACCTTCATAAAATTAAGGATATTCTTACAAGCACAGACCTAGACCTAAGCCTTTCGAGTCGGATTCGTAAAATTCTACATCTGGTCTGTGCCTCTAGATAGCTCTGGAGGATGGACACTAAATATGACAACAACAAAGAAGTTAGAGGCCTCTGAAATGTGGATTTATCACAGAATGCTTAAAATACTATGGACCGCAAGAATAACCAGCACCGAAGTACTGGAACAAATGAACAAGCAGCGAGAAATGTTGACAGTGTTTGAAAGAAGAAAAACTGCATAGCTAGGACATATAGTAGGAACACCAAATTTATGCTTCTGCAGTTAATAATAGAAGGGAAGATTGAAGAAAAAAGACAAGGGCAAAGAACATCATTCTGGTTGGACAATACAAAGCAGTGGACAGGACTACAAAGTGTAGACCAGCTATTACATACTGCGGTTCACAGAAGAAAGATACAACATGTGGTCGCCAACATCCATTAATGGATAAGCAGAAGAAGAAGAAGAAGAAGAAGAAGAAGAAGAAGAAGAAGAAGAAGATTACCTTCTTTCAGCTACATAGGCAGTATCAAGCTATCTGCAAATATATGCAGCTGTTAGTACATATATTTATGTCTATTTGTAGCTAATAACTATTTAGTTTATATCTATCATAGTAGTCATTTCCATAACACATTGTTATTGCTGTCGCTGTCTGATACCTTGTATTACTGCATACTGTAAGTGTAGTGCAGACAAAATTGTTATTCTCTACATGTGTGATGTCTCAGCACTGGAATTTGTTGCTGAGCAATATTTACCAATACCTATTTTATATTTTTCATAAGTTTGACAGCTTCAATTGGCAGCTAAGTCAATGCTGTTATACAGTTACATAGTTGGTTTATTCATCCAGAGAGCAGTATGTGGTAGCAGTAGTAAACCCTTTGCTAAAGTTCACTAATACTGTCGGTCTGCAAATTTGCTTGATCCATTATCATGTTCTGTAATTTCAGTAATCTATCATTTTAATTTATATGTTTGAGTTTGTTTGTTTGTTTGTTAGAATTTTGTCTGAATATTTTCTTGTGTGTATGTAGATTTCTATTTTTCTAAAAACATTCATTATTGGGCTCTTTGCTGTTATGTGCAGAATTTGCATCACATTTTCTTACTGAATATTGGTCAGCAACAAATTCCGCTACTTTACATACCTAGAGAAAAGCAATTTTGTCTGCACTATACCTACAATATGTGGCAATAGGAGGTATTAGACATCGACGGCAATAACAGTGTGTTGCAGAAGCAAGCAGAATGACAGGTATCTAAAAAATTGTTATTAGTTCCAAACAGAAATAAGTACGAGGGCAGTTCAATAAGTAATGCAACAGATTTTTTTTCTCGGCCAATTTTGGTTGAAAAAACCAGAAATTTCTTGTGGAATATTTTCAAACATTCCCGCTTCGTCTCGTACAGTTTCATTGACTTCTGACAGGTGGCAGCGCTGTACGGAACTGTTAAAACGGCGTCTGTAACGGATGTGCGTTGCAAACAACGGGCAGTGATCGAGTTTCTTTTGGCGGAAAACCAGGGCATCTCAGATATTCATAGGCGCTTGCAGAATGTCTACGGTGATCTGGCAGTGGACAAAAGCACGGTGAGTCGTTGGGCAAAGCGTGTGTCATCATCGCCGCAAGGTCAAGCAAGACTGTCTGATCTCCCGCGTGCGGGCCGGCCGTGCACAGCTGTCACTCCTGCAATGGCGGAGCGTGCGAACACACTCGTTCGAGATGATCGACGGATCACCATCAAACAACTCAGTGCTCAACTTGACATCTCTGTTGGTAGCGCTGTCACAATTGTTCACCAGTTGGGATATTCAAAGGTTTGTTCCCGCTGGGTCCCTCGTTGTCTAACCGAACACCATAAAGAGCAAAGGAGAACCATCTGTACAACTCAGTGCTCAACTTGACATCTCTGTTGGTAGCGCTGTCACAATTGTTCACCAGTTGGG
The DNA here is from genome assembly GCF_021461395.2 of Schistocerca americana. Taxonomy (NCBI): domain Eukaryota; kingdom Metazoa; phylum Arthropoda; class Insecta; order Orthoptera; family Acrididae; genus Schistocerca; species Schistocerca americana. Next base: position 76,470,658 of record NC_060129.1, on the reverse strand, counting down.
ATATTCAAAGGTTTGTTCCCGCTGGGTCCCTCGTTGTCTAACCGAACACCATAAAGAGCAAAGGAGAACCATCTGTGCGGAATTGCTTGCTCGTCATGTGGCTGAGGGTGACAATTTCTTGTCAAAGATTGTTACAGGCGATGAAACATGGGTTCATCACTTTGATCCTGAAACAAAACGGCAATCAATGGTGTGGCGCCACACCCACTCCCCTACCAAGAAAAAGTTTAAAGCCATACCCTCAGCCGGTAAAGTCATGGTTACAGTCTTCTGGGACACTGAAGGGGTTATTCTGTTCGATGTCCTTCCCCATGGTCAAACGATCAACTCTGAAGTGTATAGTGCTACTCTTCAGGAATTGAAGAAACGACTTCAGCGTGTTCGTAGGCACAAAAATCTGAACGAACTTCTCCTTCTTCATGACAACGCAAGACCTCACACAAGAGCTCACAAAACTTCAGTGGACTGTTCTTCCTCATGCACCCTACAACCCCGATCTCGCACCGTCGCATTTCCACATGTTTGGCCCAATGAAGGACGCAATCCGTGGGAGGCACTACGCGGATGATGAAGAAGTTATTGATGCAGTACGACGTTGGCTCCGACATCGACCAGTGGAATGGTACCGTGCAGGCATACAGGCCCTCATTTCAAGGTGGCGTAAGGCCGTAGCATTGAATGGAGATTACGTTGAAAAATAGTGTTGTGTAGCTAAAAGATTGGGGAATAACCTGGTGTATTTCAATGCTGAATAAAACAACCCCTGTTTCAGAAAAAAAAAAGTGTTGCATTACTTATTGAACTGCCCTCGTATATGCACTAACAAATGCTGGTAGCTTGATAATGGTCATGGGGCCACAATAAGCTTATAATACCAGAAAATAACACCTTAATAAACAACCTTTGAATACAGTACAGTTTTCGCTTACTATAACACCCTTGCTCCAAACATGTTTACATCTTACAGAACTGGATAAACTCACCCACTCATGATGTCACAAAGGTGCTACACATATTTGGGATTTTAATTTTCTCAATGAGACCATATAATGAGTGTCATCAATGTACCATAGCCAATAAGTGGGTTTCATCTTGACTGTAATTGGTTATATACAGGGTGGTCCATCTGAAGTTTCGATGAGATTATCTCCATAACTATACATTGAGTAAAAATAGTGGGTAAGACAAGTTCGTAAGCTCAAAGGGGGATATCAAATGATACTACATGTGACCTCCAGCCGCCGCCCCCATGGGTGGGGCGGGGCAACTTTTAAATCTTAAATGGGAACACCCATTTTTTATTGCAGGTTTGGGTTGTCCATAAAAATGTAATCAAGTTTAGTCTGAAACATTTTTTTTAAAACCATTGACAGATGGCGCTGAAATCGAGAAAAAAGTAAAATTGGGGAAGAACTCTGATTTATTTAGAATTATCCGAGAAAGACGCATCAAATCGATACAAAATGTGCACGAATTCTTTCATTACACCAAATTAAGCTATTTTTATACAAAATGTACTTTATCCTATTTTTAGTGTTACCCAGGAACAATGACATGGACGTAGTAGAATGATGTTCCCATGGGGTGCTTCATTAGTGAGAGTCCCCTTGCCTCTCACATGTTGGGGTGCTTAATTAATGAAATTAGCCACAAAGAAATTGTTCACAATTATCCCCATTTGCTTCAATGCATAAAGTTAATCGTCTGTGAAAGTTGTCCACAGTTTTGAGCAGCACATCCATTGGTATGGCTGCACATACTCTTCGAATGCGTTGTTCCATATCGTTTCTGGTTGCGGGCGGTCTTTCATAAACAATATTTTTTTTTAAAAACCCCCCACAAGAAAAAAATCAGAAGATGTTAGGTCTAATGAACGTGGAGGCCACTGAATTGGTCCGCAGCGTCCTATCCACCGACCAGAGTACCGTAAATTTAAAACGTTCCGCACATTTTTAGCATAATGGGGAGCTGCTTCGTCCTGTTAGAACCACATTCGTTGCCTAGTATCTAAATCAACATCTTCCATTAGTTCCAACAAATCATCGCAGAGAAGTTGTAAATAAGATTCCACATTTCGGTCCTATCAAGTAACCATTTAAAATTCCGCACCAGACCATTAACGACCATTTGTGTTGATTGTCAATGGGTCTGTGCCAGTGTGGATTGACAGGGGACCAATAATGACAATCATGACTTTTTAATTCGCCACTGTTTCTGAATGTGGCTTCATCAGCAAACGTAACGTTTCTAAAAATATCATTGTCGACTCTAGTCACTTCCAAGGCCTGTTGACAGAAATGCACGTGTATTTGCATATCTTTCAGCATTAATGCCTGTGTCAGTGTGATATGATACACATGATATTTATGTGCCTTCAAAATCTTCAGAAAAGTTGATTTCGGTATTCCAGTTTGTCTCTGAATCGCACTCATTTCAGGAACCAGTTGAACACAGGCGAGAACGGCAAGGGTACGAGCGTCATTTCCATTGTATTCGCGATGACATTTCGAGCTCGTTGAGTGCAATTTCGAATAATGTTTTCGCTTGGATGTTGTCTGTTTGGGGAAACAATCCACACACAATTGTGCACCTGCAGCTTAATTGTTATGGCATTCACCTAAAATTAACATCATATCAAAAATCTCTGTAGGAGGATAGTGAGCCATGTTTCGCTAAGAATAATTTACTTTTATCAGTTGATGTTTACAGTTCACAATCTGAAAGTTAAGCGACATCTGATGGCATTGCACCGACCTTCATACTGAGCCATAGTTCACAGTTTGGCCACAGCTGTGCCACAGTCGGGTGAGTACTGCAATTGTGAAGAGTTCCCTAACGAGTTTTTAATACCATTCCGACTCCCTCCATTAAAAACTGTGGCAGTTAGGAGACATTTTGTAAAAAAAAAATAGCTTAATTTGGTGTAATGAAAGAATTGGTGCACATTCTGTTTCGATTTGATGCGTCCTTCTCGAATCATTCTAAATAAATTGGAGTTCTTACACAATTTTAATTTTTCTCAATTTCAGTGGCATCTGTCAATCGTTTAAAAAATGTTTCACACAAAACTTGATTACTTTTTTTATGGAGAATCCGAATTTGCAATAAAAATTGGGGGTTTCCATTTAAGATTTAAAAGTTGCCCCCTGCCCCACGAAAGGGTGCGGGCGCTGGGGGTCACGTGTAGTATCATTTGATGTCCCCCTTTGAGCTTACGAACTGGTCTTACTTATTACTTTTACCCTAAGTATAGTTTTCGAGATTATTTCATCCGAAGCTTCAGATGGACCAGCCTGTATTAACAGCTTGGCTTGCTGAATTCCTACATCTACATCCAAACTCTCCAAACCACAGTGAAGTGCACAACAGAGGATACTTCCCACTGTCCCAGTTATTAGGGTTTCTTCCATTCCATTCACGGATGGACCGTGGGAAGAACTACTGTTTCAAAGCCTCTGTGTGTGCTACAATTATTCTAATCTTATCCTCACAATCCCTGTGTAGGTCACATGTAGTATGTCCCTATAGTAATCATTTGAAGCTGGTTCTGGAAACTTTGTTAATGGACTTTCTTGGGATAGTTTACATCTGACTTCAAGAGGCTTACAGTTCAGTTCCTTCAGTATCTCAGTGACATTCTCCCACGGATTAAACAAACCTGTGACGATTCGTGCCGCCCTTCTCCATATACGCTCACAAGGGAACCTCCCCATCGCACCCCCCTCAGATTTAGTTATAAGTTGGCACAGTGGATAGGCCTTCATAAACTGAACACAGATCAATTGAGAAAACAGGAAGAAGTTGTGTGGAACTGTGAAAAAATAAGCAAAATATACAAACTGAGTAGTCCATGGGCCACATAGGCAAAATTATGCACAATGTGAGCTCAGGTGCACCGTGGTCCCGTGGTAGCGTGAGCAGCTGCAGAACGAGAGGTACTTGGTTCAAGTCTTCCCTGGAGTGAAAATTTTACTTTATTTATTTTTGCATAGTTATTATCTGTCCGTTCGTTCATTGACGTCTCTGTTCACTGTAATAAGTTTAGTCTCTGTGTTTTGCGACCGCATCGCAGAACCGTGCAATTAGTAGACGAAAGGACGTGCCTCTCCAATGGTAACCGAAAACATTTGATCGCAAGGTCATAGGTCAACCGATTCCTCCACAGGAAAACACATCTGATATATTCTATACGACACTGGTGACGGCATGTGCGTCATATGACAGGAATATGTTGTCGACCCACCTAACTTGTACACTTGGCGATTCTTCTACCTTGCCCGATTTAGGTTTTCTTGTGGATGTGATAATCACTCCCAAAAAAGTGATGAAAACATAAGAGTTTGTCACATAAACTGAAAATAAAAAAATAAAATTTTCACTCAATGGAAGATTTGAATCAAGGACCTTTCGTTCCGCAGCTGCTCACGTTACCACGAGACCATGGCGCTCCTGCGATCCTATTGTCCTTGATGTTGTATATGTTCCGATGAACTACTCAGTTTGTATATTTTGCTTATTTTTTCACAGTTCCACACAACTTCTTCCTGTTTTCTCAATTGATCTGTGTTCAGTTTTTCAAGGCCTATCCACTGTGCCAACTTATAACTAAATCTGAGGGGGGTGCGATGGGGAGGTTCCCATGTCAGTATCCCCAGTTAGCCGTATTGGTATGAGTACCACACATTGAGGAATATTCTAGAACTGGTAGCACAAGTGATTTGTAAGCAATCTCCTTTGTAGACTGATTCCACTCCCCAGTATTCTACCATCTGCTTTACCCACAACTGAGCCTAGGTGATAATTCCATTTCATATCCCTACAAAGTGTTATACCCAGGTATTTGTACGAGTTGGCCAATTCTAATAGTGACTCATTAACATTATAGTCATAGGACACTACATTTTTTCATTTAGTGAACTTAAACATTTCTGGACATTACAGATGACTTCATCATCTGTAAAAAGTCTGAGCTTACTATAAATATTATCTATCGATGGCAGCCAATGAAAACCTCTTAACTCCATTTTGTTAAATTTCTTAAGAAGTGACACAAAGTTGCTGCATGTGTCACTGTATAGAAGAAGTCTTGTTATTGACAGATCACAGCAGGGTTGCCACAAGGTTTCCCCAAGTGAAATTCCCTGATATTTGCCTGATTTCCAGACAAGTTTCAGCAGTTTTCCCTGACAAATTTGGAGATCTCAAGGGTAAGTAGACACACAAGTTGACAAAAAATGTAAGGATTCTGTATTTGTCCTCCATGTGAGCAAAAAAATCTTAGTACTTAATATCACCATCTTTTGTAATGAAAATTTTTAGATGGAGAAAGCAAGCCAAATGGCACACGTGTTTCATTAAGACCACTTTTGTTATTTTATTTTAATAAAATGGAACACATTTGGTACAAAAATACAGATTTCCTGTGTGTCGCAAGACAGATTTAAAATGCCTTTACTGATTTCAGAAATAACATCAGAAGAAAGTAGGTGTCTTGAAATAAGTGTATAAGGCAGGGAATAGTTGTGTAAACCAAGACTGCCGTTGTTGTTATTTTTATTGTCCATAATTTGTAACACATAAACTACATTCAAGGTGCTGAAATTTACTGCAATAAATAAAATGTCTATAAAAGATCACACTTCACAATGTACTTGCAGTGAGAAATGCACAATTCCTGAAATCCATTGTCTGTGGTTTCTGGCCTGCCAAGGAGCGCCACAGACCTTGAAAATCCACTGCATTACACATACACAAAGAGACCCGGCCTGTGGGCTGATCGGTGAGACTAGATCCGACAGGCAGGACCTGCCTATTAGTGGGAAACGACAGGCTTCAGATAGGCAGACCCAATCGGTTAAGAGATACCGGCAGAAATGGCATGCAGTTTTGACCCCTTACAGAAATCCACTCGTGTAGCCAGCTATTCACGTGCCACAGATACGTTGATGCAATGAGATCGTGGTGACCAATCCATGCAATAGATAACTTGTGCAAATACTCTAAGAGTCGATATTAATGACACACACACACACACACACACACACACACACACACACACACACACACACACACACACAACTACCGTCTCTGGCTGCTGCATCAACCATATCTGAGAATCAGATACAAACAAACCACCCCTCACGCCTCCGTGCCTCTCATCGGCAGCTGCTAGGCTAGTGGCAAGGTGGTGGCAGCACTGGCTGCAAGCTGAGGGGAGTGGTAGGAAGGGGAGAAGCAGTAAGAGAGAGAGAGAGAGAGAGAGAGAGAGAGAGAGAGAGAGAGAGAGAGTAGGGAAGTAGCGCACATACTCGGCTGCGCCCAGCCAGCGACAATGCACGACATCTCAGTAAGCAAACCATTCCAACTGTTTACACAAAAACAAGATTTTTCGAGTGTTGTTTGCACCTTTCCCTTTGTGTGTCTCTTGTCCTCAAGTCTCTCATATTTGGTTGCAAATTTTAGTGTGTAGTCGGTTGGTTGACTCTTTCCCTTTTTTGTTGTCGTGGTCAGTCAACTAGTCTCCAGTCATCTTCTTTTGTTCTGTTTCTTTTTGTCTGGTGTCTTCGTGTCTGTAGTGTTCGTTACCGCATTTGTGTTCTTTTAGGGCCTGGGGGGGGGAGTCTCCTTCCCCTTGGGGTTTTACCTGCTTCGTGCATTTCTGTCTCGCCTGTTTTTGGAATGGGGGACTGATGACCTTAGCTGTTTAGTCCCCCTTAAACATCCCCACAACCACCACCACCACCACCACCACCACCACCGCAGAAATAATCCTTAGAATGTGACCTTTAATTACCAATATTCATTTTTCCACACCAGCCAATTGGATACACTTCTGCCAATGATGAACACTTTTCTTAAGCCATCAAGGAAGATGTCAACACTATTTCCGCAGCCACGGTCTCACAGTTCTCTTGACATCTTCATCAAAAGCATAATGATGTCCCTGCAGATTGTCTTTCATTATCGGGAACAGGTGGAAGTGAGACAGTGCTAAATCTGGACTGTAGCAGGATGTCATACGGTGGTGAGATTCTGTCCGTGAAGTCTGCTGTGGTGGCACGTGAAGTGTGTGCCTAAGCAAAGCAACAATGTGACCCACACATTCTTGTGAAATGCCGGTTGTGCTTGCAATTTCTCTCTGAGTGATACGACGATTGTCCCGAATCAGTCTGTCAACATTTTGCTAGTGAAACTCTGTGGTTGCTGTCACAGGACCTACAACTCTTTGTTTGTCACGCAGGTCATATGTTTCTGCCTCAACATCTTTAAACTTACTCGCCCAATGACACACAGTACTCACATCAACATTATCACCATAAACTGCTTTCATTCTCTGATGAATCTCCTTTGAGGTGACCGCTTCTGCTGTCAAGAATTTAATGACTGCACGTTGCTTAAATCGCACTGACCGACCGTCTGCACAGGGTTCCGTACTTTACACTGTAACAAGACAACCGTTCAGCACTAAGGCTTGCCGCCAACTGGAGCTGTAGAGAAGAGGCTGCGGAACAAGCCACTACCTGCCACATACGAGTACTGCCAACTGTTGGAGAGCTACGAACGTGGAGGCACTTCCACATCTGTCAACAATTCATCATGGAAGACAACTTGCTGCATCCTTCCTACCAAGATATCTCCAATCCAGTCACAAATTTCTCTTGATACCACATACCATCATATGTTTCATAATAAGCAGAAGAAATACTGATCTACATGACTGCCTTGAGCCAAAGATTCCAGTCCGTTATGTGAGAAGTGTGTGTATTGGGTTTTAAATAATCAATGTTTCTGGCATCCTTGCTGGCTGACACAGAGGTGGTCATTTTGTTTGAGATATTTCATTATGTCTGAGCTCAGAATATGTTCTAAGAGTCTACAAGAAACCGATGTCAAGGACATGCCATCTTTCTTGTAAATGGATATGATACAATAAACTGATGTAAAGGATACTGGACAGTAGTTTTGTAGATCACTTCTATTATGCTGCTTGTATACTGGGTGCATATTTTGGGTGTTCGAGGGATCTACAACAGATTATAGTTGAAGGAGGGGCAAACTCAGCCGCAAATTCAGTGTACGATCTGAGAGGGATACCATCGGGACCTGGAGCTTTGTTCCAATTTTAACAGTTTCAGCTGTTTCTGAACACCACTGACACTAACATGTATTTTACTAAATTTTTCAGTCCATACAACCAAAAGACTATTAGCCAAAATGGCTTCACGCATTGGTCTCACGATAGCCAAACGTGTTCATTTGGCATCTCTCTAACTGTAGCCCAATGGTTTGTTTTACACCTATTATGCAGCTGTGTCTCCTTCTTTAGAAGTTGTTTAATTTAGAAAATTAATTACTAGTTGAGCCTCTGAAGATCTACCCACCATTAGGAGCTAAACATCAAGCACAGAAATACGCCTTAAAGCAGGGCCGGTTCATCGGTCTGCCCGTGCAAGCCGGCTCCTGCTCATACCTCTGCAGTGAGCAACTGTCCGGCTCATGGTGAATAACGGCGTGAGAAGGGGAGGGCAGGACAAGTTTGGAACGAGGCAGCTAGGCATGAGGAACTATTGTCAACAAATCTATCCTACGACCACTAATGTTAGTCCTGCAGAGATATATCAGTTCACTGTGGGTGATTAATGCCTTTTGTGGCAAACTGATTTCCTAAGACAGTTTCACTGGTGAGAAGTGACAAAGGAATGAAACTTAAATTTCGACAGACGAGGCAAAGAATATGGGCAAGCTCAGAACGAAATACAATATTTCTTACGACTGATGTAGCCTTTCAATAAATGTCATTTTCAGATGCAGTTTAAATTGAAATTAAGTTTTCGTGACTATTTTATTCACATATTAATATAATAGAGGAAAACATTCCATGTGGGAAAAATATATCTAAAAACAAAGATGATGTGACTTACCGAACAAAAGTGCTGGCAGATCGATAGACACACAAACAAACGCAAACAAACGCAAACAAACACGAAATTCAAGCTTTCGCAACAAATGGTTGCTTTGTCAGGAAAGAGGGAAGGAGAGGGAAAGACGAAAGGATGTGGGTTTTAACTGAGAGGGTAAGGAGTCATTCCAATCCTGGGAGCGGAAAGACTTACCTTGGGGAAAAAAGGACGGGTATACACTCAATACACACACACACACACACACACACACACACACACACACAGACACATGCAGACATTTGTAAAGGCAAAGAGTTTGGGCAAAGATGTCAGTCGAGGCGGAAGTAGAGGCAAAGATGTTGTTGAAAGACAGGTGAGGTATGAGCAGCGGCAAATTGAAATTAGCGGAGATTCAGGCCTGGCAGATAACGAGAAGAGAGGATATACTGAAGGGCAAGTTCCCATCTCCGTAGTTCTGACAGGTTGGTGTTAGTGGGAAGTATCCAGATAACCCAGGCGGTGTAACACTGTGCCAAGATGTGCTGGCCGTGCACCAAGGCATGTTTAGCCACAGGGTGATCCTCATTACCAACAAACACTGTCTGCCTGTGTCCATTCATGCGAATGGACAGTTTGTTGCTGGTCATTCCCACATAGAATGCATCACAGTGTAGGCAAGTCAGTTGGTAAATCACGTGGGTGCTTTCACACGTGGCTCTGCCTTTGATCGTGTACATCTTCCGGGTTACAGGACTGGAGTAGGTGGTGGTGGGAGGGTGCACGGGACAGGTTTTACACCGGGGGACGGTTACAAGGGTAGGAGCCAGAGGGTAGGGAAGGTGGTTTGGGGATTTCATAGGGATGAACTAACAGGTTACGAAGGTTAGGTGGACGGCGGAAAGACACTCTTGGTGGAGTGGGGAGGATTTCATGAAGGATGGATCTCATTTCAGGACAGGATTTGAGGAAGTCGTATCCCCGCTGGAGAGCCACATTTAGAGTCTGATCCAGTCCCTGAAAGTATCCTGTCACAAGTGGGGCACTTCTGGGGTTCTTCTGTGGGAGGTTCTGGGTTTGAGGAGATGAGGAAGTCGCTCTGGTTATTTGCTTCTGTACCAGGTCGGGAGGGTAGTTGCTTGTTGGTTTGACCTCCACCTGTCCAATCGCCAGCTTCACACATCCGTCCACATCAAACCCACCAACAGCAACAGTACCTCCATCATGACAGCTGCCACCCATTCCACATCAAACGGTCCCTTCCCTACAGCCTAGGTCTTCGTGGCAAACGAATCTGCTCCAGTCCGGAATCCCTGACCCATTACACCAACAACCTGAAAACAGCTTTCGCATCCCGCAACTACCCTCCCGACCTGGTACAGAAGCAAATAACCAGAGCGACTTCCTCATCTCCTCAAACCCAGAACCTCCCACAGAAGAACCCCAAAAGTGCCCCACTTGTGACAGGATACTTTTCGGGACTGGATCACACTCTAAATGTGGCTTTCCAGCAGGGATACGACTTCCTCAAATCCTGTCCTGAAATGAGATCCATCCTTCAGGAAACCCTCCCCAATCCACCAAGAGTGTCTTTCCGCCGTCCACCTAACCTTCGTAACCTCTCTGTTCATCCCTATGAAATCTCCAAACCACCTTCCCTACCCTCTGGCTCCTACCCTTGTAACTGCCCCCGATGTAAAACCTGTCCCGTGCACCCTCCCACCACCACCTACTCCAGTCCTGTAACCCGGAAGATGTGCTCGAATGTATACCCGTCCTTTTTCCCCCCTAAAGTAAGTCTTTCCACTCCCGGGATTGGAAATGACTCCTTACCCTCTCCCTTAAAACCCACATCCTTTCGTCTTTCCCTCTCCTTCCCTCTTTCCTGACGAAGCAACCGTTTGTTGCGAAAGCTTGAATTTCGTGTGTATGTTTGTGTGTCTATCGACCTGCCAGCACTTTCGTTCGGTAAGTCACATCATCTTTGTTTTTAGATATATTATTCACATATTAAATATAAAAATACTGAATGTCTTTGAATTCTACTTTTTAGCTTTTCACTGAAGCATCAATAGCTGGTACCTCTTTCCAAACAGTGTTACTTTGAAGGTAAGCTTTTAAGTTGCAGTCTGTGAGTCAGCCTCTGTGGATAGATTTCTCTCTAGAAAAGAGTTGTCCATACAAGCATGTAGGCCCAAACCCTGATACAGTCATAGCTGCAAACTTGTTAAGTTGCGGAAATTTATGACAAGCAAAAGTTTTATACACGACTACAAGACTCATTTTATTTTGAAATTTATCGCGCAACTGCCTGTCACACTATGCCCTCAAGTTACAATTGTAGCTAGCCTGCATTCACTGCGTCTTGAAAACTGATGCTGCTGTGTCTGACCTTCACTCCAAGGTTGTTTACCAGGCCATAACATTGCTTTTCATCAAGTTATAAAGAGCTACTCTCCACTTTAAACTGAGTGTACAAAAGCTTGCATCTAAGGCTACAGTCAACTTAACACACAGTGACTCCTCTGAAGGCAGGGCACAGTTTGCACATAGTGACATCCGATTACTGCACTTTAGTGCAAGCACGCACTATCCAGGTGGCAAGAAAGCTCGAGCACTCACGCTCGCTTAGCAACCTCCTGAACGGGCCTGCTTAGCCCGTAACCTAATGTTTGTATAAGAAAAATGACGAAGTAGGTAAGTAATGGCTGTGAAAGACTGTGGTATACAAATATTAATCGACGACATTTGTAGCCTATCGAATGTAGCAAGATAGGGTACAGGATCCACAGAAGGTGGTCCTAACGACTTCGCCAACAGTGTACGAGACGTGTAGCAGTTGCGATTCACAAAACTACCGTCCAATATACCTGACAGTGATTTGATGTAGAATCTTACAACATTCTGAGCTCAAATACAGTAAGGTATCTTGAACCAGCATGGATTCCGAAAACACCAATCGTGTGAATCCCAACCCATACTTTCTCACATGACATACTGAAAGTTTTGGATCAAGGCAACTAGATAGAAGTATTATCTCTTGATTTCTGGAAAGCATTTGATTCAGTACCACATCTACACTTATTGTCAAAAGTACGATCGTATGGTGTATCAAGTGAAATTTGTGACTGGATTGAGGACTTTTTGGTAGGTTGGCTGGAGAGTCAACATCAGACATAGAGGTAACTTCCGGTGTGCCTAGGGAAGTATGTTGGTATCCCTGTTGTTCATGTTGTGTATTAATACACAATTTATTAATGACCTTGCAGACAATATTAATAGCAGCCTCAGACATTTTGGAGATGATGTGCTTATCTTTAATGAAGTGCTATCTGAAAGTACACAAATGTTCAGTCAGATCTCGAAAAGATTTCAACATGGTGCAGACATTGGCAGCTTGATTTAAATGTTCACAAGACTATAATATCAACGAGTTACTGTTTGAAGTGGCCAACGCATGCAAATACCTGGGTGCAAGACTTTGTAAGGATACAAAATGGAATCATCATGTAGGATCAGTTGTGGGTAAATCAGGTGGTACATTTCGGTTTACTGGTAGAATACTGGGGAAGCACAATCAATCTTCAAACGAGAATGCTTACAAATGACTTGTGCGAGCAGTTGTAGAATATTGCTCAATGTGTGGGACCCATACCAAATAGAACTAACAGGGGATATTGAACGTACACAGAGAAGGGCAGCACAGATGATCACTGGTTTGTTTGATCCATGGGAGAGCATCGCAGAAATACTGAAGGAACTGCACTAAGACTTTTGGAGATAGACATAGACTATCCCGAGAAGTCTACTAACAAAGTTTCAAGAACTGGCTTTAAATGACAATTCTAGGAATATATCAACCCCGTACATATTGCTCACATCGGGATCGTGAGGATAAGTTTGGAATAATTACTGCACGCACAGAGGCATTCAATCATACTAGCCACACTCCATACGTAAATGGAACAGGAAGAAACCCTAATAACTGGAACCGCCATTATCCACACAATGGTTTGCAGATTATAGATACACACCATGTGATATCCGAACCCTGGCAGAAAACAACTTAAAAGTTTTTGGCACCATCCGTAGGTAATGCTGGAATTCAAAATGGTGTTGGCCCACCCTTAGCCTAGATGAAAGCTTTCACTCTCGCAGGCATACGTTCAAAGAGCCCATTCTTCACGGAGTGCAGCACTGAGGAAAGGTATCGATGTCGGTTGGTGAGGCCTGGCACAAAGTCAGCGTTCCTAAACATCCCAAAGGTGTTCCGTAGGATTCAGGTCAGGACTGTGCAGGCCAGTCCATTATAGGGACCTTACGGTTGTGTAACCACTCCACCACAGGCTGTGCATTACGAATAGATGCTCAATTGTGTGGAAAGAAGCAATCGCCATCCCTGATTTGCCCTTCGACAGTGGGAAGCAGGAAGGTGCTTAAAACATCAGTGTAGGCCTGTGCTGTGATAGTGCCATGCAAAACAACAAGGGGTGCAAGCCCCCTCCATGAAAAACATGGCCACACCATAACAGCACTGCCTCCTAATTTTACTGTTGGCACTACATAAGTCCATAAGTCCAACCCCTCGTCCAAGTCGTGGGAGATGGGCAACGGCACAAAGTAGGGGACTGCCTATAGGGGCGATGTACAGCGGGGACTTCGTGTGCCCCAGGACTGCTACGGTAGCTGGGAAGGCCTGAAACGTGACGGCTAACGGGGCTCTGGTGAAGCTGCGATAGGCCTAGCAAGCCAGTAGTGGATAAATCAACTGCTTTCAAAAAGAGAACATGCCTCGGATCACGGAACGGATTTAAAGGAAACCGACCAAGCAATGGAAAAGGATTACGAGATGGTTTACGACTGGGCACCTTAAACGTAAGGACTCTAACTGGGAAGTTATAAGAAATTGTAGAAATGATGGAAAGGAGGAAATTGGACATCTTGGGACTTGCTGAGACTAGGTGGAGAGGAGTTGGTGAAAAACCACTAAGTAAAGGATGTAAACTGTACTGGATAGGGAATGAGAGGGGAAGAAATGGAGTGGCAATAGTGGTCAGAGAGGGTCTGCAGGAGGAGGTGGAAGGTATCAATGATCGAATGATAAAAGCCAGAGTACGAGTGAAAGGAAAAAGCATTGAAATCATCCAAGCATATGCCCCACAGATGGGGTGTACAAAAAAGGAGAAGGAGGAATTTGAAGATGACATGCAAAAGCAGCTAAATGGAGGTAATCAGATTATGATAGGGGACCTCAATGCACATGTTGGCACAGACAGGAAAGGATTCGAGGAGATAATGGGACCAGAGGGCTGGGAGAACCGAAATAGAGAAGGAAAATTGTTGCTGGAATTCTGCAAGAGGAATGGGCTGGCGATCACAAATTCCTGGTATAAGAAGAGAAGTAGCCACAAAATAACTTGGTACAGTGGAGACTGGTCCCAAACTTCAGTAGTAGACTATGTACTAGTGGATAGGCAGATGATGAGCAGCCTCACAGATGTTAAGGTCATTCCATCTGAGGCCTTAGACAGTGACCATCGGCTGTTGGTAGCCACCCTGAGAGAGAAAAAGATAGGAGGGCAACAGACATACAGGAGAAAAGGTTGAAGACATGGATGCTGAAAGAGGATGAACGGAGGACCCAGTACCAGACACTGATCAGGAAGAAGCTGCCAAAGGAAGATCAGAGAACAGTGGAAGAAGAATGGGGAGATTTTAAGAGGGCTCTAGTTAAGGCAGCTGAGACTGTGTGCGGAAGAACTAGCACAAAGAGGAGAAGTAAGGAAACCCCATGGTGGAACAACATATGTAAAGAGGCAGTACTTCGAAAGAACAAAGCCTTCAGAGAATGGTTCCAGACCCAAACAGAGGAAGCTAGGGTAAAATATAAGGGAAGCAAGAAAGCGGCACAGACCATAGTAAGGGCGGAGAAGAAGAAGTGGATGGAAAAATGGACAAGAATGTTAGAAGAGGACAGTGAAGGGAACAAAAAAGTACTTTACACCATGGTAAGAAATAAGAGGAACGACCGAAGCGAGTGCCTGAGGATCATGGATAATAATGGAAGAGTTGTGGAGGAAATGCATGAGCTCAAAAAGATTTGGAAGGATTACTTTGAAGATCTGTTGAATGCCGTCAAGCGAGTAACTAACAGCGATGGAGAGCCTAAGGCAGCAGACGATTATAATAGTGGGGAAATAGATGATCTAACTTAGAATGAAGTGGAAGAAGCCATAAAGAGGATGAAAGGGGGCAAGGCACCAGGTTGGGACGAAGTAACAGTGGATATGATACAAGCAGCAGGAGTAGGAACTCAGTGGCTATACAGAGTGCTGAGGGTGGTGTGGAAGGAGAACAGAATTCCTAAGGATTGGAAGAAAGGAATTATAGTCCCGATCTTCAAGAAAGGGGATAAAAGGAGATGTGAGAACTACAGAGGAATCACCCTGCTATGCCACTGTGGAAAAATCTATGAAAAGATCCTGGAGAAGAGAATAAGAAGCAGTATTGAAAGTAGACTGCAAGAGGAGCAGTATGGTTTCAGACCGGGAAGATCAACAACGGACCTCATATTTGCGGTAAGGCAACTGCAGGAAAGGCACTATGAGT
Source organism: Schistocerca americana (assembly GCF_021461395.2). Classification (NCBI taxonomy): domain Eukaryota; kingdom Metazoa; phylum Arthropoda; class Insecta; order Orthoptera; family Acrididae; genus Schistocerca; species Schistocerca americana. The sequence continues at coordinate 76,455,152 of NC_060129.1, read as the reverse complement.
ACGGGAAGGACTTAATCATGGCCTTTTTAGATATTGAGAAGGCGTATGACAGTATCTGTAGGGACAAGCTCTGGGATGTGCTGAACGCAAAAGGGATAGATGAAGAGATAACACGAAAAGTCAGAAAAATGTATGAGGGAAGTGAGAGTTGTGTAAAAGTGGGGAGGGAACGTACTGCATGGTTCAAGCTGGAAAATGGGCTGTGACAGGGAAGTGCACTTTCGCCTTTATTGTTTATTATTGTTATGGATGAAATCCTACAGCAAGTATCAGATGCAATTGGAGATCATAAAATGAAAGCAGTGCTTTTTGCCGATGACCTGATGTTATGGGGAAATTGCGAGAAGGAGGTGCAAGAGCAGTTAGATGTATGGGAGGCAACGGCAGCACAATATGGAATGCACTTCTCTGCAAAGAAAAGTGAAATAATTGTCACAACAAGGAAGAAGAATAGGCCAAATGTGGATATAACTTGTGGAGGGGAAAAACTACAAGTGGTAGAGAACTTCAAGTACCTGGGAAGCATGATTGAAAGTAAGGGGGGAAACGCAATGGAAATAAATGAAAGGTGCAGAAAAGCAGGGCAGTTCTACAAATGCATTAGGGGGCTTATTTGGAGCAAGGAGGTGCCACAGAAATCCAAGGGAATTATATACCGAACCTACTTTGTCCCCATATTGGCATACGGAAGTGAGACATGGGTAATGCACAAAAGCGACAAAAGTAGAATACAGGCTAGTGAAATGAAGTTCCCGAGGAGCAGGTTGAGTGTAACAAGATGAGACAAAGACTAAAGGAGGAACCAGTACAGGACAGGATAAAAAAATCAAGACTGCAGTGGTATGGTCACATGAAGAGAATGGATGAGGGAAGAATTCCAAAGAGGATGTTTGATCTGCAACTGGAGGGGAGGAGGCCCAGGGGAAGACCAAGAGATAGATGGGTGAAGGGAGTGAAGGAATGTGTGACGAGAAGAGGAGAGAACTGGACGAAGGTGGAAGAGGGGGAATGGTGGAAAGACAGAACACGATGGAGAGGCTTGTGTTCCTGACAGACCCAGCCAGGGGCTGGAAACTGTCCAAGATGATGATGATGATGATGATGATGATGATGACTACATACGCCGACAGATAATGTTCACGGGGCATTCGCCATACCCACACTCTGCCATCGGATCGCCATATTGTGTACTGTGATTCGTCACTCGACACAATGTTTCTCCACTGAAGTCCGTGAGTTCCACGGAGCATCCCATTTTGCTCTCTCACGATGTCTAACGACCACTGAGGTCGCTGATACGGAGTACCTGGCAATAGGTGGCAGCACAATGCACCTCTTATGAAAAATGTACGTTTTTGGAGGTATCCGGATACTTTTGATCACACAGTGTAGCTGTAGATGCAGACGAGGAAGCGATTTGCTCAGTGGTGAGCGCAGGCTCGCCGCACTCACCCGACAATGAAGACGGCGAGGCAGACGGCGAGTGTGGCGCACCACCAGACGCCGAACGTCGTCAGGCACAGCGCCAGCACCAGCCCGCCCCAACCCAGGACCGCTGCTGAAACCTGCGACACAAAAATGGACTGGTAACGGGCGACACGCCGTCGTGACAGACGCCACTGCTGCACATTTCACAAAATGTTTGTGTGTCCAATCTCACTTCCATATATACACTGACCAACCAAAACATGATGGCCACCTGCTTAATAACTAGTCTGTCTGTCTTTGGAACTAAATACGTTACTAAGCCTACTTATCAGGGATCCAACAGTTTTTCGGTAGGTTTGTAGCGGTATGTCTACGTACAGGTCACGTAGTTCAAGTAAATAACGGGCTGTCTATTTGCGTATGCAGTGATGGAGCCTAATAGTGACGCAGGTGGGTTCCACAGGATTTATATGAGGTGAATTTGGCCACTGAGACACGAATTTGTGTTCCTCCTCAAACCACTGTAGTACAATTCTGGCTCCGAGACATGCACAATTATACTGAAAGGTGACACTGCCGTTCGGGAAGACACCGAGCGTGAAGGGATGCAGGTCATTCGGAGCTATCAGCGTTCCTTTGATTGCTACCACAGGTCCTATACGAGAGCAGGAGAATGTCTCCCATAGCATAGTACTCCTCCAACCAGCTTGTGTCTGGTGTGCTGCAAGTTTTGAGCCCCCGCTATCTCGATGACAGCATCTTTGGAGACAGTCGTCGACTTAAGAGTAGTAAAAATGTGATTCACGTGACAAGCCGACACATTTCCTTTGGTCGACGGTCGAACTCCGACACTCCCGTGACGACTCCGACCTTAACTGACGGTGTCTTTGGGTCAACGTGTGAACACATATGGTCGGTCTGCTGTGGAGCTCTGTGTTCAACAATGTATGACGAACAGTGTGCTCCAAAACACTTGGGCATGCACCAAGATTTGGCTCTTTTGGCAGAGCAGACAAGCATCTGGACCCCATATTCTCTGAAGAGTTGAGGACGTCCAGCCATTTAGTGCCTAATGGTAGTTTCATTGCTCTTCTACCTCTTTCCATGGATGCTCACGACAGTAGCATGTGAATATTCCATCAGCTTTACCATTTTTGAGATACTTGTTCACAAACTCTGCATAATAATGATAATAATAATAATAATAATAACAACAACAACAACAACAACAACAACAACCTGCCCTTTGTGTCCAAGCCACTTATCTCAACGGATTCCCCCATTTGCAGCCCATGATTTAACTAGGTTGATCCCCCTTCCGTGTCTGCTCCACTTACACGGTTTTGTTACCATGTCACGTGCCCAAAATGCCACCAGCCGGCATCCAATGCCACGGTGGACAGTGGTCAAAATGTTTTGGCTGACCAGTGTACACATTTTGAGCAAGCAAAACTGATCAATCAGACCCACAGGTACACACTGATGGTCACACATTAAATGAAACACTGCTGGTAAAATTCCTTAGGGTCCAAATGGATAATAAGTTACAATGGAGTCAATACATGAATACACCAGTCCAGAATCTTTAGAACTGCCGTTATGTAACACCATAAGCTGCTGTTTATTTTATTTTTTAATGTATGACCAGTTTTAGTTGAAGACCAGTATCTGGCGCAGGTTTAGTTACCAGAAATAGTTAGTTACACATGCATTACTTTCTTGTAATATAGGACCACACCTGCTATACATTTTTTAATATTATCATCTAACTTTCAATTGCTAGAATTTAATTTTTACAACTGTAATTTCAGCATAATGGCATCTTCGAGTGTAAGGTTTTGACATATAGGCTTATGTTACGCACAGATAACAACGTAATACAAGGTGAGCCAAAAAGGACTTTCCAACTTTAGAATTGTGTAGAAATGTATTGAGGCAATGTACACAATCGGTAGATGTGTCATTCTGTTGCAAACAATTTCAAGTTTCACATAAAAGTGTCAAGCTTCATTTTGGTTTGAAGTGACTACTATTTGCGATGTGGCAAACATCCCACTGATGATCCGTTTCTTCACAAACTCGTTGCAGCAAATCACTAGTAGCTTGTGCAATGGCAGCATAGATTCAAATTTTCAGGCTGGCTAAATTTTTTGGTAATGGAGGAACATGCATACCATCTTACGAAAACCCTGACAAAGAAGTCCAGTGGTGTCAAGTTTGGGGAGCAATGCAACTGGCCCTTCATGGCCAATTTACTGAATGGAAAGTAATTATCTAGGAAACCATGAACGTCTGTGGAATTATAAACTTTTCAAGCGTATATGGATATACAACACCAGTGACAGTTTTCCCCATGAAGAACAAAGGTCCGCACACTTTCAATTTGCTAAGGGCACAAAACACTTTAACTTTGGGGCTGTCACAAACTTTTTCCAGGGTTGCATATCGATTTTCACTGCCCCATATTCTGCAATTCTGGGTGTTCACCGCGTCACTGATATGAAATGTCGACTCATCAACATGTATGTGCAGAATTCCCCATGAGCAACCTTAAGCTGCATCACTAATATGCTGTGCCATTGTGAATTTGTATGGTTCACAAGTGAAAACGTCTTCACAGTACTCACCATACAGTCTCTTGTGGCATGCCAGTCTCACCAGACACATGCCACATTGACTTTTGTCATCAACATGCAGGTGATCTGCTGATTTATCATGTCACAGTGAACAACCTGTCTCAATGAAGTTCTTGGGCCGAGAGTAAATTTTAGGCTCGGTCAGAGGTTCTTTAGCATATTCGGTAAGAAATTCACAGCAAACACTTGTTGCAGAGTTCGTTTCATGAAACCAAAACACACAGCAAGCATGTTCCTCACCAATGAAAGCAGCCCTCTTAACTGGGCTCTATGCTGGCGCTCCTGGTGGTAGAATGGGGTACTGATCCACTGTGAGAGTCGTACTTGACGTTGCATGCTACGAAATGACACATGTACTGATCCTGTAAGTTATCTCCACAAATTTCTGTATCATTCCAAAGTTGCAAAGTCCTTTCTGACTCAGCCTGTATAATTAATAGATAATAATAAAATTACACTGTTATGTCTCCATAACCTATATGACACAATCTTATCCTTGAAACTTGCTTAATGCCAAAACTGCAATCATAGAAATACAGTTTCATATACAACAGTGTGCTGAGAAATAATGCCTTCAAATATTTGTGTTTTTTTCTCATTATCAGTTGATGTATTACATGTAATTGTTATTACTGGGTCAACTTTCCCAGTTGTTACCTTCCGCCACTACAGTGCTCAGAATCGTAGCGTGTATTATAACTGTGTTAGTGCACGAGGAGTTTGAAGTAAACGGTGGTCCTCACCTCAATGTGTGTGACAACTCAGAGTGGGCAACTGCGTACAACAACCAACGAGACTCGTCACAATCACGCTGATGAACTCAGAGAAAATCATCTCATAGCACAGACACCGTTCTCAGGCAAATGTAGCATATCACGAGAGTGTGCACGGGCTATCACTGCAGAACTGCATTACAGAAATCTGTGTACACAGTGGGTGCCCTGAATCCTCACACTTGATATGAAACAGGATACTGGACATCAGTCAACAATTTTTTGTGTTTAGAGGGTGAGGTTGATGGATCCTTTAACAACATTGTGACAAATGATGAATGCTGGGTTCGCCATTTTGACCCGAAAACCAAGAGAGCATCAGTGGCCATAAAAGATCGCTGGTGCCAAATAAGTTTATGACTGCGGAATCAGCAGACAAAGTCACACTCGCCACATTCTAGGATGTTCAAGTTGTGGTGCATTTGGAACTCGTAAACTCTCCGAGATACTGCGAGGCTCCCAGGAAAGCACAAATTTGACGAGTTTGCCCACACACGGAGCACCCTCTCCTTCACCAGAACAATGTCATACCACATGCAAGAGCAGCGGCATCAGCAAAAATCTGACGCCTCGAGTTCACTGTCGTCGACTGTCATTCGTATAGTCCGACTTGGCCCCATCCAGTTTTCATTTGCTTCCAATATTGAGAAATGTGTCCATTGCCATGGTGACTGTTGAGAAATAAATACGTAGGTATGAGGAATAAAAATGTGAAATGTTAACAGTGTGTTTTGTTTAAAAACACTTACGAGTTTCGCGTAAAAAATGTGGAGGCATTACTTTTCAGCACGCCTTTGTATATGTCCAAAAAGAATTCAACGACAAAAATATAGTATTTATTAATCATGTTTAAGTCATGCAGAGAGAGGTCAGTCGATTGGTTGGTTTGGGGAAAGGGACCAAACAGCTACATAGAAATCAATGGAGGAACAATACAAACAGCACAGTCCAGTCCAGTCCAGTCCAGTCCAGTCCAGTCAAGGAGAAAGGGTAATGTGCAAACAAAGAGGGAAAAGGGACGTCAGGGCAGCAGGAAGAGGAAGCAACAGGAAGTGGCTGGGTGGAAACAAAGAGAGCAGCAGTGCCCCAGAAACCCTGCACATGGTGGGGCACTATCACAGTTACCAAAATGTTCCGACACCCACACCGTACCGTTATCACGGTACAATGGCGACAACACCAGATAAGAAGATACAAGAAACTAGGAAACAAAACAGCATAACAGACCTGACAAAATGTAGGGAGAACCTCACGTAAAGGTAACTGGCACTGCACGCATGTACCTCTGCACGATAATCATGGTAAACATAGGAAGTCGGCAAAATGCTGGCTGATTATAGAGTCACTTTCAGCTGCTTGAATAAACCTTTCCACGTAATGATAAGAAATAGGGAGAGTGGAAGAAAGGTAACAATACAATTCCGATGACAGTCTCGTATACTGGTGGATCAAAAATAGACGACGTGTTGGCGTCCCGGGGTATACGGCACAAAGCACGATCTCTGTAGGGAAGCTGCCTATGGTATTCCAGGCAGAGCTATCTTCTATTAGGATGTCTGCAGAGGACAATATATGTACACGTTACACCGATCGTAGCATTTACATTTATTCAAACAACCAAGCAGTTCTGAAATCTCTCATCAGGCTCTGCAACAAGATTCAGAATCACTGCAGAGTACCATGAAAGCTTTGTGAGGCTAAGTAAAAGCAGCAGGGTAAACCTGCTGTGGGTCGCTGGTCACTCAGGAATTGGTGGTCAAGATTGAGCTGATAGACTCACCAGGACAGAGCCAATATCAGACCGGAACCTGCATTAACAATCGGTAAAGTGAAGGCAAAATCAAAACTATGTAGCTGGATCGAGAAGTGACGCGTAGAATATCAGACAAACCCAAAATCAAAAATGGCACGCTAGTCGGGTGAAAATCGTGTTTTAAGAGAAGGTGTGTAATCCTGGGTTCTAACAGTGGCAGATTAAACTCGTGATAGTTCTAATGAGTGGTCACTGGAACTTCAGGAAATACGTGCGGATAATGGATACAGAGAAAGAAGCTTCCAAGTGCAGACTACGTGGTACGGAGGATCAGACCCCGTCACATTTAATCTTCCAATGATAAGTACTGGAAGCCTAAAGACACAAAATGTTTGGGGTCATTAATTCCTGAAGAAATTTTGGCTAACAGAACTAGTAAAGAGACTCCTATCACATCGTAAGGGCACTAGTTGGCTTTTCTAGGATGAAAGGGAGAAATGCCACATAATCAGCTCAGTTTCAGTGCTGGCAACAGGAGTTTAGGCCCACTGTTGATTGCCTTCTTGCTTAAATCAAATCAGCCCAATTTATGCTGGATAAGTCTTTGGCACTACTGGCATTTTCTGTGACCTATTAAAAGCCTTTGACTGTGTGAACCACAGCATTCTCTTAAGTAAATTAGAATATTATAGTGTCACCGGCAATGCTGTGAAATGGTTTGAGTCTTATCTATCTAACAGGGAATGAAGGGTGTCGTTGCTAAATACCTGTGCAGTAAACAGTCAGTCTTCATCTGACTGAGAATTAATAACATGTGTTGTTCCTCAAGGTTCCATCTTGGGTCCACTGCTTTTTCTTGCGTACATTAATGACCTGTCACCTGTTACATTGCCAGATGCTAAGTTTGTTTTGTTTGCAGATGATACAAACATTTCAATAAGTATCAAGTCAAGTACAGATTTATCTAAAAAGAAAGATGATGAAACTTACCAAACAAAAGCGCTGGCAGGTCGATAGACAAACAAACAAACACAAACATACACACAAAATTCTAGCTTTCGCAACCAATGGTTGCCTCGTCAGGAAAGAGGGAAGGAGACGGAAAGACAAAAGGATATGGGTTTTAAGGGAGAGGGTAAGGAGTCATTCCAATCCCGGGAGCGGAAAGACTTACCTTAGGGGGAAAAAAGGACAGGTATACACTCGCACACACACACATATCCATCCACACATACACAGACACAAGCAGACATTTGTAAAGGCAAAGAGTTTGGGCAGAGATGTCAGTCGGGGCAGATGTACAGAGGCAAAGATGAAGTTGAAAGACAGGTGAGGTATGAGCGGCGGCAGATTGAAATTAGAAATTAGCGGAGATTGAGGCCTGGCGGATAGCGAGAAGAAAGGATATGCTGAAGGGCAAGTTCCCATCTCCGGAGTTCTGACAGGTTGGTGTTAGTGGGAAGTATCCAGATAACCCGGACGGTGTAACACTGTGCCAAGATGTGCTGGCCGTGCACCAAGGCATGTTTAGCCACAGGGTGATCCTCATTACCAACAAACACTGTCTGCCTGTGTCCATTCATGCGAATGGACAGTTTGTTGCTGGTCATTCCCACATAGAACGCTTCACAGTGTAGGCAGGTCAGTTGGTAAATCACGTGGGTGCTTTCACACGTGGCTCTGCCTTTGATCGTGTACACCTTCCGGGTTACAGGACTGGAATAGGTGGTGGTGGGAGGGTGCATGGGACAGGTTTTACACCGGGGGCGGTTACAGGGGTAGGAGCCAGAGGGTTGGGAAGGTGGTTTGGGGATTTCATAGGGATGAACTAAGAGGTTACGAAGGTTAGGTGGACGGCGGAAAGACACTCTTGGTGGAGTACCCTCTGGCTCCTACCCCTGTAACCGCCCCCGGTGTAAAACCTGTCCCATGCACCCTCCCACCACCACCTATTCCAGTCCTGTAACCCGGAAGGTGTACACGATCAAAGGCAGAGCCACGTGTGAAAGCACCCACGTGATTTACCAACTGACCTGCCTACACTGTGAAGCGTTCTATGTGGGAATGACCAGCAACAAACTGTCCATTCGCATGAATGGACACAGGCAGACAGTGTTTGTTGGTAATGAGGATCACCCTGTGGCTAAACATGCCTTGGTGCACGGCCAGCACATCTTGGCACAGTGTTACACCGTCCGGGTTATCTGGATACTTCCCACTAACACCAACCTGTCAGAACTCCGGAGATGGGAACTTGCCCTTCAGCATATCCTTTCTTCTCGCTATCCGCCAGGCCTCAATCTCCGCTAATTTCTAATTTCAATCTGCCGCCGCTCATACCTCACCTGTCTTTCAACTTCATCTTTGCCTCTGTACATCTGCCCCGACTGACATCTCTGCCCAAACTCTTTGCCTTTACAAATGTCTGCTTGTGTCTGTGTATGTGTGGATGGATATGTGTGTGTGTGCGAGTGTATACCTGTCCTTTTTTCCCCCTAAGGTAAGTCTTTCCGCTCCCGGGATTGGAATGACTCCTTACCCTCTCCCTTAAAACCCATATCCTTTTGTCTTTCCGTCTCCTTCCCTCTTTCCTGACGAGGCAACCATTGGTTGCGAAAGCTAGAATTTTGTGTGTATGTTTGTGTTTGTTTGTTTGTCTATCGACCTGCCAGCGCTTTTGTTTGGTAAGTTTCATCATCTTTCTTTTTAGATATATTTTTCCCACGTGGAATGTTTCCCTCTATTATATTCAAGTACAGATTTATAAATAGTTGCTAATCAAATTTTCACTGACATTAATAAATGGTTTAAAGCTAATTGTTTAAAGCTAATTCACTGTCACTAAATTTTGAGAAGGCCCACTATAGGCAGTCCAGAGCCTGTAAGAGATTTCCTTCCAGCATGTGTATAACATATAAAGACATGCAGATAGCAGAGGTTGACTATTAAATTTCTGGGATTACAACTCGATAACAAATTCCATTGGGAATGGCATACCACAGAATTGCTTAAGTGCCTAAACAAGTCTGTATTTGCAGTGAGAATGTTGTCAGATGCAGGGAAAAAAAAACCACCAACAACAACTTGCATACTTTCATTCTATTATATCATACGGAATCATATTAGGGGGTAACTCATCCAACCAAACAAAGATTTTAGGGTGCAAAAGCGTGTGATAAGAATCATTTGTGGTGTAAATTCAAGATCATCGTGTAGAAAACTGTTCAAGGAACTTTGTATTCTAACCTCTGCTTCTCAGTATATTTATCCTTAATGAAATTTGTTGTAAGTAATACATCTCTCTTTCCAACCAATAGCTCAATACATAATATCAATACTATGAATAAGAACAATTTACATAAAGACCTAAAATCACTTACCTTGGTCCAAAATGGGGTCCAATATTCAGGAACACACATTTTTAATAATTTACCAGCAACCATTAAAAACTTGGTTTCAGATAAAGCACGGGTTTTGATAGCCAACTCCTTCTACTCTCTAGATGAATATCTTAACAGCGACAGTTAAGCCAGCTTAAGTAAAAATGACTGTCAGATTTTAGTTCTCACCGCACTTGGTCACAACAGTCAAGATTAGGTATTTTTTGTATGATACATTTATTAACAGTGCATAACAACTTTTCATTCTGACAGCGTGTTAATTCTGTAAATTTTAGATGTCACAGTTTACCGCATTGTATTCATCTATTTTAACAATCTCCTGAAAAATGATCAGGGTAGTAAGAATTATATTAAAATGTTCTATGTTTTTATGTTATCCTTTCTGAGATGTTTCTCACCCACGAAAATCATCTCATTTTTTGGGTCTATGGAACGAAAACTTAATCTAATCTAATATATTTTGTATATGATTATAGTTCTTTTACAAAACTTTTTGACTTCACAATTCCTGGATAATCAGGCAAAATTTTACGAATTTTAAGCTTTAATATATATATAATTTTTTTTTTTTTTTTTTTTTTTCCGAAAACCAGTGCCGCATTGCCCAGGACTAGTAGGGAACCAGACAGAGTATTCTACATTGCGTGGAATTGAGGTGAAAAGGTAGGATCCTTACTGCGACTCCTGGTGACTGGTAAGTACCCCCGGCTCAAATGGCAAAAACTGATTAAAAATGATTTTAAAGTACGGGAGATGAGTGTGTTCTACTGCATATCAGTGTCATTTATCTGTGAAATTCATTTGTGTACACACTGCGTTTGAAAAGGCACTTGATAATATGAACATGAGAACACTATGGAAACATAGTAGCTGAACAAGTACATCCATCTCAACTCAGGCGCTTTAAAGTCTACATGCAAACACCAAAATTGTTATAGCTGTGGAAAACTTAACTACAAAGCCAGTGAACACAAACAAAGGAGCACGAAAAGGATCCTGTGTTTCCCTGACATTCTACAATATATACATAGCTCGAGGGAATGGTAAATGGAAAATGGTGAATAAGAAAGGAGTACTTTTAGATCGCTATGCTAGACTTAATGCAAGACCCGTGTCCAGATGAATTAATACCAACTGCGAAGAATGAAGATGACAGTCATTTGAGAGACTAAGTTGCAGCAGACAGCCTCGAGAAAGCAGTCTAAAATTGTCCGAAGGTAAAATGAAAGTGATAGCATTTCCGGGTATAAGACCGTAAGAGCAAAAATAGTCTTGAACAATAAAATTTAGAACAAATGAAATATTTTAAGTATTTAAGATGCAACACCACATATTAACACAACCACAATGTGGACTAAAAATTAAATAAACTTACTTCCATATGTTGAATGTTTGTTAAAAAGAAAAATGTGGAATAACGCCAGTTAAGAAACCAAGCTGAAGTTTTACGAGATCATATCAGCACCAAATTTTACTTGCGGAACCGTCGGAGATGACAAGACACCGAGTAAGTATTATGCGGGCTCAAGAAATGAGGTTTCAAATGAGAGTGGAAGGGCGTACCGCAGAAGACTGCAAAATAAATGAGAGTGTAAGGAAATATCTACGAATTTGTAAGCTAAACAAAAAAATAAAGACAATACGAGAAAATGGGAGGAATATGTAGACTGCATCGGAGTAGAAAGACTGAAGGCCCCAATTATAAACACCCTGGAAAAAGGAATGTAGGAAGACCATACACGAGATGGAGTACAGTAACATCAACACCTATATGTACATGGCTACTCTGCAAATCATATTTAAGTGCCCAGCAGAGGGTTCATCAAACCACCGTAACAATAATTCTCTACTGTTACACTCTCGAATAGTGCATGGAAAAAATAAACACACATTTCTTTCTGTGCGAGCTCTGATTTCCCTCATTTTATTACAGTGAGTATTTCGCACTACGTAGGACGGCGTCAGTAAAATATTTTCGCATTTGGAGGAGAAAGTTGGTGATTGAAATTTTGTGAGAAGATCCTGCGACAAGAAACACTTTCTTTTAATGATGTAAACCCCAAATCCTGTATCACGTCTGACACACTCCGCCCTAATTACTTGATAATACAAAACGTGCTGCCCTTCTCTCTCAATGAACTCCCTTAACCCTAAGGATCCCAGACTGCACAGCACTACTCCAAAAAAAAAAAAGAGGACAGACAAGCATAGTGTAGGGCAGTCTCTTTAGTAGATCTATTACACTTTCCAAGTGTTTCTAAGTGTTACCTTCCACATTTTCTGTGGATTCTTTCCAATTTAAGTTGTTCGTAATTGTAATTCCTAGGTATTTAGTTGGATTTATGGCCTTTAGATTTGATTGATTTATACACTTTTCATTCATCATTTTGGGTCAATTGCCAATTTTTGCACCATACATACATCTTTTCTCAATCGCTTTGCAATTTGTTTTGATTTTCTGAAGACTTTACTAGACAATAAATGACAGCACTGTCTGCATAACAACCTAAGACAGCTGCTCTGATTGTCTCCTAAACTGACACATATAGATAAGGAACAGCAGAGAACCCATAACAATGCCTTGGAGAACACTGGAAATAAAGTCTGTTTTAATTGACAACTTTCCGTCAGTTACTATGTACTGTTACCTCGCAGACACGAAATCACGAATCCAGTCGCATAACAGGCGACATTCCATAAGCACGCAACTTGACTTCAAGACGCTTGTGACGTACAGTGTTAAAAGCCTTCTGGAAATCTACAAACACGGAATCAATTTCAAATCCATTGTTGACAGCACTCACCATTTTGTGTGAGTAAAGAGCTGTGTGTGTTTCACAAGAATGATGTTTTCTAAACCTGTGTAGACAATGTGTCAATAGACCATTCTCTTCAAGGTATTCCCAATGTTCAGATACAATATATGTTAAAAAAATCCTGCTGAATGTCAACATCAATGCTAAAGGCATTTACCTATGAAATGAAGTTCAAAAGAAGAAGTAGTAGTAGTGTAGGTTGAATAAGAAACAATACCATGACAAAGATATGGACAATGAGATCATGTTTTTGATATTCGACTAATATTGAGTGGCTGCAGTGAAAATGGTGCAGTCAGTTCAGAAGTGGGTCTTCTCTAGTATGCATATTGTTCCATTTCTTTGTAGTTCTATTACTACATTGAAATTCCTCATTCGTGAAACGACAAATATGAGATGAATGTAGGACAACACAGCAACTTCTGTTTTGGGACCCGCACAGGTAGGCACACGTTAATGTGGCCACTTCCAGAATGGGGATGCACGCCGGCCCCGAATCAAATCCGTATGGCGGATTAAAGACAAAGGGCCAGTGTCTGTGTCAGCCCGGATGTGGCTTTGAGGCGGGTTCCCACATCCCACTATGTGAATACCTGGTTGGTTCCCACATTCAGCCTCATATTCAAGCTATGAGAGCATTTTGTACACTCTCTCACATCAGCACACAGAATTTTCTCTATATGCGAACAGATTGTGTACACTGCTTCTGTGCTGAGGGGGTGGGGAGGGGACTGATGACCTTAGCTGTTTGGTTTCCTTAAACACTCACTCAGCATCAGCTCTCTATTTCAAGAAATACTACTGCTGCATGTGTGGCCACATATTGTTTCAAGCAAACGTTTGGTTTTCAGCCAAGTTGTCGTCGTCGTCGTCGTCGTCTTCTTCAGTCCAGAGACCGGTTTGATGCAGTTCTACATGCTACTCTATCCTGTGCAAGCTTCTTCATCACCCAGTACCTACTGCAACCTACAGCCTTCTGAATCTGCTTAGTGTATTCATCTCTTGGTCTCCCTCTACGATTTTTACCCTCCACGCTGCCCTCCAATACTAAATTGTTGATCCCTCGATGCCTCAGAACATGCCCTACCAACTGATACCTTCTTCTAGTCAAGTTGTGCCACAAACTTCTCTTCTCCCCAATTCTATTCAATACCTCCTCATTAGTTATGTGATCTACCCACCTAATCTTCAGCATTCTTCTGTAGTACCACATTTCAAAAGCTTCTATTCTCTTCTTGACTACACTATTTATCGTCCACGTTTCACTTCCATACATGGCTACACTCCATACAAATATTTTCAGAAACAACTTCCTGACACTTAAATCTATACTCGATGTTAACAAATTTCTCTTCTTCAGAAACGCTTTCCTTGCCATTGCCAGTCTACATTTTACATCCTCTCTACTTCAACCATCATCAGTTATCTTGCTCCCCACACAGGAAAACTCATTTACTACTTTAAGTGTCTCATTTCTTAATCTAATTCCCTCAGCATCACCCGACTTAATTTGACTACATTCCATTATTCTCGTTTTGCTTTTGTTGATGTTCGTCTTATACCCTCCTTTCAAGACACTGTTCATTCCGTTCAACTGCTCTTCCAAGTCCTTTGCTGTCTCTGACAGAATTACAATGTCATCGGCAAACCTCACTGTTTTTATTTCTTCTCCATGAATTTTAATACCTACTCTGAACTTTTCTTTTGTTTCCTTTACTGCTTGCTCAATATACAGATTGAATAGCATCGGGGAGAGGCTACAGCCCTGTCTCACTCCCTTCCCAACCACTGCTTCCCTTTCATGTCCCTCGACTCTTATAACTGCCATCTGGTTTCTGTACAAATTGTAAATAGCCTTTCAGTCCCTGTATTTTACACCTGCCACCTTCAGAATTTGAAAGAGAGTATTCCAGTCAAAGCTTTTTCTAAGTCCACAAATGCTAGAAACGTAGGTTTGCCTTTCCTCAGATAGATAGAGCGTCTACCATGTAAGCAGGAGATCCCGGGTTCGAGTCCCGGTCGGGGCACACATTTTCAACTGTCCACATCGACGTATATCAACAACACCTGCCAGCGGCGAGGGTTTCAGTTAGACATCATTTATTCCAGGGAAAAGCTGCACGGTCATCAACAGCATCTGTTCTTTCGAGAACAGTTACTGTCTTCATATATATAGTTAAAGGCTACCCAGCCATTGACCTTCGTCTGTGCGAATGCACACAGGTTGCCCAAACTCTTACAGGAATCGCCAAAGTGTGTGCGAGTAATCAGTGGATGGGCAAATGTCTATAAGGTACATTACATATGTAGAGACTTGTGGACAGTTGGGAATGTGTGTCTTGCGGGAAGCGTGCAAGGGATAAGTCCCTGCAGTCGCGCTATTCGTCTGTGTCCTCGGTGGCTCAGATGGATAGAGTGTCTGCCATGTAAGCAGGATATTCCGGGTTCGAGTCCCAGTCGAGGCACACATTTTCAACTGTCCACATTGATGTATATCAACAACACCTGCCGGCAGCTGAGGGTTTCAGTTAGTCATCATTTATTTCCTTAATCTATTTTCTAAGATTAGTCGTAGGGTCAGTACTGCCAAGTAATACCCCATTTGTAACTTGTTAAACAGGTGTCCCAGTCAGTCTGTCACAGAAATAATTCTTCAGATACTTGTGCTCTGACAGTCTTCAATTCTGTCAACCTGCAAACACCGACTGTGGTTCCAGCAAGTGGAGAAGTTGGCGAAGTTCACTTCTCCCTACTCTACTCTTAGCCATTTCTCTCATTGTTCTGAACTGCAGCCAATGACTACCAGCATACTTTCAGTCAGTTGTCTCCAATGGCAGCTGTGGTGAAAAAGTAGAAGGGACAGTCACATTAAAATAGGGAAAGAAGTACGTAAACTCTTTACTGCTTCAAAAGTAATAACCGTAACTGTTGATACACTGACGAAAACGTATCCCAGTGCCAAGGAGGAAGTTGTGCGAGAGGCACGTTTCTGAATCTGAAAGATGTCATCCATTCCTATTTCACAGCAATGGCACTGGTAACACCACTATCAGGACACAAATCAGGTTCACTTTAAATACGCGCTGTAACAGTCGTGAGTGTTGGTTACCTCTGAAATTGGATGTCGAGTGTTGACAGTAGTCAAGAATGCTTTTAAGACAAAAATTATTCCACTATCGACAGCTCACCAAGTTTGAACAAGCTTACGAAATACGGCTGCGAGAAGCTCAATGTTCCGCCTGTGATAGCGCAAAGATTTGGCAGAAATTAAGCCACTGTACACAACTGCCAGAAGCGTCTGTCACGGCAAGGTACGGTTGCGAGAAGAACGGGCTCCGCACGACCACACGACACTACCGAGAGGGAAGACCACTCTGTTCGGCGTACTGCACCGTACTGCACGTGTGGCAGCAATTTCAGCAGCAGTTGGCACCACAGTGACACAACAAACTGTTACAAATCTGTTACTTCAAGGATAGCTTCAATCAATATGCCCTGTTTCTTTACTATACAGGGTGCGTCAAAAAAATGTATACACGCTTTGAACTGACATAGACAATTTATTTTCCGTTCCACAAGGTTTAGTATCAGTGAGAAAGTAAGGTTATGTTTCTTCAACAGGTGGCAGCAGTGACAAGGAAGTAACTGCAACACGGCGGACGTGCGTTTGAGCTTTGAAGCGCGGAAGCAGATAATTAAGTGGTACTGGAAGTTTGAGAATGTAGCTGCGGTTCGAAGACAGTGGAGAAGTGAGTATGGTACAGAACCACCTTCAAGGTTAACAATTACACGTCTACGAGACAAATTTGAAATTCGTGGAACAGTGTGAGATGTGCATAAAGGTCAATCAGGGCGACCTCGTACAGCTACAAGTGACCATTCCACAATTGCGGTCTCTGAACTGTTTCAGCGTTTGCCTCAAAAATCTTCAAGGCAAGCGGCACGTGAAGAGTAATGTAAGTGCTAGTAGTGTGCTACGCATTCTGAAGAAAGGCAAGTTTCGTGTGTACTTTCCAAGGCTGGTGCAACAGCTAAGCGACGACGGTCCAGATCGAAGGTTAGAATTATGTGAATGGGTTCAGGAGATGGTGAGAAGTGAACCGGGATGTATGGGTAGCATAATTTGGTCGGATGAAGCCCAATTCAAACTCAATGGGACTGTCAATAGGCACAACTGTGTGTACTGGGCTGAAGATAGTCCTCACATTACAGTTGAAAAGGCTGTGAATTTGCCTGGTGTAAATGTGTGGTGTGGTTTGTCTGCAAGGGGACTCATTGGGCCTTTCCGCTTTGAAGGTACTCTTACTGGAGAAACATAGCTAACAGCGCTTGCTGACTTCATATTCCCTGCCAATCATGCATTATACGGTAATGATGAGTTTTATTTCCAACAAGATTGCGCCCCGCTGCACTATCGTAGGGACGTACGAGCATACCTGGATCACAATGTGCCAGGCCAGTGGATAGGATGCAGGGGACCAATCGAGTTTCCTGCACGCTCTCCAGACTTCACGCCGCTGGATTTCTTCTTGTGGGGCACAGTAAAAGATGAGGTGTACAAAAGTAAACCACGTAACCTGAACACACTTTGGAATGAGATTCAGTCGGTGTGAGCAGAAATCTCATTGGACACTTTGGTACAATGTACAGAATCAGTGGTGGCTCGTACTCAGAAATGTATTGATGCTGAAGGCCACCAGTTTGAACATTAATCACATTTGCAAAGTACATTTATTTTTCCAATTGGACTTTAAGCTTTCCATTTCCAGAAATTTAGCACTGTAGAACGGGTAATTAAATTTCTATAAAGCTTCAAAGTGTGTATACATTTTTTTGACGCACCCTGTATTTACTGCTCAAAAGAAGAGATTAAAGTTTTTCAAGCTGGTAATATTAAACTCGTTGTTATTGAACGCGCATGTGTACTGTCACTGTATGTCTGTGAAGGACACTATCTCTATTGGCGTCGACGACTACTCCCACAACGTACGTAATTTTGTACGCGTAGACAAATTACTCTCATGGTGTAGAAGCAGCTGCAGACTCCAATAGTTGCCTGTAAAATACTTGAAATATAAGATAAAGAAAACTTCTATAGGATCTTCTGGAAATGGAACACTGCCATTTGCATTTGATCATTCAATGATTGTCTGCAAGTGAAATGAGTTGCTTTTAGCAGAGAACACTTTCTCTATGCTTTTGAATGTGTTATTGAAGCTGGTTCTACAGCAAACATCGACCACCGAATGTTCGAAGTCCTATACAAACTTGTAGTGCATAACAGTTCCTTGCAGTATCCTTTGATAATAATTAGATACGCGTAATTACATTTAAAATGCAAGAGACTGTATTCTGGCCTTTTCTGAACTCCACATTAACTTTAAACACTGCTTGTGAATCTCAAAAAATTGTACAATATGGCGGCTAACGATGACTGTTTCATTGCACACACTTCCTACACATCCTCTCGTTATCCTGTCTCTTAACAAAGTCCAGTCCCATTCATATTCTCTTACTTTTCTTTGCTCGCCATGGAACAACTATCGGGTGATCAAAAAGTCAGTATAAATTTGAAAACTGAATAAATCACAGAATAATGTAGATAGAGAGGTACTAATTGACGCAAATGCTTCGAATGACAAGGGATTTTATTAGAACCAAAAAAATACAAACGTTCAAAAAATGTCCGACAGATGGCGCTTCATCTGATCAGAATAGCAATAATTAGCATAACAAAGTAAGACAAAGCAAAGATGATGTTCTTTACAGGAAATGCTCAATATGTCCACCGCCATTCCTCAACAATAGCTGTAGTTGAGGAATAATGTTGTGAACAGCACTGTAAAGCATGTCCAGAGTTACAGTGAGGCATTGGCGTAGGATGTTGTCTTTCAGCATCCCTAGAGATGTCGGTCGATCATGATACACTTGCGACTTCAGGTAACGCCAAAGCCAATAATCGTATGGACTGAGATCTGGGGACCTGGGAGGTCAAGCATGACAAAAGTGGCGGCTGAGCACACGATCACCACAAACTACGCGCGCAAGAGATCTTTCACGCGTCTAGCAATATGGGGTGGAGCGCCATCCTGCATAAACATCGTACGTTCCAGCAGGTGTTTATCAGCCAGACTGGGGATGATGCGATCCTATAACATATCGGCATACCTCTCACCTGTCACGGTACCAGTTACAAAACCAGAATCACGCATTTCCTCAAAGAAAGAAGGCCCAATAACGGTAGATGTGGTAAATCCAACTCATACCGTGACTTTCTCATCGTGCAATGGATTTTCCACGACAGTTCTAGGATTTTCGGTAGCAGTTGTGGGCGTTGACAGACCCTCGGAGCGTGAAATGAGCTTCGTCGGTCCACAACACATTACTCAACCAATCATCATCTTCCGTCATCTTTTGAAATGCCCACACCACAAATGCCCTCCGCTTCACTAAATCACCAGGCAGCAGTTCACAATGCTGATGGATTTTGTACGGATAGCATAGGAGTGTACGCATAAGTGCCAACCAAACAGTAGTGTACGGAATGCCGGTGCGACGTGCGACTGCACGAGCGCTGACTTCCCCATGCATAGACGAACCCACTACAGTCTCCATTTCTTCCTCAACTGTTTCAGCAGCATTACCCCTTGTGCTCGGTCAGCCACTACGGGGTCTATCGTCTAAGCGCTTTAAAATCATTCTCACCACAGCTGCATTTGTCAACGGACCTTTACCCATTGGAAACCGCTTCCTGTAGCGATAGTATCATAACTCTGAACTAGCACATTCCCCATTCTGATAATGTAGCTTCACTAAAAGTGCCTTTTCGGGTAACGTCAACATGCTGCAACTGCTGGCGCATCTGATTCTCTCTCTCATTACAGCTCCTTTTATACACAATTGTCACGCGCAGTCACTGACGTTTTGCTGTCCAGCGCCATCTGTCAGACATTTTGTGGACTTTATTTTTTTTTTTCCCTAATAAAACCCCTTGTAATTCCAAGCATGTGTGTCAATTTTTACCTCTCTATTTACATTTTTCCGTGGTTTATTAAGTTCTCAAATTTATACTGACTTTTTGATCACCCGGTATATTGACTTTAAACTAATAACAATAGGAAGGTCATTGAATCAATCAGTCTCTTCCACCTGGTAGTACGGGTCAAGGGATATTATACCTGTAGTGTGCATTCCACTGACCCCAACACACCGCCATTTGCAACTTCAGTAGCGTTGAACGAGAGTTTGTTGGAGGGCAGAATTTACATCTGTTGTGTTTTCTGCTGAAAGCCAGTTCAACCTCAATGCCAGTAATGGCCGTGTGTTGGTTCGGGGGAGGTCAGTCAAGGGTCTGCAACTGACACGTCTGTGTGCTAAACACGCTGGAGCTACACCTGGAGTTACGGTGCCGGGTGCAATTTTGTATGCCAGCAGGAGCATTTTCACGGTTATCCCCTGCACCCTGACTGCAAGTTTGTACGTCAAAACAGGTATTTTGAGCTACTATGATGCCATTCGTTAACAGCATCCCAGAGGCTGTTTTCCACCCTCATACGACTGTTGTAACCCAACACACTCAACAGACCGTCGACACATTGCCTCTGCCTGCTCCATTACCAGACTATCTCCAGTCAGGCAAATATGGGACATCACTGGACCACAATTCCTGTGTCACCCACAACCAGCATCAACAGTTCCTGTATTGACCAACCAAGTGCAACAGGCACGGAACTGCGTACCGAAAACTGACATTCGGCACTTGTACAACACATTTGCATTCAGCACTGATGGCTACACCAGTTATTAAAGTACCGTCATTTACACATTTGCAACGGCTCTTCTCACGCTTAAACTGCGTTCTTGGAACATTAATCACTTAAATATGTTACCCAGATAAATGTATTCCCGAAGTTTCATTACTCTGCTCTAATTACTTTTTTGTGGTGTCGGGATCCCTTTCCGTCAATCTACATTTATTCCACTGTGACACAAGACGGTCAATACCTTTGTGGAAAAATGTTTGCAATAGTCTACAGAACCACAATGTACGCAGCAGTGCATCTCTTTGTTCGAGGCAAACTGACAGCCACAAATGTCTTTCTCCAGGGCACTAAAAACAAGGTAAGTACTCAGACAGAAATCGTGACTGCACGGACGATTTGTAAGGGGTAAGGGCTTCGAGCAAACTTTTTGCAGCACAGTCTAAACAGTCTTGTCAGCTGGCAGGCCATCAAATTGTTTTGGGCAGAGAGATGTGCGCCCGGGTACAATCACAGTACCACAGGCAACTGCAAACGTTTTTCCGTGGGCATTGACTGTCTTGTCTCACAGTGGATAAACATATTAATAGTTACGGTCATTACTTTTGAAATAATAATAAACAGTTTACCTATTTTTTCCACCTGTCTCATTTTCATTTGACTGCCCCTTGTACCCACTATACAGAAGCATACAATAAGAACATTGTGAAAAGTTGGTAACCAAACAACTCACAAAAGCCTCCTCAGACAGTCTAGGGATTCTTGCACTTACGTGCCAAGATATATAATTGCTAATGACACTTGTGGTTAGTAACAATAATAGAATTAATTTCCATATAGATTGTGTGTCCCGCACTACAGTTCAGAATGGAGTTTTACATTCTAATGCAGAAGTCTCTAATCAGTTGCAAGAGGACATCAGGCAGAAAATCTTCAAATTGGGTTAGATAGAGCAGCAATCGGTCGTAGAATTAAGTTGCTTTAATATGACATTTATAGTCACAACGCAAATCAGATTTCGACCTGTGTCAGGTCATTATCAATGCAGTGCGGAATTGCAGCAGTTGTTTGTGCTCCAGTGAATGCTTACACAGTTCAACCATTACCGAGTACCATTATCATTACTCGGTAATGGTCGAACTGTGTAAGCATTCACTCGAGCACGAACAACTGCTGCAATTCCGCACTGCATTGATAATGACCTGACACAGGTCGAAATCTGATCTGCGTTGTGACTATAAATGTCATATTAAAGCAACTTAATTCTACGACTGATTGCTGCTCTATCTAACCCAATATAACCACAGTCGTTGCGTGCACCCACCCCGTGGAGGGCAATCTCATGAAATCTCTAAACAAACACAAAGAACAGCTCATTACTCAATAGTGCAATATATGGGAATATTTGTACTCATTAATGTAGATTCTGTGTAACTGATGTGTATATCAGAGCAGTGGTTCCCAACATTTCTGAGACTATTACCCTTCAGTGTAATCAAATGTTAGCTAGGTCTACCCCCACGCTTCCAACCACATTCCGTTCCATAATTATTAGTGCCAAACTAAATTTCAGAACCCGAAACAATTTTCTTTTAATACTGCCGTGTCTAAAATGACGTAAGATTAAGATTAGTGGGGTTATGCAAATGTAGGATGTGTTGCAGGGAAGTTCCCACATGTACAATTCAGAAAAGCTGGTGTTAGTGTGAAGGATCCTGTGGCACAGTCTGTGAAGCAGCCACTGAAGTGAAGGACGTCACGTTTAGCAGCAACAGGGTCATCCACCTCATTTCTCGTCCACAGTTTGTCGGCGGCCATTCGTGCGGACAGACATCTCGTCGCTTGTCGTGCCCATTCGGCAACTCGGCATCTCTGCTATATCATGACTAGCAACTTTCCTTTTCATAATAATGATATTTAGTTCTTATAAATGTTGTATTCAACTACAATCTAATGAGTCAATGAGACTATTGATAATGCTTATTTCTAGTAACTTTTCTTTAGAGGGTGGTGACACTATACTCACAACATCTTTCACAGAGAAGTACGAGGGTCACTCCAAAAGAAATGCACATTATTTTTTTAAAATCCATCTTTTATTCTACATGTGTGAAAGTTTTACAGTGTGCAGATACATCATTTAGGAACAATATTTTCATTTCTCCACATAATTTCCATCCCTCTCAACTGCCTTACGCCATCTTGGAACAGGCGCCTGTATACCCGCACAGTACAATTCTGGACCGACCTGTTGGAGCCACTGTGTGGCAGCCTGCACAAGGGAGTAGTCATCTTCAAACCTTGTTCCACGAATAAAGTCTTCCAGTTTCCCAAAGAGATGATAGTCACACCGGAGCCAGGTCAGGACTGTAAGGCAGGTGTTTCAGTGTTGTCCATCCGAGTTTTGTGATCCCTTCCACGGTTTTTTGACTGACACGTGGCCGTGCATTGACATCCGACAGCAAAACATCCCGGTTTTGCCGATGTGGTCGAACACGACTCAGTCGAGCTCAAAGTTCCTTCAGTGTCGTCACATATGCGTCACAATTTATGGTGGTTCCACTTGGCATGATGTCCACAAGCAAGAGTCCTTCAGAATCCAAAAACACCGTAGCCGTAACTTTTCCAGCAGAAGGTGTTGTTCTGAATTTATTTTTCTTGGTTGAATTTGCATGATGTCACTCCATTGGTTGCCTCTTCGTCTCTGGTGAAAAATGATGGAGCCCTGTTTCATCACCTGTCACAATTCTTTCAAGAAATTCATCTCCACCATTCTCGTACTGTTCCATAAGTTCGCTGCATGCCGTTTCCCTTGTTTCTTTGTGAACCACTGTCAACATCCTGGAAACCTACCTGGCACAAACCTGTTTTAACGCAAACACTTTCAGTATTCTGCAAACACTTCCTTCCCGTATCCCAACGTAGCGTGACAATTCGTTCACTGTGATGTGTCTGTCAGCAATCACCAATTCGTTAACTCCCTGCACATTGTCTGGAGTGTGTGCAGTACAAGGTCTGCCGCTGCGAGGACAATGCTCAATATTGCCGTGCCCGCTTTCGTCTCGTACCCTGCTCGCCCACCGACTAACTGTACTGCGATCGACGGCAGCATCTCCGTACACCTTTTCCAACCTCTTGTGGATGTTTCCCACTGTCTCATTTTCACAGCACAGGAATTCTATGGCAGCACGTTGCTTCTGATGAACGTCAAGTGTATCAGCCATATTGAAGACATATTGTGACGGCACCACTCACGGGAACAGGTTGTACGAAGTTTGAAAACAAGTGAGAAAGATGTATCTACACACTGTAAAACTTTCACACGCGCAGAATGAAAACTGTATTTTTACAAAAATAATGTGCATTTCTTTTGGAGTGACCCTCGTAAGTTACCCAAGCTGGTGGTACACATTTGTTACAACACATTCTGCTTCTGCACCACTCCTCTCCCAAGGAAGATTTGTTCCACCCACACCCTGCCCCCCCCCCCCCACCACCACCACCATTTAAATCAACCAAATAAATATGTGCGCTCAAAAATAAGGCTACTGTCTGTAAATCATTTGACGACTGGACTCCATACTTCGTAACTCGCAGAAACTGGAAGACTTTGGGCCACCAGTGTGTTGTGTCTGTCCACTACCGCCACCAACAAATAATAATAATAAACTCTGCGATAGCCGGTCCCAAGCCGGTTGAGAAAGGAGGAGGGAGAGGAGTAACACCTCGTTAAAAAACCTCGGTTCACCTGGCCCGGGTGATAGTGCCTCGTGAGGGCCCCTGGCCAGCGATACGTTGAAGACCTCAACGGCAGCGAAGGCGGAGAAGATGGACTTTGGTACGGTGGAGTTGGCGGAAGAGGCAGCGTCTTGTCCGAGGCCAAAATGGACAGAGGGCACGACGGTTCCACATGTTAGTGGCGGCACCCCGACAGTGTCTGTTCCACATGTTAGTGGTGGCTGAATAAATAATATTCCAGGCTAACAACCTGGTCTTACTTTGGGAATTAAGGGATAACCTCGGATTCCCTACTCTTTACAATTTACGGCTTCAAGTCGCAATATGGAAAGTTCGCACAATAGATGCTCTACTCCAGGTGGTAACTCTGATGAGGAATCCACCATTACATCATGTAATGCAATTGGACCTACGGTTCTGGGGAGTCCCAACATTTGCGATGAAGAAGAGATGGAATATATTGAAAAGCCTTCCAAGTTTCAGTTCGAGAGGAAGTACTACTTTATAACATTAAATGTAAATTCTCTTCTAAAAATTTGGGAAACAAAAGGAATTAGAATTATTTCTGCAGAAGAACGATATGAAAATCATACCAGTCCAGGAAGCACGATTCCTAAATGAGAATAGTTGACACACAACATTATAGAATTTATAAAGGGAAACCAGCTGTGAGAATAACGGAAATCGTAGACAGCGTAACAGAATTTTGATCGAATTCAGAAAGAATAAATGCAGACAACAGAAGAAATCTGGAGAAAGTAAATCAATTCTGGGATCTTTTAGAATCTGAAATTTCTATCATACTTAAAAAGAACATTAAAGTACTTGTTACTGACTTCACTGCACAAATTGGGAGGGAAAAAAAATTAGGATTATTGTAGGTGAATATCCAGCACACTCAAGAACAAACACAAATGGTGAAAGACTGATCAATATGAGTAAAATGTTCCTGTTAAAACTCATGTCCACACATTTCCGCAAACTACCAAGAAAAGCTAAAACTTTGAGACATCCAAATCCAAACCTAGGAGAATTCCAACTGGATCACATAGCCAAATCTAAAAGCTATATCACAGAAATTATGAATGTTAAAATAGTCAGGAATGGGGAATTCGACTCAGATCATTATCTCTCTATGATTAAAATAAAATTTCTCCCATCCAAAACAAAAAAGGTGACCAAGAAAGTGATCAGATACAACACCACTACAGCTAACATTACAAAAGAAAATACAGAAAAATTTAGCAAAGAAATTGAGACAAGTAAAGAAGGTGACTGGCATGAACTCCAGATGCAAATAGCTCAAGCAGTAGAGGAAACTTTAGGATTGGCCAAGAATAAAAAGAAGACACGGTGGAATGACGAGTGTGAAGAAGCACAAATACAAAGAGCTCAAAAATGGAGATGTTTGAAAAAAGAGGAAGACCTTGAACAATTCAGATAACAAAGAAAATAAACAACAAAAATAATCTGGAAAATCAAAAGAAACTTTGAAAATTCTCAGCTTATTGAAATAGAAGAAAATTTCACCAAAAATAATACTAGAACTTTGGAACACACACTTAAAGGCTATCAGGCACCAAGTATTTGTTTCAAAGATGAAAATGGCAAAATGGGATTAAATAACAAAGAAAATTGTGAAATTTTAGCAAAATTTTTTGAAAAGCTGTTAAACTGTCCAGTTTCAACAGATAAATTAGAATTTCCAGTGATATCTCAAAATCTAGAGGAAGAATTCCCACCAACAGAGTTAGATGTTCATGAAGCCATCAAAACACTCAAAAATAATAAAGCAAGTGGTGAAGCCTACATTGCAGCAGAATTATTGAAGTGGTCGGAACCAAAAATCATAAAGGACCTACAACTGTTTCTTGAGAACATTTTGAAAACTGAAAAGATTCCAGTTGAATGGAAAATAGCATTAACCCACCCGCTACATAAAAAGGAAGACAAACAAAATGTCAATAATTACAGAGGAGTGTCACTTCTGCCAGTGGCATACAGAATATTATCAATAATTCTCCTGAACAGAGAGGTTTTCGAAATGAAAGATCCTATGCAGAACAAATTTTTAACTTAAAGTCAATAATTCGTCATAGAATGTTAACCAGCAAACCAATAATAGTGTCATTTATTGATTTCAAGAAAGCATTTGATTGTATAGACAGAGGAACAATAATAAGATCATTAGATAATTTGGTTTTAAACCAAAATTAGCAAATATAACTCGTGAAACACTAACAAGTAAAATATCTAAAGTCAAATTTATGGAAGAAGTATCTCAGCCATTTGAAATAAAAACTGGTTTTAGACAAGGCGATGGTTTATCACCTTTACTGTTTAATTGTGTTCTAGAAAAAATTGTAAGGATCTGGAATTCGGAACTAAATAAAAAAAGAACCAATAACTCTGACAAGGAAAACAAATGGAATCAAGGTAAACTGCTTAGCTTCTGCGGATGATTTGCAATACTTTCAGAAAACCTGACAGAAGCAGTTATTCAGATAAACCTTCTGGGAAAAATAGCAGAACACAGTTAGGTAAAACAGAGTGAGTAAATAAATTTAAATATTTTGGAGAGACTACACAACACAATGGACTAGAAAAATCTGCAACAGACCTAAGAATTAACAAAATGGAAAGAGCATATGGTTTGACCAAAAATATTTACAACAAGAATTGTATATCTAGAAAAACAGTGGTACTACCAGAATGTTTATATGCATCTGAATGCCTAACAATGAACTATAATATGGACAGACTAGAGGTACTGGAAAGAAGGATCATTAGAAAAATAATGGGTGCAATAAAAACAAGATTTGAAAATAATAAGTAATGAGGAAATCTACAAAAATACGGAGAAAATATCTGAAGTAATGGCCAAATGAAGATTAACCTTTTTTGGACACCTCTACTGAATGGATGGAAATAGATTAACAAAACAAATACTCCTAAAATTCTGGAAGAAGAAATCGACAATAGCATGGATTACAGAAGTAAGGAAAGGTCTAGAAGGAAACAACATCAAAGAATAAGAAATAGCAGAAAGAAACGGTTTTAAAAATAAAATAGTAAATTTGGAAGGCTTTCAAAGCAGAAGAAATAAAAAATCGAGAACAACATGGACAGAAGGAAGGAAGATACTTCATGGGGAGAAAATGAGGGAATACTGGAAAAATAGGAAACAACAACAATGGAAAAAGAGGAACTGAAGTTGTTAATGTGATCCTAGTTGCTCAATATTATGATTCTTTTTTAAAAAAATCAAGAAAGAAATAATAATACAGCCGAACAACTGAGTGAAATAAAAAAGAAGATCTCAGGATCAAAGTAGGAGAATGGGAAATGGAAATTGAGAAGGAATAATGAAGTTTATGAAAGAACAGAACAAATATTAAACACAATCAATGATATGAATATAACAGATAGCCCAAACTCTTTGCCTTTACAAATGTATGTATGTGTGTGTGTCTGTGTGTGTGTGTGCGCGCGCAAGTGTATACCTGTCCTTTTTTCCCCCAAAGGTAAGTCTTTCCGCTCCCGGGATTGGAATGACTCCTTACCCTCTCCCTTAAAACCCACATCCTTTCGTCTTTCCGTCTCCTTCCCTCTTTACTGATGAAGCAACCGTTGGTTGTGAAAGCTTGAATTTTGTGTGTATGTTTGTGTTTGTTTGTGTGTCTATCGACCTGACAGCACTTTCGTTTGGTAAGTCACATCATCTTTGTTTTTATATAATAGAGGGAAACATTCCACGTGGGAAAAATATATCTAAAAACACAGATGATGTGACTTACCGAACGAAAGTGCTGGCAGGTCGATAGACACACAAACACAAACGCAAACATACACATGAAATTCAAGCTTTCGCAACAAACTGTTGCCTCATCAGGAAAGAGGGAAGGAGAGGGAAAGACGAAATGATGTGGGTTTTAAGGGAAAGGGTAAGGAGTCATTCCAATCCCGGGAGCGGAAAGACTTACCTTAGGGAGAAAGAAGGGATATACACTCGTGTGCGCGCACACACACACACACACACACACACACACACACACACACACACACACACACACACACACACACATACATCTGCAAGGGGTATACACTCGCGCGCACACAAACACACATATCCATCCGGTATGTGCGGATGGATATGAGTGTGTGTGCAAGTGTATACCTGTCCTTTTTTTCCCCCTAAGGTAAGTCTTTCCGCTCCCGGAATTGGAATGACTTCTTACCCTCTCCCTTAAAACCCACATCCTTTCGTCTTTCCCTCTTTCCTGATGAGGCAACAGTTTGCTGCGAAAACTTGAATTTCGTGTGTATGTTTGTGTGTCTATCGACCTGCCAGCACTTTCGTTCGGTAAGTCACATCATCTGTGTTTTTAGATACATCTTTGTTTTTAGATATATTAAACACAATCAGGAAGAGGAGAGTTGTATTCTACCAGCAACAAAAAAGGTAAGGCGGGAGGGGGGGGGGGGGGGGGGGGGGGGGGGGAAGAAAAAAAAAGGAAAAAAAAAAAAAGAAGAAGAAGAAGATTTTGAACTTTGGCAGAAACCAAAAACAATTTTGAGGTAGATCACAGAAGTTACAGCAGACCTGACGGAAATGGAAATAATGGAGAAAGAAATAGGAGAAAGAGAAAAGTTCAGAGCAAAAGTAAAAAGTTTCAAGGCCTTCCCAAAGAAAACAAACGGATGTGTGCACATTGGACAGCAGAAAGACAAGAACAGCATAGGGGAATAACGAAAAATCTCTGGAAACAAAGGAGAAAAGGAAGAAGACGTAAGTTGTTACAGGAGGGGAAAAAAATACGACAAGTGTACTGCCTGTACCACTGTAATGTCCATTACAAGGTTACTGTTGTGCTGTGCTATCAATTAGTTCGTTTATTGTTGCAAAACGAATAATGAATCAATTTCTTGTCTGTAGCAAGAACTACGTACAACTTGCAGAAGGCATTTTTAAGCATACACCTCAATTTTACAGTCATCGATGCATGGGACACGTGCATAGGGTGGGGGGGGGGGGGGGGGGGGGGTGGTGTACTATGTGAAGATGATAGTTTGTGATGGGGACAGGTTCCTTACACCAGAACAAGAAAATAATGTCGGTAAACATGGAATGTAAGATGCATACTTTAGCTATGGGCACTTGTTCAGTTGAATCCTGCCTCGGGGATGGATATGTGTGATCTCCTTAGGTTGCTTAGGTTTAAGTAGTTCTAACTTCTAGGGGACTGATGACCTCAGAAGTTAAAACCCATAGTGCTCAGAGCCATTTGCACCATTTCGAACACACACACATATTTGTTGATTGGGTTTCACAGCTTTTATAAATTGTGGAAATTAAGCTGTTGTTCAATTTATTTTTTGTTGTGTGACCATTATCCAGCACCTGCTGTATGGATGTTGTCGATATAGGAAAATTTCAGGTGAAACGCACATTGCAAAATTACAGTAACATACAAGCAATACTAGTTTTTTCTTATCAAAGAAATATCAAAAATGTAACATTTATACGTAACATTTAATCATGCAAATGTAGTTGCATGGAGTTTCAGTTGCAGATTGCAATCAACATTACATTGGACAAACTAGCAGAAAAATATCCACCAACAAATGACAAAAGCAATCCATCGAAATTTGCTGTACATGTAAAAAATGAAAACACGCAGTAAATAAAACTGGAAGTAGTATTATTATTTCATACACAGCAGAGACAGGATCCTATCGGGGAGAGGGGGAAGAAGGGGTGAGGGGGAGTGAGAAATACGAGGGTCACTCCATAAGAAACGCACACTATTTTTCTTTAAATCCATCTTTTATTCTACATGTTTGAAAATTTTACAGTGTATAGATACATCCTTTAGGAACAATATTTTCATTTCTCCACAGAATTTCCATCCCTCTCAACTGCCTTACGCCATCTTGGAACCAGCGCCTGTATACCCACATGCTAAAATTCTGGACCGACCTGTTGGAGCCACTTTTTGGCAGCGTGCACTAGGGAGTAGTCATCTTGAAACCTTGTTCCACCAAGAGAGTCTTTTAGTTTCCCATAGAGATGATAGTCACATGGAGCCAGGTCAGGACTGTAAGGCAGGTGGTTCAGTGTTGTCCATCCGAGTTTTGTGATCGCTTCCGTGGTTTTTTGACTGACATGTGGCCGTGCATTGTCGTGCAACAGCAAAACACCCTGCTATTACCGATGTGGTCGAACACGACTCAGTCCAGCTCGAAGTGTCTTCAGCGTCGTCACATATGCATTAGAATTTATGGTGGTTCCACTTGGCATGATGTCCACAAGCAAGATTCCTTTGGAATCGAAAAACACCATAGCCGTAACTTTTCCAGCAGAAGGTGTGGTTTTGAAATTTTTTTTCCTTGGGTGAATTTGCATGATGCCACCCCATTGATTGCCTCTTCGTCCCTGGTGAAAAATGATGTAGCCACGTTTCATCACCTGTCACAATTCTTCCAAGAAATTCATCTCCACCATTCTCGTACTGTTCCAAAAGTTCGCTGCATACCGTTTTTCTTGTTTCTTTGTGAGCCACTGTCAACATCCTGGTAACCCACCTGGCACAAAGCTTTTTTAACGCCAACACTTTCAGTATTCTGCAAACACTTCCTTCCCGTATCCCAACGTAGCGTGACAATTCATTCACTGTGATGCGTTTGTCAGCAGTCACCAATTTGTTAACTCCGTGCACATTGTCGGGAGTGTGTGCAGTAAGAGGCCTGCCCCTGCGAGGACAATCCTCAATATTGCCGTGCCCGCTTTCATCGCGTAACCTGCTGGCCCACTGACTAACTGTACTGCAATCGACAGTAGCAACTCCGTACACCTTTTTCAAGCTCTTGTGGATGTTTCCCACTGTCTCGTTTTCACAGCAAAGGAATTCTATGACAGCACGTTGCTTCTGACGAACGTCAAGTGTAGTGGCCATCTTGAAAACATGATGTGACGGCACCACTCACAGGAACAGGTTGAACTAAGTTTGAAAACAAGAAGGATGTATCTACACACTGTAAAACTTTCACACATGCATAATGCAAACTGTATTTTTACAAAAATGTGTGCATTTCTTTTTGAGTGACCCTCGTATTTACATATTATGTTACAGAACCAAATTCCATTTAGAATGAACAATTCATACTGAAAAATCAAAAACACATTGGAAATTTTCACATCTTGTTCCAAGAATAATACTAGTCATGTGGGCCAATTCATTTTAACTAATTCGACAATACTTACAAATTACCATTGTTTTATAACAACAGTTGATTATGATCCTTTCCACTTTCTTTTGGTTATGTATTCCTCTGACTGTTTTCTGTTACTGACGTTCCACATATCTGCTTCTGCATGACTAAACTTTATTTATAGATATTTTTTGGTCACCTATTTTATGTATATTCAGGGTGTTTCACAATTCATGTTAAACAATTCCAGAGGTTATAGAGGGGACTTAGTAGATCAGGTTTTACATAGCAAACCATGCCCAGAAACGTCATCCAATGATGCTGCAGAGTGTCACAGTTACAGGTGCTTGTATATGTACATGTACATATATACAGGATGATTCTGTGATGATTTTACAAACTTTCTAGGATAATGGACAAGTATAACTATATCAATTTGGGGTAAGGGTTCCTGCACGGTACTGTTGTTACTAAGATTCTAGGGTAGACAACATTCAGAGGTGGTAGCATGGACCAAAACAAGGAAAAAATGTCTATTAAGCATGGGCTCTAAAATGCGTATCTGAGGAGCTACAAGCACTTCATTTTCACTACTGTGAAACACATCTTCTCTATTGAAGTAGTACTGATAACCATTAATAAATGTATTTTAGAGATCATATTTACAAGACTTTTTTCTTGTACTGGTCCATACTACCACCCCTACAAATTGCATTCCTAGAAACAACAGCACCAGCACATGTATTCCACTGTCAGAGGTATCAGAATGATTTCTGCTTGTAACTTTCTGCTCATTCATTCCTGAACCAGGTACCCCTACGTCAGACTGAAACATTTATCCATCTTCATCGTGCTTCAAATCACCCTACATACACACACATTTACACGTGCCAGTACCTATAACTCTGACGTTCTGTAGTGTCAATGGGTGACACGGTCCGGACATGGGTTCCTATATAAAACTTTATTTAAGTCCCCTCTGCAACCTCCCTACATGTGTCACGTGAATTGTGAAACACCCTGTACATAACCCTAACTGTTAACAAAAATCTAAGTATTGCTTGTATTTTTATTACAATTTCCAAACATACTTTACACATGAAATTTTCTTTCATCCATGACGTGTACAATGGTGATGGATAATGGTCCTTGGAAGAAAACAGTCGCACAATACAGAATAAACTGAACAGCACCTTAAGATGTTATCTGATTTCATTTCTATTTTTATAGTTCACATGTGTAAAGTATGCACAACAGCTCTTTTGTTAATTTACATTGCACTTCTAGTTATTTATATTGAAAAGTGGATTGTATATGGAGTAAACTTGGATAATGGGCTAAGCTACAGATCAATTTATTAATACAACCTATATTTCATACTTGACCTTCACTCTGACAAAAGCTTTCCATATAATCTACAGTTCAGGCTACAGATCAGCACATTAATATGACCGAGAGTTCAGGGTCAACTGAACCTACCGATACCAGACACCAGCTTCGTCTCTTAATGTAATGATATGGTGTGCGTTATCATACAAGTGCATCTTTTTCGAATGTAGACTGTGGTGACACACTGTGTATCTGTGGTATATCCCAAGGTCAAGATCGGGTTGCATGGTGACAGTCTGGTTGAGTGTTGACAAAGTGATTATCATACGCTTCAGTTACTCTTATCTTACTGCGGGTATTCTCATACGGATGGCCGATAAAGCTTCAAACATTTGAATAGTGTGATGAACAGATGCTAAAAGGTCCCTCCGACTTTTGAAGGTGTTACGAACTCTGTGACACCTGTTTGTTGAAGACTACTGTGGGGTAATGTAGAACTTTTGTGAAATAAGTTAAGGGATATAGGGTCTCTCCGAAAATCATTTATGCATATTGCACTGGAAGTACATTACCATTCATTTTATCCAAAATGATTAAATCTTTGTTGCAGGCATAGCTCGTACAAGATGAAAAAAAAAGTTTTTTTTACATTGTCATCAATTCTGTGAACGATATTCACAGTTCGCTAGAGTAACCAAACCCCATCAGTCACTCCATAAAATCACGTATTACACTAATAGAAGGATAAATGACAATATTCAAACTGACTGGCCTTTTTTTTTTTTTTTAGTTCCCTGTGTGAAATATCAATATAGTGAATCCACTTTAGTTCAGCATCTACAAGCATCACAGTGTGTGAGGTTTTCTGATTCACTGCTCATTTTTTTAATATGTGGAGGGTCTAAACCACTATTCCACCAAAATAGGGCATTACTCAATGTGTCTAAGTCGAACGAGTCATCAAAAACCCATCGTTGCAGAATCGTCATGCTTGGGTGGACCGGTAAGTTTGCAACTGTCTGCTTTCCACAAACTAAACAAATGGAGCAGTTGGCAGTATCTGCTTAGCTAGATCTACCTTGTAGCAAAACAATTGTCTTGCTACAAGGAATAAACTATTAATCATACTTTATACAAGTACTGGCACAAACACTGAATGTTCAAAAAGTTGCACGGGATCCAGCTGACGAATTTCACAACAAAGACATAGAGGTTAACTTCGTTATTAAGTAAGTTGTAGCGTCAAACATCCAGCCAGATAACACAAAGTGTGACAAAGTTCTCTCAGCAGTGAAGATGTGCACTAGTCACTCTTGGTGCAAAAATGTTAACAATGAAAAACGTTTTCGACTGTTACAAGGTCCATGTAACTGCGAAAATGCTGATGACAGTCAGCAGACACTGGAAACATTTTATTTCCACACTCATTTGTGAAATAAAATTACAGATTACATATGAATATAATGTTGTGATGCGTTGCAAACAACAGTAAACAACTTGACTGTAGCTTTCTGAACAGAAGCAATATCAAATATTGTATCGGACTTTTACTAATACTGAATCGAACTTAGCTGTATATTTACGGCATTAAAGTTAATTTTTGAAGAATTTCTACACAACTACTACGTCATCTTAACGACTGTCATGGACGATTGACTTATACAGTGAAGACAACAACCTGAGGTCTTTTCTATTGTAGTTGCAACTGATGCAGTACAAAATAAACTCTGTTAAAAACATCTCTACACACTAGAGTATCCCGTCTTTTATTTATCGTACCCACTGCAACGTTACTATAAACATATCTGTATTTACGTAGTTTTGCGTTATGTAGCTATGTGTAGCAAAAGTGGCGCTAGATACGCAATTATTTTAACTAGACCACACTATCATTCACTCATTTTTACTTCTTTTTCGCCCGTTTCTTCAGCGTTGATTCTTAATCGCAAACCTGAAAATTCATGGTGCAAGAAAAACAGTGATGTTTAATCCTATACACTTACTTTATTAATTTTATAATCACTGTCGTACAAATGAATTAATTTTAAGAACGGTGCACAGTACTCAGAAAAAATAAAATGTAATACATTTAAACATAATGCAAATGAACCCATTCATCTGAAACAATGTAGCTCCACACAGTTATGGGAAAAGATAGAAAAATGCAACATGAAGCGGTAAACGAAGACGCAAATCTCACAATATGTTGTGTGTATTTTTTTCCTTTTGATTGACAGACGACATCGCTCATGAAATAAATATTTAAATTCTACAAGCGTTCGAGTGCTTTTAATTAGTGCAAACGAAAATAAGCACAACCGGCGAGCTTTACCAGGTTATGCGAGTAATACATTAGTTATACAAGCATGCTATCTTATTTAAATAATAAGAATCGTACTTGTTTTTTTACAAACTTACCATGTTACTTGGAATGCAGTATTTTACTCGCTGGACAGAAGCTGACCCGAGTCTTTAATCCACATTTCACCCATCTTCCGCAGCGTACTGTCATGTGATAGCGCCATTCTTCTGTTTCAACTCCAGATGCTCAGTTGACCCACATGATGTGAAGTGTAACACAGTTAAACTGGTCCTAATATTTACATATGACGGCCATCCGTTTGACAGCTGATACGCCACTGCATCTCTACGACTAGTTCCGACATTTCAGCGCTAGGTGGCACTGTCAGAAGGAGAGCTGCCGTAACTATGGCAACGGGGAGCACACCTTACATCAGATATTTAAGCCTTAAACCTGCTCGGGATACTCTTTCTAGCTGGGTGCACGAAATGGAATGTGTTTTATTAGACGACAAGTATAATCGAATGCATGGACAGTAAATGTTAGTATGTAAACTGCTAAACTGCCACACCAGTCCGCGTCATCTGCTGCATTAAGGAATTGCGAACAACACACAATCGCAAATGATGTATACTGTCCGCAAACAAGTAAGGCTTATTTTTTACAATCGACATACTCGAAAAACTGCTTATTGTAGTTTCGGTTACAATATCATTCATCGGGCTCGAATGAAACAAGTTTCACACGTTATTCATAAACTCCACAGTCAATTTCAGAGCTGACGATACCGGAACACGTAGATCCCATTAACGAAATAAAT
This sequence comes from Schistocerca americana, assembly GCF_021461395.2. Classification (NCBI taxonomy): domain Eukaryota; kingdom Metazoa; phylum Arthropoda; class Insecta; order Orthoptera; family Acrididae; genus Schistocerca; species Schistocerca americana. Next base: position 76,419,184 of record NC_060129.1, on the reverse strand, counting down.
ATAATGTAACTACAAAATCTTTTTCTGCTTTCTCAATTATGTCACGATTAAACCAACTTGCAAAGGTGCGTGCAGCTGAAATATTTTAGCTGGAAATGTCCTGCCACAATGAAAATAAAAATTGGGAACCTGTAGAAATACATCGCAACAATTAGGCCTTCTGGAATAGTTCTGCAGATGCCATTACAACAAAATTAGGCTTCAACAAGTACTATAGCAAAGATTAAAACATTTTTCCAACACTGAGTGTGTAAAATTAACGGAAAATCCACAGATATAAAATGTTGTCCAGATTGCGGTTGCGCAAAGATTATACCTCTTGAGTGTTACACTTACCAGCACTGTCCTTAGGTCCTGCTCGCTAAGCGCAGATGAACGAAAACACAGACGGAAACGTTTCTCGGGTAAAATTATAGTTTATGTGAAGGAACAGTGAGCCCTAACAATATCACGCTTCATAATTTAACAACCTGGGCGAAGGTAGCGTGGCCGAGCGGTCTAAGGCGCTGGTTTTAGGCACCAGTCCGAAAGGGCGTGGGTTCGAATCCCACCGCTGCCAAAAATTTTTAAACAAACGAAAGTTTACTCTGCAATGTAATTACAATCTGTACCTCCCAACCATCGGACTGTAAACTCGAAAATCGATCTTCTTGTTCTTTTAGGTCTTTCCCATGAAATCTTGTTCTAGAAACCTCAAAAATAAATAAATGAATAAAATCATATTCGGAACGATAAGAGAAGTGGGAAAAGTAACCGGAACTTTTCGGGTAAACAAATTACCAGTACTGTACATCCGGAAATCACACAGTACTACGTAATAGTGGAAGCACTGTGTTGGCAGAAAATCGGGACTTACGCATTGGAGGTTTAAAAACTAGGCTCGAAAAGGACCTATAGGTCGAGACACAAAAGAGGACGTAGATTTTCATCAGGGAAATATTTTCTTATACTACGAACCAGATTGGTACACTGGTGCAGCTTTACACTGGAGTGCTGTTCTGGTTGGTAATAAGAAACATTTTACAGATGCACTATTTTTTAAACTCGATGCATGTTAGTTCCCTGTTGTTCGGGCGTCAGTCACAGTTCTTTGAATACTACTACTACTACTAAGTAGTTTTTTTTTTTTGTCATCAGTCTACTGACTGGTTTGATGCGGCCCGCCACGAATTCCTTTCCTGTGCTAACCTCTTCATCTCAGAGTAGCACTTGCAACCTGACGGGGGGGGGGGGGGGGGGGGGGTGGGGGGGGTGAAAAGGTTCAGTATGGTCAGGTTTGACGTAACGAATTGGTGCGTTGGACTAAATGTCACTGTGCAATTGCTCGCAAATTTCATACTCGTTACATTTTTGTAAAGTTTGAATACAAGGCACTGATCGCGGAGAATACCATCTCAGAATGACGTGAAAACGAGTAAAACAACGTTTTCGATTATGGACAGCGGTTTCTGGGTGTGTCATTCCGCCTTCCCATTTTTTAATTCGCGACTGTATTGGACAACAAGAAAGACGTCGGAAGGTCGCTCTTTTGTGTCATTATTGCCATCATGGACTTACTATGGTCAAGTTGACCACGCTGATTAACCGGAACTTTTCGGGTAAACAAATTACCAGTACTGTACATCCGGAAATCACACAGTACTACGTAATAGTGGAAGCACTGTGTTGGCAGAAAATCGGGACTTACGCATTGGAGGTTTAAAAACTAGGCTCGAAATGGACCTATAGGTCGAGACACAAAAGAGGACGTAGATTTTTATCAGGGAAATATTTTCTTATACTACGAACCAGATTGGTACACTGGTGCAGCTTTACACTGGAGTGCTGTTCTGGTTGGTAATAAGAAACATTTTACAGAAAATAAAACTGGATTTTTCATTAGTCATACTGACATCTATGACTCATTAACTCGTTTGCAAAAAATCCTTAAAACAAAAAGAGCTCGTTTATGGACTTGTTAAGAAGAGCATGCAAACGGAGAAGAATCTTGCGTTTCTTACGGATACTCACGCGAATTTAAAACGTAATCGCGTCGACTTTTAGACTTATTAGTGTAGTTACTTAATGCTCCTAATTAGGATGTAACTGAATTCATTATACATATTCTACAAATTTCTTACCAGTTACATTTTCACTTACTGAACGAGCTGAGAATGTCGAAGGGCGATGAACACACTTACATCAGCTGCCTTCCGTGAGTCGTTCCTCATTCAGAACCGTACTGAGGTGTTCCTGCGCCTCGCAGTACAGCGAGCAGACGGCACTCGGCCAACTGAAACAATGCTTCAAGAAGCGCTGTGTTTAGCCATTGTTGATTACATTTGTCAGCGTGACTGTTTCGTCACTCTTGTCCACAGTGTTGCCAACATTAGGGATTTCCCGTCAAATTCGACGGAATTTCATGCTGTTTGACGGTTAAAATTTAGTTTTGAAGGTTGACGGATTTTTTTACTGATATTATTAACCCTTAACTCGGCAGGTGACTTTTCTGTAACGTATACTATGAGGTGGGGTCTATGGGACCCCTATGTTTAAACCGTGATTTAAGGCAAAAATCATTTGTAATTTTTAATTTACTCTATATAACATTTATTTTTACCATTACTTAAGTGTTGTTTAAATGCTTCTAGTTTATTTTATTGCACGAAACAAAGCCTGCAGCATTTTAATATTTATCACACAAAAGCACACAATTTTGTGTGGTTCTTTTAAATAGTACACATAAATAGACTGTCAGAGTACTGAATTTTACATTCTGAAAAATTATACAGTCTCAGTAGCAAAAAAGTTTCCAAATAAAACTTAATTCCAGGGCTTAAATTTGCGCACAAAAATTTCACGCGACAGGCACGAAAAGAAATTTATAAATGATAGAGCGCAGCAATCAATTGTCCTTTCTTGTTGCAGGTTTTATTACGCAAATCCAGATTTCGGCTAGTGGCTAGCCATTATCAATGCACTATTTTTTAAACTCGATGCATGTTAGTTCCCTGTTGTTCGGGCGTCAGTCACAGTTCTTTGAATACTACTACTACTACTAAGTAGTTTTTTTTTTGTCATCAGTCTACTGACTGGTTTGATGCGGCCCGCCACGAATTCCTTTCCTGTGCTAACCTCTTCATCTCAGAGTAGCACTTGCAACCTACGTCCTCAATTATTTGCTTGACGTATTCCAATCTCTGTCTTCCTCTACAGTTTTTGCCCTCTACAGCTCCCTCTAGTACGATGGAAGTCATTCCCTCATGTCTTAGCAGATGTCCTATCATCCTGTCCCTTCTCCTTATCAGTGTTTTCCACATATTCCTTTCCTCTCCGATTCTGCGTAGAACCTCCTCATTCCTTACCTTATCAGTCCACCTAATTTTCAACATTCGTCTATAGCACCAAATCTCAAATGCTTCGATTCTCTTCTGTTCCGGTTTTCCCACAGTACATGTTTCACTACCATACAATGCTGTACTCCAGACGTACATCCTCAGAAATTTCTTCCTCAAAATAAGGCCGGTATTTGACATTAGTAGACTTCTATTGGCCAGAAATGCCTTTTTTGCCATAGCGAGTCTGCTTTTGATGTCCTCCTTGCTCCGTCCGTCATTGGTTATTTTACTGCCTAGGTAGCAGAATTCCTTAACTTCATTGACTTCGTGACCATCAATCCTGATGTTTTCTCGCTGTTCTCATTTCTGCTACTTCTCATTACCTACGTCTTTCTCCGATTTACTCTCAAACCACAGTGTGTACTCATTAGACTGTTCATTCCGTTCAGCAGATCATTTAATTCTTCTTCACTTTCACTCAGGATAGCAATGTCATTAGCGAATCGTATCATTGATATCCTTTCACCTTGTATTTTAATTCCACTCCTAAACCTTTCTTTTATTTCCATCATTGCTACCTCGATGTACAGATTGAAGAGTAGGGGCGAAAGGTTAAAGCCTTGTCCTGCACCCTTCTTAATACGAGCACTTCGTTCTTGATCGTCCACTCTTATTATTCCCTCTTGGTTGTTGTACATATTGTATATGACCTGTCTCTCCCTATAGCTTACCCCTACTTTTTTCAGAATCTCGAACAGCTTGCACCATTTTATATTGTCGAACGCTTTTTCCAGGTCGACAAATCCTATGAAAGTGTCTTGATTTTTCTTTAGCCTTGCTTCCATTACTAGCCGTAACGTCAGAATTGCCTCTCTCGTCCCCTTACTTTTCCTAAAGCCAAACTGATCGTCACCTAGCGCATTCTCAATTTTCTTTTCCATTCTTCTGTACATTATTCTTGTAAGCAGCTTCGATGCATGAGCTGTTAAGCTGATTGTGCGATAATTCTCGCACTTGTCAGCTCTTGCCGTCTTCGGAATTGTGTGGATGATGCTTTTCCGAAAGTCAGATGGTATATCGCCAAACTCATATTCTACACACCAACGTGAATAGTCGTTTTGTTGCCACTTCCCCCAATGATTTTAGAAATTCTGATGGAATGTTATCTATCCCTTCTGCCTTATTTGAGCGTAAGTCCTCCAAAGCTCTTTTAAATTCCGATTCTAATACTGGATCCCCTATCTCTTCTAAATCGACTCCTGTTTCTTCTTCTATCACATCAGACAAATCTTCACCCTCATAGAGGCTTCCAATGTATTCTTTCCACGTATCTGCTCTCTCTTCTGCATTTAACAGTGGAATTCCCGTTGCACTCTTAATGTTACCACCGTTGCTTTTAATGTCACCAAAGGTTGTTTTGACTTTCCTGTATGCTGAGTCTCTCCTTCCGACAATCATATCTTTTACGATGTCTTGAATACTACTACTAAGTAGTAGTACTACTACTACTACAGAGTAGTATTCAAAGAACCGTGACTGACGCCAGAACAACAGGGAACTAACATGCATCGAGTTTAAAAAATAGTCATTGATAATGGCTAGCCACTAGCCGAAATCTGGATTTGCGTAATAAATCCTGCAAAAAAAAAAAAAAAAAAATAAAGGACGACTGATTGCTGCGCTCTATCATTTATAAATTACGTAACAGTCGCTGAGTGCACCCACTTTCCTAATGGAAGGTAACCTGATACAAAAAGAAAGTCTGTCAAATTGACATTCATTGCTGGGAACTACATTTTTATCACGACTCAGAACACATTCCATTTTAACAGACACTTTACGTACGCGGTGTTCAAAAAGTCTCTCCACAGTGCCGTATGATTGTTAGCCACGCGTGCCGTATGCCGCAGTGAATATACCGAAATGAAACTCAGTGAAACACAAGTTATTAAGTAATTTACTGAATATTAATTTTCACTTACAAATTTTCACATTAAATTTTGAAAGTGATCGCCCTGATGTTGAATATACAATTCAATTCGTCTAATCATGTTTCCAAACATAAGCTGTAACATTTCTTTCGTAACAGAAGCAAAAGTGGATATTGCAGTTTTCAATTCATCGCTGGATTTTGGACGGTTTTTATCGACAGTTGCTTTCGCTGCAGAAGAAAAAGTCGGGTGGTGTTTAGGGCAGGCGTTCGTAGAGGCCAAAGTCCCTGTGAAATTATGCGATTACCAAAAACATCAGCAAGCAGTGACATTGAAAAGCGAACTGTATGCGCGGTTGCACCATCTTGTTGAAAATAGCCGTTCAGTATTTCTCTTAACACAAGTTCTCCTATGAATGGGTACAGAATATCACTGCAGTATCTTTGGGCGTTTATTGTTTCGTTGAAAAATATGAGACCCACAATCTGACGTCTAGAAATTGCAATTTTTTTTATTTTCACAGAATTAAGTGGTTCCTCATGAATACACAATGCATTTGCAGTACTCCACATTCGAGAATTTTGCGAGTTCATGTATCTGGATAAGTGAAAGCACGCCTCATCAGTGAAAATCGTTTCATTAAGAATATACCTTCCATTTCGTTGAAGGAAATTTTTGAACCATTGACAACATTGCAGCCTCTTGCCATGATCCGTATTTTCAGTTCTTGTGCTCGACTGTCGTGTTGTATGGGAAAAGTTGTAATTTTTTCCTTACAGCTGTGTGGGCCGTTCCGACACTTAACGTCGATTTCCTGGTCCAGTTTTCTTACTGACTTGCTCGGACTCGTGGACATTTTATCGGAGATATCGAGTAGTTTATCCTCAGACAAAACGCTAGGACGACCACTTCTCGGTGCATCTGTCACTGAACCCGTACTTCGAAATTTGTTAATCAAATCTCGCCCAGTATCGCGATGTGGGAGTGTTGTCTCCGGGAAAACTGAATTAAATGTTTGACGAATTGAAACTGTGTATTTACTGCCAGCTTTGAACACTTGTTCGACTAAAAACACACGTTCTTCAATGGTTAGCATTTTAACAGTGACAAAAACGAAACGAACAAAGGAACTAAACTTAAAACTTTCACGTCAACACGTAACGACACACAACAATGATACAACTGAAGCTGGCCGACATAAACGAAACAGTGGAATGTTGGGAGAGTCCACCTGAAGGGAAGTAACCCAAGCAGGCGAACGGCTGACAGTCTTACGGCACTGCGGAGAGACTTTCTGAACACCCCGTATTTCATTAAAGAAACAGACTGATCCCATCACAACTTTCCTGAAGTTCTTCCTCTGAATGATACTCTTGTTCCATATCAGAACTGTTATCACTGGTTAATGTAAAATCGTCGTCTTTTTCGTTTATTTCTTGATCTATATCACTGACACCTCCCTCCACAGACCGACTAACAGTTTCATCAAAGTCGGGAAAGTTGAAAATGACACATTCGTGCCAACACATTTTGAGCTATAGGTAATGTACTGAAGGATAACAGGTACATAGTTCACGAAGGGCGGTCTAGCAGGTCTAGGAGACTCCAGCACCTATCAGTAACACGTGTCAACACTAAACGCAGAAGGCGATAACGCAACCAAGCGAGTTCGAAAATTTTCGCGCGGTGTGACAGACCACACCTCGTGAGGTAAGGGTTAAACCTGGGCCTTTTTATGACAGGTTTTTCTGGTTTCTTTTAATTTTGAAAAAAAAAGTAAATATTTTCTTTGACAAAGGAATGATGAATGCAAATCTTTGTACACCTGCAAGACAGTGCCATGAATCGATTGCACTGAAACTCTAAGTTTCACTCAGTGTGTTCCAAAAACCGGCTGTATTTCTGATCTTTTCATTCAAATTAAATACATGTGGGATATATACGAAAACTGAATGGAAATTAAATCCTTAGCTTTCCTTCCTATTGAGCAATGCACATCGCTATTTTTTAGCTAACAGTGTCAAACACCTCTGATGACTGGCAAACATAATACGGTGGCAAATGGCTCTAGTTTCTGTTCTAAACGAAGATACAATGCACTACTGGCGATTAAAATTGCTACACCAAGAAGAAATGCAGAAGATAAACGGGTATTCATTGGACAAATATATTATACTAGAACTGACATGTGACTACATTTTCACGCAATTTGGGTGCATAGATCCTGAGAAATCAGTACCCAGAACAACCACCTCTGGCCGTAATAACGTCCTTGATACGCCTGGGCATTGAGTCAAACAGAGCTTGGATGGCGTGTACAGGTACAGCTGCTCATGCAGCTTCAACACGATACAAATGTCCAGATGTGTGTCAAATCTTATGGGACTTAACTGCTAAGGTCATCAGTCCCTAAGCTTACACTAAGGACAAACACACACACCCATGCCCGAGGGAGGACTGACTTAGAGCCATTTGAACGGATTTTCCGAAATGCTCATTCCAAGCCTCCGGGCCATCACAATCTGCCCTCGGTCAAGCTCGGGTAGATTGCGTCACTTCCTCATTCTGCACACGGACAGCATTCACTGATACTACGCTACTGGCCATTAAAATTGCTACACCAAGAAGAAAGGCACGTGATAAACCGGTATTCATTGGACAAATATATTATACTAGAACTGACATGTGATTACATTTTCACGCAATTTGGGTGCATAGATCCTGAGAAATCAGTACCCAGAACAACCACCTCTGGCCGTAATAACGTCCTTGATACGCCTGGGCATTGAGTCAAACAGAGCTTGGATGGCGTGTACAGGTACAGCTGCTCATGCAGCTTCAACACGATACAAATGTCCAGATGTGTGTCAAATCTTATGGGACTTAACTGCTAAGGTCATCAGTCCCTAAGCTTACACTAAGGACAAACACACACACCCATGCCCGAGGGAGGACTGACTTAGAGCCATTTGAACGGATTTTCCGAAATGCTCATTCCAAGCCTCCGGGCCATCACAATCTGCCCTCGGTCAAGCTCGGGTAGATTGCGTCACTTCCTCATTCTGCACACGGACAGCATTCACTGATACTACGCTACTGGCCATTAAAATTGCTACACCAAGAAGAAAGGCACGTGATAAACCGGTATTCATTGGACAAATATATTATACTAGAACTGACATGTGATTACATTTTCACGCAATTTGGGTGCATAGATCCTGAGAAATCAGTACCCAGAACAACCACCTCTGGCCGTAATAACGTCCTTGATACGCCTGGGCATTGAGTCAAACAGAGCTTGGATGGCGTGTACAGGTACAGCTGCTCATGCAGCTTCAACACGATACAAATGTCCAGATGTGTGTCAAATCTTATGGGACTTAACTGCTAAGGTCATCAGTCCCTAAGCTTACACACTACTTAACCTAAATTATCCTAAGGACAAACACACACACCCATGCCCGAGGGAGGACTGACTTAGAGCCATTTGAACGGATTTTCCGAAATGCTCATTCCAAGCCTCCGGGCCATCACAATCTGCCCTCGGTCAAGCTCGGGTAGATTGCGTCACTTCCTCATTCTGCACACGGACAGCATTCACTGATACTACGCTACTGGCCATTAAAATTGCTACACCAAGAAGAAAGGCACGTGATAAACCGGTATTCATTGGACAAATATATTATACTAGAACTGACATGTGATTACATTTTCACGCAATTTGGGTGCATAGATCCTGAGAAATCAGTACCCAGAACAACCACCTCTGGCCGTAATAACGTCCTTGATACGCCTGGGCATTGAGTCAAACAGAGCTTGGATGGTGTGTACAGGTACAGCTGCCCATGCAGCTTCAACACGATACCACAGTTCATCAAGAGTAGTGACTGGCGTATTGTGACGAGCCAATTGCTCGGCCACCATTGACCACACGTTTTCAATTGGTAACAGATCTGGAGAATGTGCTGGCCAGGGCAGCAATCTAAACATTTTCTGTATCCAGAAAGGCCCGTACAGGACCTGCAACATACGTTCGTGCATTATCCTGCTGAAATGTAGGGTTTCGCATGGATAGAATGAAGGGTAGAGCCACGGGTCGTAGCACATCTGAAATGTAGCGTCCACTGTTCAAAGTGCCGTCAATGCGAACAAGAGGTGACCGAGACGTGTAACAGATGTCGCCCCATACCATCACGGCGGGTGATACGCCAGTATGGCGATGACGAAGACACGCTTCCAATGTACGTTCACCGCGATGTCGCCAAACACGGGTGCGACCATCGTGATGCTGTAAACACAACCTGGATTCGTCCGAAAAAATGACGTTTTGCCATTCCTGCACCCAGGTTCGTCGTTGAGTACACCATCGCAGGCATTCCTGTCTGTGATGCAGCGTCGAGGGTAACCGGAGCCACGGTCTCAGAGCTGATAGTCCGTGCTGCTGCAAACGTCGTCGAACTGTTCGTGGAGATGGTTGTTGCCTTGCAAACGTCCCCATCTGTTGACTCAGGGATCGAGACGTGGCTGCACGATCCGTTACAGCTGTCCGGATAAGATGCCTGTCATCTCGACTGCCAGTGATACGAGGCCGTTGGGATCCAGCACGGCGTTCCGTATTGCCCTCCTGAAGCCACCGGTTCCATATTCTGCTAACAGTCATCGGATCTCGACCGACGCGAGCAGCAATGTCGCGATACGATAAACCGCAATCGCGATAGGCTACAATCCGACCTTTATCAGTCGGAAACGTGATGGTACGCATTTCTCCTCCTTACACGAGGCATCACAACAACGTTTCACCAGGCAACGCCGGTCAACTGCTGTTTGTGTATGAGAAATCGGTTGGAAACTTTCCTCATGCAAGCACGTTGTAGGTGTCGCCACCGGCGCTAACCTTGTGTGAATGCTCTGAAAAGCTAATCATTTGCATATCACAGCATCTCCTTCCTGTCGGTTAAATTTCGCGTCTGTAGCACTTCATCTTCTTGGTGTAGCAATTTTAATATCCAGTAGTGTAGTAAGAATCCCATACTCAGGAACTGAGCATAAGGAGCACAAGCAGGAATCCTGAACCACCATCCTGGGAAGGGTGCGAGTGGAGGAGGTTTTTCCATCGCCCTCCTCCGTCCTGTTAGGAAGTGTCGAGTGTGTTTTTGTACATAGAGGATGACAGTGATGGCTGCTGGTACTGCGTGGTGTTGTGTTTGTGTTTTTATGGATGAGGAGGGAGAGGATGAAACTCGGTGCTGGCACGTAGCGTAATCCTCTCGAGAAGTATGAACGAGGCTGCCGAGCTTAACATCCAAATCCGCCGGACGAATCGCCATCAACTGTGTCGCATATCGTCTCTTCAAGAGACATTTTGGAGAGGTTCGGAACTTAATCCAGGACACTGGCGCTAAAACTGGCGATCAGGAGGTTTAAACTACCATCTCCCCACCCCTCGCCAGCCGACTACTGGTAGCGAAAGTATCATCCACCACCACTAGGATTCCCTATGTGATCAACAGTGTCCGGACACCGCCAAATGCAAATGGTTTTCATATTAGGTGCATTGTGCTGCAACCTGCTGCCAGATGCTCCATATCAGCGACCTCAGCAGTCATTAGACGTCGGGAGAGAGCAGGATGGGGCGCTCTGCGGAACTCACGGACTCTGAACGTGGTCAGGTGATTGGGTGTCACTTGTGTCATACGTCTGTTCGCGGGATTTCCACACTCCTAGACATCCATAGGTCCACTGTTGCCGACGTGATAGTGAAGTGGAAACGTGAAGGGACACGTACAGCACATAAGCGTGCAGGCCGACCTCGTCTATTGACTGAAAGGGAACGCCGACAGTTGAAGAGGGTCGTAATGTGTGATAGGCAGACCATCACACAGGAATTCCAAACTGCTTCAGGATCCACTGCAGGCAGTATGATAGTTGGGCGGGAGGTGAGAAAACTTGGATTTCGTGTTCGAGCGGCTGCTCATAAGCCACACATCATGCCAGTAAAAGCCAAACGACGCCTCGCTTGGTGTAAGGGGTGTAAATATTGGACGATTGAACAGTTGAAAAACGTTGTGTGGAGTGACGAATCACGGTACACAATGTGGCGATCTGATGGCAGGGTGTGGGTATGGCGAATGCCCGGTGAACGTCTTCTGCCAGCGTCTGTAGTGCCGACGGTAAAATCGGTAAAATTCGGAGGCGGTGGTGTTACGGTGTGGTCGTGTTTTTCGTGGAGGGGCTTGCACACCGTGTTGTTTTGTGTGGCACTATCACAGCACAGCCCTACATTGGTGTTTTAAGCACCTTCTTGCTTCCCACTGTTGAACAGCAATTCGGAGGTGACGATTGCACCTTTCAACACGATCGAGCACCTGTTCATAATGAACGGCCTGCGGCGGAGTGGTTACACGACAATAACGTCTCTGTAATGGACTGGCCTGCACAGAGTCCTGACCTCGATCCTATAGAACACCTCTGGCATGTTTTGGAACCCCGACTTCGTGCCAGGCCTCACCGACCGACATCGATACCTCTCTGAGTGCTGCCCTCCGTGAAGAATGGGCTGCCATGCCCCAAGAAAGCTTCCAGCACCTGATTGAACGTGTGTCTGCGAGAGTGGAAGCTGTCACCAAGGCTAAGGGTGGGCCAACACCATACTGAATTCCAGCATTACGGATGCAGGGCGCCACAAACTTGTAAGTCTTTTCAGCCAGGTGTCCGAATATTTTTGATCACGTAGTGTACAATACGTGCCTAGCACTAGCAGCACACTAACAGAAATATACTTTGCTGTATAATGCCGCGAATTCTGTATAGTGAGCAGAATGCATTAATTAGTGTATGGTACTTCTCGCGAATTGTAACTTGGCGTCTGTCAAAAATGGCTCTGAGCATTATGGGACGTAACATCTGATTTCATCAGTCCCCTAGAACTTAGAACTACTTAAACCTAAGGACATCACACACATCCGTGCTCGAGGCAGGATTCGAACCTGCGACCGTAGGAGTCGAGCGGTTCCGGACTGAAGCGCCTAGAACCGCTCGTCCATAGCGGCCGGCTGGCATCTGTCGAGCGGATTTGCGGACAGAGGGGAGAGCTGAGAGCTGACAAACTATGCTGCGTGATTGGGATTCACGGGGGGGGGGGGGGGGGGGGGGGGGGGAGCGAGAACAAATTCCGCCTCCATGTATCGTAAGCACCCAGTGCAGGCAACAGAAAGTTGTGTATCTAGCTTCCATGAGCTCCTGACAGCCGGCTTTCTTTTTCGAAATGGAATGGAAAATAGCCCCCGTGATGAAGCAGCAATCGCATCATCATTTTCGTAAAATTGGCACTGAATATAGCGCAAAACATGCAGACAGCTCAGAAACGGTGCGAAGTTGGCAACCATCGTCTGCAAATCACTATGGCACTAATTTTCCCGGCTGCTACCGATCGTAACTGGGGAGCTGTGTCCCAGGCTAGTGCTCTTTTTGTTTGTTTTTACGACTGACTGAACATGCCTGAAAAGAATGTCAAGCGGTATGTACGACATTTTAGAAAAGTGTGGTTAAGTGATAAACAATTAAAGGACTGGTTGTTAGAGATGCCCGGGGAACCTAGTAGTGGGCGGTGTAAATACAAGGTGTACATAAAGTCCGGGAACACTTTCAGTTATTTATTGCACAAGAACTAAACATTGTACAGATGTCAGATATTTCATTTTGAAGAGAAACTCTGAATCTTGTTTCCAAACATTCGATTTGCGAACCACGAGTGACCTGGCAGACGTCAATACGGTAATCGAATTCTCGCCATACCCGTCCCAACATGGCATCGTCGACTGTGGCAGTCGCTTCCCGTATTCTCTCCCGGAGCTCTGCTACATCACGTGGTAGAGGCGGTACACACACCAGATCTTTAATGTGTGCCCGCGGAAAAATATCACACGGAGTGAGATCTGGTGATCGGAGAGGCCATTCCGTGAAAGAGCTGTCCCCTTCTGTAGCACGGCCAATCCATCGATGCGGCAGGTCTGTATTCCCGCGAACTACACGATGAAAATGGGGCGCGCCGGCCGCTATGGCCGAGCGGTTCTAGGCGCTTCAGTCCGGAACCGCGCGACTGCTACGGTCGCAGGTTCGAATCCTGCCTCGGGTATGGATGCGTGTGTTGTCCTTAGGTTATTTAGGTTTAAGTGGTTCTAAGGTCTAGGGGACTAATGACCTCAGATGTTATGTCCCATAGTGCTCAGAGCCATTTGAACCTTTTTTTTTTTTTTAAACGGGGCGGAGCCCCATTCTGCTGAAAGAAGAACCGAGAGTCCGCGTTGCATTTGAGGCATCAGCCATTGCTGCAACACGTCCGAGTATGTATATCCCGTGACAGTGCTCTAGGCGGAGTAGAATGGCCTGTACAGTTTTCGACGTTACGAGGCACAAAAAACACTTACCTTTGGGGAATCACGCTCCAATTCAATGAATTCGCGTGGATGCTTTGTATTCCTGATTCGACAATTATGACTTTTCACTTTCCCATTAGCGTGAAAAATGGCTTCGTCGCTAAAAATTAAGCTGCTGACAATGCCGTCCCCATCCTCATTCAGTTGCTGCAACTGCGAACAAAACTCCAAATGCTTGACTTTGTCGTCGTCATTGAGCTTCTGCACCAGCTCCAATTTGAATGGTTTCATAGACAGCTTCTGTCGCAGGACTTTCCACACTGTCATTGGAGCCATTTATAGTTCACGGGATGCACGACGCACATATGTCTTAGGACTGCTTATGAATGTCTCTCGTACGCTCTACACATTCACTTCACGCACACTGGGACGTCCGCTTCTCTTTGCCGGTCACAGGCAACCCGGCGTAACGAATTTGTTGTGCCAGTGGTAAATGGCCTTCCTTGTTGGTTGCTGCTTACCGTACTTGGTTCTAAACATTCGTTGAACAGCTGTAGCACACTTGCTTTTGTGGAACTCCAACACACAGAAAGCTCGCTCCATACCTGAACTCGCCACGTTTGCGACTAGCGCTGACTATCGGCAAATTACCAAACTACGCTGTGTCGGTATATACGAAAAAAACTTTCAGGATTTCTGTTCAAAATGACATATGTGTGATATCTGTACAATGTTTGGTTCTTGTGCAATAAATAATTGAATGTGTTTCTGAACTTTATGTACACTCTGTATTTCCAATGCAACCTGACTGTGCATTTGTCAGATTTACTTCAGCATGGAAAAAATGAGAAACATTTAAAAGCAGCTGAACCTTTCTCATCTTCACGACAGACAACATTGCCATTTCGGTCTACCAAACATACAGAAGCCGCTCTTAGCCTTGTTTGTGTTTAATGATTGTGCAGTTGGATCCGTTGATCATCTTTCAGATCTAACCAAGAAATTTTTGTCAAAGTGCTGACCATGCATCTCTTTTATGGCTACACCGTATGAAGAGCAGTGCTTTGATCAGGAACATTCTCTTCCAGCACTTTAAATCAGAACTACAGAACGATGTTGCTAATGGACGTTTCAGCCTTTTTATAGATGAATCTACAGACGTTTCTGTTACCAAATTGTTGGCTGCGTGCATTGTATATTTTTCAAAACAACAAAACAGAGGTATTTCCACCTTTTTAGGAATTGTTGAACTAGAACAGGGGAATGCTGAATCTATTGTTACTGCAGTAAAGTCATTACTTTCAGATTGTGACCTAGACATTAAACAAAAGAGAGGATGGGTATTAACCACGGGGTTTACCAGAAACTGAAATGTGAGGTCCCCAATCTTATATTGCTCGCCTGTATTTGCCATTCAGTTAAGTTAGCAGGATCCTCTGCTGCCCATATGCTACCAAGGAATATTGAGTTCTTAATTTGTGGAATTTATCCTTGGTTTTCTAAATCTTCTTCTCGACAAGCCATGTACAGGGAGTTATTTAAAGCCATAAATGATGGAGCCGTAGCCCTTGAAATTATACACTAATCAGACGCAAGGTGGCTATCAATCAAAGGTGCTGTTATTCGCACGTAAGTCAGTGGCTTGAACTACAGACACATTTTGAAATATCCTGACTCCGACTTAAGCGCTATACAGCTGAACTACACATGTCAAAAAAAGTTTTACATCACCTCGGTTCCGAGAGTTCCACAACCTCTGCAGAAAATTGGAATAGAGACCAACATAAACATCATTTCCGCCCTTTTTATTGCTCATGAAAACCACACATTGCATGTTGTACCACCATACAGCGAGACCTTCAGAGGTGGCGGTCCAGATTTCTGTACACACTGCTACCTCTAATACCCAGTAGCACGTCCTTTTGCATTGATGCATGCCTGTATTCGTCTTGTCATACTATCCACAAGTTCATCAAGGCACTGTTGGTCCAGATTATCCCACCCCTCAACGGCGATTCGGTGTAGATCCCTCAGAGATGTTGGTGGGTCACGTCGTCCAAAAACAGCCCTTTTCAATGTATCCCAGGCATGTTCGATAGGGTTCATGACTGGAGAACATTCTGGCCACTCTAGTCGAGCGATCATTCACGTTTTGTACAGCCGTTACGGCGCCTTCCATGACCAGCAGCAGCGTACTTCGGCCCCACATGATGCCACCCCGAAACATCAGGAAACCTCCATATTGCTGCACTCACTGGACAGTGTGTCTAAGGCGTTCAGTCTGACCGGGTTGCTTCCAAACACGTCTCCGACGATTGTCTGGTTGAAGGCATATGCGACACTCATTTGCGAGGAGAATGTCATGCCAATCCCGAGCGGTCGATTCGGCATGTTTTTGGGCCCACCTGTACCGCGCTGCATGCTGTCGTGTTTGCAAAGTTGGACCTCGCCATGGACATCAGCAGTGAAGTTGCACATCATGCAGCCTATTGCACACAGTTCGAGCCATAATCCGTAGGTAGCGGCCATCCACTGCAGTAGTAGCCCTTGGGCGGCCTGAGCGAGGCATGTCATTGACAGTTCCTCTCTCTTGTATCTCCTCCATGTCCGAACAACATCGCTTGGGTTCACTCCGAGACACCTGGACACTTCTCTTGTTGAGAGCCCTTCCTGGCACAAAGTAACAATGCGGACGCAATCGAATCGCGGTATTGACGGTCTAGGCACGGTAGAACTACAGACAATATGAGCCGTGTACCTCCTTCCTGGTGGAATGACCGGAACTGATCGGCTGTCGGACCCCCTCCGTCTAATAGGCGCTCTTCATGCATCGTTGTTTACATCTCTGGGCGGGTTTAGTGACATCTCTGAGCAGTCAAAGGGGCTGTGTCTGTGATATAATATCCACAGTCAACGCCTTTCTTCAGGAGTTCTGGGAACCGGGATGATGCAAAACTTTTTTTTGATGTGTGTATTATGTAGTTTGTACTCTGATGCCATCAATAAGCTTTATCTTATATGTTTCTCAGACCAACTCTCGAAGAATGCCAAAAGGTCAATAAATCATTCCAATCAAGTACAGCAGACCGTTGAAAGCTTCTGCCAGGCTTTGTTCTTCCTTTGTCTGTCTTAACGAGATGGATTGTTGTTCTCCGGTTATATGGGGCATTTGGCAATAGTAGACGTTAGAAAATACAAATTACCTAATATTTATCATGGACATGAAGTAGAGGTTTCATTGGTAAATATGATGAAAGAAAATAAAACTAATGCAGAAAGCGAAAAATTTTTTCGCAGTAGATGAGAAATGGCTGGTTCAAATGGCTCTGAGCACTATGGGACTTAACATCTATGGGTCATCAGTCCGCTAGAACTTAGAACTACTTAAACCTAACTAACCTAAGGACATCACACAACACCCAGTCATCACGAGGCAGAGAAAATCCCTGACCCCGCCGGGAATAGAATAGATGAGAAAATTTGTTGCTTTGCTTAGCAGAGGAGCTCTACAGGCGACTGCCAAATAATGTCAAGGCTTTGCAAAAAGTGTGCCTAATTGCTCCAAATTAGTGTTTGAGGGAGGTGAAAGAAAGTACAATCCCGCTAGCTCAGGGATTTCAATTACCTGACACAGAAATAACAAAAATTGACTTTCAGTGGTCAAAATTAACTACTGTTCAATGGAAAAATATCGACTATCCAGTAGAACTTTGGAAAGAGATCGCATCATATAAAGACGCTAATTCCCCAATTTCATTTCAGGAGTTCTCATGTTTAGGGAATGATGCTTTTGGTGTTACCTTAATCAGATGCTGAAATCGAAAGAGCATTTTAGCATGCCCAGCAATGTGAAAACCTCCCTCAGTGCCCGGACTTGGGCTTGTGAACAAGTGCTAACATAATCACGTCTTACCAGAGCACGCTTTGAAGCAAATTGGCACAGTGGCTGCGTACCGAAGAGACCAAAAATGCAGCACGTCAACTGAAGAAGAGGCAGAGAACGATGTGGATGAACTGTTAAGGTGAGTAAATATCTTTAAATTTGTGTATTTTCACGTTTTCGTGGCGCAATGGGTGCTCTCTTCTAATATTTCGGCTGTATACTGTCCAGCCATGTTTCTATCGGCTCATTCTGAAGATGACTGGACGTTATAGAGCCGAAACATTAGAAGTAGAAACTGAATGCGTGCAACTGCAGAAATTTATTGGAGCGTATTTAAATTTGCTTGTTACTGTTCCATTAAAATGTGATGTTGTTATATAATAATACATACTTTATATTTTGGCCGAGTTCGGTGGATTTTTGAATGTGCATCCGTCTCACAAACTAGGTATGATTTGTTGTTGTGATCTTCACTCCTGAGACTGGTTTGATGCAGCTCTCCGTGCTACTCTATCCTGTGCAAGCTTCTTCATCTCCCAGTACCTACTGCAACCTACATCCTTCTGAATGTGTTTAGTGTATTCATGCCTTGGTCTCCCTATACGATTTTGACCCTCCGCGCTTCCCTCCAATACTAAATTGGTGATGCCTTGATGCCTCAGGACGTGTTTTACCAAGTGATCCCTTCTTCTAGTCAAGTTGTGCCACAAACCCCTCCCCATTTCTGTTCAGTACCTCCTCATTAGTTACGTGGTCTACCCATCTAATCTTCAGCATTCTTCTGTAGCACCACATTCCGAAAGCTTCTATTCTCTTCTTGTCCGAACTATTTAACGTCCATGTTTCACTTCCATACATAGCTACACTCCATACAAATACTTTCAGAAAAGACTTTGTGACACTTAAATTTGTATTCAATTTTAGCAGATTTCTGAAACTTCTTGGCAGATTAAAACTGTGTGCCGGACCGAGACTCGAACTCGTGACCTTTGCCTTTCGCAGGCAAGTGCTCTGCCAACTGAGCTACCCAAGCACGACTCACGCCCCGTCCTCGCAGCTTTACTTCTGCCAGTATCTCATCCGGCACACAATTTTAATCTGCCAGGAAGTTTCATATCAGTGCACACTCCGCTGCAGAGTGAAAATCTCATTCTTTTAACAGATTTCTCTTCTTCAGAAACTCTTTCCTTTCCATTGCCTGTCTACATTTTATATCCGCTCTACTTCGACCATCATCAGTTATTTTGCTCCCCAAATAGGAAAATTCATCTACTACTTTAAGTATCTCATTTCCTAATCTAATTCCTTCATTATCGCCTTATTTAATTCGACTACATTCCATTATGCTCCTTTTGCTTTTGTTGATGTTCATCTTATATACTCCTTTCAAGACACTGTACATTTCGTTCAACTGCTCTTCCAGCACAATTAAAATGTCGTCGGCAAACCTCAAACTTTTTATTTCTTCTCCATGGATTTCAATTCCTACTCCAAATTTGTCTTTTGTTTCCTTTACTGGTTGCTCCACATACAGATTGGATAACATCGGAGACAGGCTACAACCCTGTCTCACTGAGTATAAGGATTAAAATAAATTTTAATTTCGTCTTTTTATTTGCAAGAAAATACGGAGATATCTGATCTTGATGGATTTTTGCGGATTTTTAAATGTTTGCTTGATGTGCAAACAAAGTAATGAGTGTAATGTTTTAAAATAAGTTTTATTTTTTCATAATTTTTGCAAGAAAATATGGAAATTTTTCATTTTGACGGATTTTTCGGTGTTAGTTTGACGGGAAAAATAATCAAGTGTTGGCAACAGTGCCTGTCTATTCTGTGGATATATAAGTACGTAGATGGGCGCACGTTACGAATTTACGACGTGACAACAGGATGTCACATTTGTCGGCTGACCTGCGATCAGGCCCGTGACAAAGCTGTTACGGGTCGCTAGGTTTTTATTGCTGCGCGCAGAGTGACAGAATCGTCACTCTACATGCATTCTCCGGTCCCCATTTGTTTTCCCATTAACAGCAAAGTGACACACAATCGTGGCATCATCGTCTTGGTACAACGTGGCTGTGCACCAAGATGATATTGCTAATGATATTCTTATAGAAGAATTGGAAAAAAAATATTAGTACTTTTCGACAAAAATTTGAAGGGCTATTCAGACATAACTTTGAAGACTACGGGATGGATAGAAATCAATCGAATAATATTTTCAGGTGCTTGGGACAATTTTTGTTTGGTTGGGACAGTATTTTTGTACGTTAATGCAAGTAGAATGCGAAGTAATTCCTCAACACTCATTCGAATATTTTGAAAAAAAAATTGTGTTGATGTTGTAACAGTTTATGAAAAATTGTGTAAAACTTTTCGCTTATTAGAGTGTCACTGCAAGGGAGTTGTACCCACTACTCTTTTTTATGATACTTTCTTTTACGTTTCATGAGTTCGCAAATAATCACCATCACTTTCAAAATCCCTATAGACAAATGACGATTGACTTTAAAAAAAAAAAAAAGTTTAGTGACTGTCATCCTCAGTGAGCGCGCTCCACTCTTGTGGCGGGTGACAGAAACCTATTTATCACGGTGACAAAAATCATCCATGCGCGCTAGCTCTACGAAGACTGTGATGAGGATTCTGATTCTATAACTGTTTAGGAACGCCTCGTACCCAACTTGACAACAATGTTTCGAGAAAGGTAGTGTCAGCACACATGAGCAGCTTTTTACCACCTTATTTTGATCCGCAAAAATAGCAGTGTGGCCATTGTTACGGAAAGCAGAGCGAATTACAAACGAATGAAGCTAGTGCTCCAGAATCGATATCTAGTTTGAACACTTTCTAAGGAGAAGATGGTAATTCCACAGCATTATGTCACTGTGATCAGCCACATACAGCTACAACTAGCTAAATGAAACGTTTCGTGGAATCAGGGAAATTGCTCCTACAAGTGAGCGATATGTCCAGACTGCACGGGGACGGGGGGGGGGGGGGGGAATCAAGTGTCCCTCTTGCTCCCCCCCCCCCCCCCCCGCCACCCCTCCCCACTGCCCCGTCCTCGGACGCCTATGATTGTCATAATTTCCCGTGAACATTTACGTCTACATAATACGAATGATGGGGCACAGCATGTCCGCGGTAGCACTGAAATAGGGATTTTCCCGTAAGACCATTTCACGAGTGTACCGTGAATTCCAATCCCAAAGAAAGCAGGTGTTGACACATGTGAAAATTACCGAACTATCAGTTTAATAAGTCACAGCTGCAAAATACTAACGCGAATTCTTTACAGACGAATGGAAAAACTGGTAGAAGCCGACCTCGGGGAAGATCAGTTTGGATTCCGTAGAAATATTGGAACACGTGAGGCAATACTGACTTTACGACTTATCTTAGAAGAAAGATTAAGGAAAGGCAAACCTACGTTTCTAGCATTTCTAGACTTAGAGAAAGCTTTTGACAATGTTGACTGGAATACTCTCTTTCAAATTCTAAAGGTGGCAGGGGTAAAATACAGGGAGCGAAAGGCTATTTACAATTTGTACAGAAATCAGAAGACAGTTATTAGAGTCGAGGGGCATGAAAGAGAAGCAGTGGTTGGGAAGGGAGTGAGACAGGGTTGTAGCCTCTCCCCGATGTTGTTCAATCTGTATATTGAGCAAGCAGTAAAGGAAACAAAAGAAAAAATCGGAGTAGGTATTAAAATCCATGAAGAAGAAATAAAAACTTTGAGGTTCGCCGATGACATTGTAATTCTGTCAGAGACAGCAAAGCACTTGTAAGAGCAGTTGAACGGAATGGACAGTGCCTTGAAATGAGGATATAAGATGAACATCAACAAAAGCAAAACGAGGATAACGGAATGTAGTCGAACTAAGTCGGGTGATGCTGAGGGAATTAGATTAGGAAATGAGACACTTAAAGTAGTAAAAGAGTTTATTATTTGGGGAGCAAAATAACTGATGATGGTCGAAGTAGAGAAGATATAAAACGTGGACTGGCAATGGCAAGGAAAGCGTTTCTGAAGAAGAGAAATTTGTTAACATCGAGTATAGATTTAAGTGTCAGGAAGTCGTTTCTGAAAGTACACTCCTGGAAATTGAAATAAGAACACCGTGAATTCATTGTCCCAGGAAGGGGAAACTTTATTGACACATTCCTGGGGTCAGATACATCACATGATCACACTGACAGAACCACAGGCACATAGACACAGGCAACAGAGAATGCACAATGTCGGCACTAGTACAGTGTATATCCACCTTTCGCAGCAATGCAGGCTGCTATTCTCCCATGGAGACGATCGTAGAGATGCTGGATGTAGTCCTGTGGAACGGCTTGCCATGCCATTTCCACCTTGCGCCTCAGTTGGACCAGCGTTCGTGCTGGACGTGCAGACCGCGTGAGACGACGCTTCATCCAGTCCCAAACATGCTCAATGGGGGACAGATCCGGAGATCTTGCTGGCCAGGGTAGTTGACTTACACCTTCTAGAGCACGTTGGGTGGCACGGGATACATGCGGACGTGTATTGTCCTGTTGGAACAGCAAGTTCCCTTGCCGGTCTAGGAATGGTAGAACGATGGGTTCGATGACGGTTTGGATGTACCGTGCACTATTCAGTGTCCCCTCGACGATCACCAGTGGTGTACGGCCAGTGTAGGAGATCGCTCCCCACATCATGATGCCGGGTGTTGGCCCTGTGTGCCTCGGTCGTATGCAGTCCTGATTGTGGCGCTCACCTGCACGGCGCCAAACACGCATTCGACCATCATTGGCACCAAGGCAGAAGCGACTCTCATCGCTGAAGACGACACGTCTCCATTCGTCCCTCCATTCACGCCTGTCGCGACACCACTGGAGGCGGGCTGCACGATGTTGGGGCGTGAGCGGAAGACGGCCTAACGGTGTGCGGGACCGTAGCCCAGCTTCATGGAGACGGTTGCGAATGGTCCTCGCCAATACCCCAGGAGCAACAGTGTCCCTAATTTGCTGGGAAGTGGCGGTGCGGTCCCCTACGGCACTGCGTAGGATCCTACGGTCTTGGCGTGCATCCGTGCGTCGCTGCGGTCCGGTCCCAGGTCGACGGGCACGTGCACCTTCCGCCGACCACTGGCGACAACATCGATGTACTGTGGAGACCTCACGCCCCACGTGTTGAGCAATTCGGCGGTACGTCCACCCGGCCTCCCGCATGCCCACTATACGCCCTCGCTCAAAGTCCGTCAACTGCACATACGGTTCACGTCCACGCTGTCGCGGCATGCTACCAGTGTTAAAGACTGCGATGGAGCTCCGTATGCCACGGCAAACTGGCTGACACTGACGGCGGCGGTGCACAAATGCTGCGCAGCTAGCGCCATTCGACGGCCAACACCGCGGTTCCTGGTGTGTCCGCTGTGCCGTGCGTGTGATCATTGCTTGTACAGCCCTCTCGCAGTGTCCGGAGCAAGTATGGTGGGTCTGACACACCGGTGTCAATGTGTTCTTTTTTCCATTTCCAGGAGTGTATTTGAATGGAGTGTAGCCATGTATGGAAGTGAAACGTGGACGATAAATAGTTTAGACAAGAAGAGAATAGAAGCTTTCGAAATGTGGTGCTACAGAAGGATGCTGAAGATTAGATGGGTAGATCACATAACTAATGATGAGGTACTGAACAGAATTGGGGGAGAGGAGGAGTTTGTGCCACAACTTGACAAGAAGAAGGGACCGGTTGGTAGGACATGTTCTGAGGCATCAAGGGATCACCAATTTAGTGATGGAGGGGAGGGTGGAGGGTAAAAATCGTAGAGGGAGACCAATAGATGAATACACTAAGCAGATTCAGAAGGATGTAGGTTGCAGTAAGTACTGGGAGATGAAGAAACTTGCACAGAATAGAGTAGCATGGAGAGCTGCATCAAACCAGTCTCAGGACTGAAGATCACAACAACAACAACAACAACAACAACCGTGAATATCAGGAATCCTCGAAAACATCAAATCTCCGGCACTGCTGTGGCAGGAAAAAGATCCTGCAAGAACAGGACCAACGTCGACCGAAGAGAATCGTTCAACGTGACAGAATTGCAACCCTTCCGCAATTTACTGCAGATTTCAATGCTGGACCATTAACAAGTGTCAGCGTGCGAACCATTCGTGTACCCTAGATGACTGCACAACACAATACGCCTCTTCATAGTAGTGATGAAGAGTAGGCTGAAGTTCAAGACATTAGTCAGGAAGAATCAATACGCAAAGAAGTGGGATACGGAAGTACTAAGGAATGACGAGATACGTTTGAAGTTCTCTAACGCTATAGATACAGCAATAAGGAATAGCGCAGTAGGCAGTACAGTTGAAGACGAATGGACGTGTCTAAAAAGGGCCATTACAGAAGTTGGGAAGGAAAACATAGGTACAAAGAAGGTAGCTGCGAAGAAACCATGGGTAACAGAAGAAATACTTCAGTTGATTGACGAAAGGAGGAAGTACAAACATGTTCCGGGAAAATCAGGAATACAGAAATACAAGTCGCTGAGGAATGAAATAAATAGGAAGTGCAGGGAAGCTAAGATGAAATGGCTGCAGGAAAAATGTGAAGACATCGAAAAAGATATGATTCTCGGAAGGACAGACTCAGCATACAGGAAAGTCAAAACAACCTTTGGTGACATTAAAAGCAACGGTGGTAACATTAAGAGTGCAACGGGAATTCCACTGTTAAATGCAGAAGAGAGAGCAGATACGTGGAAAGAATACATTGAAAGCCTCTATGAGGGTGAAGATTTGTCTGATGTGATAGAAGAAGAAACAGGAGTCGATTTAGAAGAGATAGGGGATCCAGTATTAGAATCGGAATTTAAAAGAGCTTTGGAGGACTTATGGCCAAATAAAGCAGAAGGGATAGATAACATTCCATCAGAATTTCTAAAATCATTGGGGGAAGTGGCAACAAAACGACTATTCACGTTGGTGTGTAGAATATATGAGTCTGGCGATATACCATCTGACTTTTGGAAAAGCATCATCCACACAGTTCCGAAGACGGCAAGAGCTGACAAGTGCGAGAATTATCGCACAATCAGCTTAACAGCTCATGCATCGAAGCTGCTTGCAAGAATAATATACAGAAGAATGGAAAAGAAAATTGAGAATGCGCTAGGTGACGATCAGTTTGGCTTTAGGAAAAGTAAAGGGATGAGAGAGGCAATTCTGACGTTACGGCTAATAATGGAAGCAAGGCTAAAGAAAAATCAAGACACTTTCATAGGATTTGTCGACCTGGAAAAAGCGTTCGACAATATAAAATGGTGCAAGCTGTTCGAGATTCCGAAAAATGTAGGGGTAGGCTATAGGGAGAGACGGGTCATATACAATATGTACAACAACCAAGAGGGAATAATAAGAGTGGACGATCAAGAACGAAGTGCTCGTATTAAGAAGGGTGTAAGACAAGGCTGTAGCCTTTCGCCCTACTCTTCAATCTGTACATCGAGGAAGCAATGATGGAAATAAAAGAAAGGTTCAGGAGTGGAATTAAAATACAAGGTGAAAGGATATCAATGATACGATTCGCTAATGACACTGCTATCCTGAGTCAAAGTGAAGAAGAATTAAATGATCTGCTGAACGGAATGAACAGTCTAATGAGTACACAGTATGGTTTGAGAGTAAATCGGAGAAAGACGAAGGTAATGAGAAGTAGTAGAAATGAGAACAGCGATAAACTTAACATCAGGACTGATGGTCACGAAGTCAATGAAGTTAAGGAATTCTGCTACCTAGGCAGTAAAATAACCAATGACGGACGGAGCAAGGAGGACATCAAAAGCAGACTCGCTATGGCAAAAAAGGCATTTCTGGCCAAGAGAAGTCTACTAATATCAAATACCGGCCTTATTTTGAGGAAGAAATTTCTGAGGATGTACGTCTGGAGTACAGCATTGTATGGTAGTGAAACATGGACTGTGGGAAAACCGGAACAGAAGAGGATGGAAGCATTTGAGATGTGGTGCTATAGACGAATGTTGAAAATTAGGTGGACTGATAAGGTAAGGAATGAGGAGGTTATACGCAGAATCGGAGAGGAAAGGAATACGTGGAAAACACTGATAAGGAGAAGGGTCAGGATGATAGAACATCTGCTAAGACATAAGGGAATGACTTCCATGGTACTAGAGGGAGCTGTAGAGGGCAAAAACTGTAGAGGAAGACAGAGATTGGAATACGTCAAGCAAATAATTGAGGACGTAGCTTGCAAGTGCTACTCTGAGATGAAGAGGTTAGCACAGGAAAGGAATTCGTGGCGGGCCGCATCAAACCAGTCAGTAGACTGATGACAAAAAAAAAAAAAAAAAAAAAAAAACGCCTCTCCTAGGCCCATCAACACCGACATTGGACTGTCGATGACTGGAAAAATATTGCCTGGTCGGACGAGTCTCGTTTCAAATTGCATCGAGCGGATGGCCGTGTACGGGTATGGAGACAGCCTCATGAATGCATGGGTCCTGTGTGTCAGCAGGGGACTGTTCAAGCTGGTGGAGGCTCTCTAATGGTGTGGGTCACGTGCAGTTGAAGTAATACGGGAGCCATGATACGTCTAGATACGACTCTTGGATTGGATTGGAAAAGGGCACAGGTCATCCCCGTTTTCAAGAAGGGATGTCGAACAGATGTGCAAAACTATAGACCTATATCTCTAACGTCGATCAGTTGTAGAATTTTGCAACACGTATTATGTTCGAGTATAATGACTTTTCTGGAGACTATAAATCTGCTCTGTAGGAATCAGTATGGGTTTCGAGAAACACGGTCGTGTGAAACCCAGATCGCGCTATTCGTCCACGAGACTCAGAGGGCCATGGGTTCCCAGGTAGATGCCGTGTTTCTTGACTTCCGCAAGGCTTTCGATACAGTTCCCCACAGTCGTTTAATGAACAAAGTAAGAGCACATGGACTATCAGACCAATTGTGTGATTTGATTGAAGAGTTCCTAGATAACAGAACGCAGCATGTCGTTCTCAATTGAGAGAAGTCTTCCGAAGTAAGAGTGATTTCAGGTGTGCCACAGGGGAGTGTCGTAGGACCGTTGCTATTCATGATATACGTAAATGACCTTGTGGATTGACATCGGAAGTTCACCGAGGCTTTTTGCGGATGATGCTGTGGTATATCGAGAGCTTGTAACAATGGAAAATTGTACTGAAATGCGGGAGGATCTGCAGCGAATTGACGCATGGTGCAGCGAATGGCAATTAAATCTCAATGTAGACAAGTGTAATGTGCTGCGAATACACAGAAAGATAAAGCCCTTATCATTTAGCTACAATATAGCAGGTCAGCAACTGGAAGCAGTTAACTCCATAAATTATCTGGGAGTACGCATTAGGAGTGATTTAAAATGGAGTGATTATATAAAGTTGATCGTCGGTAAAGCAGATGCCAGACTGAGATTCGTTGGAAGAATCCTAAGGAAATGCAATCCGAAAACAAAGGAAGTAGGTTACAGTACGCTTGTTCGCCCACTGCTTGAACACTGCTCAGCAATGTGGGATCCGTAACAGATAGGGTTGATAGAAGAGATAGAGAAGATCCGACGGAGAGCAGCGCGCTTCGTTACAGGATCATTTAGTAATCGCGAAAGCGTTACGGAGATGATAGACACACTCCAGTGGCAGACTCTGCAGGAGAGACGCTCAGTAGCTCGGTACGGGCTTTTGTTGAAGTTTCGAGAACATGCCTTCACCAAAGAGTCAAGCAGTATATTGCTCCCTACATATATCTCGCGAAGAGACCATGAGGATAAAATCAGAGAGATTAGAGCCCACGCAGAGGCATACCGACCATCCTTCTTCCCACGAACAATACGAGACTGGAATAGAAGGGAGAACCGATAGAGGTACTCAAGGTACCCTCCGCCACACACCGTCAGGTTGCTTGCGGAGTATGGATGTAGATGTAGATGTTGACAGGTGACACGTACGTAAGCATCCTGTCTGATCACCTGCATCCATTAGTGTGCATTCTGCATTCCGACGGACTTGGGCAATTCCAGCAGGACAATGCGACACCCCATACGTCCAGTATTGCTACAGAGGGGCTCAAGGAACACTCTTCTGAGTTTAAACGCTTCCGCTGCCCAGCAAACTGCCCAGACATGAACGTTATTGAGCGTATGTGGGATGCCTTGCAACGTGCTGTTCAGAAGAGATCTCCACCCCCCCCTCACGCCCTTACGGATTTATGGACAGCCCTAGAGGATTCATGGTGTCAATCCCACGCAGCACTACTTCTGTCATTAGTCAAGTCCGTGCCACGTCGTGTTGCGGCACTCCTGCGTTGTCGCGGGGGCGCTACACGATATTAGGCGGGTGTACCATTTTTTCTGGCTCTTCAGTGTATACACATTGAAATTACTGCAACTCGCACAGTGTTACCAGATTGAGTTTTCGATGTTCCCTATAGCAGGCGACAAAATTCCCCAAAATGATTTCATTTCAGCAACTTTTCCCCCAATATCTTAAACCTGTTCCTTTAAACCATTGTTTGTTATGAGTGTTACCAGCTTGAAGAGATGCTATTACACGGTGAGGGTGTAAAATGACCATACATATCAAATAATCGTGGTACATAGTGGCAGGCAGGATCCCTTGTTTTGTTCAGTGCTAAGGTGTTATTCCAATACAGTTGGTGAGCCTTTGCATTGCTCTTTGAGCTTAAGGGGAATACCAAGTGAGCTGAGGTGTGAATGGAAAGGTGGACTAAGGTAGAAGGTGTGCTAGTGCAGTCCGTGCAGTCCTGCAAAGCCACTGTGCCAGGGTGGTGTAGTGGTTAGCGCATCTGCCTAGTCAGAAGGTGACTTGGTTTCGGATCCTGCCTAGGTACAAATTTTCATTTGTCGCTTTGGTCTGTATATATACATCATAGATGTTCGAGACTTGAAAAGGCCTCTGGACGCAAATTGTGTAAGTAGGCTGTTTAGATTTTTATGTTGGTAATGCCACGTAGCGCTCTGAATGAAAATCACTGGCTGTGCTGTGTGCAGTCCGTGGCTAGTTTGCATTGTTGTCTGCCATTGTAGTGTTGGGCAGCGGCAGCTGGATGTGAACATCGCGTAGCGTTGCGCAGTTGGAGGCGAGCCGCCAGCAGTGGTGGATGTGGGGAGAGAGATGGCGGAATTTTGAGAGGGGATGATCTGGACGTCTGTCCATCAGAGACAGTAAATTTGTAAGACTGGATGTCATGAACTGCTATATATATTATGACTTTTGAACACTATTAAGGTAAATACATTGTTTGTTCTCTATCAAAATCTTTCATTTGCTAACTATGCCTATCAGTAGTTAGTGACTTCAGTAGTTAGAATCTCTTATTTAGCTGGCAGTAGTGGCGCTCGCTGTATTGCAGTAGTTCGAGTTACGAAGATTTTTGTGAGGTAAGTGATTCATGAAAGGTATAGGTTATTGTTAGTCAGGGCCATTCTTTTGTAGGGATTATTAAAAGTCAGACTGCGTTGCGCTAAAAATATTGTGTGTCAGCTTAGTGTTGATAAGAATAAGTAAAGAGAGTACTGTCTGAGTACGTTCAGTTTTGCTCAGCTGTTTGAAAAGCAAATAATGTAAGAGGTTTATCAGCACAGTAAGTCATTAATTTTTCTAAGGAGATGTTTCAATTGTTTCATTTGCTTACAGAGTTGCCACAAGTTTCCCCAAGAGAAATTCCCTGATATTTCCTGACTAGTTTTAGCAATTTTCCCTGGCAAATTTTGAGATTTCAAGGGTAAGTAAAGACATATGTTGACAAAAGAATGTAAGGACTTCGGTATTTCTAAACGTGCGAACAAAAATCTTAAGTACTAACATCAACGTGTTTTGTAATGAACTGTTTTTAGATGGAGAAAGCAAGCCAAATGGAATATATGTTTCATTGAGTTATTTTATTTCAGTAAAACGAAACACATTTGGTGACAAAAATACGCATTTTGTGGAGTCGCGAGACAGATTTAAAATACCTTCACTGCTTTCAGAAACAGCCTCAGAAAAAAGCAGGCCTCTTGAAAGAAATGTATAAGGTGCAGAAGTGTTGTGTAAACCAACACTATAGGTGACCGCCAGTAAAACGATGGTTGTGCTTTGTTCTTTATAGTCGGTTATTGCACACTGTCTTATGTCTCTACAGGTAGTGTGCGATTTTTCTTTTGCGAAATACATGAGTACGCAGCCTTATCGTCCATACTTTCTAATACGTGCGTTGGAACTTTAATAGTGGCAACACTGCTGTGGAGGCACTATGCAATGGAATCTATTATTGTCGCTGATGGCACACGTTGTTGACATACTTACCTTACCTCCGAGCAAATGGACTCGCCGGTCCCACGTCAAGAGCTTGCACACAATCGAGGGAAACACAGTCACTTGTGAGCGAGCGGTCTAACGTAACAATGTCACTATGTTCTCGAAACAGGAACAACGGAGTTGGATCAAGATTGACTGTGCCAGAGGTCGTACAGCACGACACTGTCATCAAGATCTTCAAGAGGCGTGCGGGGAATCGGCATTGCTGTACAGAACAGTGGCACGTTGGGTAAAAGCCTCCAACGAAGGTCGGCAAACTGTGGCAGACACGCATCGCGCAGGTCGTCCTAGCGTCTCTGTAGAAATGCATGGTGTGCCGCGCTAGTGGACAGTGGTGGACGCCATACGATTCGTCAGCTCGCCCACGAAACCGGATTAGCGCATACGACTGTGCTTCGCATCCTGAACGAACGCCTGAGCATCTACATCTAC
Organism: Schistocerca americana; assembly: GCF_021461395.2. Taxonomy (NCBI): domain Eukaryota; kingdom Metazoa; phylum Arthropoda; class Insecta; order Orthoptera; family Acrididae; genus Schistocerca; species Schistocerca americana. The sequence goes on along the minus strand of NC_060129.1, from coordinate 76,388,896 downwards.
ATCTACATTTATAATCCGCAAGCCACCCAACGGTGTGTGGCGGAGGGCACTTTACGTGCCACTGTCATTACCTCCCTTTCCTGTTCCAGTCGCGTACGGTTCGCGGGAAGAACGACTGTCTGAAAGCCTCCGTGCGCGCTCTAATCTCTCTAATTTTACATTCGTGATCTCCTCGGGAGGTATAAGTAGGGGGAAGCAATATATTCGATACCTCATCCAGAAACGAACCCTCTCGAAACCTGGCGAGCAAGCTACACCACGATGCAGAGCGCCTCTCTTGCAGAGTCTGCCACTTGAGTTTATTAAACATCTCCGTAACGCTATCACGGTTACCAAATAACCCTGTGACGAAACGCGCCGCTCTTCTTTGGATCTTCTCTATCTCCCCCGTCAAACCAATCTGGTACGGATCCCACACTGATGAGCAATACTCAAGTATAGGTCGAACGAGTGTTTTGTAAGCCACCTCCTTTGTTGATGGACTACATTTTCTAAGCACTCTCCCAATGAATCTCAACCTGGTACCCGCCTTACCAACAATTAATTTTATATGATCATTCCACTTCAAATCGTTCCGCACGCATACTCCCAGATATTTTACAGAAGTAACTGCTACCAGTGTTTGTTCCGCTATCATATAATCACACAATAAAGGATCCTTCTTTCTATGTATTCGCAATACATTACATTTGTCTATGTTAAGGGTCAGTTGCCACTCCTTGCACCAAGTGCCTATCCGCTGCAGATCTTCCTGCATTTCGCTACAATTTTCTAATGCTGCAACTTCTCTGTATACTACAGCATCATCCGCGAAAAGCCGCATGGAACTTCCGACACTATCTACCAGGTCATTTATATATATTGTGAAAAGCAATGGTCCCATAACACTCCCCTGTGGCACGCCAGAGGTTAATTTAACGTCTGTAGACGTCTCTCCATTGATAACAACATGCTGTGTTCTGTTTGCTAAAAACTCTTCAATCCAGCCACACAGCTGGTCTGATATTCCGTAGGCTCTTACTTTGTTTATCAGGCGACAGTGCGGAACTGTATCGAACGCCTTCCGGAAGTCAAGAAAAATAGCATCTACCTGGGAGCCTGTATCTAATATTTTCTGGGTCTCATGAACAAATAAAGCGAGTTGGGTCTCACACGATCGCTGTTTCCGGAATCCATGTTGATTCCTACATAGTAGATTCTGGGTTTCCAAAAACGACATGATACTCGAGCAAAAAACATGTTCTAAAATTCTACAACAGATCGACGTCAGAGATATAGGTCTATAGTTTTGCGCATCTGCTCGACGACCCTTCTTGAAGACTGGGACTACCTGTGCTCTTTTCCAATCATTTGGAACCCTCCGTTCCTCTAGAGACTTGCGGTACACGGCTGTTAGAAGGGGGGCAAGTTCATTCGCGTACTCTGTGTAGAATCGAATTGGTATCCCGTCAGGTCCAGTGGACTTTCCTCTATTGAGTGATTCCAGTTGCTTTTCTATTCCTTGGACACTTATTTCGATGTCAGCCATTTTTTCGTTTGTGCGAGGATATAGAGAAGGAACTGCAGTGCGGTCTTCCTCTGTGAAACAGCTTTGGAAAAAGGTCTTTAGTATTTCAGCTTTACGCGTGTCATCCTCTATTTCAATGCCATCATCATCCCGTAGTGTCTGGATATGCTGTTTCGAGCCACTTACTGATTTAACGTAAGACCAGAACTTCCTAGGATTTTCTGTCAAGTCGGTACATCACGATGGGTTCCGCATGAATTGACGGAAATGAAGCCGCGCGGGATTAGCCGAGAGGTCTAGATGCTGCAGTCATGGCCTCTTGCGGCTGGTCCCGGCGGAGGTTCGAGTCCTCCCTCGGGCATGGATGTGTGCGTTTGTCCTTAGGATAATTTACGTTAAATAGTGTGTAAGCTTAGGGACTGATGACCTTAGCAGTTAAGTCCCATGTCATTTCACACACATTTGAACATTTTTGAACGGAAATACAGAAATGGATGCGTTACGACGCTGCTCAGACACACTTGGAGCGCTATGAGCGCGAAACAGATGATTTCTTACGCCGTATCGTAATACTGGATGCGACATGGGCCACATCGACCAGCCAAAACTGAGACGCCAATCCAACGAATGGCGTCATTATGGGTGACCGCAAAAGTCGAAAGTGCATCGGAGCCCCAGTATGGTAAAAGTTATGGTAATTCTCGTGTACGGCTGTGATGGTGTTATCCTAACGCATTATGTTCCTCCACGGCAGACCGTCAATGCACAGTACTATTGTGCGTTTTTGGAGCATCAACTGCGACCGGCTTTGCGAAATAAGCGGCGACACTTTCTGCGTAACCCACTCATACAGGGTGTTTCAAAAAGACCGGTATATTTGAAACGGCAATAAAAACTAAACGAGCAGCGATAGAAATACACCGTTTGTTGCAATATGCTTGGGACAACAGTACATTTTCAGGCGGACAAACTTTCGAAATTACAGTAGTTACAATTTTCAACAACAGATGGCGCTGCAAGTGATGTGAAAAATATAGAAGACAACGCAGTCTGTGGGTGCGCCATTCTGTACGTCGTCTTTCTGCTGTAAGCGTGTGCTGTTCACAACGTGCAAGTGTGCTGTAGACAACATGGTTTATTCCTTAGAACAGAGGATTTTTCTGGTGTTGGAATTCCACCGCCTAGAACACAGTGTTGTTGCAACAAGACGAAGTTTTCAACGGAGGTTTAATGTAACCAAAGGACCGAAAAGCGATACAATAAAGGATCTGTTTGAAAAATTTCAACGGACTGGGAACGTGACGGATGAACGTGCTGGAAAGGAAGGGCGACCGCGTACGGCAACCACAGAGGGCAACGTGCAGCTAGTGCAGCAGGTGATCCGACAGCGGCCTCGGGTTTCCGTTCGCCGTGTTGCAGCTGCGGTCCAAATGACGCCAACGTCCACGTATCGTCTCGTGCGCCAGAGTTTACACCTCTATCTGTACAAAATTCAAATGGGGCAATCCCTCAGCGCTGCTACCATTGCTGCAAGAGAGACATTCGCTAACGATATAGTGCACAGGATTGATGACGGCGATATGCATGTGGGCAGCATTTGGTTTACTGACGAAGCTTATTTTTACCTGGACGGCTTCGTCAATAAACAGAACTGGCGCATATGGGGAACCGAAAAGCCCCATGCTGCAGTCCCATCGTCCCTGCATCCTCAAAAAGTACTGGTCTGGGCCGCCATTTCTTCCAAAGGAATCATTGGCCCATTTTTCAGATCCGAAACGATTACTGCATCACGCTATCTGGACATTCTTCGTGAATTTGTGGCGGTACAAACTGCCTTAGACGACACTGCGAACACTTCGTGGTTTATGCAACATGGTGCCCGGACACATCGCACGGCCGACGTCTTTAATGTCCTGAATGAATATTTCGATGATCATGTGATTGCTTTGGGCTATCCGAAACATACAGGAGGCGGCGTGGATTGGCCTCCCTATTCGCCAGACATGAACCCCTGTGACTTCTTTCTGTGGGGACACTTGAAAGACCAGGTGTACCGCCAGAATCCAGAAACAACTGAACAGCTGAAGCAGTACATCTCATCTGCATGTGAAGCCATTCCGCCAGATACGTTGTCAAAGGTTTCGGGTAATTTCATTCAGAGACTACGCCATATTATTGCTACGCATGGTGGATATGTGGAAAATACTTTAGTGTTTTCCAGACCGCAGCGCCATCTGTTGTTGAAAATTGTAACTACTGTAATTTCGAAAGTTTGTCCGCCTGAAAATGTACTGTTGTCCCAAGCATATTGCAATAAACGGTGTATTTCTATCGCTGCTCGTTTAGTTTTTATTGCCGTTTCAAATATACCGGTCTTTTTGAAACACCCTGTAATTTTGCACGACAATGCGCGGGCGCGTACAGCGCGAGCTGTGGCTGCTCTGTTCGGTCGATGGGACTGGGAAGTACTGCACCATCCACCGTACTCCATGTACTTAAGTCCTTGTGACTTTGGTTTGATTCCGAAGATGAAGGAACCACTTCGTGGCATTCGCTTCAGAACTGTTCCAGAGATTCGACAGCCAGTAGACGGCTCCATTCGCACCATCAACAGAACTGGCTCTGCTAACGGTATACTACGCCTTCCGCATCGCTGGCAACAGGTTCTACACAACGCTGGTGACAGTAACAGTTGCAAACATGTAAAACTTTTGCATCAGTTCTGAATAAATAGTTGCCTCTATCTGCGTTCCAACTCTCGTATACAGGGTGTTACAAAAAGGTACGGCCAAACTTTCAGGAAACATTCCTCACACACAAATAATGAAAAGATGTTATGTGGACATGTGTCCGGAAACGCTTAATTTCCATGTTAGAGCTCATTTTAGTTTCGTCCACCTACACTGAATGGAGCACGTTATCATGATTTCATACGGGATATTCTACCTGTGCTGCTAGAACATGTGCATTTACAAGTACGACACAACATGTGGTTCATGCACGATGGAACTCCTGCACATTTCAGTCGAAGTGTTCGTACGCTTCTCAACAACAGATTCGGTGGGCTATGGATTAGTAGAGGCGGACCAATTCCGTGGCCTCCACGCTCTCCTGACCTCAACCCTCTTGACTTTCATTTGTGGGGGCGTTTGAAAGCTCTCGTCTACGCAACCCCGGTACCAAATGTAGAGACTCTTCGTGCTCGTATTGTTTACGGCTGTGATACAATACGCCATTTCCAGCGCCGCATCAGCGCATCAGGGATTCCGTGCGACGGAGGGTGGATGCATGTATCTTCGCTAACAGAGGACATTTTGAACATTTCCTGTAACAAAGTGTTTGAAGTCACGCTGGTACGTTCTGTTGCTGTGTGTTTCCGTTCCATGATTAATGTGATTTGAAGAGAAGTAATAAAATGAGCTCTAACATGGAAAGTAAGCGTTTCCGGACACATGTCCCCATAACATATTTTCTTTCTTTGTGTGTGAGGAATGTTTGCTGATAGTTTGGCCGTACCTTTTTGTAACACCCTGTATATCAGAATATAAATGCATATGATTGTCGACACACACAGTAGGTTAAAGGATAGGGTACACTGAACTACAGGGCGCGTCAAAAAAATATATAAACACTTTCAACTGTCATAGACAATTTATTTCCCATTCTATAAGGTTAAATATCTGTGAGAAAGTAATGTTATGTTTCTTCAAAAGGTGGCAGCAGTGCAAGGAAGTAACTGCACCATGGCGGACGTGCGTTCTAGCTTTGAAGCGCGGAAGCAGATAATTAAATGGTACTGGAAGTTTGAGAATGTAGCTGCGGTTGGAAGGCAGTGGAGAAGTGAGTATGGTACAGAACCACCTGCAAGGTTCAAAATTACACTTCTACGAGACAAATTTGAAATTCATGGAACAGTGTGTGATGTGCATAAAGGTCGATCAGGGCGACCTCGTACAGCTACAAGTGGCGATTCCACAACTGCGGTCTCGGAACTGTTTCAGCGTTCGCGTCAAAAATCTTCAAGGCAAGCAGCACGTGAGAGTAATGTAAGTGCTAGTAGTGTGCTACGCATTCTGAAGAAAGGCAAGTTTCTTGTGTACATTCCAAGGCTGGTGCAACAGCTAAGTGACGACGATCCAAATCGAAGGTTAGAATTTTGTGAATTGGTTTAGGAGATAGTGATACGTGAACCGGAATTTATGAGTAGCATAATTTGGTCGAATGAAGCCCAATTCAAACTGAATGGAACTGTCGATAGCCACAATTGTGTGTACTGGGCTGAAGGTAATCCTCACATTACAGTTGAAAAGGCTGTGAATTCGCCTGGTGTAAATGTGTGGTGTGGTTTGTCTGCAAGGGGACTCACTGGGCCTTCCCGCTTTGAAGGTACTGTTACTGGAGAAACGTACCTAACAGTGCTTGCTGACTCCATATTCCCTGCCATTCGTGCATTATACGGTAGTGACGAGTTTTATTTCCAACAAGATGGCGCCCCGCTGCACTATCGTAGGGACGTACGAGCATACCTGGATCACAATGTGCCAGGCCAGTGGATAGGACGCAGGGGACCAATCGAGTTTCCTGCACGCTCTCCAGACTTCACACCGCTGGATTTCTTCTGTGGGGCACAGTAAAAGATGAGGTGTACAAACGTAAACCACGTAACCTGGACACACTTTGGAATGAGATTCATGCGGTGTGTGCAGAAATCTCATCGGACACTTTGGTACGATGTACGGAATCAGTGGTGACTCGTGCTCAGAAATGTATTGATGCTGAAGGCCTCCAGTTTGAACATTAATCACATTTGCAAAGTACATTTATTTTTGCAATTGGACTTTCAGCTTTCCATTTCCAGAAATTCAACATTGTAGAACGGGAAATAAATTTTCTATGACGCTTCAAAGTGTGTATACATTTCTTTGAGGCTACCCTGTATTATGAGAACAAGAGTTGACTCGAGAACAAGGAGCTCCTACTCTCTATGATGGAATAGATTGACGATAATGACTGGAGGTCCTAATGAATCAAATATTAATCTCCCGTCTATAGAGCAGTATCGCAATTAATAGTGAGAGCTCAAATGGGATCACGAGGAGAAACTGGCAAGGTGGACTTGTAGCAAAGCGAGCGCGCGTGCTGCTGAGGGATTCAGTATAAAACTGAAAGGTCCCACAATGCCGGAGCCGCAAAATACTGTACCGGTACTGAACTCTGCAGCACATTGTCGGTAGGCAGCATCCTGATGATGTAGGCAGCGACTCTGTCAACCACTGGCCTCGAAGGCTGTCCAAGAATTCCAAGCTCTACCGAAACAGACCGACCACTTCGCAAGACTGTCCGACTCCGGCGAAGATCAGAGCCCCAATACCACTGCACCCGCGCAACACAAGAGCGAAACCAACGTTGCTCAACACCCTACTCTCCCCGAGAAAAAACAAAAGTGGCTCAAATGGCTCTGAGCACTATGGGACTTAACTTCTAAGGTCATCAGTCCTCTAGAACTTACAAGGGAACCTCCCCACCGCACCCCCCTCAGATTTAGTTATAAGTTGGAACAGTGGATAGGCCTTGGAAAACTGAACACAGATCAATTGAGAAAACAGGAAGAAGTTGTGTGGAACTGTGAAAAAGTAACCAAAAATACAAACTGAGTAGTTCATGGGAAGACATGCAACATCAAGGATATCGGCAACGCAGGAGCGCCGTGGTCTCGTGGTAACGTGAGCAGCTGCGGAACGAAAGGTCCTTGGTTCAAATATTCCATCGAGTGAAAAGTTTATTTTTTTATTTTCAGTTTATGTGACAAACTCTTATGCTTTCATCGCTTTTTTGGGAGTGATTATCAAATTCACAAGAAAACGTAAATCGGGCAAGGTAGAAAATCTTTTTACCCATTCGCCAAGCGTACAGTTTAGGTGGGTCGACAACATATTCCTGCCATGTGACGCACATGCCGTCACCAGTGTCGTATAGAATATGATGTTTTTTCCTGTGGAGGAATCGGTTGACCTATGACCTTGCGATCAAATGTTTTCGGTTCCCATTGGAGAGGCACGTCCTTTCGTCTACTAATCGCACGGTTTTGCGATGCGTCGCAAAACACAGACACTAAACTTATTACAGTGAACAGAGACGTCAATGAACGAACGGACAGATATTACTATGCAAAAATAAAGAAAGTAAAATTTTCACTCGATGGGAAGACTTGAACCAAGGACCTCTCCTTCGGCAGCTGCTCACGCTACCACGAGACCATGGTGCTCGTGAGCTAACTGTCTCCATGATATTGCCTATGTCGCCCATGGGCTACTCACTTTGTATATTTTGCTTATTTTTTCACACTTCTACACAACTTCTTCCTGTTTTCTCAATTGATCTGTGTTCAGTTTATCAAGGCCTATCCACTGTGCCAACTTATAACTAAATCTGAGGGGGGTGCGATGGGGAGGTTCCCTTGTTAGAACTACTTACACCTAACTAACCTAAGGACATCACACACATCCATGCCCGAGGCAGGATTCGAACCTACGACTGTAGCGGTCGCGCGGTTCCAGACTGTAGCGCCTAGAACCGCTCGGCCACCCCGCCCGCAAATCAGCATTCAGTGCTGATTCCAAAATTCCCCCACACTGTCTCGGAACATATGGATCGCATTTCTTTAACTGTTGTGCAGACAGGTGTGCAGCATACTGCTGCATCCATTTTCAATCAGCTACCATCAAGGCCCCAGGAGTAGACAACATTCTATCAGAACTACTGACAGCCTTGGGAGAGCCAGCCCTGTCAAAACTCTACCATCTGGTGAGCAAGATGTATGAGACAGGCGAAATACCCTCAGACTTCCAGAAGAATATAATAATTCCAATGCCATTGAAAGCAAGTGATGACAGGTGTGAACGTTACCGAACTATCAGTTTAATAAGTCACTGCTGCAAAATACTAACGCGAATTATTTACAGACGAATGGAAAAACTAGTAGAAGCCGACCTCGAGGAAGATCGGTTTGGATTCCGTAGAAATATTAGAACACGTGAGGCAATACTGACTCTATGACCTATCATAGAAGCTAGATTAAGGAAAGGCAAACCTACATTTCTAGCATTTGTAGACTTAGGGAAAGTTTTTAACCATGTTGACTGGAATACTCTCTTTCAAATTCTGAAGGTGGCAGGGGTAAAATATAGGGAGCGAAAGGCTATTTACAATTTGTACAGAAACCAGATGACAGTTACAAGAGTCGAGGGGCGTGAAAGGGAAGCAGTGGTTGGGAAGGGAGTGAGACAGGGTTGTAGCCTCTCCCCTATGTTATTCAGCCTGTATATTGAGGAAGGAGTAAAGGAAACAAAAGAAAAATTCGGAGCAAGAATTAAAATCCAAGGAGAAGAAATAAAAACTTTGGGGCTTGCCAATGAGATTGTAACTCTGTCAGGGACAGCAAAGAACCTGGGAGAGCAGTTGAACGGAATGGACAGTGTCTTGAAAGGAGGATATAAGATGAACATCAACAACAGCGAAACGAGGATAATGGAATGTAGTCGAATTACATCAGGTGATGCTGAGGGAATTAGATTAGGAAATGAGACACTTGAAGTAGTAAACGAGTTTTACTATATGGAAAGCAAAACTACTGATGATGGTCGAAGTAGGGAGGATATAAAATGTAGACTGGCAATCGCAAGGAAAGCGTTTCTGAAGAAGAGAAATTTGTTAACATCGAGTATAGATTTAAATGTCAGGAAGTCGTTTCTGAAAGTATTTGTATGGAGTGTAGCCATGTATGGAAGTGAAACGTGGACGATAAATTCAAAATGGTTCAAATGGCTCTGAGCACTATGGGACTTAACTACTGTGGTCATCAGTCCCCTAGAACTTAGAACTACTTAAACCTAACTAACCTAAGGACATCACACACATCCATGCCCGAGGCAGGATTCGAACCTGCGACCGTAGCAGTCGCGCGGTTCCGGACTGCGCGCCTAGAACCGCTAGACCACCGCGGCCGGCGTGGACGATAAATAGTTTGGACTAGAAGATAATAGAAGCTTTCGAAATTTGGTGCTGCAGAAGAATGCTCAAGATTAGATGGATAGATCACATAACTAATGAGGAGGTACTGAATAGAATTGGGGAGAAGAGGAATTTGTGGCAAGACTTGACTGGAAGAAGGGATCGGTTGGTAGGACACGTCCTGAGGCATCAAAGGATAATCAATTTAGTATTGGAGGAGGGTAAAACTTGTATAAAGAGATGAATACACCAAGCACATTCAGAAGGATAAGCCGCGCGGGATTAGCCGAGCGGTCTAAGGCGCTGCAGTCATGGACTGTGCGGCTGATCCCGGCGGAGGTTCGAGTCCTCCCTCGGGCATGGGTGTGTGTGTGTTTGTCCTTGGGATAATTTACGTTAAGTAGTGTGTAAGCTTAGGGACTGATGACCTTAGCAGTTAGGTCCCATAAGATTTCACACACATTGAACATTTTGAACAGAAGGATGTAGGTTGCAGTAAGTACTGGGAGATGAAGAAGCTTGAACAGGATAGAGTAGCATGGAGAGCTGCATCAAACCAGTCTCTGGACAGGAGACCACAACAACAACAACAACCACAAGTATTAAAAAAAAATCTTAGCAGTAATTCTCGCGCTTTCAAATCTAAATAGTAAAGATTCCTCGTGGGTCACTCCTATTTTGTTGAGGAGATACTTGAAAAATTAAGGTAATTCTTATGTTACAGTGTGGAATGCTTTTACTTAAACTTATGGCTTGACTTTTTTTGGTTTCATAAATATTTTCTTTAAGCTGTTATTACTTTTATGCTTAATGTAATGACACGTTTTATGACCTTGGAAATTTGCTCCTCAATTTGGTCGTACAGAACTGGACGTGTAAATAAAATAAAAATAAAACTCGTTACCTTAGGCTGGGGTCACAGTAGCTCCGATATCGGTGGATTTCGCCGACGACCATCGGCCGGAGACAGCGATCTTTTCACATCAGTAAGCGACTATGTGCCTGGTCACACTATAGCCGATCTTATCGCCCGAAAGGCTTTGAACGATAATCCGTGAAATTCAAATTAGTTTCTTCGGTCAAATTGACCGACGTTCTCGCACACGAAATATGGAGCGTGAGACACACATAGGTTTAGTCTAAGAAAGAATGACTTTGTAGCATCCTGAAGATAAAAACATCATAATCTGGATGTAGTTTGGAATGTATGGACTGAAAACGCAGGTTTATTCGAAATCTCAAGTTGGCAAAATAATTTGTTCAAGTGAATAGGGTTGTGTATCTTAAATCCTTATAGCTAACGTACTGGAACCTTTTCGTGGTAAGACGACATCACCTGTCTACAAATTATTATTACTGCTTACTGACGTATTGTGCAAATTTTGGTAATGATTCTGTTAATATTAAGTGGTATACGAAAGTGGTGTACGGTATCAATTTCGACTTTCAACTGCGTTAGGTTTTTAGAGTGTGTCTTATGACTACGCTTTATGCTTTTCTTTTACTTGCGCGTTAAGTGACAGTCATCGAAGGTTAATTGATGTTCGTCTGCACAACTATAAATAAATACAGCGTAACAGTGTCTATACGCTATGTGATCAAAAGTACCCCCCACAACACACTTTTTTCACATTAGGTGCATTGTGCTGCCACCTACTGCCAGGTATCCGTATCAGCAACCTCAGTAATCATTAGACATCGTGAGAGAGCAGAATGCGGCGCTCCGCGGAGGACTTCGAACGTGGTCAGGTGATTGGGTGTGACTTGTGTCGTACGTCTGTACGCGAGATTTCCATGTTGTTGTTGTTGTGGTCTTCAGTCCTGAGACTGGTTTGATGCAGCCCTCCATGCTACTCTATCCTGTGCAAGCTTCTTCATCTCCCAGTACCCACTGCACCCTACATCCTTCTGAATCTGCTTAGTGTATCCATCTCTTGGTCTCCCTCTACGATTTTTACCCTCCACGCTGCCCTCCAATACTAAATTGGTGATCCCTTGATGCCTCAGAACATGTGCTACCAACCAATCCCTTCTTCTAGTCAAGTTGTGCCACAAACTTCTCTTCTTACCAATCCTATTCAGTACCTCCGCATTAGTTATGTGATCTACCCATCTAATCTTAAGCATTCTTCTGTAGCACCACATTTCGAAAGTTTCTATTATTTTCTTGTCCGAACTATTTATCATCCATGTTTCACTTCCATACATGGCTACACTCCATACAAATACTTTCAGAAACGACTTCCTGACACTTAAGTCTATACTCGACGTTAACAAATTTCTCTTCTTCAGAAACGATTTCCTTGCCATTGCCAGTCTACATTTTATATCCTCTCTACTTCGACCATCATCAGTTATTTTACTCCCTAAATAGCAAAACTCCTTTACTACTTTAAGTGTCTCATTTCCTAATCTAATTCCCTCAGCATCACCCGACTTAATTCGACTACATTCCATTATCCTTGTTTTGTTTTTGTTGATGTTCATCTTATATCCTCCTTTCAAGACACTGTCCATTTCGTTCAACTGCTCTTCCAAGTCCTTTGCTGTCTCTGACAGAATTACAATGTCATCGGCGAACCTCAAAGTTTTTATTTCTTCTCCATGGTTTTAATACCTACTGAAACACGTATGTAACGCAGCAGCGATGGCGAGGCATTGTAGCATCTGTGACCAGAGAGTATGCGCTTGACCGCGCGAGTGTTGCGAGCGGTTCTCAGTCAGTAGTAGTCTTTGCGAGTTAGTTGTCGCTATGCAGAGTAGCAGTCAGTCAGTCGTTGCGAGTCTGTCAGTTCAGTCGTTGCGAGTCTGTAGCTCTGTCTAGTTGAGAGCAGTACTCAGTCTGTAGTCGTCATGCAGAGCGGTCGGTCAGTAGTAGCAGCCCAGTGCGGTTGTGTGATGTAGGCGGTCGGCAACAATGGTCAAGATGAGGAATAAGGTATACTGTTAATTAATATAATCATTAGATAATGAAAAATTTTATTTATTGTAATTATTCTCCAACAAGTCTCCCAATAATAATTTTTTATTTCAAAAGTATTTTCTCAAAAATTTAATTTTTTATTGAACTCAAGATTTCGTTGCACTTCCCATTTCATTCCACTTCTTTTGAAGAAAAATTCCACTAAAATCACAAAAAAAAGAGAATATTATTATTTGCAATGCAGTTCCTCCAAGCGGTGCGCAACAACAAGAGCAGATATGTGACATCCATTTATTCTGAGGTAAGACTTTAATTCTGATTGTTTTTCACAGGGCCAAAGACCGATGTTTCGGTTTAATTGAATTTTCTTGTCACTGAATGGACTTTAATTTTGAAGGATTTATATTTGAGTCAGATTGCGTATTTTCACATTTTTGTTGCCATTGTCAGTACATTTGATTGTGGGCAAGTTACGCATAGAGTAATGTCCATCAGCATTTCTAATTAGTATCGTTATTTTCTTTTAAAATTTTTTGTGGGGAGGTTACACTTGGCGACACCCAGTCCAGGATCGTATTTCGTTGAGAGTCTTTTGAGCGACAGTCAGATATCTGCTCTTATTTGCTTAGATAATTAGGATTTGGCGCAACGCTTTTAATAATATTGTGACTTTCTTTCTACAGGTCAACGGCAATTTGCTGCTTTGTTGTATTTGTGTGTTGCTTTTGCATTGTGCTTATTTGCTTTGTGAAAAATTTTGACTTTTGTAAAAATGCCGCGAAAGACTGTGAATAGTGTATCGCGAAGTATTGTGAATGAAATTACCGACTTAAACAACGTGACCGATAGTAATTGTGATACGCAACGTAATGATGACAATCCTGCGTTCACTAACAATCAGTGCATTCCAACCACTAATGATGACTTTCACCTTAATGATGAACAAACGAACTCAATTGTCTCGTCTGTTAACTTGACGACAATTGATGACGCAGAATGCTCTATGGTAATGAGCGCTGTAGAGCTTAACACACCCGATTTGAAAAATTCAAGTAATGTACAGTCAAATCTGTCTAATGAAAATGAACAGATCACACAAAGTAGGACAGATGTATTTAATTCCGAAACAATGACTGATAGTATACATTTGACTGACAAACCTTTTTGTAAATCTCAGAATAACCAAATGGTTACAGTAAGCGAGAGAGTTCCAGATCCACCACTAAACAGCACAGAGAGTATAAACGCTAACTTTGGCTTTGAACAAATTATGGTAAGATTGCTACAACAACAGAGTGAAAATTTCAAACAGTTTAATGAAAGATTTAATAAAATCGATGAAAATTTCAAACAACAGAACGAAAAACTTGACAATAATGACAAAAAACAAGACAAACTTAGTGAACAAATTAGAGACGTTGCCGCGCAGTGCCATGACACTAAGGAACAATTGCGCGTGGAAATTGAGGCTTGTTCTCAAAAAAATAGCGAAGAAATTAAGTCTGTTGCGCAAGAATTAAGAGAAATGCAAACAGCCGCAACAGAAACACTCAGAGACGAAATTAGCGGAGTCGCTAAACAATGCTCTGAAAAAGCTGCACAATTACGGGACGAGTTTAAAGCAATGACGGTAGAACTTTCGCGCACTATGGACGCAAAGATAGACGCGAAATTCGAACAGCAGAACACTCAGATTAACGAGCGCTTTAGTCAGCACATACAGAACAGTGATACGCGTTTCCGCAGATTTATTCAAGATCAAAACAAAGTAAAACGACAAGTCATGGAAACAATCACTGCACAGAGACAAGAGGACAAACGTAAAATATTCGCGAAAGCGAAGACGTATGTAGACAATAATATTACTACAGTGTCCGACAAAATTAATACCATAGAACAATTGAACGCGGAATTACGGGATGAAATTTCTGATCTTAAAGCAAAAACGGATACACACACAGTAAATATTCAAACAGTGACAGATAGATTCGAACAACTAGATCTAACACAGGATTGCGATGTCATCAAAGCTGATGTTAAAAAACTGAGCGAAACTACGCGCAAGTTGCAAAAACAGATTAATGCGTCTGATTCTAAAACCGATGATCAGGTTAAAGTACTGACTGAGAAATGTGATGAATTGGCCAGTCGTATTGATGTTATCGAAAATACTAATGACAATAAATCAGACGATACTGCACCGGTTTCTTTTATCCAAACACCTGAATTTCAAAATTTACAGCTGACAATTAATGAAATCGATTCATCTAACAACACGTTACGTCGGAAGTTATCAAATTTACAACAAGAAGTAACAGAGATGAAAAACATTTCAGTTAATAACATACCACAACAGACGCCACTTTATGAACATTTGTCAGAGTCACGCAGCGTGTATAATGTGAGCAATTTACAGCAACTACGCGACTTAAAATCCGAAAAGCCACGCGACTTAAAATCTGAAAAGCTACGCAACTTGAAATCCGAAATGACACAGACGAACAGATTCACACACAAACCTGAACGTGTTATCAAACTGAGTGACGAGAACGTAGATTTCGAGCAATTTGCATTTGTAAGCAAATGTAAAGAATTTAATAATGACAGAACACAGATACACGATTTGCACTGTATACGACAATTTATCTTTGTACATTCACCGCTATTATCGGTAATGGAGAAACTAGCTTTGAACCAGATGCGACAATTTATTTTTGTATTTACAACAGCATTGCCTGTAATGAAGAAATTTGAATTAGCACGAATACAACAATTTGCCTTTGAAATTTTACCGCTATTGCCTGTAACACAAAAGCTAAAATTTATTTGCAGTGCGTAAATGACCTCAGGGGATTCATTACGCTTTAATGAATATGTGCCGTAGCGAGCATAGGGCCCCGAGCTGTAGTAGTGCTATTTCATCTTTAGTTTTCTGCACTGCTGCCTTTTCTTCTACTATCCTTTATATCTATCAAAACTGCTCTTTAACTATTGCTCTACCTAGAATTAAGAAAAATGACAATGAAAACCGGACATGACAAATATTTTACCGAATGTGACAATTTTCATTAGGCACTCCAGAACCAGCGTAACTTTATTAACAGATAAAATCGTAATCATCAGTATGTACAAAATTTCAGCAGTCGGAACCACATTTTTGGTAACAATACACGCTTTTCACTACAATAGCATGAAAGTCAACCGCTTAGCATACCTAACCAACAATGCAGTCTACAAGGTCAACCAAACTTTAATGTTTCGCCGCGTGCACGTATAGTCCCAGCTCCAACAAATAGTAACGCATGGCAGCAAAGAAATAACTACGTACAGACAACACACTATTTCAACTCGCATCGCTATGCGCCGTATAGAAATTACTATCATGACAGACGTAAAAATGATGAGCACAATTTTCAGCGTACATTTAATAACAGTCGATCTTTTCAGCAGCAAGAACATTAGCAACAACACATTATCATGAATGATCCAGACAATAGGTGTCATCCATAGCGTAACACGTCAGTATGAAATAACAGAACAGTTCATACAGTGGATATGCCACAACATTCTCCCGTAAATAATAACACGTACGATAGAATTTAACCAGATACAGCACAGATTGCATACTACAGTAACGCAAACATTACTTTTGACAAGCAGAATTTTGCTCACGAGAATGTTATTTGAAGCATGTTTTGCTGAATGCTCCACTATTATCGCACCCAGATCTTACTAGAAATTTTTCCATTGCCACCGACAGTTCTAACACCGCTTTAGGCGTACACATTTTCC
This sequence comes from Schistocerca americana, assembly GCF_021461395.2. Classification (NCBI taxonomy): domain Eukaryota; kingdom Metazoa; phylum Arthropoda; class Insecta; order Orthoptera; family Acrididae; genus Schistocerca; species Schistocerca americana. The sequence goes on along the minus strand of NC_060129.1, from coordinate 76,372,664 downwards.
AGGAAATTGAAGAAGATGGTTCAATAGTAATCAAAAACATCGCATTTGCAAGCCGCATTCTGTCACCTGCTGAGCGAAATTACTCTGTTACAGAATTGGAAACATTATGCGTTGTCTGGGCTTTTACGAGATTTCGGCACTTTCTTTATGGCAGACATACCACCGTTTACACAGACCATAGAGCGATACAATTTTTACTTTCAGCTAAATTCACTCACGACAGGTTAAGCAGATGGAAACTATATTTACAGGAATTTAATTTTACAATAGTTCACATTCCCGGTACGCAAAATGTTATAGCAGACGCCCTATCGCGTTCTCTCAGTAACAATCAGCAAGACGTAGCAACCAACTTCTGCAAAGCAAATTTCAGCGTCATGTACATTCAACAAGTTGCATTTGAAAATTTTATTTCATCGTCATTACAGGACATAGCACAAGAACAAAATAAGGACAATGTGTGGAAAGAAATTAAACACCTTTGGCAAGATAGGAAAAATGTTACGATTAGGAACCACTACACTGTACGCAATGACATTCTGTTTCGCCGCTCTCATCCTGACAGCAACATTTGGTTATTATGCATTCCTGACGAACTGGTTAACAAACTAATTTGGTACACTCATTTAAGCTACGCACATTACGGAGCACGAAAATGTTTTCTTATACTGAGACAGAACTGTTATTTTACCAACATGGAAAAACGTATACGACGAGTTTTAGCGTCTTGTAAAATTTGCCAGAAAGCTAAATCAGACACCACTTCACATATTCCTCCTTTATATCCCATTATACCTGTGAAATTAAGACACATGGCCGCAGTAGATATTTTTGGTCCGATTCCGAGAACTAACAGAGGTTTTTGCTACATTTTTGTCGCTGTTGAGCTCACTTCAAAATTTGTTACTTTCACTCCGTTACGCAAAGCTACTGCTAAAACTGTTTCGAAAGCATTTGTAAAACATTTTCTATTTCATGTAGGGCATGTAATGAAAGTAATTTCTGATAATGGATCTCAATTTCGTAGTAGTGTATGGACACGCATGTTACGAGCTAGAAACATTTCTCCGATCTATATATCCAAGTACCACGCTTCTTCGAACCCTTGTGAAAGATTAATGAAGGAAATTGGTAAGCTGTGCAGAATATACTGCCACAAAAGACATATTGATTGGGATACACACATACTCTCATTCCAAGATGTAATTAATTCCATTCCAAATGAATCCACTATGCTATCTCCGACTGTTATACTGAAAAACGTTGAACCACCGAACAAAATTAAAGAATTAATAGAATTCCCCAAAAATCGTCGCCTACGACACCACGAAATAATTGACATTGCGCTGAACAACATCAAACGTGCCGCAGAGCGCCGGAGAAGACAGCAAAAACAGGTTTGTACACGCCGCGACTTTCACGTTGGACAGAAGATATTAGTACGTACACACTATTTATCCAGCAAATTAAAAGGTAAGTGCAGTAAATTTGAACTTCTATACGCAGGTCCGTATCGGATTCGCAGCATCCCTCACCCCAATGTTGTACACGTCGAAACTTTGAGAACCAGAAAATCGAAAGGCAATCACCATATCTCAAACATTAAACCGTTTATTGAGTGAAACCACTGTATGATTCAACACACTATGATGCCATTTACTAATGCAATTAATTCACCTGACTAATTACTGATGATTATTGTATTTTTTCTTGGCAAGTGCCCGGCAAGGTAAGGTTAGCAGGTCGCTTTTCTTGTCGTTACACATCAGACCGTGCACATTTTCCATTTTTTTGTGTATATGACTGTACTCCAGTTTTGTTTGTATGCACTATGAAATAGTTAAGATATAACACACACCAGTCGACTTTGACATTTTTTTTTTTTTTGCCTTATGACATCTCAACATCGTGACTGTTTCACATTTTTTTGCTACTGCATTGTATTATTCTGTGTACATTTTTTCGCATCCGAACACTGTCAATGTCTTGGACATATTACGTTTTCTGTCATGTTATGCTGTATGGTTAATTGTGTCACCATAAACCAGTCATTATTTAGTGGGTATAGGATTTAAATGCAAGACATTAATCTTTGTTCATCAATTTCAGAAAGGAATGATGATTCTAAGAAATAAATTTAACATAAATGGGAATTTCACCTACGGAATAAACGAAAGGAGATGCAATAACTTTATGAGGAAGAGTAAAGGGATCAGGATTAACAAGCATTAACAAGACTATACTATACTCATCACAGAATAGCAGTCTTAACTAATTTTTTCTTTCAGATTACAAGGTGATTGATGCAGGCTGTCAGACTGAACTACACATCTTAGTTTTAGTGATGAAATATGCTAGAGATAAGGAATAGTTATGTAATGAGTAATGAAGTGATTTTTTGCAGATGATAGTGAATACTGATGAATAATGATGAAGGAAATGGTATTATGAATAATGAAGTTTTTCTTTACAGGTGATGATAATGGTGAAGTTATGATGATATGGATAATGAAGTTTTTTTTCTTTATGCCACGTAGTTATTTAAGTATTTGTTGCGGTTTGCTTTGACAGCAGGTGTTACATTGCATAGTAGGATGACGGAAAGTTTTGGAAAGGACAGCTATGGAACACATTTTATACACATTTCACTACTTGTTAATTCGAAGTTCACTACTTTTCAGCATAGTGTGCGTTTCTTCTTTCAGGTCAATAATCCGTTTTTGTATTTTTTCCAGGAGAAGTTTTTCATGACACTTATTAAACCTGTTACTTATTATACCTGTTCTAGTACTTGCATTTTTATATTTTTTACCCATTTGTGTTTATCATTTATAAATGTGATCACATGTACTGCCTTGTTACATAATCTTGCTACAGCTGACTCATGACGAATGACGTTACCTATCCTCATTTGCAGCAATAGGTCAAAAGCAAAAAGTATTATGCCTCAGCAATTAATTATCGATCCCAACGCAATGCATTGCTACCAAAAAAAATGTATTACCAGTCCCACATAATGTCACTAGTTTATGATAATTCTGAATAATACTGATCAACTCTGAATAGCATGTCACTCGAGTAATGACCTCTTAATGAGACTATATTCAAAATAATGCTTTGTCACTAGCTAATAACTGCCACTGTTTATTGTAATGCCTGTGATTACTAATGATTTGACTGTAATTAACTGATTTTTAATAATGACTTTGTAATGATCTGAATAATACTGAATGATGAACTATGTTTTATTCTATTCAATACTTGATGGCCACTGAGTGCCAATAATTAATGTCAATCAACGAAATTGTTATTAATTATGCCATTGATTAGCTCTTGTTTCCAATGTTGATACTTTGTAATTGGAAATAAATGTGACTGTTTCATAATGCTTTGTAATTAGGAAAAGACTAATAATTCTTAATAGATTGGAATGACACATAATTAATTAACTATGGTACTGTTTAATAATGCTTTGTAATTAATTAAGGCTAATAATTCTTAGTATATTGAAATGACAAATGATTAATTAATTAACTGTAATTAGACAAATGATTAATTAACGACAAATGATTAATTAACTGTAATTAGACAAATGATTAATTAACGACAAATGATTAATTAACTGTAATTATACAAATGATTAATTAACTGTAATTAGACAAATGATTAATTAAAGACAAATGATTAATTAACTGTAATTAGGAGAAGGTTAATGATTCTTGATTATACTCTGTAACTGAAAAGAATGCGATTATTTCATAATATTTTGTAACCAGGAAAAGAAGGCTACTGATTCTATGTAAAACAATTAATGAACATTTTTCTGTAATACTACATACTTGGTACAGAAATGTTCAATAACTGGGCTATGAATGCCACGAACTATCAATGAAGACTGTAATTGTCAATATTATGTGACTTGATGTCCTTCACCTCATAAGCTGACTACCCTGAATTACTGCAATGTCCATTTGTCCTGTTTATCCCAGTGATCATGGAGCACTATATTTGGTTTTGCACTAATTCTACGTTGGTGTGCCTTGTAAGAGTGTGGTGTTGACACGACATGCTGTCCACCACCATGAGCGATGAAGACATTATTATGGTCCCACTGTTTGGTGTACCTAATGTACTGCCAAAATGAAAACATGGAACATTACTACGACAGTTCAGTGTCTTGGCTACACTGATAAATTCTGATGGGAAAAGAACTTCAAGTTGTGTCACTTGGTGTTGTACTACTGTGGAAAGATATGGACTTTCAGAGCAGCTGTGTGCAATCTAAAGTGCTACAACCATGATGCAATCCTTCCCTTTCCTATCCTGATTCTTGTCACATAAAAAAAATTTTATTTTTGGTAACATCATTTATGTTCATAGGTTATACATTTTTCGATTCGCTAAACTCCAGTGTGAGTACACTTATGTCACTGGTCGACATGATGTTTGCCATTATGTTTATTTGTTGTGAAAATACTAAAGACATTTTTCAGTGCATGTGCACTTTGGACATGAATTTTTTTTTGCCATTATGTTTATTTGTTGTGACAATGCTAAAGACATTTTTCAGTGCATGTACACTTGTCAACATAATATTTTTTGCCAGTCTGTTTATTTGTTCTGAATATGCTAAAGAATCTTTTCAGTGCCTGTGCACTTTGTTATCTGTCAAATAATTTGTATATACTTTTCTGATTTGCTACTATGTTTTGTACTCACATTTTGTCTTTGTCTGATATATTTTGTACTTAGTGCATGTGCACAACATTTACTTTATGTACTACATCTAATTATTCTTGCCAGTCTGTTTATTTGTTCTGCATATGCTAAAGAATTTTTTCAGTGCCTGTGCACTTTATCTGTCAAAAAGTTTGTATATACTTTTTTCTGATTTGCTACTATGTTTAGTATTCACATTTTGTCCTTGTCTGATATATTTTGTACTTAGTGCGTGTGCACAACATTTAAATATTCTGTAAGTTGTAGGATTTTGTTAATTAAAGAAAAATTTTGCCGCGCTTGGCAAGTCCAAATGACTCACCATCGCTGCCAAATTTTTGCCCCCCGAGTGGAGGGTTATGAAACACGTATGTAACGCAGCAGCGATGGCGAGGCATTGTAGCATCTGTGACCAGAGAGTATGCGCTTGACCGCGCGAGTGTTGCGAGCGGTTCTCAGTCAGTAGTAGTCTTTGCGAGTTAGTTGTCGCTATGCAGAGTAGCAGTCAGTCAGTCGTTGCGAGTCTGTCAGTTCAGTCGTTGCGAGTCTGTAGCTCTGTCTAGTTGAGAGCAGTACTCAGTCTGTAGTCGTCATGCAGAGCGGTCGGTCAGTAGTAGCAGCCCAGTGCGGTTGTGTGATGTAGGCGGTCGGCAACAATGGTCAAGATGAGGAATAAGGTATACTGTTAATTAATATAATCATTAGATAATGAAAAATTTTATTTATTGTAATTATTCTCCAACAAGTCTCCCAATAATAATTTTTTATTTCAAAAGTATTTTCTCAAAAATTTAATTTTTTATTGAACTCAAGATTTCGTTGCACTTCCCATTTCATTCCACTTCTTTTGAAGAAAAATTCCACTAAAATCACAAAAAAAAGAGAATATTATTATTTGCAATGCAGTTCCTCCAAGCGGTGCGCAACAACAAGAGCAGATATGTGACATCCATTTATTCTGAGGTAAGACTTTAATTCTGATTGTTTTTCACAGGGCCAAAGACCGATGTTTCGGTTTAATTGAATTTTCTTGTCACTGAATGGACTTTAATTTTGAAGGATTTATATTTGAGTCAGATTGCGTATTTTCACATTTTTGTTGCCATTGTCAGTACATTTGATTGTGGGCAAGTTACGCATAGAGTAATGTCCATCAGCATTTCTAATTAGTATCGTTATTTTCTTTTAAAATTTTTTGTGGGGAGGTTACACTTGCCTCACGTGTTCCAACATTTCTACGGAATCCAAACTGATCTTCCCCGAGGTCAGCTTCTACCAGTTTTTCCATTCGTCTGTAAAGAATTCGCGTTAGTATTTTGCAGCCGTGACTTATTAAACTGATAGTTCGGTAATTTTCACATCTGTCAACACCTGCTTTCTTTGGGATTGGAATTATTATATTCCTCTTGAAGTCAGAGGGTATTTCGCCTGTCTCATACATCGTGCTCACCAAATGGTAGAGTTTTGTCAGGACTGGCTCTCCCAAGGCTGTCAGTAGTTCTAATGGAATGTTATCTACTCCCGGGGCCTTGTTTCGACTCAGGTCTTTCAGTGCTCTGTCAAACTCTTCTGAAAAGGCCGCTGCCCCTCTTCAGGAACCACACGTTTGTCTGGCCTCTCAACAGATACCCCTCCGTTGTGGTTGCACCTACGGTACGGCTATCTGTATCGCTGAGGCACGCAAGCCTCCCTACCAACGGCATGGTCCATGGTTCATGGGGGGGTAAGCTATTTGCCGCTCTTATTCTTTTGTTAAAATGTGTCTGGAATACACTGCAACCTATATTGCTACATAATTGTGAAAATGATGATTGAATCTGTCGGAGTAATACATTCGCTTATTTCTGAAGTCATTTTATCCAGCGTAATATGATACTCCATGCGGGAAGGGGCTATAGCCCCCAAGGCGCCCCCCCCCCCCCCCCCTGTTGCCACCACCCCTGTTGTGAACGTAATGGTTTTATAACACTTTGAGCACACCCAAAGTAACTTTATCGTCTCAACACAACTCTCCATTGAGAATGACATGCTGTGTTCTGTTGGCTGGAAACTCTTCAGTACAATCACACAGCCGGTCTGATATTCTGGACACTTATACTTTTATTAGGAGGCAGTGTGGAACTGTGTCGAACAGCTTATGGAAGTCAAGGAGCACTGGGTCAACCTGGGGACATGCTTTTTGGTTGTCGGGGATTAACAGAATGAGGTGGGTTTCACACGATCCTTTTGTTTTCTTTCTTTTGTATTTCTTCTTCTTCTTCTTCCATTGGCAGAACATCCCAGAATGGAACTTGGACTCATCTCGGGACTTTACTGTAGACCACCAGTTATGGCATCCAGCATGGGCTGTGCCTTCTCCAGCATCGTCACTCCGTCTCAACCTCAGTTGTCCTCTTGCTCCTCTTCCTCCAGGTTCCCTACAGCAGGCTTCCCTTACAGGATCTGTCTCATCAAGTCGTATTACGTGTCCAGCCCATCTCAGTCTACACAACTGTGTAAACTTCACCACATGTGAGAAGTGTTGCAGAGAAGGCAAATGGTTGACTTCAGTTTATTTGGAGAATTTGAGGAGAATGTGGTTCAGATGTAAAAGAGACCGCATATCGGAAATTGGTGTGATCTATTCTTGAGTTCTGCTCGAGTGTTTGGGATCTGTACCAGGTCGGATTGAAGGAAGATATCGAAGCAATTTAGAGGCTGGCTGCTAGATTTGTCACCGGTATGTTCCAATAACATCTAATTGTTACGGAGATGCTTCAGGAGCTCAAATGGGAATCCCTGGAGGAGAGGTGACGTTCTTTTCTAGTAATACTATTGAGAAAATTTAGAGAGCCGGCATCTGAAGCTGACTGCTGGCCGATTCCACTGCCAACAACATGCATTGTGTGTATGGACTACAAAGATAAGATACGAGAAATTAGGGCTCATATGGAGGTATATAAATAGATCCCTCACTCCATTTCAGAGCGGAACATGGGAGGGAATAACTAGTTCTGGTACGTGGTACCCTCCGCCACATACCGTACCGTGGCTTGCGGGGTATCGACGTAGATGTTGATCCTCCGTACAGTGGCCATAAAGCTCATCATTCCTTCATCCCCTCCAACTCCCATTTTTTTTGTCCTAAAAAGGAGGTATTCCGTCTCCAGAAATGTCATAATACATGGCTGCAAAACATGTTCCAAAATTCTACAACAGACCGATGTCAGAGATGTAGACCTATAATTTTGTGCGTCTGTTCGACGGCCCTTCTCAAGAACGGGAGTGACGGTGTTTGGTTTGTGGGGCACTCAACTGCGCCGTCATCAGCGCCCATACAAAGTCCCAATTTTCACACAGTCCAGTTTTTTTTACACAATCCAATCCAGCCACTGTCATGAATAATGATGATGATGAAGATGAAATGATGAGGACAACACAAACATCCAGACGGGCAGAGAGAATCCCCAACCAGGCCGGGAATCGAACCCGGGACCCCGCGATCGAGGATGGGAATGACCTCAGCTTTTTTCGAATCGTCAGGAACACTTTGCTCCTTCAGAGACCGCCGGTAGACTGCTAGAAGACAGGCAAGTTATGTCATATGCTCTGCGTAGGATCGAATTGGTATTCCGCCAAGTCAAGTTGCCTCTCTTCTGTCGAAAAATTTCAGTTGCTTTTCTACCCATCTACATCAGTACTCCACTAACCACTGCACGGTGCGTGGCGGAGGGTACCCTGTACAGCTACCAGTCAATCACAGTTTACAAGGAACCTGAATGATTTTTTTGGTGGTCAGTTCCCCCTCCACTGACTAATTTCTTACCAGAATCAGTCGTTCTACACATTATCAGTAATGCCAAATGACATGTACATCATGACAAATCTGACTTCTGCTCATCTTCAGCGCAGTAAATGATCAACACAAATAAGTGCTTTAAACTGATTTCCTGTGTGATGATGGTGGTTACAACAGCCTGTCTTATGTGCAGTACATTATTCATGTACATGTTCCGTGGCATGTTTGTTAGTACCTCTCTAGTAAAAATATGCATAACGTATTTTAACTTGTTCCACATTCATGAGGAACATGTCACTTAAGACTTGTGGAAGTAATATCTATTTATATAATTATGTCTTACGTATTCTGGTTTTATGACTTCTTGTATATCCTAAGGGATCTTCTCACTACGGACCTATGGAGCAAAAACTGTATCTGATCTAACCTACTTAAAAATTACCCTATATTAATCATTCCCCCTTGGATATTTTTCTGTGAACGCCAGTCTGTATCACTCGCATTTATATAATTTTATTGTATATAGAGTTATTGCAAATACGTGTGCCTACTTACCATTAAAAACTCTTCCTTCAGTGAGATGCAAATTGCGCAGCGTGTTTTTGGTATAATACAACACAAGGGCGCCCTGGGTGTTGACGCAGAGAACTAAATGAATTGAGGTGGCCGTCCGTTCGCCAGGTAACGAGTCGTTCGCCTGGAGGTTCGCACTCTCACACAACAGTATCTTGTTTCGTTGTCAGTACTCTTAACAACATTGAAAATGTGGCACTGTGCAGCCGTAAATAATTTTTAAAACCTTCGGGATCATTGTCACGGACTTGGATAATAAAGGCGTATATCCATAGCAACCTCTGTCCTTGCACAGCATTTACGCACGTCATTTTGTCTTTTTCTAGTCGTTCCTGAGTTGCTTCAAAATTCATAGAGGTACGGTCAGTCTATGCGACTAATTGAAGGGCAGTTTGTTTATTGCCGTACGCGTTTCGCTACTTGTATTTGTGAAGCATCTTCAGTAGCCTGTAATACATATTTCTTTTATACATATAATAAATGTATGTTGTGGTAATTACAATATGTTACTATGTTATATTTTGCCACGTTTTTCTCTAGTTTTTCATATTAGAATCAACTTTTGTAGCACAAATTTCGTGAGGTAAAATTATTGTTCGGTGTTTCGATTTCCAGTGCTGTTATAACGTGTGTGGTTCTGGAGATATGTTCATTAGTCTCCATGCTCCAACTGGCCGATTTCCGGCGTTCTTTCACACACATTTGTTACAACACATCACTAACATCATTAGTATTTTAAATTTTCTGATCAACATGTATGTGCTTACAAGCGTTTAGTGTTGCCAACTGTCGCTACATATTTATCTTTATCTTTCCTATTTTGTATGTGTTGTGTGTGTAGTGTGATACTTTTGATTTGGTGTGTGTGTGTGTGTGTGTGTGTGTGAGAGGGAGAGACACACACACACACACACACACACACACACACACACACACACACACAAGATATACACATACATACAAAACAAAAAACAAAACAAATGAAAAATATCAAACCACACACTCGACACAAACAAAAGACGAAAGATATAAGCACACAGCAACAGTTGGCAACACTAAACACCATAAACATATACATGTTGATCAGAAAATTTAAAGTGCAAGGTATGTATTGTGAAAACTGTGTGTTAAATAACGCAGGAAATCGGCCAGTTGGTGCACGGAAACTAATGAACACATCCCCAGGATCACACGCATGGGCTAACAGCGCTGGAAATCGCAAGTAACACCAAACGATAATTTCGCCTCACGAAATTTGTGTTACAAAAGTTGGTTCTAATCTGAAAAACAAGAGAAAAACATGGCAAAATGTAAGGGTAACATATTGTAACTTTCACTAACATTTATTAAATGTATAAAAAGAAACATGTGTTACAGGCCACTGAAGATGCTTCACAAATAAAAGAAGCGAAACGCGTATGGTAATAAACAAACAGGCCCTTCATTTAGTTGCATAGAGCGAATACAATTCCTTGAATTTAAGCACGTATTTGTCTCCGCTAATATTAATTTTGTCTGTGATGAAATAAACAAAAAGGGTGAGCATACTTACTATAAATACAAAAGTTTGTCGCTGTGCAACTGTTGTATACAGGGTGTTACAAAAAGGTACGGCCAAACTTTCAGGAAACATTCCTCACACACAAATAAAGAAAAGATGTTATGTGGACACGTGTCCGGAAACGCTTAATTTCCACGTTAGAGCTCATTTTAGTTTCGTCAGTATGTTCTTCCACCTACGCTCAATGGAGCACGTTATCACGATTTCATACGGGATACTCTACCTATGCCGCTAGAACATGTGCCTTTACAAGTACGACACAACATGTGGTTCATGCACGATGGAACTCCTGCACATTTCAGTCGAAGTGTTCGTACGCTTCTCAACAACAGATTCGGTGGGCTATGGATTGGTAGAGGAGGACCAATTCCGTGGCCTCCACGCTCTCCTGACCTCAACCCTCTCGACTTTCATTTATGGGGGTATTTGAAAGCTCTCGTCAACGCAACCCCGGTACCAAATGCAGAGACTCTTCGTGCTCGCATTGTGGACGGCTGTGATACAATACGCCATTCTCCAGGGCTGCATCAGCGCATCAGGGATTCCGTGCGACGGAGGGTGGATGCACGTATCCTCGCTAACGGAGGACGTTTTGAACATTTCCTGTAACAAAGTGTTTGAAATCACGCTGGTACGTTCTGTTGCTGTGTGTTTCCATTTCATGATTAATGTGATTTGAAGAGAAGTAATAAAATGAGCTCTAACATAGAAAGTAAGCGTTTCCGGACACATGTCCACGTAACATATTTTCTTTCTTTGTGTGTGGGAAATGTTTCCTGAAAGTTTGGCCGTACCTTTTTGTAACACCCTGTATACTGTGTAAGGTATTTTATGTTTACGGCGTTGCTCATCGAGCCATATACGTTATCTCGCATTTCTAGCTGCTTCTCTCACACAAATAATGATAAAAATTCAGAAATTCAGGGTCGGCACCAGCCCAAGCCGTTCGTAACCATTTAGAAAAAACGGAGCTCGAAAATTATTAGTTTAAATACTTTAATAATTTAATTCCAAGTACGCAAATTTCTTTAAGCAGCCAGATAAATAGCACCCCATGTCGTGCATGAAGCAACTTGATTAATTCAGGATTGGAAATCAGAGTAAGGGGGTAAGATCGACACCAAAGAGTTTACCTTTCACGTAGATTATTTATTGTAACTAAATATTTGGTTGCACATCCTAACTACACATAACTGGTGCCTGACTCGAAATATTTAAGTAAGATTTACGTGAGAATGAAACAGAGCACAATTTAACTACAGCAAGAAGAAACACAGAAGACGGGGGTGGGAGACAATGATACTATCATCTACTTTGCATTAATACCATAAAAATATCTCAGTCAGATTCGCATTACGATTCTACACGTGCACTATTCTGGACAGAGGTTTAACCAATGCACGAGGCTGTGCGTAATTATTCAACATACGGTGTCTGCTGCTTGCAAAAGGCCGAATTAGAGCACGTGGTGCATTCTGACTCAAGCTGTTGTGCTGCTTTGTAGACAGCGCACGAAAGAATAGACATTCTTGCAGAAATTGTAGCTCATTAAACAAGCAAACTGTTTAAAATAAAGCCTATTGCGGTGCCGTGGTGGACCAGAAGGGTCTTTGATTACCGAACACGTGGCACAAAATCGACACACAAAGACAAAAGCAATTTCCACAAAATATAAGAATAAAAATCATTTTAAAAAATAACTCGCTTCACACGCTTCAGGTACGCTGAAGTTATTAAGTATTTCACCAGCTAATATAACGAAGCCCTAACTCCACCCGCTTCCTATCACCTGAAACCCCCCGTACTCACCAGGCGTTCATCGAAGAGTGCCGCTTTATCTCTCGAGATTACCTAGCTCCCCGTGCAGCGGAAGCTACCAGAGGGGTAGGCCTCCGTCATCAACCTCACACACAAAAACAGCCTTCGACTTAGATGGGTAAACCTCTATGTTGAGGTATTGGAAACCTAAGTTGGTCATCCTGTGCTCTCCTTCGAACGAGAAGCAACATCGTCTGCCCACAGCAGACGATGACCATCTCAGCGATTCCCACAAAACAAAACCGAAACCCCACATTAAACACATACAATATTCAGTAGGCCTTATTTGAGTGCTCAGTCTTTCTGGAAGAGTTCATGAATTGAGCTAAAATTAGGTAGTAAAGTGAATACATTGTACCGAATCTGACAAGCGTTCCATGAAACGACTTCACAGAGACGTTTCAACTGGCGTGCAGTTTGTTACAAGTGATAGCTTACCTCATGTAGTTTATATTGATGTACTTCTATGTCTCCTCTGACAGCATCTGGTTTCCTTTCTCTCTCCAGCAGAGTTGCTGTCACAGTGGTGTATATGCAGGAGAGTGTTCGATGTGTTTTGCGTGTTCTGAAACGCGGTCGCCTCTTACAGTTGCTAAGTGCCTATGGTCAGGATCCACCAGATGTGAGGGGCATCAGAGGATGCTATGAAAGATTTAAGGGGGATTACGTGAAGGCGCCCGAAATTTTATTGGCTCTTCATTTCCCACATGCTACTGAAATTTTAATTCCTGAATATTACTTTCCAATTTCATCCCTAAGTCTGATAAAAACGTTAATTAACAACTGCTTGAACTGGGCCATCCGCCACTGTTCTTATTTTTGTTTTCTCATTTTATTTATTCCTCTGACGTTTTCTTCCAGTTTTATGCAGTCGCGATGAGGGGAATGTTTAAGTGTTTAGCGAATTCAGAACTCAACAAAAGTGTGTGCATCGAAAAACTCAAAATCCTAATGGAAGTTATAACTCCCTGATAGAAAAACCATGCCCCCAGACAACAGTCGTTCCCAGAACTCTGATAAAGTTGCAGCATATGATGCTTGCTCAGTTCCTACAGATGCTAGCATTTGATCCAGTACCTTTCACACTGTCTGTATTGAAGGGAGTCGCTAACAGGAAAATTGATGCAGCTGACATTATTGTTACTAAATTTAAAAATCAGGTTAACCTATGAGGACAAGTAAAGCAAAGACTGCTCGATTATGAAGAGGAGAGAGGATGTGGTTTGCACTAGTGCACCCAGGTAAGGTCTAATACAAACACTGTCAAATCTTTGATTCAGGATTCCTTAACTTACATTTTGGCAAATTTATGTACTATTTAGTACTTAAATTTGGCAGCAATTAGTCAATACTATAGTCAAATATTCTGGAAAAGGAATTTTCATTTACTGCAATAGTAAGGCATTTATGCAAGAGAGAAGCCATAAGATTTGCTATGTTTTTTCCACAGAAATTTGGAGAGGTGTAAAAATCTAGCAAAAGAAAATATCAATTTCTGTTCCACAGATATTTGTAATAATGGTATGTCAAACCTAGTACGAAAATGCATTTACTTTGTCCTCACAGATTTTTCAAAAAAGGAAAATTTGTAGTCACCTTATTGAATAAATTTACGTTATTTATTATTGAAAACGAATAACTTCAACAACCATGAAAACGTATGTGTTTATCCATCTAATATTCCCTAACGACTGTGCCAAATTAAGTTACTTTACTTTGAAAACTTTGGACGTAATAAGGGTTTTTATTTTTTTCTCTCAAAGTATTCCAACTTCGCGTACATCCACGATTAATTATACTGGCAGAGTTCATGACAAAGCAGGAAGTGGTAGACATGGAATGAGTGACCACACTGTTGGTACTGTGTGTACAGGGGTGTAGGCATGGGGGACGATGAGTGGATCGAACCACACCCACTCCCCCTCCTCGAGACCTGTGAAGATCTTTTTTTCTTTTTTAACACGTTTTTATTAGGTCGCTTTCTTGTCTGTCTCATACTTACATCCCAATGAGCTGCAGATGAGAAACTTCCAAAGTATAAGGGGCATTCAAAAAGAAACGAGCCGGAGGCGTCATTACAGAAACCACTACCTGTATGTTAGAAGTATTGACCCTGGCTGTTGAGACTTGTCCCACTGTGACTGTGAATGGCTGTCTCATAAAATTCCCAGGGCTGCGGTGTTAACCAGTTCCTCACGTACAGCTGGACGTCGTCGTCCGAGGTGAATCATTTGCCCCTAGGCTCACGTTTTTCTTTGAGCAGGATGGCCCCCTTCCGATCCACTTCCTGCAGCATGGGACATCAGCTAATGCCCAGCATTACTCGACCACCATTCGGCAAGCGATCAAATCGAAACGACCAGGCAGTGTCACCCGCGGGGCCATTATGCTCCACGACAATGCAAAGCCTCATACGGCTAACACAGTCATGGCACTCCTGCAGAAATTCAAATGGGAGGCTCTCGGCCACCCTCCATGCAGTCCCACCTCTCTCCCTGTGATCACGCCATTTTTGGTCTCCTTAAGAAGGTTCTGAGGGGCAAATGATTCACCTCGGACGACAACGCTCAGCTGTACGTGTGGAACTGGTTCACATTGCAGCCCTGGGAATTTTATTAGACAGCCAGTAAAACAGGTTCTGGCGAAAAGTTTGGAATTAGAAATGTTGTGAAGATGGAGTTGTCAAGGCAGGAACCTGAAAAAATAAAAGTTCCATCTTGTTTACCACACATGCCAGAAGTACATCATGCTTATTAGAAGACATTAAAAACAGCTGAGCAGTCCAAGACAAACGACGAGAGCAGTGACAGTGAACTTTGAATACCACTATTTAGTGTTTTCAGATATTAAAACTGTTAAATTTAATTACATTATATTAACGATTTTATGTAGACGTAGTTGCGGATGCTTACTGTCACGAGATTGTTTTTTCTTGGTCATTGCTTATAACAGCATTTACGTCACGCAACCACACTAGTTAAATGCAAGGCCCCAATTCATGATTATTAAATATGGCTAAAAAGTGCCTGAAATTTACATCACAAACGAAAGTGCTAGGCTCAGAACCCACGCAATATTTTACGACCTAATTTCTAAACAATACGTGGATTTATTCAGAGAAAATTGTAACAGAATTTAATTAGAAAAAAATAATTTTCAAACACAAGACGCCATACCTTGGCAGTCCTGGCTGAGTCGGAAGGCCTGTGGGAAATGAACATTTTTAATGTACGAGGTGCATTCAAGTTCTAAGGCCTCCGATTTTTTTTCTCTGGACTGGAAAGAGATAGAAACATGCACATTGTTTTAAAATGAGGCCGCGTTCATTGTCAATACGTCCCAGAGATGGCAGCACCGTACGGCAGATGGAATTTTACTGCCAGCAGCGAGAATGAGAACTGTTTTAAATACTTAAAATGGCGACGTTTTCCTTACTTGAACAGCATGCAATCATTCGTTTTCTGAATTTGCGTGGTGTGAAACCAATTGAAATTCATCGACAGTTGAAGGAGACATGTGGTGATGGAGTTATGGATGTGTCGAAAGTGTGTTCGTGGGTGCGACAGTTTAATGAAGGCAGAACATCGTGTGACAACAAACTGAAACAACCTAAGGCTCGCACAAGCCGGTCTGACGACATGATCGAGAAAGTGGAGAGAATTGTTTTGGGGGATCTCCGAATTACTGTTGAACAGATCGCCTCCAGAGTTGGCATTTCTGTGGGTTCTGTGCACACAATCCTGCATGACAACCTGAAAATGCGAAAAGTGTCATCCAGGTGGGTGCCACGAATGCTGACGGACGACCACACGGCTGCCCGTGTGGCATGTTGCCAAGCAATGTTGACGCGCAACGACAGCATTTCGTCAGTTGTGACAATGGATGAGATGTGGATGCCATTTTTCAATCCAGAAACAAAGCGCCAGTCAGCTCAATGGAAGCACATAGATTCACCACCACCAAAAAAATTTCGGGTAAGCGCCGGTGCTGAAAAAATGATGGTGTCCATGTTCTGGGACAGCGAGGGCGTAATCCTTACCCATTGCGTTCCAAAGGGCACTACGGTAACATATGTATCCTACGAAAATGTTTTGAAGAACAAATTCCCTCCTGCACTGCAACAAAAACGTCCAGAAAAGGCTGCGCGTGTGCTGTTTCACCGAGACATCGCACCCGCACATCGAGCTAGCGTTACTCAACAGTTTCTTCGTGATAACAACTTTGAAGTGATTCCTCGTGCTCCCTGCTCACCTGACCTGGCTCCTAGTGACTTTTGGCTTTTTCCAACAATGAAAGACACTCTCCGTGGCCGCACATTCACCAGCCGTGCTGCTATTGCCTCAGCGATTTTCCAGTGGTCAAAACAGACTCCTAAAGAAGCCTTCGCCGCTGCCACGGAATCGTGGCGTCAGCGTTGTGAAAAATGTGTACATCTGCAGGGCGATTACATCGAGAAGTAACGCCAGTTTCATCGATTTCAGGCGAGTAGTTAATTAGAAAAAGAATCAGAGGCCTTAGAACTTGAATGCACCTCGTAATGAATAACATGGTATCTGCATTTTACATTCACAAGTAACATGGTATCCACCATATAATTGGTCTCAATGTGTTATGTATTGTTTCTTTTTTCTAACTAAAAAGATTTATTTCCATTTTGTAACCTCAACAGTGCATTCCTTAAGGGAGGCAGGACATCAAATGGGCCGACTTTGAGCAGGAGAGGCACCACAGGATATTTTAATTTCCAATGTCTATACTTTTGCAAATCCATAGAACTTTGTCAGCATGACCAACTTCTTTAATTTATGAAAAAAATTAATGAGCCGTTAAACTTCATGTTTAGAAAAAACTAATTTTGTAGTTAATTATCTCAATTTTTACCACAGTTTTACATAGACTTGGAAAATTCTAGAGTTTCATACACCTGTAAGTATGGTTTGCATCCTGTGCAAAAATTATCGAAGAATCTGTTACTTACGAACAAAAGTGTATACCTATAGCAACAAATGCAGCCAATAATAAGTCAATAAATGATGAAATTTCACATGTAAAAAAAATTATTCTGCTATGTTTTTAAACTTACACTGCTATTAGTGTGAATTCAGAATCCTTCCTGGTCATTCTGACAGTTTTATGAATTTATTTGTAAAAGTATACACAGTGGAAACTGCTGCTCCAAGTCGGCCCCTTTGATGTCCTACCCTCATTAATGTTCAAATACTTAGTTAAAACTTGAAGAAAAGATGTAACATAGTAAAATGTGTAGTTATATTTTTATGAAACTGCATATTCTAATATCTCCAAAGCACTAAAATGTCAGTTACGGTGTTTTATGCCCGAGCTCCTCATTTCATTCCCCTTGTCCCATGTAGGCAAGGGGTGGGATGTCAGCGGATACAAGTCGCCACTCTTCAGCCATATGGAAGCAAAACGCTTAAAACAGAATATAAAATTGGACATGAAAGTTGACAAAATGTATGTTTATCATAATAAAGACATATATTCACTTGCATAATGTAAAACATGAAAGGTAGATTTGCTGATCAATTAATATATATGGCAAGTGAATGTTTCACAAAAGATAAAAGACAGAGGGACAGCTACATAAGTTAAAAAAGTGTTGACTGATAAAGGTAGCAACACAGATGACTGACATGAGGAGTGAGCTTAGACTGCCAGGAAGAGGATTATCACTGGAATGTAGCAGTTCAGGTAAGGTGTAAGAGAGTGTTTGTTTGGGCGGATCTTTGGAGGAGGAATTTGGGGGAGTGAAGAGGGATGCTGTTCCAGACCAAGGCTTAGGATGTGAGTGGAGAGGAAGGGAGGGGGGGGAGGTTCTTTTCGATCTGGTAGGATGGGTGTACATCAGTATATCAGGGCAGATATCATAGTAAAGTAAGGGAAGGCGATTAATGTTTCATTGGGAGAGGACATAGAGAGTGTGGAGGTGTAGCATTGGGGAATGTGGTGGCAAAGGTGTGGCAGTATACCAGGAGCAGTGAGCAGGGAGGAAACTAAGGGGTGGGTAGTGTCGAGTTCACGGGTAATGTAGGATATTCGGAGGTGTTCAAGGTGGAAGAGGAAAGTTGGTACACAACGCGGGTGAGGGAGGGTAAGCAAATTCGAAAGCCTAGATGGAGTCTACATCTACATGACTACTCTGCAATTCACATTTAAGTGCTTGGCAGAGGGTTCATCGAACCACAATCATACTATCTCCCTACCATTCCACTCCCGAACAGCACGCGGGAAAAATGAACACCTAAACCTTTCTGTTCCAGCTCTGATTTCTCTTATTTTATTTTGATGATCATTCCTACCTATTTAGATTGGGCTCAAAAAAATATTCTCGCATTCGGAAGAGAAAGTTGGTGACTGAAATTTCGTAAATAGATCTCGCCATGACGAAAAACGTCTTTGCTTTAATGACTTCCATCCCAACTCGCGTATCACATCTGCCACACTCTCTCCCCTATTACGTGATAATACAAAACGAGCTGCCCTTTTTTGCACCCTTTCGATGTCCTCCGTCAATGCCACCTGGTAAGGATCCCACACCGTGCAGCAATATTCTAACAGAGGACGAACGAGTGTAGTGTAAGCTGTCTCTTTAGTGGACTTGTTGCATCTTCTAAATGTCCTGCCAATGAAACGCAATCTTTGGCTCGCCTTCCCCACGATATTATCTATGTGGTCCTTCCAACTGAAGTTGTTCGTGATTTTAACACCCAGGTACTTAGTGGAATTGACAGCCTTGAGAATTGTACTATTTATCGGGTAATCGAATTCCAACGGATTTCTTTTGGAACTCGTGTGGATGACCTCACACTTTTCGTTATTTAGCGTCAACTGCCACCTGCCACACCATATAGAAATCTTTTCTAAATCGCTTTGCAACTGATACTGGTCTTCGGATGGCCTTACTAGACCATAAATTACAGCATCATCTGCAAACAACCTAAGACAACTGCTCAGATTGTCACCCAGGTCATTTACATAGATCAGGAACAGCAGCGGTTCCCAGGACGCTTCCCAGGGGAACACCTGATATCACTTCAGTTTTACTCTTTGATTTGCCGTCTATTACTATGAACTGCGACCTTCCTGACAGGAAATCACGAATCCAGTCGCACAACTGAGACAATACCCCATAGGCCCGCAGCTTGATTAGAAGTCGCTTGTGAGGAACGGTGTCAAAAGCTTTCCGGAAATCTAGAAATATGGAATCAACTTGAGATCCCCTGTCGATAGCGGCCATTATTTTGCACGAATAAATAGCTAGCTGCATTGCACAAGAACGATGTTTTCTGAAAGCATGCTGATTACGTATCAATAGATCGTTCCCTTTGAGGTGATTCATAATGTTTGAATGCAGTATATGCTCCAAAACCCTACAGCAAACCGACGTCAATGATATAGGTCTGTAGTTCGATGGATTACTCCTACTACCCTTCTTAAACACTGGTGCGACCTGCGCAATTTTCCAATCTGCAGGTACAGATCTATCGGTGAGCAAGTGGTTGTATATGATTGCTAAGTAGGGAGCTATTTTATCAGTGTAATCTGAAAGGAACCTAATCGGTATACAATCTGGACCTGAAGACTTGCCCGTATCAAGCGATTTGAGTTGCTTCGCAACCCCTAAGGTATCTACTTCTAAGAAGCTCATGCTAGCAGCTGTTCGTGTTTCAAATTCTGGAATATTCCATTCGTCTTCCCTGGTGAAGGAATTTCGGAAAACTGTGTTCAATAACTCCACTTTAGCGGCACAGTCGTCGGTAACAGTACCATCGGCACTGTGCGGCGAAGGTATTGACTGCGTCTTGCCGCTTGTTTACTTTACATACGAGCAGAATTTCTTCGGATTTTTTACCAAATTTCGAGTCAGTGTTTCGTTGTGGAACCTACTGAAAGCATCTTGCATTGAAGTCCGTGCCAAATTTCGCGCGTCTGTAAATTTTAGCCAAACTTCGGGATTTTGCGTTCTTCTGAACTTCGCATGCTTTTTCCGTTGCCTCTGCAACAGCGTTCGGAGCTGTTTTGTGTACCATGGGGGATCAGTTCCATCTCTTACCAATTTATGAGGTATGAATCTCTCAATTGCTGTTGCTACCATATCTTTGAGTTTGAGCCACATCTCATCTACATTTGCATAGTCAGTTCGGAAGGAATGGAGATTGTCTCTTAGGAAGGCTTCTAGTGACACTTTATCCGCTTTTTTAAATAAAATTATTTTGCGTTTGTTTCTGGTGGATTTGGAAGAAACAGTATTGAGCCTAGCTATAACGACCTTGTGATCACTAATCCCTGTATCAGTCATGATGCTCTCTATTAGCTCTGGATTCTTTGTGGCTAAGAGGTCAAGTGTATTTTAGCAACCATTTACAATTTGCGTGGGTTCGTGGACTAACTGCTTGAAATAATTATCGGAGAAAGTATTTAGGACAATCTCGGAAGATGTTTTCTGCCTACCACCGGTTTTGAACAAGTATTTTTGCCAACATATCGAGGGAAGGTTGAAGTCCCCACCAACTATAACCGTATGAGTGCGGTATTTATTTGTTACGAGACTCAAATTTTCTCTGAATTGTTCAGCAACTATATCATCGGAGTCTGGGGGTCGGTAGAAGGAGCCAGTTATTAGTTCGGCTGTAAAGTATAACCTCCACCCATACCAATTCGCACACAGTATCTACTTCGACTTCACTACAAGATAAACCACTACTGACAGACCCAAACACTCCACCACCAATTCTGCCTACTCTATCTTTCCTGAACACCGTCTGAGACTTTGCAAAAATTTCCACAGAACTTATTTCAGGCTTTAGCCAGCTTTCTGTACCTATAACGATTTCAGTTTCTGTGCTTTCTACTAGCGCTTGAAGCTCAGGGACTTTCCCAGCACAACTACAACAATTTACAACTACAATTCCGACTGTTCCTTGATCCAAGCATGTCCTGTATTTGCCATGCACCCTTTGAGATTACAGCCCACCCCGTACTTTCTCGAGGCCTTCTAACCTAAAAAACCGCCCAGTCCACGCCACACTGCCTCCGCTACCTGTGTAGCCGCCAGATGAGTGTGGTGAACTCCTGACCTATGCAGCAGAACCCGAAACCCCACCACCCTATGGCGCAGTCCATGCAGAGAGTGATAAAACGATGGAGGAGCGGAACTCCATGATACATTTAAATATAAAGGCCATCATTTTAAAGGAAGACAATATGCATTCTTTAAATTATTTTTCAAACAAAGCAAGCAACTATCAACTAGCTGGTATCACATGTGGGCCATGTCAAAACAACCAAGACATTAACATAAATAACATATTTTCTAACCATGTTGGATGGAGTGGGGATGGACAGGTAGGGGAGGGGATAAGGGGTCACTAAGGGCAGGGAAATGGCAGATGAGGCGGGTGAGGGGTGAGGAGGAGGTGAGTAGTACAATAGGGAAGGACTGGTGGGTGGAGGAACTAGGGTACTTGAATTAACTTCGCCAGACAAGTAGAATAAAACCCACCAAATAGGGGCTTCAACAGATTAGAGCGAAATCCAATACAGCGTCTTGCAAGTTGTACTCATGCTGAGCCTTCTAGGTGCCCATGTGAACTGTAGAAGCTCATCCACATGAGCTAACGACATTTCATGGTGCAGTCGTAACTACAATGTGTTCAGAAAACATCAGTCAGTATCAACAGTTTAAATATTTTGATTGTTGTAATATGTGAAAATTTAAATTCTGTAAGTCATTACTGAGAAATGTAAATTTTGGGGCAACTCCACCTCAGAGCCTTTAACTATGACCTATACCTACTCTTAAATGTGTCTTGTTCTGAAATTTTTACCTATCTGTCCCATATATACTGAATCACAATCTATGCACATTAACTGGTATATGCCTGCTTTGTTGATATCTTGTATGGTATGTTGGATGTTTTTAATCTTTTCTGTGGTGTATGTTTTATTCTGTATGCCACATGTCTTCCTTGCATTCTCTGTTTGTGGGTTATTTTGTTATCAAATCTCAGTGTGTGTCTTGGTTTCCTTTAATTTGTGGTTTTTTGAGCTCAGTTTTTATTAAGTTTTCAGTCTACATTTTTCGATGCAAGCTGGTTGCCCACACTGTTGGTAAGTCTCATAGGATTTTAACTGCAACACCTCAGTCCGTTAGCTGACCATGTACTGTCCCCAGCTGATAGGTCAGAAAAGCAAAATTAGTTTCTGCCAGATTTAATTACACATTACCCACGAGTATCTCTTATTACTGTCTAAAGCTGCTTGTTAACCCCTTCAGCATGCTTATTAAATGCTTCAGCTTGCTTAATAGTTGCTTTACCTCATCTGTCTATTTTGCAGTTATTGCTTTCAGTCTGACTATAAATCCTTTTAATACCCATTAACATCGACATGACAACATCTAACTGATTTGAGAAGTGCTACCAGACTTTCCAGAATGTATTTTAGATCTGCAGTGGAGTGTGTTGATTTGAAACTTTCTGGTGGGTTAAAGCTGAATGCTTGGCGGAGACTCGAATGCAAGACCTCTGCAAAACAGATTCTGGGCTGTACACCTGGTCCAGTACACAGTTTCAAATTCTGGAGCGTTTGGCGCATCACTTCCCTGAGTAGCCTTTGTACATTAGATTGAAATAAACACCGGTTCAACTGTTGTGGAAACCTTTTGAGGTTTGCCTTTAGGCATTCACACTGTGAGCTTCACCCTTAGGGTGTGTTTGCACCTGTGCGACTCGCGCCTAGTCGCCGTGTGCCTGTGCTTGCCTGACACACAAGCAGAGGCATGCATGTAGGTCCATGCCTGTTCCTCGACATCTGGGGGTGCGGGTGATTCCATTTACACCTGTGTTCACACTGGGCGCTTCTGGTTCCATGTGGGGGCAGGCTGCAGCCACACGGTGACTAGCTGTAAGGCACACACATGTAAACACACCTTTAGTACAGCTTTTGAAGATTGCAGCAGAAGGCAGTCTCTAACATACAACAACAATTTTGATACAAGGATTATGTGGGCCTGCAATAGAAGCACTTTTAAGCGCCATGTGGGGGGGTAAAAACGGCATCTGTGGAAAGGTGTTTAAATATTTAAAGCCAAGCAACATGAAATACTCAAGAGTGGAAAAAGTTATTTTTTTTTCACAAAATCTATTGAAATCCAAGCCACATATATCATTACTATTGCCCCTGACTGCCAGGTTGTTTCCATAAGAGTGTGCAAAAATTTAACAGGAGAGAGGATGCTTCACTGAGCAACTTGAGCCAGGGGACATGGGGTCCAAGAAGTCCGCTTAAGAGGAGTAGTAGTAGTAGTAGTAGTAGTAGTAGTAGTAGTAGTAGTAGGTATTCTGCCTTAGGGCAGGTCTTGTCATGGGTTTAGCCTCTTCCACTTTTGTCTGTCCATAGCCAGTCTTTTCATATCTGAATATTTGTTTCCTTTGATATTGTCCAGCATCTTCTCTTTCCCCTTCCCTTTTTCCCGCCGCCACTCCTATTCCTTCCTTCAATAAACAGTCCCTCCTCAAACAATGTCCAATCCAGTTCTGTTTTCTCTTTCTAATGACTTCAGCATGTTTCTTTCTTCTCCAGCTCTTCTTAGCACTTTCTCATTCCTTACTCGGTCTTCCCATTTCGCTTTTTCCATTCTTCTCCTTATCCACATCTCAAGTGCCTCCAATCTTCTTTCCTCAATGTCCAGGTCTCCACACCATACAGTGCAACGCTCTAGATGTAGCACTTGGCAAGTCTTTTCCTCAGATCTTTGTTTAGCGGTCCACAAAGTAATTTCTGTATCCTGTTGAAGCCCTCTGCTACCATTACAATTCTTTTCCTAATATCTATTGAGCAATACATATAATCCATTATTACACTTCCCAAGTAATTGAAGTTAATCACTTGCTCTATTTCCTCTCCCCATATTTTCATACAGCATTTTCTGCTGTTTCCTCCAGTTACCATGCTTTTCTTTTTCTTCTTGTTAATCTTCATTCCGTATTCTTCTAATTGTGTGTTTAGATCATCTAACATTTGTTCCATCTCTCTTGCACAATCTGTCATCACAACCATGTCGTCTGCAAATCTTGTACACTCCACACTCTGACTCCCTGTACAAACTCCTCTCCTTCCATCAAAACTTTCATTAATAATTTCCTCCAGATAGGTATTGAACAGTGTTGGTGATAAACAACAACCTTGTCTTACACCTGTTCCCAGTTCAATTTCTTCACTCGTCACACCACCTATTCTTACTCTTGCTCTATGGTTGAAATATAAATTTCTAATTAGCCGTCTACCCCTCCAGTCAACTCCATGTTTCCTTAGGATTTCCATCAGTTTGTCCCATCTGACAGTCAAAATCTTCCTCAAGATCAACGAACACAACATACACCTTCCTTTTCTTCTCCACGTACCTCTCTCCCTTATCACTCTCAGTCGCCCAATGGTATCTAGTTCCCACTCCTTGCCTGAAACCAAATTGTTTATCTCCTATTACGCAATTCAGCTTTCCATATAGCCTTCTGTTGAGCGTCGTTGGCAAGACTTTGGCTGCATGCGATATCAGGCTCACTTAAGAAGATAAGAAGAATAAAACCACATTATTGTGTACATTTTTATTTACTTTAGTTACAGGTAACTGCGAACACCATTATTGACATAATGAACATAACATTCGCACTTTATCTTACAAAATGTGCTGAAACTGACGGCCACAAACTTCAATGCAAGCTGACATCGACAAAGAAGATTCTGACTCACCCTGACAAATATCCCTGGTGTGTTTCGAATCACATCACAGGCAGCTACAATTCCAGCAACTAATTCCTTCTCATACACAAGTATCTTTAGCAACAAATTTTAGGAAATCGTTCCCTGTACAGCCTCACAGCAGTGAGAGCATTGTGATGTCCTTTCCCATAGACAAGATGGATGCCTGTGGGCTCCACTGCTGCTTCATCATATTGTTCTGTACGTCTCTACATAGCACTGAGTAATGAATGGGTTTGTCGTTGATTCATAGCACATTCTGTCATGGAACAATTTAAATACCATACAACAGAGCCACCTTATGGCAAGTAAAATAAACAAACCAGTATCATGACTTTTTAGCAATCAGGCTCATCGTCTGTTTCCTTGCAGGAAATAAAGAATGTTCAAGTAAATTAACAGCACAGTATGCGTAAACTTGTACACATTAGTTGTAAATAATCTGGAAACAGTAATGCTAGACAAAGTGGTAGACAAGGTCACTTCCATATCTCTGCAAGCTGGCTTCTCTGATCCCAGGTTCCCTATGTCAAACTGTTCTCTTTGTCCTGCAACATCTTTGCATGCTCTTACAAAAACACCCTGTATACTTCACACACATCACATTAGCCATAACATGTAAGTTCATTTTTGTGCTTAGTTCTAATGTAACAAAAAGAACAGTCATTAAACCTGTTGCAGAATTCAAAAGGGTGATGATAAAAATAAAATTAAATAGCTCATTTTGCACTGTATAATGTTATGTACATAATGAATGACAAGAAAAAACTATCACAGAGTCAACAGTGAAGATGCTACTCTGACATGGAGAGCTTGAATACAGTGGTGAAGAAATGGTGAGCCACATTAGACAGGTCAGGAGGCTGATTGTCCAAACGCAAGTCACACTGTTGTTGGAAACCTCATGGTCATCGGTGATGACAATGGCTCCTTTGATCCTCACTGCTCCACACCAGGCGAGAACCATGATCCTTCACTTGAAGTCACCTGCAGAGTTTCCAGTTGATAGTCCACTAATCGTGGGTAAAAAAATGTAACATTGAATTAAAATTTTCACTGCAATCATTTTTTTATTATTTTGTTTCATACTTAGTTGGAAATGATAAATATTTTTTACCACATGTGCACCTAATTTTTAATATATTTTAAATTAGAGACTAACTGAACTAGAAAGAATTTTGTGCCAACCATACAGATCCTCTTACAGATCAATACTCACTACGCAAATCCTTATCGGGCAAGTAAGTTGTAAAGCAAGCTTAATGAGATATCTTGAGGACATACTCTTTACTGAACACCCTCTACTTTTCAGTGTGAGGAATATCTTTTATTAATTGTACATGTGCATCAGATTTTAGTGTACATTGGGTGACAAAAGTGATGAGATAGCAGTAAGCACATAACAAGATGGCAGTAATAATGAATACACAAGGTATGTAGCAAAACAACAGTGCATTGGTGGATCTGTGATTTTTACTCAGGTAATTCATGTGAAAAGGCTTCCAATGTGATTACAGCTGCACAGTGGGAATTAATAGACTTTGAAAAGACCAGGGAATGGTACTTTGAGCTAGATGCATGGAACATTCCATGTTGGAAAATGATGATGTTATGGTCTTCAGACCAGAGACTGGTTTGATGCAGCTCTCCATGCTAGTCCATCCTGTGCAAGCTGCCGCTTCTCCGAGTATGTACTGCAACGTACATCCTTCTCAATCTGCTTAGTGTATTCATCTCTGTCTCCCTCTGTGATTTTTTCCCTCCACACTTCCCTCCAACAACGAATTAGTGATCCTTTGATGCCTTAGAACATATCCTATCAACAGATCCCTTCTTCTAGTCAAGTTGTGCCACAAATTCCTCTTCTCCCTAATTCTATTCAGTACCTCCTCATTAGTTACATGAACTACCCATCTAATCTTCAGCATTCTTGAGTAGCACCACATTTCGAAAACTTCTATTTTCTTCTTGTCTAAACTACTTATCGCCCATGTTTCACTTCCATACATGGCTACACTCCATACAAATACTTTCAGAAACGACTTCCTGACACTTAAATCTATACTCGATGTTAACAAATTTCTCTGCAGAAACGCTTTCCTTGCCATAGCCAGTCTACATTTCATATCCCCTCTACTTCGACCATCATCAGTTATTTTGCTCCCCAAATAGCAAAACTCCTTTCCTACTTTAAGTGTCTCATTTCCTAATCTAATTCCCTCAGCATCACCCGATTTAATTCGACTACATTCCATTATCCTCGTTTCGCTTTTGTTTATGTTCATCTTATATCCTCCTTTTAAGACACTGTCCATTCCGTTCAGATTCTCCTCCAAGTCCTTTGCTGTCTCTGACAGAATTACGATGTCATTGGCGTATCTTCTCCATGGATTTTAATTTCTATTCCGAACTTTTATTTCCTTTAGTGCTTGCTCAGTGCACAGATTGAATAACATTGGGGATAGGCTACAACCCTGTCTCATTCCCTTCCCAACCACTGCTTCCCCTTCATACCCCTCGACTATCATAACTGCCATCTTGTTTCTGTACTAATTGTAAATAGCCTTTCGCTCCCTGTATTTCATCCCTGCCCCTTCAGAATTTAAAAAGAGAGTGTTGCAGTCAACATTGTCTAAAGCTTTTTCTAGGTCTACAAATGCTAGAAACGTAGGTTTGCCTTTCCTTAATCTATCTTCTAACGAAACGTCTTAGGGTCAGTATTGCCTCACATGTTTCAACATTTCTACAGAATCAAACCGATCTTCCCTGAGGTCGGCTTCTACCAGTTTTTCCATTCGTCCGTAAAGAATTCGTTTTATTATTTTGTGGCCGTGACTTATTAAACTGAGAGTTTGGTAATTCTCGCAGCTGTCAACACGAGCTATCTTAGCTATTCGAATTATTATATTGTTCTTGAAGTCTGAAAGTATATCGCCTGTCTCATGCATATTCCTCACTAGATGGTAGACTTTTGTCAGAACTGGCTCGCCCAAGGCCGTCAGTAGTCCTAATGGAATGTTGTCTACTCCCGAGGCCTTGTTTCGACTTAGGTCTTTCAGCACTCTGTCAAACTCTTCACACACTATCTTATCTCCCATTTCATCTTCACCTACGTCCTCTTCCATTTCCATAATATTATCCTCAAGTACATTGGCCTTGTATAGACTCTCTACATACACCTTCGACCTTTCTGCTTTCCCTTCTTTGCTTCGGACTGGTTTTCCATCTGAGCTCTTGTTATTCATACAAGTGGTTCTGTTTTCTCCAAAGGTCTCTAGTTTTCTGTAGGCAGTATCTACTTACCTCCTAGTGACAGTGGAAAGTGTTAGGAAGTCAATATTATGAGAGCCACATTGTTGAGGAGACCAAATTTCAGGTATTGCCTCTCACCACGGACAAAGTTCTGGCCGATGTCCTTCACTTAATTACCGAGAGTATCAGCTTTATCATAGTTGTCAGTGCTGATATACACGCAATACTGCATGAAATAACTGCAGAAGCCAGTGAGGGATGTATGACCAACATATCCAGTAGGACAATGCAGCAAAATTTGGGTTTATGGGCTATGGCAGCAGACGACCGACGCGAGTGCCTTTGTTAACAGCACGATGTCGCCTACAGCACCTCTCCTGGGCTCGTGACCAAATCAGTTGTATCCTAGATGGCTGGAGGAACGTGGCCTGCTCAGATGAGTCCCTGTTTCAGTTGGTAGGGTTCAAATGTGGCGCAGATCCTATGAAGCCGTGGATCCTAGTTGTCAACAAGACACTGTGTAAGCTGGTGGTGGCTCCACAATGGTGTCAGTGCATTTACATGGAATGGACTGGGTCCTCTGGTTCAAATGAACCAGTATTGATTGAAAATGGTTGTGTTCAGCTACCTGGAGATCATTTTCAGCCAGAGTTCATGTTCACAAAAAAAGATGGAATTTTTATGGATGACAATGCGCTATGTCACTGGATCACAGTTGTTTGTCACTTTTGAATACATTGTGAGAGCAGACAATGATCAATGTTATTACTAATAGTTATTATTAAAAACAGTCTTGACCACAAACTTACTTATTCTGGTAACCGGGTTCGACCTCGCCTGTGGTGATCTTCAGACCTACAAGTCAAATAGAAAATCTGATCAGAGGGCTACATACATTATAGAAAATTATATAGGACTACAAAGTCATAAAACGATGGATTACGAAAATGCCATATGAGCAGGAGTCTCCTTCTGGTGGCAAATCACTTCTCGATAGAGCAGTGCACGTGATACACTCTGAGGGTTACATTTCAAACAATTTGAAAATATTACATAATGTACCAAAAGGGCTTCTGCTAAATACTTAAGAAGAAACTGAAATATATTCACTTTATAAAAGTAAACCGTTATCTGTTTTAAATGAGCAGCTTGAATTCAAAGACAAACTTTCCTTTGAGCTTTTTTGACGATTTGCTTTAGAATGCTCACTCTTCTCTCATTTGTTAATAAATTTTTGAAACCATAAAACATTTTACACTTTGTAACCTTTATTATTTTGCCAGATATTATTTTATGACAGACAATGTGTTTTTAGAATGTTTACTTCTGTCTTGCTTTAAGACTGCATAATGCAAATTCAAATCCTTTTAATATTTTGATACTACGGCTCGTAATATTGTATTTTAAATTCCCTCTACTTCCTGACTAACGGTATATACACGATTTCTGTTTCTATATTTGTTTCATAAATAGTTTTTATATACTTATGTGCAAGTGATCTTATTCTATGATAACAGTCTGTCTCATAAGTTTCAGCCACTTCAGTTTTTCCTTTTCTTTTACATTTTATGAAGAAACAAAAGTTAATATAAAATGTTAGTATGTATATAATGTTGTGCATATATTTTATTGACCAATAATGCATGTCACATGCTTCAGTGTTTGTCACAGGTACCTGTTAATTTCGTACCTTACAGTGTCATTGTTTTATTCTTAGTCTTCTAGTACAATTTTTTTACTTTAACTATATTTTTGTTTATAAGACTGTCATGTAAAACAGAACATAGGAATGGCCTTTAATATTGTCACATCTAACATTTGTAATACATATAGGAGCGTCATAGGCAGTATTTTAAGAATATGCGCAAGTACCGTGCGCTCTCTATTACGTTCTTTCTCAGTTTTCATCTGCAAGAACTAATTATTATCTATCAAATAATCTATACAAATGGATGTTTCTTGTTAAATTGTATCTGTGCAGCAGTTACTGCAACACGCCAGTTAACGATTTTTGCAGCCTCCTTCATGGAATGCTCCCTGCTAGAGCGTCTATCGTTTCATAACAACATGCTGCTGTTCATGGTACGTATCGATATTAGAACTACCTCGTTGGAGAGTAGCCGGCTGCCGCATCTCTGAGCGAGAGCGAGAGCTGTCCCTCAACTAGGAGTGTCGGCAGTCGCGCTCTTAGAGACCGCAGAGGCGAGTGCAATCAGGGAGCCCTCAGCTCGAAAATCCCCCCTGGGTTTGTCACCACCCAGTAGAGCCCTTCCACCCCCAGCACAACTTCCACTTGCAAGTGCATCTAAAGTCAGAAAAGCGCCACAGAGCTTCGACTGCTACTTCCGAAAGGTCAAATGGCTCCGAGCACTATGGGACTTAACTTCTGAGGTCATCAGTCCCCTAGAACTTAGAACTACTTAAACCTAACCACCCTAAGGACATCACACACATCCATGCCCGAGGCAGGATTCGAACCTGCGACCGTGTACATCTACATGACTACTCTGCAATTCACATTTAAGTGCTTGGCAGAGGGTTCATCGAACCACAATCATACTATCTCCCTACCATTCCACTCCCGAACAGCGCGCGGGAAAAACGAACACCTAAACCTTTCTGTTCCAGCTCTGATTTTTCTTATTTTATTTTCATGATCATTCCTACCTATGTGGGTTGGGCTCAACAAAATATTTTCGCATTCGGAAGAGAAAGTTGGTGACTGAAATTTCGTAAATAGATCTCGCCGCGACGAAAAACGTCTTTGCTGTAATGACTTCCATCCCAATTCGCGTATCATATCTGCCACACTCTCTCCCTTACTACGTGATAATACAAATCGAGCTGCCCTTTTTTTGCAGCCTTTCGATGTCCTCCGTCAATCCCACCTGGTAAGGATCCCACACCGCACAGCAATATTCTAACAGAGGACGAACGAGTGTAGTGTAAGCTGTCTCTTTAGTGGAATTGTTGCATCTTCTAAGTGTCCTGCCAATGAAACGCAACCTTTGGCTCGCCTTCCCCACAATATTATCTATGTGGTCTTTCCAACTGAAGTTGTTCGTGATATTAACACCCAGGTACTTAGTTGAATTGACAGCCTTGAGAATTGTACTATTTATCGGGTAATCGAATTCCAACGGATTTCTTTTGGAACTCGTGTGGATCACCTCACACTTTTCATTATTTAGCGTCAACTGCCACCTGCCACACCATACACCAATCTTTTCTAAATCGCTTTGCAACTGATACTGGTCTTCGGATGACCTTACTAGACGGTAAATTACAGCATCATCTGCGAACAACCTAAGAGAACTGCTCAGATTGTCACCCAGGTCATTTATATAGATCAGGAACAGCAGAGGTCCCAGTACGCTTCCCTGGGGAACATGTTATACTTTGTAACCTTTATTATTTTGCCAAATATTATTTTATGAATGACAATCTGTTTCTAGAATGTTTACTTCTGTCTTGCTTTAAGACTGCATAGTGCAAATTCAAATCCTTGCAGTATTCTGATACTACAGCTTGTAGTATTGTATTTTAAATTTCCCTCTACTTTCTGACTAACGGTATATAGAAGATTTATGTTTCTATATTTATTTCATAAACAGTTTTTATATGCTTATGTGCAAGTGATCTTCTACAGTAACAGTCTGTCTCTTAAGTTTTAGCCACTTCAGTTTTTCCTTTTCCTTTACATTTTATGAAGAAACAAAAGTTAATATAAACTGTTAGTATGTATATAATGTTGTGCATATATTTTATTGACCAATAATGCATGTCACGTGCTTCAGTGTATGTCACAGGTACCTGTTAAATCCGTACCTTACACTGTCACTGTTTTATTCTTAGTCTTTTAGTACTATTTTTATACTTGATATTTTTGTTTGTAAGACTCATGTAAAATAAAACATAGGAATGGCCTTTAATATTGTCACATGTAAAATTTGTAATATATATATGAGCGTCATAGGCAGTATTTTTAAGAATATATGCAAGTACTGTGCCCTCTCGATTACGTTCTTTCTCATTCTCATCTGCAAGAACTAATTATTATCTATCGAATAATCTATACAAATGGATGTCTCTTGTTACACCTTGAAATTATATCTGTGCAGTATTTACTACAACACGTCAGTTAACGATTTTTGCAGCCTCCTTAATGGAAAGCGCCCTGCTAGAGCGTCTATCGTTTCCATAACATGGAACGTTTGTCTATCGATATTACAACAACCTCGCTGGAGAGTAACCTGTTGCCACATCTTTGGAATGGCGTCTATACTTAATACGGCAACCAGAAGCTTCTAAATGGTTCTCCAACAGGCCCAGAGAAGGCAACACATGTACTGTCGAAAAGATTTTTACTTTTAATTTTAGGTTTAATATTTTTACATATTTTATGTGACAATAGCTGTTGAACCAGCTAAGTTCCACGTATTTTTATGTTTCATTCTTGCCATTGTTCTTTTAATTACGAACTTTTTCGTTGTTCTTTGACTTAACCCATTGGTTAGCGATGACATCATTTTGTTATAAGTGGGCGGAGCCTCTAGTATATAAGTAAGACTGTAAGTAGGCTGTTTAGGTTTTTTTATTGGTAACGCCACGTAGCGCTCTGTATGAAAATCACTGGCTGTGCTGTGTGCAGTCTGTGGCTAGTTTGCATTGTTGTCTGCCATTGTAGTGTTGGGCAGCGGCAGCTGGATGTGAACAGCGTGTAGCGTTGCGCAGTTGGAGGTGAGCCGCCAGCAGTGGTGGATGTGGGGAGAGAGATGGCGGAATTTTGACAGGGGATGATCTGGATGTCTGTCCATCAGAGACAGTAAATTTGTAAGACTGGATGTCATGAACTGCTATATATATTATGACTTTTGAAAACTATTAAGGTAAATACATTGTTTGTTCTTTATCAAAATCTTTCATTTGCTAACTATGCCTGTCAGTAGTTAGTGCCTTCAGTAGTTAGAATCTCTTATTTAGCTGGCAGTAGTGGCGCTCGCTGTATTGCAGTAGTTCGAGTAACGAAGATTTTTGTGAGGTAAGTGATTTGTGAAACGTATAGGTTAATGTCAGTCAGGGCCATTCTTTTGTAGGGATTTTTGAAAGTCAGACTGCGTTGCGCTAAAAACATTGTGTGTCAGCTTAAGCACAGTCTTGTATAATTGTTCTAAGGGGACGTTGCAAGACGTGCACTTTTACGTTTTTTTGATACGCAAACTTAGCGGCGCAGGGTTCCCCGGCGGGCTCGTACGTCTCATACACTCATATCTCACGGACAGGAGTTTCAACACCAACGTGCAGGCTAACAATCGACACGACATGGTATCCAGGCAGGAGTACCCCAAGGAAGCATCCTAGGGCCCTTACTGTTAAACCTCTACATTAACGACTTCCCAGCTACACACAACACGACGGTGGCAATCTACGCGGATGACACCGCCATCCTTGCGCAAGATTGGAAGCCGTCTAACATTAACTCACGACTACATACTGCACACAGAACGGCGAAGCCTTGGCTGGTGAAGTGGCGTGTTAGAGTAAACGTCGACAAGTGCGAGGCCGTTCTGTTCACTACAAGACCGAAACAACTGCGTAAACATCAGCACTGCAATCCAATAACACTACACACACGCCCAATACGTTTCCGCGAGAAGGTCAAATACCTCGGTGTCTGGCTGGACAGGAAACTACTCTGGGGGGACCACATT
This sequence comes from Schistocerca americana, assembly GCF_021461395.2. Classification (NCBI taxonomy): domain Eukaryota; kingdom Metazoa; phylum Arthropoda; class Insecta; order Orthoptera; family Acrididae; genus Schistocerca; species Schistocerca americana. Next base: position 76,338,472 of record NC_060129.1, on the reverse strand, counting down.
CAACACGTGACCAACAAAGCTAAGGCGAGGCTCAAACAACTCTACCCTATGCTTAACAGGCGTACCACACTGAACAGGAGGGTGTCTAGGTCCATGTACATGACACTTATTAGACCCCTGATGACGTACGCAGCCCCCGTCTGGGGATACGCTGCGCCAACTCGCCTGCGCCGTCTGCAGCTCATACAGAACAAAGTACTCTAAATCATAAGCAATGCTCCACGATACACACGCATCGCGGACCTTCACCGGGAATACCGGCTAGATACTATCTTGCAGGTATTCAAAAAACTCTCCACACGACTGTACAATAACACGAGACACTCGCGCAACCCGTTTATCCTTTCTCTGGGTAACTACGACCACAACCATAGATGGAAGCATAACAGACCAAAGACACTACTGGCTAGGAACTAAACATCTATGGTCCATAGAACGCTAACACGACAGTACTGGCGAGCCCCTGCAACACAGCTACTACTGGCAACCCCAGATGCTCGACCAGCCGAAAAACAGCCAACCGCAGGGAAACCGTACTGTACACAGCACGCAAACCAACCACACACACACGCTACACTGTCTGTGAGCCGACCTATGACCGATCGCCCACTAATGTACAA